>NW_028270157.1:19330392-19955392 GCF_037043375.1 Chiloscyllium plagiosum | reverse complement strand
TTCCCGTAACCCCACATTTACATGGCTAATCCACCGAGCGAACTCATCCCTGAACACTATGGGGCAATTTAGCATAGCTAATCCATCTAACCTGCACATCTTGAGACTGTACATTTGGTGTAACAAAAGCAGATATTTCTTTAGCCCTTAATGTTAATGACACTTGCTTTTATCCCTCCAACAGATCGACCCTAGAAAGGCATGAGAAACTGCCAACCCTATCAATGCAGTTTTCCAACTGTGGGATTGGGTACAAATTTGTTTTTGACCATATTCTCCTTTCTATATTAATGCAAAGTTAGTTGATCCATCCAGTTTAGGAACGAACATCAGTGGTGAACTGCAGCTGCTTTGAGTAGGTACAATCAAGTGGTTCTCTAGCACGTACTGAACCTGTCTTTCCAGCTGCGTTTATGTTTCTGGGCTCAATCAATACAGATATTGTTTTATCAGTCCTAACTCTCTACATCATGTCCAGCTAATGTAATACAACCAGGTGTATCTCTTCAGATGACCACATCGTTCCTCAGTAGTCTTACAGAATCATCCTCTCAGGATATGAGGATACAGTGCCAACCTGTCCCAGTACTTTTGTGTTAGCTAGTCCAAGTTTAGATTTGTTGTGAGAGCTGTCTATCTCTCCTTCTACCTCACTCGGATTTACTCAGATATCTTCCACAGCTCCTTCCATCTGACACACTTATTTCTTCCTATCCTCTTCCCTACAATGATACCTTTTCAGCATGTTTATGTGACATAACTGATTCTTCTTCCTATGTCAGATGAGTGACTTTACTAGCCCTTCTAGCTATTACATAGGGACCACTAAATTTTGCTTTCAGATTTTCACTTTGTGAAGGCAACAATACCAAGACTTCATCCCCCCCTTGAAACACTCAAGTTCTAAATGCTAATCTTCCCATTCTTTCATTTTCACCTCTGAAACTATCAAATGTTCTTGATATTACATACCCTATAGTATGGAAACAGGCCCTTTGGCCCAACAAGTCCACACCAACTTTCCGAAGAGTATACAAGATAATGAGAGGCATAGATAGAGTAGATAGCCAGAGACTATTTCCCAGGGCAGAAATGACTAACACAAGGGGTCATAGTTTTAAGCTGGTTGGAGGAAAGTATAGAGAGGCTGTCAGAGGCGGGTTCTTTACACTGAGAGTTGTGAGACCATGGAATGCGTTGCCAGCAGCAGTTGTGGAAGCAAGGTCATTGGGGACATTTAAGAGACTACTGGACATGCATATGGTCACAGAAATTTGAGGGTGCATACATGAGGATCAGTGGTCAGCACAACGTCGTGGGCTGAAGGGCCTGTTCTGTGCTGTACTGTTCTATGTTCTATGTAACCCATCCCTCTACTCTATATTTACCCTGACCAATGCATCTATCACTATGGGTAATTTACCATGGCCAATTCACTTAACCTGGGAAGTTGTTTCTGTTAGGTGGGGAATCTAGGACCCGTGGGCACAGCCTTAAAATTAGAGGGGGTCAATTTATAACGGAAATGAAGAGACATTTCTTCAGTCAGAGAATGGTGGGCCTGTGGAATTCATTGCCATGTAGCACAGTGGAGGCCAGGCTTTTGGGTGTCTTCAAGGCAGAGATTAATAAATTCTTGATCTCGCAAGGAATTAAGGGCTACTGGGAGAGTGCGGGTAAGTGGAACTGAAATGCCCATTAGCCATGATTAAATGGCGGAGTGGTCTCAATGGGTCAGAAGATTGGGAAAACTCCAAAAACAAACAGAGGACAATAACGAGAGCAGTAAGGAAGGAGAGGATCAAATATGAAGGTAAGCTAGCCAGTACATCATTGGATTGTGGGAGGAAACACATGCAAACACTGGGAGAATGTACAAACTCCACACAGTCACCCGAGGTGGGAACCAAACCCAGGTCCCTGGTGCTGTGAGGCAGCAGTGCTAACCACTGAGCCACCATTCTTGTGGTACCCTGTCAGACTTTCTAGAAACATAGACACATAATCCAACATGTCTGTTTCCATGCTGTACATCTCTATGACTCTAAACAACGTAAATGGACCTCTAATCTCATGATCATAAACCAATTAAAATGAGTTAAATCTAATAGATTCATTCAGGAAATCTCTGATAGCAAACAATAAGAAATCAGATCCTTTATCCCAATCCTGTGGATATTCCTTGCAGTATACCTTAACCATGGTTTTGAGAGTCTGGCAGTACTTCTCCAAAGCTTCCTGTGTTTACGGATGATACATAATGAGCAAAAAAAACTGTATTCACTTTTCCAATATTATCCAGCTGTAATTGTCCTTAAAGGAAAAGCCTTTGGGAATCAGGTTATCCTATATAACTGGAAGATTACACTAATGTCTTGCTCTTGGTTTTGGCAATGATTCTACACAATCCATTAACATTCAACTGAAAGAATCTTCAAACATTGTCAAGATGCCTTAGATGCTTCATTTGAAGGAAAAGGAAGATAGACAAAAACTTTCATATCTCCCCATATACTTCTTCTATCTCTGATCTCTTAGTTGTAATTAAAGCTACAATCTGATCCATGGACTTTTCAATCTGGGTATTATTTTAGACCATAAGACATAGCAGTGGAAGCAAGGCCATTCGACCCATTGAGACCACTCCGCCAGTTAATCATGGCTAATGGGCGTTTCAATTCCACTTACCCGCACTCTCCCAGTAGCCCTTAATTCCTTGTGAGATCAAGAATTTATCAATCTCTGCCTTGAAGACACCCAAAAGCCTGGCCTCCACTGCGCTCTGTGGCAATGAATTCCACAGGCCCACCATTCTCTGACTGAAGAAATGTCTCCTCATTTCCGTTATAAATTGACCCCCTCTAATTTTAAGGCTGTGCCCACGGGTCCTAGTTTCCCCACCTAACAGAAACAACTTCCCAGCATTCACCCTTTCTAAGCCATGCATTATCTTGTAAGTTTCTATTAGATCTCCCTTCAACCATCTAAACCCTAATGAATACAATCCCAAGATCCTCAGCCGATCATCGTATGTTAGGCCTACCATTCCAGGGATCATTCATGTGAATCTCCACTGGACAAGCTCCAGTGCCAGTATGTCCTTCCTGAGGTGTGGGGCCCAAGCTTGGACACAGTATTCTAAAGTCTCAGAAGCACGTTGCACTTTCATATTCCAACCCTCTTGAAATAAATGACAACATTACATTTGCTTTCTTAATCACGGACTCAACCTGCAAATCAACCTTTAGAGAATCCTGGACTAGCACTCCCAGATCCCTTTATACTTTGGCTTTATGAATTTTCTCACCGTTTAAAAAATAGTCCATTATTGTATTTTTTTTTCCAAAGTGCAAGACCTCACATTTGCTCACATTGAATTTCATCAGCCATTTCTTGGACCACTCTCCTAAACTGTCTAAATCTTTCTGCAGCCTCCCGAACTACCTGCCTGTCCGCCTAACTTCATATCATTCGTGAACTTTGCCAGAATGCCCCCAGTCCCTTCATCCAGATCATTAATATATAAAGTGAACAGCTGTGGCCCCAACACTGAACCCTGCGGGACACCACTTATCACCAGCTGCCATTCTGAAAAAGAACCTTTTATCCCAACTCTCTGCCTTCTGTCAGACAGCCAATCCTCAAACCATGCCAGTAGCTCACCTCGAACATTATGGGCCCTCACCTTACTCAGCAGCCTCCCGTGAGGCACCTTATCAAAGGCCTTTTGAAAGTCTAGATAGATAACATCAACTGGGTTTCCCTAGTCTAACTCTTCAAAGAAATCTAACAGGTTTGTCAGGCACGACCTCCCCTTACTAAATCCATGCTGACTTGTTCTAATCTAACCCTGCACTTCCAAGAATTTAGAAATCTCATCCTTAACAACAGATTCTAGAATTTTACCTCCAACTGAAGTTAGGCTAATTGGCCTATAATTTTCCATCTTTTGTCTTGATCCTTTCTTGAGCAAGGGGGTTACAACAGCGATTTTCCAATCATCTGGGACTTTCCCTGACTCCAGTGATTTTTGAAAGATCACAGTCAGCGCCTCTGCTATTTCTTCAGCCACCTCTCTCTGAACTCTAGGATGTAGCCCATCGGGGCCAGGGGATTTAATGAATTTTTAGACCTTTTATTTTTTTTAGCACTTTCGCTTTTGTAATGGCTATCATACTCAACTCTGCCCCTTGAGTCTCATTAATTATTGTGACTCATTACTCATGTCTTCCAATGTGAAGACTGACACAAAGTACTTATTAAGTTCTTCAGCTATTTCCTTATCTCCCAGCTCTAACTTTCCAGCATCAATACTTTTGCCTCTTGTTTATTTCTTATGTATTGAAACAAACTTCTACTATCATTTCTAATATTACTGGCTAGCTTACCTTCATATTTGATCCTTTCCTTCCTTATTGCTCTCGTTATTGTCCTCTGTTTGTTTTTGGAGTTTTCCCAATCTTCTGATTTCCCAGTGCTCTGGGCCACTTTATAGGCTCTCTCTTTTTCTTTGATACATTTCCTGACTTCCTTTGTTAGCCATGGCTGTCGAACCTCCTCCCCCCCACCACCATCAGATAATCTGTCTTTTCTTTGGGGTGAACCTCTGTACTGTGTCCTCAATTACACACAGAAACTCCTGCCATTGTTGCTCTACTGTCTTCCCCACTCGGCTCTGCTTCCAGTCGATTTTCATCAGTTCCTCTCTCATGCCCCAGTAATTACCTTTATTTAACTGTAACACCATTACATCCGATTTTGCCTTCTCTTTTTCAAACTGCAGACTGAACTCTACCATATTATGATCGCTGCCTCCTAAGTGCTCCCTTACTTTAAAATCTTTTATAAAGTCTGGCTCATTATACAGCACTAAGTTCAGAACAGCCTGCCTTCTTGTGGGCTCCATCACAAGCTGTTCCAAAATGCCATCCTGTAAGCATTCCATGAATTATCTTTCTTTGGATCCATCAGCAACATTATTCACCCAGTCCATTTGCATATTGAAGTCCCCCATGATCACCATGACCTTGCCTTTCTGACATGCCCTATCTATTTCCTGGTACATCTTGCGCCTCTGGTCTCGACCACTGTTAGGAGGTCTATACATAACTCCCAGTATGGTTTATTTGCCTTTGTGGTTCCTCAACTCCACTCACACAGACTCGGCATCCTCTGACCCTATGTCATTCAGTGCCATAGATTTAATCTCATTCTTAACCCTCAAGGCAACCCGACCCCCTCTGCCCACCACCCTGTCTTTTTGATTTTATGAAATCTAACAAGTCTCATGGGTTTCCCACTCAACTTCTAACATTTTGAATGAATGTGTCCCACCTTCTAACTATAGAAGCACTTTGGCTTCAGATTTTCAGCTCCACCTTCAGTACTTCTCAATTCTGATCTGATTCAGAATAGAATGCCATTCCCACCAACCATTCTTTAGCTTGGCAACCAGCCTTCCTTTCATGCTCTCTTTATTTATCTTTCTCAAACTAATGAAGGTGATGGAAAAATATGTTTAGTCTTTTCGATCAACTCATAATTATATCAGCCATTATTGTTCCCTGTCTCACAGGTGTCAACCCTTTGGTCCTCAATAGAAGGCTGCATGACAGAAGCTTGCCAGTTTTAATTTGTCTACGAGAATAACTTCTCTAAAAGCATCACATGTGATTTGAATTTCTAATGCTCTTATCCACCTGTCAAAATGATTGCCTGGTCTTCTCAAACTTGTTATAGGTTTGCCGATGCTAATACCTCAAATAACAAGATCCCTTGCATAAACGCCTCAGGCACTCCCTCAGCACAGCAGTCCATGTGTCAGCATGGATCACGCACTAGAGTCTCCAGAGGGAGAAAGTGAGGACTGCAGATGCTGGAGATCAGAGCCAAAGAGTGTGGTACTGGAAAAGCACAGCAGGTCAGGTTGCATCCGAGGAGGAGGGGGGGTGAAATCAACATTTTGAGCATAAGGTCTTCATCAGGAATGAGGTTTGTGACCCAAGGGTGCTGAGAGATAAATGGGAGGGGGAGTGGGGCTGGGGGGAAGGTAACTGGGAATGTGACAGGTAGATGGTTAGGGTTTGGCGGTAGCCCTAACCATCTGATGCCTGGAGGAAGAATGCCTCATCTTCAACCTTGGGACCGTTTAACCACATGGAATCAATTTGGATTTCACCAGTTTCCCCATTACCCCTCCCCACACCTTATCCCAAATCTAACCTTCCAACTCAGCACTGCTCTCTTGAACTATCCTACCTGTCCATCTTCCTTCCCAACTATCCGCTCCACCCTCCTCTCCGACCTATCACCATCAGCCCCCCACCTTCATCTACCTATCGCATTCAGAGCTACCTTTGACAACCTCCCCCAGCCTCACCCCCTCCTATTTATCTCTCTGCCCCCTTGGGACACCCCTACACATTCCTGATGAAGGGCTTATGCTCGAAACGTCGATTCTCCTCTTGCTCCTCGGATGCTGCCTGACCGGCTGTGCTTTTCCAGCACCACACTCTTTGACTCTAGAGTATCCAGAGTCAGACTTGAACATTCGAACTACAGAGGCTAGTGTGCTCCACGTTGACGTGTGATTGAGGTGGAATCAATAATCACTTAAAGACAGATTAGCTGAGAGCTTACTATTTTACTTTTTATTAGTTACATGTTCTCATTTACCAGATTTAAAACATTACAAACTCTGCTCAACTCCCCTCTGCTCCCAAAATTAAAATGCACCTTGGCACTATATCTATCGACTCTTAAGGTTTTCATTTACATGGGAAGTGAGGAGAGTGAGATCTGCTTTGAGCCATTCAATAATACCAGTACAGGCACAGGACTGAATGGCCACCTTCTGTGCCACAACCTTCTATGGCTGTAATACAGTTTTATAGCTATTAGTCCTCAGTTAAACTGCCTCAACATTAAGTATTTGGAAATATTTGAGGTCCATTCTGCGTCTGGCGTGCACTAGTGCTTATTCTAATATGGACGTGAACAGAATTGGTTACACACCTCAAATAGTCCTTCAAATAAGTGGCCATTTCCAAAGGCAATTATGAGTAAACCACTTTGCTATGGGTCTGGCCAGTCCGAGTAAGGATGGCAGATTTCCCTCCTTAAAGAACATGAGTGAACCAGATCAGTTTCTGCAATAATCACGTGCAGGTTCAGAGTTCCTTGAAAGTGGAGTCGCAGGTAGATAGAATAGTGAAGGCGGCACTTGGTATGCTTTCCTTTATTGGTCAGTGCATTGAGTATAGGAGTTGGGAGGTCAATTTGCAGCTATACAGGACATTGGTTAGACCACTTTTGGAATACTGTGTGCAGTTCTGGTCTCCTCCCATCGCAAGATTTACAAGGATGTTGCCAGGATTGGAGGGTTTGTGCTATAGGGAGAGGCTGAATAGGCTGGGGCTGTTTTCCCTGGAGCGTTGGCAGTTGAAGGGTGACCTTTTAGAGGTTTATAAAATCACAAGGTCTTTTCCCTGGGGTGGGGGAATCCAGAACTAGAGGCTATAAGTTTAAGGTGGGAAGGGAAAGATATAAAAGAGAACTTATATATCAGTTCTGTTCACGTCCATATAGCAAACTTTTCACACAGAGGGTGGTGCATATATGGAATGAGCTGCCAGAAGAAGTGGTGGAGGCTGGTACAATTACAACATTTAAAAGACATCTGGAAGGATTTAGAGAGATAGGGACCAGGTGCTGGAAAATAGGAAGAGATTAGGTTAGGATATCTGGTTGGCATGGACGAGTTGAATTGAAGGGTCTGTTTCCGTGCTGTACATCTCTATGACTCTATGACTTACCATCACTGAGCCCAGCTTTCATTCCAGATTTATATATTACAATACTAGTGCACGTCAGTCACAGAATGGACCTCAAATATTTCTAAATACTTAACACCGAGGCAGTTTCACAACCGAATTTAAATTCCACCAGCTGCCACAGCAGGGTTTCCAAAACCAGGGGTCACTGGCTGAGGCCAAAAAGGACCGAGATTTCTTCATTCAGAGGGGGTTAGCCCTGTGGAACTCTCTGCCATGGAAAGTGGCTGTGGCCAAATCTTTGAGTGTTTTCAAGAAGGAGTTTGATATAGTTCCTAGAACCATAAGGATCAAAGATTATGGGAAGAAAGTTGGATGATTGGCCATAATCAGAACGAATGGTGGAACAGGGCCGAATGGCCTGCTGCTTCTTCTATTTTCTATGTTTCTACGTTTGAATTGGTTTCTCTGGAGCATTAGCATGTGCCTCTGGATTATTTGTTCAGTGAAATTACCACTTCTGCCTAAATGGAATATACTGTTCAGCACCTAAACAGACCACAGGCAATGCTCATTTTATTATTCTCTTAAGCTTAAGCTAATGGTTACAATATAGCTTTGTACACTGACTCCACTTCTTTCAGCAGTCATCCCACAAAAATTGCGATACAAATTCATAGAATCAAATTTACTGTTCCAAGTCCATTACACAGTCAGTGCTACAATTATCAATTTGCTCTGATATAGTAAGCCAGGCTAAGTGCACAGTCCAACAGAATCCTCCAAAAAATTTTCAGGAACAATGGCTTAATAATTGATAGATCTATCAGGAGTTTCCAAATGTTAAATTTGCAGCAATCCATAATTTAACATTCTGAGGTTAAGCAGAAATGTTTTCACATGGAGAGCTGCTGGAGTGCAGATTACATTGCCACAATGGGTAGTTGAGACAGCAACCACTGCATCACTCATAACAAATAAATATTTGAAGGTACTGCAGAACAAGGAGGCAGTAGTGTGGCAACAGGATTAGTTTTGCATTTCTCTCTGGTCCAGACACCACGGGCTAAATGGCTTCTGCTGCAAAATGCACAGGTCCCAAATGTAATTTTAACAAAAATAAACTAAATTTGTTCAGTAAGAATTTGACATCAGTGGCTAAAATGAACAGGAGCGTGTGGAAAATGCATCTCAGATATACATTAGAGAATCTCACAGCACTGTCGGATGCCATTCAGTGCACTGTCTGTGATAGATCAATATTTAAATTATACAGCTCTGAGCATACACACACTATGTCTGATATGGTATAACTTCGGACAAAGTGAGGACTGCAGATGCTGGAGATCAGAGTCGAGACTGTGTTGCTGGAAAAGCACAGCAGGTCAGGCAGCATTCAAGGAGCAGGAGAATCGACATTCCGGGCATAAGCCCTTCATCAGGTTCTCCTGAGTATAGTGAAAATATCTAATGAAGGTTGCTGATACTCACTGATATGTAGATGTGTGTGTGAATGTGGGTGTGTGAGTGCGTGTGAGAGTGCGTGTGCGCGCAAATGTGGGTGTGTGAATGTGGGTGTGTGGGTGCGTGTGAGAATGTGTGTGTGCGCAAATGTGGGTGTGTGAATGTGGGTGTGTGAGTGCGTGTGAGAGTGTGTGTGTGAATGTGGGTGTGTGAATGTGGGTGTGAGAGAGTGTGTGTGCGCAAATGTGTGTGTGTGAATGTGGGTGTGTGAGTGCGTGTGAGAGAGTGTGTGTTCGCAAATGTGGGTGTGTGAATGTGAGTGTGTGTGTGAATGTGGGTGTGTGAGTGCGCGTGAGAGAGTGTGTGTGCGCAAATGTGGGTGTGTGAATGCGGGTGTGTTAGAAATGCAGTTCCCTTTAAGGTCCAACCAGAATAGCCCCAGAGTTCTCAGAGCAGATGATGTTCATTGGTCTTTGAATTGAACAGCTGGGCTCTGGAGGTATTGGTTAGCTCAGCTGACTGGCCAGCTGGTTTATGATGTTGAGTGGTACCAACTGCATGGGTTCAATTCCTGGACTGGCTGATGATACTATGAAAGTCTTGCTTTCTCAACCTTGCCCTATAACTGAGGTGATTTTCTGGTTAAATAATCGCCAGTTGTCTCTTGCATAACAGAGTGAGATGATGTCACCTTTACTGAGATACTCTGTGTATCATCCACTGCACTTGCCTTCCCATCTTTTTTTGTGCCCAGTAGATAGAGCTTATGGTGCTCACCAAAGGTATCACTGCTTTTCAAGAAAGGTGGGCACCATAGAAGATGGAGTGCCTTATCTCCCCTTCCAACTCCATTTTGATTTAGTCCCCTCCCCCTCTTCCTACCTCTCCCACACCTTTATGAGGCATTGCATATAATTTGATTAATCAGAAACACGGGGTTTTTTTAAACTCACTTCTGGGCCATGGACATCGCTGGCTGGCCAGCATTTTGTTTCTTGTCTTCTAGTTGCCCTTGAGAAGGTGGTGGTGAGCTGCCTTCTTAAACCACTGCAGTTCGTGTGTTGTATGTTGACCCACAATGCACTAAGGGATGGAATTCCAGGATATTGACCCAGCGACAGTGAAAGAACAGCGATATATTTCCAAATCAGGGTGGTGATGGCTTGGAGAGGGACTTGCAGGTGGTGGTTTTCCCATCTATCGGCTGCCCTTGACATTCTACATGGAAGTGGTCATGGGTTTGGAAGATGCTAGCTAAAGACCTTTGGTAAATTTGTACCGTACACCTTGTAGATAGTACACACTGCTGCTACGGAGTGTCAGTGGTGGATGGAGTGGATGTTTGTGGATATGATGCCAATCAAGAGGCTGCTCTGTCCTGGATAGTATCAAGCTTCATGAGTATTATTGGGGCAGAACCCATCCAGGAAAGTGGGGAGCATTCCATCACACTCCTAACTTATGCCTTGTAGATGGTGGACAGGCTTTGGGGAGTCAGGAGCTGACTTAATTGCCTCAGTATTCACAGCCTCTGACTTGCTATTGTAACCACTGTGTTGATGTGATGAGTCCAGTTGAGTTTCTGGTCAGTGTTAACCCCAAGGATGCTGATAGTGGGGGATTTAGTAATGGTAATACTGTTGAGTGTCAAGGGATGGTGGTTAGATTGTCTGTTATTGGAGATGGTCATTACCTGGCATTAGTGTGGCATGAATGGTACTTGTCACTTGTTAACCCAAACCTAGATAGCGTCTAAACCTTGTTGTATTTGAACATGAACTGTTCAGTATTGGAGGAGTCACAAATGGTGCTGAGGGTATTGGTTAGCTCAGTTGGCTGGATGGCTGGTTTGAGATGCAGACAGATAATTGAACAGCACGAGTTCAATTGTCACAGCAGCCAAAGTCACTATGAAGGCCCTGCCTTCTCAATCTCTCCTGAGGTTTTGATTGAACCCTTCCTCTTTCCCTATCAACACTGCCCCCCCTCCCCCACTGGGCTGTCAGATTGCCCCACTGGGCAGTGTTTGTCATTTGTTAATTGGGTGTTTAGATAAATTGGCGCTGAATCTATTTAAAAAGAGCTAGATTGTTTTTCCCTCGCGGGCAGTGTTCATAAGTTAGAGTTGGGTGAATTAATAAATTGTTTTCCTAATGACAGAATGGTCCCGCTGGGACTTCACTGATGATATTGTACGTAAAACAAGATCTGGGATCGTTCACTGTTGGGTGGGTCCTGAACACCAAGACAGAGTTCTTACGCTCTGAAACAAGTTTGGAAATAAAGAATATTGGGGCAGAGAATGGACCTTGTAGAACAGACAAATCAAGAACAATTTTAAAACTTTTACCAAGAGGAAATTGGAAATGTATCTGGTTCCATGTTGGGAGATTTATCAGGTGTCAATGGTTGTGGTACAATGCTTAGCCTTTCTTAGGTCCTTTCCAAGTTATGGTCATGGAACTTCACAGCACAGGAAGAGGCCACTGTAGTAAGATCATGTAAGGATTTGGTAATGGAAGGCAGTCATTACTGTTTACCAGGCGAAAGTGAGGACTGCAGATGCTGGAGATCAGAGTCAAGAGTGTGATGCTGGAAAAGCACAGCAGGTCAGACAGCATCCGAGGAGCAGGAGAATTGACATTGATTCTCCTGCTCCTCGGATGCTGCCTGACTTGCTGTGCTTTTCCAGCACCACACTCTCAATTACTGTTTACCAGACTGATACTCATATATTGAATTAAGCAGCAAAATATCTTTGGAAAATTTACAAGTGTTTTATTGTCTGTCTCTGATTTAGCACAAGCCCCAGTTTCCATCTTTCCCTTCTGTACTCCTTCCTGTCCAGAAGCCTATCCTCCACTGAGGAAGAACACATCCATCAACAGTTTATTAATTCACCCAACTCTGTAATTTATGAACACTGCCCGCGAGGGAAAAAGAGTCTAGCTCTTTTTAAATAGACTCAGCACCAATTAAACTAAACACCCAATTAACAAATGACAAACACTACACAGCGGGGCAATCCGACAGCACAGTGAGGGAGAGGAGGGGCAGTGTTGATAGGGAAAGAGGGAAGGCTTCAATCAAAATGGTGCTGGAGGGAGAAATATGTACTCCATCTCCCACGGTGCCCACCTCTCTTGAAAGGCTTTAAGGGTGACAATGGATATTGCACATTCTCTCTTCGGGACACTCAGGCACAAATGAAGCAGGGGGAAGAGGAGGAATTACAACTCCCTCTACAGCCCGCTGCATTGAACCTATTCATAGCTACTTTAGTCAGGCTCAGGAGCAGCCACCCATTGAGGTCCTCCATACTGCCCAAAGACAGAAGCATGGGGCTGGTGTGTAACCAAAAGAACCAAAAAATATTTTTCAGAAAATTAAACAGGGACACCACCACCCACAACTAACATGGTCCATGGATTCCTCCACACTGCAAAATAAACAGCTGGGTTTGGAGTCAGTGAGCCACCTTAACTACATTGCAAAGGATTGCTACATGTAACACCTTCCACCCCAGGACCCCAGTGGAAAGCAGGAGGACCCCTGTGTGGTCAGCCCACCACTGTCCAGCACCCGATGATACAATGGAATGCCAGGGCATGTCTAAGGAGGATACAGCCCTTCAGGGGAGGCGATTACCTAGTCGTATTATCACTGGACTGTGAATTCAGAGATCCAGGTCATGTTCTGGGAACCTGGGTTCAAATCCCGTCACAACAGATGGTGGAATTTGAATTCAATAAATATCTGAAATTAAGAGTCTAATGATGACCGTGAATCAATTGTCGGAAAAACCTGGGAAGGGAACTGCATCCTCATCTGTTCTGGCCTACATGTGACTCCAGACCCACAGCAATGTGGTTGATTTTTAACTGCCCTCTGGGCAATTAGGGATGGGTAATAAATGCTGGCCCAGCCAGCGGCATCCTCATCCTGTGAATGAATAAAGGAATCAAAGTCTAATCAACATCATCTCCTCTCAAAGAACTCTGGAATTGTTCTGGTTGACTCGGAAAGGGATCTGCATTACATTTAAACACACACATCAGTGATTTTCAATGACATTCATTAAGTACCTACACTACTTACAGGAGAAGATTCAAAGAGGAAATCTCCCTCCATACTTGGATCCCACCTTAATGAGATCTTACATGATGATATAGCTCTTTATGTATGTGTTTGGTAGCTATCTCCAGAATAAAAATATAGCTAACCTTTTACTCTATCGTCATTGGTCCATTCTGTCTGGTCACCGCTTTGAAAAAGCTGCTACCTAAATTAATCCCACTCTCGCTTCTTTCCTCTTAGTCCAGCTATATTCTTCACTTCTTGCATTTCTCTAATTTCCATTTTAAAAGTTCTTTTTAAATCTCCTTCCATGTACTCTTTCAGCAGTGTATCCTAGATCATAACAACCTGTTCACCATAAATCTGTGTCCCTCTGATTATCATCCTTCCTGTCTTTGGAAACAGTTCCCCCTTCTTCACTCTGTCCGAACCTTTCATTTTGATCATCTCCATTCTCTTCCCTGCCCTCAAGATTCACAGATTCAGCAGTTGAAGAAACTTAGTCACTCCTCCCTGATACCAGTCTAGTAAATCTCTTCTGCACACCCTGTAAGGCTATGGTGATTCTCTCTGGCTCTCACTCTCTCTGGTGCCCTTTCCAGTGGACAGTGATCACCTTCCCTCTAGCTGCCTGGACTTCCTGAAGGACCTTAGTAAGAATGCATGATGGACAAGAGAGTGGATGGGGTTAGACTGGCACCAAGATGCATTAGTCTCAGAGCTCAGAGTGTGTCGCTTGGAAAGTGAAGTAGGTCAGGCAGCATCCGAGGAGCAGGAGAATCAATGTTTCGGGCATAAGCCCTTCCTCAGGAATGACTTATGCCCGAAACATCGATTCTCCTGCTCCTCAGATGCTGCCTGATTTGCTGTGCTTTCCCAGCAACACACTCTCGACTTCGATCTCCAGCACCTGCAGTTCTCACTTTCTCCTAAGCCTCAGAGCTCGACAGGTCAAGAACATTGAGAAGCATTTCCTCACACAGAGGGTGAAACAGAAATTCTTCCCCTCTGTCCAAAATAGCTGCTGACATTGTAGGTCAATGGTGCCCTTGACAATGGAGATAGATTGTTAATAAGAACAAAATATTGTGGATGTTGGAAATCTGAAATAAAAACAGAAAATGATGGGGGAAACTCAGCAAGTCTGGCAGCATCTGTGGACAGAGAAACAGAGTTAATGTTTCAAGTTGATTCTTTTCGAAAAGTGGATGGAAAGGCAAGGGGGTTAACCGGTATGCAGCTAAGTGGAGTTAAGGTACAGATCAACTGTGACCTTACTGAATGTGCGAAAGACTAAATATCTTCTCCTATTCTTATGTTTCACGTGTTTGCAAAGTAATTATACCTGCATTCTATAAGAGACATTTCCTGCTGAAATAAGTACCTGAATCTGAAACATCACCACCGGCACAACATTAGCCAATTGTACAATGATCTGCAGACTAGTCAGCCCAGTTTGAGACCAGATCTTTATCATTCTGCCATGAAATGTCGGTGTTGCTGGCTGGACCAGCTCTTATTGCCCATTCCTAATTACCATTCAGAAAGTGGTAGTGAAAGCTCTTCTTAAACACTTCAGTCTATTTGCTGTAGGTACACATACATAGGGATGGAATTCCAAGACTTGAACCCTGTGACAATGAAGGAATGATATAGAGTCATAGAGTCAAAGAGATATACAGCACAGAAACAGACCCTTTGACCCAACTCATATCCTACCAGATATCCTAAATTAATCTAGTTCCATTTGCCAGCACTTGGCCCATATCCCTCTAAACCTTCCTATTCATATACCTATCAAGATGCCTTTTAAATGCTGTAATTGCATCGGCCTCCACCACTTGCTCTGGCAGCTCATTCCATACACACACCATCCTCTGCATGAAAATGTTGCCCCTTAGATCCCTTTTAAATCATTCTCTTCTCACCTTAAACCTTCGCCGTCTAGTTCTGGACACCCCCACCCCAATGAAAAGACCTTGACTATTTATCCTATCCATGCTCCTCATGATTTTATAAACCTCTATAAGGTCACCCCTCAATCCCCGCGCTCCAGGGAAAACAGCCCTCAGCCTCTCGCTATGAAGCAATAGACTTCCAAGTCAGGATAGTGCAGAGGAGATTTTACAAATGGGAGTGTTCCTATGCATCCTTGTCTTTCTGGAGCTGGAGGTAATCAGTTTGGAAATTGCTACTGAAGGTGAATTTCTGTGGCGTATCTTGTATATGAGCATCGGTGAGGGAGGTAGTGAGTGTTGAAAGTGATGTATGAGGGGCCAATCAAGAGGTTGCTCTGTCCTGGATAGTATTTAGCTTCATCACTCTGGTTGGGCTGCAGTCATCCAGGCAAGTGGAGAGTATTCCATCACACTTTCCTGACCTGTGCCGTGCCAACAGTGGACAGGCTTTGAGAAGACAGAAGGTGAGTTACTTGCTGTAGAATTGTCAGCTGATTTGTTTCTGTTGCCATAGTATTTGGGCCAGTTTTTGTTATACACAACAAACCATTAAATGCTATTCAGTTAATTCTGAATAAAATAACTGGTGAATTCATCTCAATTTTAAAATCATGACTTCTCGGAAGAAATCTTTTTAAAAATATGACATTGTTAAAGTACTAATGCAGCAAAAGTCATGAGGCAGCAAACAGTCTCTGTCTTAGTGAGTAGCACTCTCATTTCCAAGTAAGAAGATCAAAAGGGGGCGGCACAGTGGCTCAGTGGTTAGCACTGTGGCCTCACAACACCAGGGACCAGGATTTGATCCCAGCCTTGGGTGACGTTCTGTCTGGAGTTTGCACATTCCCCTATGTCTGTGTGAGTTTCCTCCCACAATCCAAAGATGTGCAGATTAGGTGAATTGGCTATGCTAAATTGCCCATTGTTCAGGGATGTATAGGTAAGGTGCAGTAGTCAGGGGCTAAATTTAGGGGAATGGATCTGGGTGGGCTATCCTTTGAAGTGTCGGTGTGGACCTGTTGGGCTGAAGGGCCTGTTTCCACACTATAAGGATACTAATTCTAAAAGAAGTTTATGTCCTAGAGATTTCTGACAACAATCTAGGCCGAGACTCCAATGCAGGGCTGAGAGGCTGCTGCACTGACAGGGGGGCTGTCTATTGGACTTAGTGGTATATCACAGCCCTTTTACTGCATTATCAGGTGGGTGTAACTATTCTGTGGTACTATTCGAAGAAAAGGCTGCAGGATTTATTCCTGGAAATGGCCGTCAGTCAGGATCATTGAAACAGATTATCTGGTCATTATCTACTTTTTGTTTGTGAGATCCAGTATCCAATCAACACTTGCTGCATAATAAAAACAACAGCAATAACTGATGCAGAATGTGTTTGGACATCTTGAGGGTATGGACGTTGCATATAACTTATCGGCTATTCAGTCCAATGGATTGATGCTAGCATTTTTGAGTCACAAAGTGCTATATCAAACCAAATTCTTCCTTTCTATCTAATGACTGACTGCTTTCAAATAACGCTAATCTTCCTAGACTTTCTAGGAGTGTATTCAACCACAACCCTGCAGCATTCTAAGTAATACCATAACATTTAAATGTACCAGAAAGACACAGCATGTGCAGATTCTGAGCTACAGAAATAACAATTAGAAAATCATTGAAATGGTAATTATGCGCAACTTTGGATCAATTTATTGAATAAAGATGTTTACAATTTATGATTGTTTGTGTCCTACTAAATGAGTTTTTAACATATACATAACTGTTAAAATAAAGTGAAAAAATCCAGAAATTATGATTATTAATACTTTGTCTATGATTCAATGACTATTCCAGTCATATCTCACAGTTGATGTGATTAAGGTGACTGAGATGCATTTAACAACATTTTCACAAGGAATATCGGAAATATCACACAGAGATAAAGTTTAAACAATAATGAGAGAGACACATAGAGAAATGAAATAAAATTCAAAGAGAGTGCGATGAATAAACAGGAGAGAAAGAAGTTATAGAGGGATGAAAATTAGGCGAGCGCTCGGAACTAAAACAATGAATGAAATTCTCTCAGACTGATTTGTGAATGAGAACCAGGCAAGAAGTTGGGAGCAAAGGAGGCAGCTAGAGGAGTCAGGGTTAGAAATTCCAGGATAGCTTCAACGACAGATATCTGGGAAAGAGACTGTGTTCCGCAGTTGACACGTGCTAGCAGCCCAGTGGAATCAAAAGATATTCAATCCAGATTCAGTGGTTAATATATTATTTCTGGTTAGCACTTCACAACCACCTGCACTTGGTGTATTTGATATTTTTATCTTTATCCGAATCTACAAATGCACTTTAATTATTAATTCTCCTTCACGTACACGCCCAAAACCCCATGCAACATTCGCAGCAAGTTGTTTTCTGTTCTGAATGTTTACCTTACTTAGGCTGCCTATTTCAGGAGCGTATTCCTGGACTGAGCTTTTGCAAATCCTGCGGAGGGGTCCCAGAGAAGCAGCTCCCTAACCTTGCTCATTCCAGCCCGAGCAACAAGTGTACTGCTCCAGCACACTCTGCCGGCATTCCCCCCATCCCACCTAACCATTCTCATCCTCAATGCTCGGACTGAGCTCCCGGTTCATCTTTTTCCACAATCTACCCCCATTCGCCAACTCACTGTTCCTCCCCATGCCATCTCCCCCCCGGCCCATCTCCCCTCTTTCCTGTCCAACTCAGTGTACTCATCTCTGTCTTGATCTTACCCTGGTGCCTCCTTCCCTTCCTCTTTCCCACACTCTTCCCTATCTCTTCCTCTCCTGATATTCCCTCCCCCAATCTTGTTCTCTTCCCTCTCTCCCCTTCCTCATTGTCTCTCCCTTCCCTCTCTCCCCACACCTCTTCTCCTCTCCCTCCCCTCATCCCTTCTCCCCACACTCTTCCCCTCTCTCCCTCTCCCCTCCTCTCTTCCTCCATTCTTCCCCTATCCCTCCTTCCCCACATTCTCTCCTCCTCTCCCTCTCCCCACACTCTTCCCCTCTCCCTACATTCTTTCCCCCCCCCCACATTCTTCCCCCCTCTCCCTCTCTCCCCCATCCCTCTTTCCCCACATTCTCCCCCTACTCTTCCCCCCTCTCCCTCTCTCTCCCCCATCCCTCCTTCCCCACATTCTCCCCCATCCCTCCTTCCCCACATTCTCCCCCTCTCTCCCCATCCCTCCTTCCCCACATTCTCCCCCTCTCTCCCCATCCCTCCTTCCCCACATTCTCCCCCTCTCTCCCCATCCCTCCTTCCCCACATTCTCCCCCTCTCTCCCCATCCCTCCTTCCCCACATTCTCCCCCTCTCCCTACATTCTCCCCCTCTCCCCCTCTCTCCCCTATCCCTCTCCCCCCCTCACTCCGGTTACCTGCTCCGCTGATTCCGCTCTTCCTGCGCTCTCCGCTGAAGATAAATTCGTAACATTTCTTCTGCTCCACCAGCCCCCTGAAGCAGAGCTCGGTCACGATGTGGAGAGCTTTCTCGCACAGGCTGATGCCGTCCTGTTGGCCGCTCATCTCTGCTGAGCCATTCTCGGGGTGCGGGGCTGGAGCGGGCTCGGTTCTCCCCCCCTGCTCGCCGCCCTCCCTGCGCCCAGGAGCCGGGGCGCTCTGCGCTCTCAGGCCGCTGCACAGTGAGGGAGAAGCGGCAGCTGGGCGCTGGGGGCGGCGCTGCTCTGTACGGCTGGGATCCCTCTGTCACTCACTCAGACTCGCCGCCTGTCCAACAGGTAGCCGGACGAGGCGAGCTAACAGTCCCCAGCTATCAGACTGCAGTAGGCATCACACCACAGCAGGAGCTGGAATCAGGCGACAAGTTTCCAGTTCCCAGTCACACTGATCCCCTCACCTAAATTATTCAAGTTTCCAAATTATAGCTGCTCCTTTCCAGCCTCTCCTTTCCCTTCACGCTATTTTGGCTCCGCAAGCATTCCTCCTCAGAACTCAAACCCCGTTCCAGCATCCTGTATCCTCCTTCATCTGTAATTCTGTCATCTGAAGCTGGAACGTGCATTTGTGTAACGCCTTTCCCGTCCACATGGCGCCCCAAAGGCGTCATACAAATGAAAACCTCGTCATTATGTGGGACTGTGGGAAACGTGGCGGTCAATTTAAGCAGTAACAAACTGCCGAGTTTGAGCAGAGTCTATTGATAACTATTGATCACACATAGAGGAGATCACCCTTGTTACGCTTACAGGTATTGTCCATTGGTATTTTTAAATGTCTAATTAAGAGGGCAGAGGGACTTTAGTTAAACATGCCAACTGAAAGACAGTACTTCTGACAGTGCAGCACTCCCTCAGTATGACCCTCCAACAGTATACCATTCCTTTGATTATAACCCTCTGACAGTGCAGCGCTCACTCAGTACTGACCCTCTGACAGTGGGGCACTCCCTAAGTACTGACCCTCTGACAGTGCCACGCTTCCTCAGTACTGACCCTCTGACAGTGCAGCGTTCCCTCAGTACTGACCCTCTGATAGTGCTGCTCTCCCTCAGTACTGACCCTCCGACAATGCAGCACTCCCTCAGTACTGACCCTCTGACAGTGCAGCGTTGCCTCAGTACTGACCCTCTGACAGTGTCCACTCCCTCAGTACTGACCCTCCAACAGTGCGGCACTCCCTCAGTGCTGACCCTCCAAGTGTCCATCCCCTCAGTACTGACCCTCTGACAGTATGCTAATCCCTCAGTTCTGACCCTCTGACAATGCAGCACTCCCTCAGCACTGACTCTCCAACAGCGTGGCACTCCCTCAGCATTGATCCTCTGACAGTGCAGCACTCCCCCAGCACTGACCCTCCAGCAATGCAGCACTCCCTCAGTACTGCATTAGATAGTCACCCTACAGTGGGAAATGAAGAAGAGCCAGGAGTTTGCAGTTCCTTGGGAACCATCTGTCCCTCAACCAAGCTGCCAAAATTGACATCCTCTGCAGGATGCTAGTGTGTGTAAATTAGCTGCTGCATTTACAAACAAATGAACAATAACCACTTTAAAAAGTTTGAAAATTGAGGACATAAATTGCTGAAAAATCTCAGCAGGTCTGTGGAGAGAAATCAGAACGAACATTTCATGTCCAGTGACCCTTGTTTCAGATTTCCAGCATCCTCAGTTCTTTTGTTTTTTTGGAAAATTGAGGAGGTCTACAGTGTAAGGAAAAGGCCTCACATCACCTTCTCAATGTAAACCACAGATGGGCATTAAAGTCCAGCTTTGTCTGAGATGCCAACATCCCAAGAATAGAGAAAGGACAAGCCTTTTTACCTCCTCCCACCTCATCATCCAAGGTTCCAAACCGTCTTTCCAAGTGAACTTTTCAATTTAGTGAACTAATTCAGTGCTCATGATGCACCCCCTCTACACTGGGGAGATCAAATATAGATTTGATGGCTGCTTTGAGGAGTAATTTTGTTCATGCATGTGACTGAGATTCCAGTTGCTTGTCATTTTAATTCCCAACTTTAGCTCTCTCTCTGACCCATTACACCCACCCAGACTTAACAGTGACTTCAGCAGTTTCAGACTGGATGATCCAGTTGCAGCCATTCACACCTCCTCTAGACCCATCTGTTTTTTTACTTTGCCTGTCCCATTGCCATCTCTTTGCACCATCATCCTTTTCACCATTTAATCGATCTTGTCTTCCACTCACTCACAGAACTTCCTGTTTTTCTTCCTCTACTTTCTCCTAATTTCCCAGCCTCTCTACTTGTTTAAAACTGTTACATCTCAAAGCTCTTTCCAATTCTGAGAAAGATCGTCGACCTGAAACATTAACTCTATTCCTCTGCTTAGATGATGCCTGACTTGCTCAGTGATTCTAGCATTTCCTTGGTTTATATTTAATAAAAAGTACAACATATCAACTACAATACATGGATTGCAGCAGTTCACGAAGATAGCTTACCACCACCTCAAGAGCAACTAAAGATGGTCAATAAATACTGGTCAGCCAGCACACACACATCCTACAATTTAATTTTTAAAATGCTTGATTATTTTCCTTTCTTGTGCATGAATATTATTAATGCATGTTTGTGTTGAAGACAGACCATCTATGAGGGTTCAATGTAGAAATTATTTATGCAATGTAATCACGTAAATGCTTCATGCTTTTATCAAACTCCTGTCCTCTTGCTATCAATAGAGAGAGGAACTTGTTATGAGAACAATGGTCAAATTAGTTTTACCATGAAGGGTTTTAATGGTATCACATTTATGGCTATCCTTTAAGAGTACATGACGTTTAGATTTTCTATTCATTATGTACGTTTTAATCAAATAGCACGACAGCACAGAACCACATAAGTGTTATGGTGTAGAAACAGGCCAATCGGCCCATCATGGCTAGCTGAATGAACTTAGAATTTAGTGCCTTCTGCTGCTTTTCCCCTTCTCTTTATACATTGACTGATTATTTAAATAAAAACAATATCCTCTTGAATGACTCAATTGAACCTACTCCACCAAAGTTCAATTTGCATTCCAGACCCGAAATACTTCTGTGAAAAAGTAATTTTCTCATCCCATATTTGTTATGTTTGCAAACCACTTTAAATCGCTGTCTTCTCATTCCCAGGGTAGACAAGTAGGAGGCTAGAAGAACACAGCAAGCCAGGCAGCAAAAGGAGGTGGAGAAGTCAACATTTCAGGTGGAACCATGCCCAACCCTTTTACCAGACTGAACAGTTTCTCCTCGATTACTTTATCTAGACCACTCGTGACTTTGAAAATTTCTATCAGATCTCCTCTTAGCCCTCTCCTATCCAAGGAGAACAGTCACAATCTCTCCAGTCTATATTCTTCCCTGGAACCATTCTTATAAACCACTTCAGTGTATTCCTATCCTTTCGTATAGAATAGCACCCAGAACTGAACACAGTACTCCAGTTGAGATCCAACAAGTGTCATGCCCATGGGTCAGAACCCCAAAGTATTACAAACAAATTTAACTCATCAGTTCAAAACGTGTATGTGTCTTTAACAGAAGGCTGATACAGCCACAATAACTGAGGATGTAAATTAAGAGGCTGGAGAGAGAGAGAGAGTGAGAGAGAGAGACCCATAAAATATCACTCATATGGAAGCAAAAGGAACTTTGAACAAAAACCCCTCAGAGGTGGGAAGAGGCAAATCAAACCAGACTGGACTGTGATCTCTTCTAACTAAAGAGATAATTAGGTTCTGATGACTACCTGCTCAACTTCAAGCCACATCCTGAAGATTATATCCCAAACTGCAGATATATTTTCTGTTTTGACCTATGAAGAATATGCAAGGAGAATGGGTAAAAATACAGTCTTAACTCTACTGGAGTGTACTGGTAGGGCTGAATCTTCTCATGTATACCAACCTGGATTGAAGCATCATCATGTGTGAAAGACACGATTATCCCTGTGTTCTAATACCTTCGCTCACTCCAAATGCTCAAACCAGTTAGAAAGGAAACCAGACGACAGAAGAACACGCTCCTGCCCTGAATGTTGAAATACAATCATGGTTGAAAAGAATCAGAACTGCAGAATTGTATTGAACCCACAAATCCCCAAGGATTCTGAATGAACCATTTGTTCATCTACTGACATTAACACTGCTGCTAATCTTCACTGCAAGATGCAACTATTTGTTCTTTGTGAACAATTCAAACACTGATCTGTAAATGTGTTTTATACTTTTGGACTCATATCTTATTCCTAATCTGTGTGAAATGTGTGTTGCATTACTAATTCTGCTCATGTTTAGCAATTACAAAACTTAGTAATTTCTATGCTTTGTTAACTCCAAAAAGCTGATTAATTTGGCTCCTTTAAAAACAGAAGTTCATTTGGGTCTGAGAAATGATATGGACAAGGAAAGGGATCATTTAAAAATTAATATGATTGCATCCAACCAAGGGGGTGGGTGGATGAAAATGGGAGCCAATACATCTCTCCTGACCAGAGAGATAAACATTGGATTTCATTTCTCTGGGTCATTTAAATCAGAATTTCAGAAGCTCAATTTGGTTCTGATCTATGATCCTGTATTGCTATGTTCAAAAATGAAATTTATTCATTGATGACACAATGGGACCAGAAACCATTTCCATGCCAATCAAACTATAACACTTTCAAATACTTATTCCCAGGAAATGGGTATCAATAGCTAGACATCTTCCTAATTGCCCATAGGGCAGTTGAGAGTCAACCACATTGGCTTCAAATGTAAGTCCGCCCAGATAAGGACTGCAGATTTTGTTCCCTAAAAGTCATTGGCACCAATCAGCAGTCACTATTTGGCTAGCTTTTCTTTTGATTCCAGATGAATACTGAATACAAATTTCATCATCAGCCATGGTGGATTCAAACCGATAGGCCCCAGAACATTGACCTGGGTTCTGGATTGTTAAGCCACTCAACCTCCAGCTCTCCAAATACAGAAATTGCAAAAGATTGATATACAGGTGTCGCACGTAATCAGGGAAACGTGTTGCAGACAGAATGGAATATTAACATCAGAAAGTTTTACCACAGCTGCACAGGACCTTGGTGAGCTCACATCACAAATAATAGAGTCATAGAGATATACAGCATGGAAACAGACCCTTCGGTCCAACCCATCCATGCCGACCAGATATCCCAACCCAATCTAGTCCCATCTGCCAGCACCCGGCCCATATCCCTCCAAACCCTTCCTATTCATATACCCATTCAAATACCTCTTAAATGTTGCAATCGTACCAGCCTCCACCACTTCCTCTGGCAGCTCATTCCATACATGTACCACCCTCTGTGTGAAAATGTTGCCCCGAAGGTCTCTCTTATATCTTTCCCCTCTCACTCTAAACCTATGCCCTCTAGTTCTGGACTCCCCCACTCCAGGGAAAAGACTTTGCCTATTTACCCTATCCATGCCCCTCATAATTTTGTAAACCTCTATATGGTCACCCCTCAGCCTCCGACGCTCCAGGGAAAACAGCCCCAGCCTGTTCGGCCTCTCCCTTTAGCTCAAATCCTCCAACCCTGGCAACATCCTTGTAAATCTTTTCTGAACCCTTTTAAATTTCACAACATCTTTCCGATAGGAAGGAGTCAGTGCAAATGTTTTCCTTCTACAAGACTGCCGTCCAAAATGAACGGTCTGTTGTGAAATTATCCAAAGTACTTCCATTTGAGTGTCATTCAATATGGCCAAACAATGAGGAGCTCTCTCTCCTCCCAAGGTAATCACAAAGTCATAGTATCATAGAGATGTACAACACAGAAACAGACCCTTCAGTCCAATTTATCCAAAGTGTCCAGATATCCTAAATTAATCTAGTGCCATTTGTCAGCATTTTGCCCCTATCCTTTCAAACTCTTCCTATTCATACACCCATCAGATGTCTTTTTTAAAAATGTAGTAATTGTACCAGCCTCAACCATTTCCTCTGGCAGCTCATTCCATACAAACACCACCCTTTGCGTGAAAAAGTTGCTCTTAGGTCCCTTCTGTATCTTTCCCCTCTCACCTTAAGCCTATTCCCTCTAGTTTTGGAATCAGAGCCCACTGGCTACTGGCCTGACTCCTGTTGGTAGTTGACAGGCAGGTGAATGTTTCTGGGAGGTATATTGAAGTCATCCTCGATGAAGCAAGATGCAATGGAAAGCGGGTGGATCCGAAAACGGCAACAACAGATCTAAAATGTTATACAGCAGCTTCAACATGAAGTAGCCCCTTAATAACCGTGCAACATGACAGCAGATTGCTGATCCCTTAGTACTAGGAGAATGTACTTCAATTCATTACATTATTAGACATACTAGACTGTCTTTTGGCTAAACAGTGTGTCAAAAGCAAGACAGTGTTTTCAAATGTCATACAACTAAACCTTTTATCCTTATTTTAAAAAACTACAGTTGCTTGAAGCAGTTCAAAGGGAATTGATTCGATTCAAGTAGTTTGGGTCTTTACCAATTAGAGTTTAGATCAAGGAGGGGTGATCTTAATGAAATGTAGAAGATACTGAGGGGGTTGGATAGGATAGGTACGAGGAGGATACTTTCTCTTGTGGGGAAGACTGAAACAAAGCGACTTAGCTGAAGAATCAGACGTCTCTCTTTTGAACTAGAAATAAGGAGAATATTTTTTATATTCATTAGTCTGTGGAACTTTTTTCCTCAGACAACAGTGGAGACCGTTGCACTGACTTTCTTCAAGGCTGAGTTGGACAGATTTTTGATTGACAAGGGAGTCAAGGGTCATCGGGGGCAGACAAGAACATGGCTGCCTGATCAGCCCCGAGATTCCATTGAATGGTGAGGCATCTCAAGGGGGCTGAATGGCCTCATGCTACTCTAAATCCATCCTTGTCCCAATCAGTGAATGGAAATATAAGCATGGACAACACGGAGCATCCTGGATCAGTGGGTTAAACTGACAGGCCTCAGGGCTAGCAGATAGTTTTGGATGACTGTTTGGCCATTCCAGCACATCATGTTTAGGATGTAATTGTGTTGGAGGCTGTTCAGAGAAGGTTTACTAGACTAATTCCTGGAATGAGTGGGAAGGATTGGGCAGGGTAGGCTTGTAGGATGTTAGAGGAGCAAGAAGCGATTTGAATGAAACATGCAAACTCCTGAGGGAGCTTGAGAACATTGGTGTGGAGAAGTTGCTTCCTCTGATGGGAGAATGTAGAACTATTGGTCATAAGAACATAAAAAATACCAGCTGGAGTCAGTAAATGAGCCTCTCAAGTCTGCTTTGCCATTTAATACAATCATGGCTGACCCCATCTCAGTCCCAACTCCATAATCCTTCAGCCTGTGTCTAATTAAAAAATCTGTGTATCTCCTCCTTAAATTTACTTAAACTCTCGGCCTCCACTGCAGCCTAGGTTAGTCGTGTTGGTCCACACTTACATGATTTGGTGGGCGGCACGGTGGCACAGTGGTTAGCACTGCTGCCTCGCAGCGCCAGAGACCCGGGTTCAATTCCCGCCTCAGGCGACTGACTGTGTGGAGTTTGCACGTTCTTCCCGTGTCTGCGTGGGTTTCCTCCGGGTGTTCCGGTTTCCTCCCACAGTCCAAAGATGTGCAGGTCAGGTGAATTGGCCATGCTAAATTGCCCGTAGTGTTAGGTAAAGGAGTAAATGTAGGGGTATGGGTGTGTTACGCTTCGGCGGGGCGGTGTGGACTTGTTGGGCCGAAGGGCCTGTTTCCACACTGTAAGTAATCTAATCTAATCTAATCTAATCTGATCCTTCGAGAGATATAATTCTCCCACAACTCAGTTTGAAATCTGCTACTCCTTAGCTTAAAGCTATGACCTTTCATTCTAGATTGCCCCACAGGGAAAATATCCCCTCTATGGCATGGCTGAAACTGGAGCAGTGCCCATTTCATATAGTGATTAGGTAAATTTATCTTCCTTTCAGAGGGTTATGAGTCTTTGAAACTCTCTTTACATTGAGGCAGTGGAAGCAGAATCTTTGAATTTTTTAAGACGCAGGAGGATAGGTTCCTGTTAAGTAAGAAAGTGAAAGGTTATCCAGGGTCAGTGGGAATAGAGATTTGAGCTTACAATCAGATCAGCAGCGAGAGCTGAAGGGACCAAGTAGCCTACTCCGGTCCTTTGTTAGTATAAGTCAATTTAACTGAAGAGGTGGCCGAGCTTTCTAAACTTTCAAAGTTAATATTAGATTGTCCAGGGGAAATTGCAGATAAATCAGAGATATGACTACAGCAGCACCATTTTAAATTAAAACAAGAAGATCTTGTATTTATACCACACCTATTATTGCCTCAGGATGACCAAAGTACTTTAAACCTTTTGAAATATGGCTGCTCATACAATCCCTACGGCAGGCCATTTGGATCACTGAGTCTGCACCAATGATGCTCTGAAGAGCATCCTGCCCACCCCATCCCCGCAACCCTGCAGTTGCCATGGCCAATCCATCGGACCTGCATATCTTTGGAGTACGCCTAATGCCCTGGCACTTTCCTGGCAGTGTGTAAAATTGCACAGGTATACCCTGTAAATAGAAAGCAGGACAAAAACAACACAGCCAATTACCACCCCATCCCTCTTACCTAGATCATCAGCAAAGAAATAGATTAGGTCATTGATAGTATTATCAATTGACAGCAACAACCTGCTCAGTGACCCTCACTTTGGGTTCTGCCAGGTCAACTCAGCTCCTGACATCATACCAGTTTTGGGTTCAAACACGAATGGAAGAACTGATCTCCAGAAGTGAGGAGGAAACAATGACCAACCTTGATATCAAAGCTGCATTTGACCAAGGCTGGCACAGTGGCTCAGTGGTTAGCACTGCTGCTTCACAGTGCCAGGGACTCAGGTTCAATTCCACTCTCGGGCAACTGTCTGTGTGGAGTTTGCACATTCTCCCCGTGTCTGCATGGTTTCCTCCGGGTGTTCCAGTTTCATCCCACAGTACAAAGACGTGCGAGTTAGGTGGATCGCCATGTTAAATTGTCCATAGTGTCCAGGGATGTGCAGGCTAGGTAGATTAGCCATCAGTTGTTGAAGCTTTATTGCTGGAACAGCACAGCAGGTCAGGCAGCATCCAGGGAACAGGAGATTCGACGTTTCGGGCACAGGCCCTTCTTCAGGAATGAGCAGAGAGTGTTCAGCAGGAGAAGATAAAAGGTAGGGAGGAGGGACTTGGAGGAGGGGCGTTGGAAATTTGATAGGTGGAAAGAGGTCAAGGTGAGGGTGATAGGTCGGAGTAGGATGGAGGCGGAGAGGTCAAGAAGAAGACTGCAGGTCAGGAAGGCGGTGCCGGGCTGGAGGGATCCGGCTGAGACAAGGTGGGGGGAGGGGGGATGAAGAAACTGGTGAAGTCCAAGTTCATCCCCTGCGGTTGGAGGGTTCCCAGTCAGAAGACGCTCCTCCTCCGACCGTCGGGTTGTTGTGGTTTGGCGGTGGATGAGTCCAATGACCTGCATATCCTCGGTGGAGTGGGAGGGGGAGTTGAAATGCTGTGCTACAGGTTGGTTGGGTTGGTTCGTCCGGGTGGCCCAGAGGTGCTCTCTGAATCGCTCCGCAAGTAGGCGGCCTGTCTCCCCAATATAGAGGAGGCCACACCGGCTGCAGTGGATGCAGTAGATGATGTGGGTGGAGGTGCAGGTGAATCTGTGGCGGATATGGAATTTTCCTTTGGGGCCTTGGAGAGAAGTGAGGGGGGAGGTGTGGGCGCCTCCTGCGGTTGCAAGGGAAGGTGCCGGGAGTGGAGGTTGGGTCGGTGGGGGGTGTGGATCTGACAAGGGAGTCGCGGAGGGAGTGGTCTCTACGGAAAGCTGATAGGGGAGGGGAGGGAAATATATCCTTGGTGCTGGGGTCTGTTTGGAGGTGGCGGAAGTGACGGCGGATGATGCGCTGTACATGGAGATTGGTGGGGTGGTAGGTGAGGACCAGTGGGGTTCTGTCCTGGTGGCGGTTGGAGGGGCGGGGCTCAAGGGCAGAGGAGCGGGAAGTGGAGGAGATGCGGTGGAGGGCACTGTCGACCACGTCGGGGGGGAAATTGCGGTCCTTGAAGAAGGAGGCCATCTGTGTTGTACGTATTTTGAACTGGTCCTCCTGGGAGCAGATGCGGCGGAGACGAAGGAATTGGGAGAATGGGATGGCGTTTTTACAGGGGGCAGGATGGGAGGAGGTGTAGTCCAGGTAGCTGTGGGAGTCGGTTGGTTTGTAGTAGATGTCCGTGTTGATTCGGTCGCCTGAGATAGAAACAGAAAGGTCTAGGAAGGGGAGGGAGGAGTCCGAGACTGTCCAGGTGAATTTGAGGTCGGGGTGGAAGGTGTTAGTGTAGTGGATGAACTGTTCAACCTCCTCGTGGGAGCACGAGGTAGCGCCGATACAGTCATCAATGTAGCGAAGGAAAAGATGGGGGGTGGGGCCAGTGTAGTTGCGGAAGATGGATTGTTCCACATACCCTACGAAGAGGCAGGCATAGCTGGGGCCCATGCGGGTGCCCATGGCTACTCCTTTTGTTTGGAGAAAGTGGGAGGATTGGAAAGAAAAGTTGTTCAGGGTGAGGACCAGTTCGGTCAGTCGAAGGAGGGTGTCGGTGGAAGGGTACTAATCTCCTCGAAGATTAGCCATCAGAAATGCAGAGTTACAGGGATAGCATGGGTCTGGGTGTGACAATCTTAAGAGGGTCAGTGTGGACTCAATGGGCCGAATGGCCTGTTTCTACATTGTAGGAAATCAGTGACGAAAACTGGAGTCAATGTGATTCAGAAAGAGCTCAAGTTGTCATACCTGCTACAATGGAAGATGTCTCTGGTTGTTCCAGGTCAATCTTCTGAGCTCTAGGCTCTCTCTGCATGAATTTCCCAGTGTCCTAGAACCAGCTGCTACATCAATGACCTTTCCCCATCATAAGGCCAAAAGTGGGGATGTTTGAATAACGTTCAGCACGCTTACAAGTTACAGCTCTGAGCTTGTATTTTGTGTCCTCCCCAGCTGGCACAGCACTGAACTGGCATCCTACTTACATGGCATTCTGGCACCCTACCCACATGGCACTCTGCTCACTTGGCAATCTGCCACCTACCCATCTGGCATCTGTCTAGCGCCCTATCCTCTCAGCATCCGAACATCACAAGTACCTTATAGATATTTTCTAATCAACCTGTTCAGACACATTAGTGCACACCGCTGGGCCTGGTGGGACTTGGTCCCGGACCTCCTAGCTCAGAAATAGGGATGAACCTCTACATCATTTGACAGCAGCTGTCACAGTGACTTTCAGCATCATTAGATTTCACAACGCAGCAGATTGGGAGATAGTTTTTCTACTTCTGACTATGAATGAACTGCCAGAATGGAAGTACATTTCCACATATCTGAGGAAGTCCTGAGTGGAATTTCCTCTTAAGAAGGGCCGGACGGCGATCTCCAGGAGATTGTCACTCCTCCAGCCCTCTATTTCACTTGCAAGCCCATCCCATTTCCTTCTGAATCACCTGTCTCCACACTGTAAGGATTCTATGATGAAAACTGGAGTCAAGAGGAGTTGAAATTGTCATACCTGGTACAATGGAAAATGGTTATGGTTGTTCCAGGTCAATCTTCTGAGCTCTACAGTGTCTCTGCAGGGATTTCCCAGCGTCCTAGAACCAGTTATCTTCAGCTGCTACACCGATGACCTTCTCCATTGTAAGATTAAATGTGGGGACATTTGCATAATGTTCAGCTATCTCACAAGTTACAGCTCTTAGTAGGGACCTTACGTGGGAGGAAACCCACACAGACACAGGAAGACCATGCAAACTCCACACAGACAGTTGCTTGAGGCTGGAATTGAACCTGGGTGCCTGATGATGTGAGGCAGCAGGGCTAGCCACTGAGCCATCGTGCCACCCCACTGATGCTGTTGTAACACAAGAAATGTAGAAGCTTATTTCCGTACAGCAAGACCTTACTCACGTCATTTGCTACTGACCAGATCATCTGCCTTTATTCATTATATGATGCATATTCTCCAATTCACCAGGAAGACCTCACCTGCTCTTTAAATAGCAGTGAGATCTATAATGTCCACCTGAAATGGCAGGCAAGTCCTCAGATTAGTGTTTCCATTACATATACTAATTTTGGCAGAAAACGTCTTGCATCAATCCAAGTAAATGTTCCCCAAATGTGGCCATGAATTGAACAAAATCTCTCTCCAAACAGAAATGAAGCATTCAATCAAAAACCACTTACACACTCTGTTGTCTGTCTCACAATTTTATCAACACAACAGCAAGAAGGTTAAAGTTCACACACATGCCGTGAGAAAATGAGTGCTGGATTTATATGACCAACAACTGTGTCTAGTTCTCATTTTTTATTTATGAATTGAAAAGGCAATTAGCCTCGTTTGGATTTCCAATTCACCACATGAGGCTAGTATGGAACCTACCCGAAGGCCAATAGTTTTAATAAATGGTTTTGTTCATTTCTGTGTAGACATTGCAACAAACATGCCTGTGTTTTTCTTGGCCATGTTATAACTGACCTGCAAATGATTTCTTTTGAGAGCAGTACAATCATGCAATAATTTAAATAACGCAGAAGGAACTTTTAAAAAAAACTACCAAAAATGTCACTAATCTATAGACTACAGAAATCTCTGAACAGGAAGAACTCAAGAGTCTAAATATGAAGATAGAAACAGGTTGATGGTAAGTCCATGAGCCTCTTCTGCTGTTCAAACAGATTATGGGTGACCTAATTTCATATTCATTCCATATTTTAGAAGGATAGGAGGTGATCTTAATGACATTTATAAGATTCTGAAAGGGACTTGACAGGGTAAATGCTGCAAAGACAATGGCACCTGACAGCATTCTAGCAACAGCACTGGTGCTCCAGAACTAACCATGTCTCCAGCCAATCTGTTGCAGTACACCTAATGTTCTGGCAGTGTGTAAAATTGCACAGGTATGTCCCACATATAGAAAACAGGACAAATACAACACAGTCCCATCAGTCTCACCTTGACCATCAGCAAATAGATAGAGTGGCATCCTTGCAAGAGGATTCGCCGTAAGGTTAAAATCAACTAGGCAAAAGTGAGGACTGCAGATGCTGGAAACCAGAGCTTAGTTCAGAGTGATGCTAGAAAAGCACAGCAGGTCAGGAAGCATCCAAGGAGCAGGAAAGTCAACGTTTCAGGCAAAAGCCCTTCATCAGGAAACGTCGAGTTTGCCCATTCCCCCTATGTCTGCATGGGTTTCCACTGAGTGCTCCAGTTTCATCCCACAGTCCAAAGATAATAGACAATAGGTGCAGGAGTAGGCCATTCAGCCCTTCGAGCCTGCACCGCCATTCAATATGATCATGGCTGATCATTCCTAATCAGTATCCTCTTCCTGCCTTATCTCCATAACCCTTAATTCCACTATCTTTGAGAGCTCTATCCAACTCTTTCTTAAATTAATCCAGAGACTGGGCCTCCACTGCCCTCTGGGGCAGAGCATTCCACACAGCCACCACTCTCTGGGTGAAGAAGTTTCTCCTCAACTCTGTCCTAAATGGTCTACCCCGTATTTTTAAGCTGTGTCCTCTGGTTCGGCACTCACCCATCAGTGGAAACATGTTTCCTGCTGCCAGAGTGTCCAATCCTTTCATAGTCTTATATGTCTCAATCAGACCCCCTCTCAGTCTTCTAAACTCAAGGGTATACAAGCCCAGTCGCTTCAGTCTTTCAGTGTAAGGTAATCCTGCCATTCCAGGAATTGACCTCGTGAACCTATGCTGCACTCCCTCAATAGCCAGAATGTCTTTCCTCAAATTTGGAGACCAGAACTGCACACAGTACTCCAGGTGTGGTCTCACCAGGGCCCTGTACAGCTGCAGAAGCACCTCTTTGCTTCTATATTCAATTCCTCTTGTTATGAAGGCCAGCATGCTATTAGCCTTCTTCACTACCTGCTGTACCTGCATGCTTGCCTTCATTGACTGGTGTACAAGAACACCCAGATCTCTCTGTACTGCCCCTTTACCTAAATTGATTCCATTGAGGTAGTAATCTGCCTTCCTGTTCTTGCCACCAAAGTGGATAACCATACATTTATCCACATTAAACTGCATCTGCCATGCATCGGCCCACTCACCTAACTTGTCCAGGTCACCCTGTAATCTCCTAACATCCTCATCACATTTCACCCTGCCACCCAGCTTTGTATCATCAGCAAATTTGCTAATGTTATTGCTGATACCATCTTCTATATCATTAACATATATTGTAAAAAGCTGCGGTCCCAGCACTGATCCCTGCAGTACCCCACTGGTCACTGCCTGCCATTTCGAAATGGAGCCATTTATCACTACCCTTTGTTTCCTATCAGCCAACCAATTTTCAATCCAATCTAGTACTTTGCCCCCAATACCATGCCCCCTAATTTTACTCACTAACCTCCTGTGTGGGACTTTATCAAAAGCTTTCTGAAAGTCCAGGTACTACATCTACTGGATCTCCCTTGTCCATCTTCAGAGTTACATCCTCAAAAAATTCAAGAAGATTAGTCAAGCATGATTTTCCTTTCATAAATCCATGCTGACTCGGTCCTATCCTGTTACTACTATCCAGATGTGCCGTAATTTCATCCTTTATAATAAACTCCAGCATCTGTCCCACCACTGAGGTCAGACTAACTGGTCTATAATTTCCTGCTTTCTCTCTCCCACCTTTCTTAAAAAGTGGTATAACATTAGCCACCCTCCAATCCTCAGGAACCGACCCCGAATCTATAGAACTCTGGAAAATAATCACCAACGCATCCACGATTTCCCGAGCCACCTCCTTCAGTACCCTGGGATGTAGACCATCAGGCCCCGGAGATTTATCAACCTTCAGACCTAACAGTCTCTCCAACACCAAATCCTGGCAAATATAAATTCCCTTAAGTTCAGGTCCTTCAGCCACTGTTACCTCAGGGAGATTGCTTGTGTCTTCCCCAGTGAACACAGATCTGAAGTACCCATTTAATTCTTCTGCCATTTCTTTGTTTCCCGTAATATATTCCCCTGTTTCTGTCTTCAAGGGCCCAATTTTAGTCCTAACCATTTTTTTGCCCTGCACATACCTAAAAAAGCTTTTACTATCCTCCTTTATATTGTAAAGGTTAGATGTGTAGATGTGTAGGTTAGGTGGATTGTCCATGCTAAATTGCCCATAGTGTCCAGGGATGTGCAGGCTAGGCAGATTAGCCATCAGAAATGCACAGTTAGGGTGGGTCTGGGTGGGATGATCTTCAGAGGGTCAGTGTGGACTCAATAGGCCCAATGACCTGTTTCTACACTATAGGGATTCTATGATGATAACTGGAGACAATGTGATTCAAGAAGAGCTCAAATCATCATACCTGCTACAATGGAAGAAATCTCTGGTTGTTCCAGGTCAATCTTCTGAGCTCTAGGCTGTCTCTGCATGAATTTCCCAGTGTCCTAGAACCAGCTGCTACATCAATGACCTTTCCCCATCATAAGGTCAAATGTGGGGATGTTTGAATAACGTTCAGCACGCTCACAAGTTACAGCTCTGAGCTGGTACCTTGTGTCCTCCCCAGCTGGCACAGCACTGAGCTGGCATCCTACTTACATGGCATTCTGGCACCCTACCCACATGGCACTCTGCTCACTTGGCAATCTGCCACCTACCCATCTGGCATCTGTCTAGCGCCCTATCCTCTCAGCACCCGAACATCACAAGTACCTTATAGATAATTTCTAATCAACCTGTTCAGACACATTAGTGCACACCGCTGGGGCCTGTTGGGACTTGATCCCGGACTTGTTAAAATGTTAAAATTGTACACGACGTTGGTTTGGCCACATTTAGAATACTGTGTACAGTTCTGGTTGCCACATTACCAAAAGCACGTGGACGTTTTGGAAAGGGTGCAGAGAAGGTTTATGAGGATGTTGCCTAGTATGGAAGGTGCTAGCTATGAAGAGAGGTTGAGTAGATTAGTTATGTTTTCACTAGAAAAAGGAAGATTGAGGGGGGACCTGTTTGAGGTCTACCAAATCATGAAGGGTATAGACAGGGTAGATGGACATAAACTTTTTCCCAGGGTGAAGGATTCAATAATGAGACGTCGCGCTTTCAAGGTGAGAGGTGAAAAGTTTAAGGGGGATACACACAGCAAGTACTTTATGCAGAGAGTGATAGGTGCCTGGAACACGTTACTCAACAGAGGTAGTAGAGACACATTTAAGATGTGTCTGGTCAGATGCATGAGTAGGTGGGGAGCAGAAGGATACAGATGCTTAGGAATTGGGCGACAGGTTTAGACAGTAGATTTGGATCGGCTCAGGCTTGGAGGGCCAAAGGGCCTGTTCCTGGGCTGTAACTTTTCTTTGTTCTTTGTTCTTTGTACTTCCTAGCTCAGAAGTAGGGACATACCACTACATCACAACATCATTTGACAGCAGCTGTCACAGTGGCTTTCAGCATCTTTAGATTTCACAACGCAGCAGATTGGGAGATGGTTTTCCTACTTCTGACTATGAATGAGCTGACAGAATGGAAGTACGTTTCCACATATCTGAGCAAGTCCTGAGTAGAGATTCCTCTTAGAAATGTAAGCAAGAATGGCCAGATGGCAATCTCCAGGAGATTGTCACTCCTCCAGCCCTTTATTTCACTTGCAAACCCATCCCATTTCCTTCTGAAGTCATCTCTACTTGCAAATCTTGCGCAGGCCATGGGTTCCACACATTATCACCCACTGGTGGTTTTTCCTCATATCACTCCTGTATCACTTGCCTAAAACTTTAAATCTGTGTCCCTTTGCCTTTGTAACAGTGTTTTTTGTCTAGTTTGCTTCGCCTAACATAACCTTGTGCACCTCTATCTGAACTAATGTGTCTGAACAGGTTTGTGGGCGGCACGGTGGCACAGTGGTTAGCACTACTGCTTCACAGCACCGGAGACCCAGGTTCAATTCCCGCCTCAGGCGACTGACTGTGTGGAGTTTGCACGTTCTCCCCGTGTCTGCGTGGGTTTCCTCCGGGTGCTCCGGTTTCCTCCCACAGTCCAAAGATGTGCAGGTCAGGTGAATTGGCCATGCTATAATTGCCCGTAGTGTTAGGTAAGGGGTAATGTATGGGTGGGTTTCGCTTCGGCAGGTCGGTGTGGACTTGTTGGGCCGAAGGGCCTGTTTCCACACTGTAATGTAATCTAATCTAATCTAATCTAAAACTCCTCTCCAACTCCTTTGCTCCTGGGAGAACAACCGCAACTTCTCCAGACTAACCTCATCGTTAAAAGCCCTCGTTCCCTGGAACCACTTTGGTAAGAACAGAAAGTGCTGGAGAAACTCAGTAAGTCTGACAGCGTCTGTCGCATGTTTGGGAGAAGAGTCCTATTGGACTTAAAACATTAATTCTGTTTCTCTCTCCAGCACTTTCTGTTTATATTTCACTTCTCTGGCAGCCACATTCCCGTATTATTAATTGACGATTCTGATATATCCCCTGTACATCCTTTCAATGTGTTTCACATCCTTCCTGCAGTGTGATGACCAGAGCTGAACATAATATTCTAGCAGTGACCTAACCAGAGCTTTATAAAGATTCAACATAATTTCCTTTGTTTTGCACTCAATGTCTCAACTATCTTATATACTTTTTAAATCGTTCACTCGATATGCCATTTACTTTCATACATCTATGTCTGTGAATCGCCAGGTCTTTCTGTCCCTGCACACTCTTAAGGGTTGTCATTAATATATATATTGTCTCTCCAATCCCTCCTGCCATGATTCAAACTTTTAATATGGTAATGGATCTTCTGTTAATCCTTAGAACACACACACTTACCTGAGCGACATTATTGATCTAAGCTTTCCGTTCTAATCATGAGAACATTGCTCCATGACATGAATCCATCAATAATATTCTGATCAATAATTAGTCATTTTCCTCATTGAAGACATAAATCTAATAGGAGCCATTTTTTCTATAAGAATTGTGAATTGGTGATTTATTAAGGAGCTGAAATCCATATCAGGAGCATGTACTGAACTACAGAAGGAATTTTCATGTATAAGAAGCTAAAAAATAACTCATCAACTGAACAAATAATTGATTTAAAAATCTTTACCATACAGTTAATAATTCATCATTCATTTCTCGTAGCCTGAAAGCAAAGAGCTTTAAATAGATGAGGGGTTGTTTTGATGCTTTTCTCAATTAGGCTGCAATTAGAATGTATTAAACATTACAGAAAATAAGATTCTGGTTGGTAAGACAAATGAAATATTGTTATTATGTTCAGATTTATCGTGTGGTAAATACGAATGATTACTTAAGGAATATATTGAGTAAAAGAAGATGTTCTTAATATGCCAGATGCCTACTCCCAATACAAACATAGGAACAGGAGAGGGCCATTCACCCCATCAAGCCTGCCCCAATGTTTATTATGAGACCACAAAACTGGAATCCAAGGTAGACAAGCAGGAGGCTGGAAGAACATAGCAAGCCAGGCAGCATCAGGAGGTGGAGAAGCTGACATTTTGGGAGTAAGTTCTGAAGATGGGTTATACCCGAAACGTTGATGTCTCCACCTCCTAATGCTGCCTGACTTGCTGTGTTCTCCCAACATTTATTAGGACCGTGGTTGATCAAACACTTCAATGCCTTTTACTCATCCCAACTCCATAGCCCTTTCTGCCAATCAAGATCAGAAATCCATCTTTTAACATACTCAAAAACTAAGCTTCCAACTCCCCGTGTCATAGAGAATTCCAAAGGTTCACAACCCTCTGAGTAAATGGAGTTCTCTTCATCTCATTTCTAAATGGCATCCACCTTGTTTTTAAATATGCTCTTGGGTTCCAGACCTCCCCGCTAACGGAAGCAATTTATCTGCATCTACCCTCTCTATCTCTTTAAGTATTTTGTAGGTTTCAATGAGGTCACCTCTCATTCTTTGATATTCGAGAGAATACAGGCCCATTTTGCCCAATCTCTCTTCATAGGACAGTTCAGTCATTCTGGGAACAATTCTAGTGAACCTTTATTGTATTCCCTCTATGGCAATAATATCTTTCCTGAGATAAGTTTAAAATCACTCAACATCAGGTTGTGGTCCAACAGGTTTAATTGGAAGCACTAGCGCTCCAAACGTTAGTGGTTCCAATTAAACCTGTTGGACTATAACTTGGTGTTGTGTGATGTTTAACTCTGCACACCCCAGTTCAACACCGGCATCTCCAAATCATTTCCTGAGATATGCAGACCAAAATGTCAGACAGTACTCCAGGTAGGGTCGAGCCCAGCTCCTATGTACCTGAAACAAGACCTCACTGCTCCTGTTCTCAAATCATCTTTCAAAGCAGGTTAATATTCCATTAGCCTCTCTAACAGCTTGGTGCGCCTGTATGTTAGCCTCAATGATTAACATATTGACATGGAGTCTCAGGCCCCTTTGCATTTCCTCACTTTTCCATCTCTCACTATTTGAAATAATAGTCTGCACATCTGTTTTCCTCACGTTTTCTCACACTGTATTCAAGCTGCGTATTCTCGCCCAATCATGAAGCCTGTCCAAATCCTCTGCAGCGTTTTTACATCTTCCTCACAATGCATGTTTCTGCTCAGCGTCATATCACTTACAAATTTGGAGATTTAAGTTTGGTCCCCAAGACCACATCATTGCCAAATTTTGTAAAGAACTGGGGCCCACATATGTATCCTTTCAGTACCCATCCCCACACCTCAGCCACTGTCTGCCATTGTGAGAATTACCCATTTAATACAACTCTCTGTTTTCTTTCTGTTTATCAATCCTTAATCCATGTCAGTGCATTACCTTCTATCCCACGTGCTTTAATTTTATTAACACTTCTTGTGCAGATCCTAATCAAAAGCCTGCGGAAAATCAATTCTATGTAGTATCATCAAAAAAATCCAACAACTTTTTCAAGCACAATTTTTCATTTGCAAATCCATGCCGGCTATGCCCAAAAAGATCATGTTTATCCAAGTGTTTATGTATCATGGCCTTAATAATAGAATGTAACAATTTCCCTACCACTGTGTGTGAGGCTGACAGTTCCCTAGTTTCTTCTCTTGCTCCTTTCTTAAACGGTAGGGTAAAACTTGCAAGAATCCAATCTGCAGGAATCATTCCAGAATGTATGATCACCAATTCATTGACATCTCCATATTCACCTCCTTCAACACTCTGTGATGTTGACTAGCAGGTCCCAGGGATTTAGCAATTTTCAGCTTCTTTAATTTCTCCAGTATACCTTTCCTTCTATTCCTTATTTCCTTCAATTCCTCATTCTCCATTTTCATTTAGATCTCTAATTCTGCAAGATCTCTGGTATCTTCTTCAGTGAAAACACAACGTAGCCATTTAGCTTCTCTGCCAGTTCTGTATTGCCCATTATAATTTCTCCTAATTCTATCTGTAATGGACCAACACTAATGTGAGCCAAAGCCTTCCGTTTTACGTAACTAAAGAAGCTCTTGCAGTACATTTTTAAATTAGATAGCATCACGTTCTGTTCTTTATTATCTATCAGTTCATTGGTATTCCTTTGCTTTACATAAAAACTTCCCAATTATCAGATAATATTCCTGATCACTATGTAAGATTTATCCTTTCATCTTATTCAATCCTTAACTTCTTCTGTCAGCCAATGGTTGACTGGCATTTTTTGAATTTTTGTGTTTTGTGGGAATATATAGCAACTGTAAGCAGATATAATAATTATTAAAAGACTGCCCATTTCCTCATACAATCACATTTTTAAATTTTTTTTTCCAAATCCAGCTCAGTCAACTTGGGTTTCACGTTTTTATAATTTCCCTGATTCAAACTGTACACGTGTTTCGGATTGAACTGGCCCATTTTCAATCATAATGTAAATTTTTTTCATATTGTGGCCACTCACCCTTTACAACAAGATTATTAATGAGCTCTTTCTCATTGTATCATCGTAAATCTTAAATAGCCTGTCGCATAGTTGACTCCTCAAAATGCTGCTCTAGAAAACCATCCCGAGCATCCTCCAGATACCCATCTTCTAAAACCTGAGTGCTCAGTTGGTTTATCCAGCCCATATGTAGATCAAAGTTACCCATCATAACTGTGCAGTCCATGCTACAAGAATTCTCTCATCTCCTGATTAACCCTATTCCTCGCATCACCGTGACTATGTGATGGCCTAAAATAACTCCCAATGATACCCGCAGCATCTTGTTGTTCTGAGCTCCATCAAACAGATTCTACATGTTGTTCTTCTGATCTGCAGTCCTCTCTTACTGATGTACTGATCCCACAGGGGTCGGTTCGCTCAGTTGGCTGGATGCCTGGATTTCAATACAGAGCAGCACTAACAGTGTAGGTTTGAGTCCCACATTAGATAAAGGTTCCTGCCTTCTCAATCTCACCTGAGGTGTGGTGACCATCAAGGCTGACCTTCCCACAAGTTATCTCTCTGTAATGAAAGAGCTGTCCTCTGGCACTCTGGTGACTTTACCGTGCCAGCACAACTGCACCTCCTTTTCTTTCTTGTCTGTCCTTCCTAAAAGTCAAATACCCTCAAATCTTCAGTTTCCAGTCCTGGTCACCTGTGTTTCTGTAAAAGCAATTAGATTAGATCTATTTGTGCTTTCAGACCTTGTTGTGAATGCTTTGTTTGTTCAGGTAGAGTTCTCTTAACTTTGTCTTTTTAATATCACTTTTCTTTCGAAGCATACTCACTGCTCAGCTTTGTCTCTCCTGTCTTTTGGCCTGCATAGCAGTTTCTCTATTTCCTGTCACCAACCTTATTTCCTTCTGATTTGGGTTATCCCTCAGGTTCCCATTCCCCTGCCAAGCTCGTTTAACCCAACTCCAACAGCATTAACTCACTCCCTGTCAGAAAATCAGTCACAGCTTGTACAGGCCCCAGCCACCCTGGGACTGGTTCCAACGCCTCATCAATCTTATGCCCTCCCTCAGACACCAATTCTCTAGCCACGAATTCAATCGTCCGATCCTCCAGCTATTATGCTTCCATGGCACTGGGATAAATGCTGAGACTACACTGTTTTTGGGGTACTACTTTTTAAGTTCCTTACCAACTCTCTGGATTCTGCTTTCAGGACATCATCCATTTGCTATTGATGTTGTTGGTGCCAACTGTGGACCAGGATTCAGGCTCACCCCACTCCCTGGAAGGATGTCCTATAGCTCCTCCATGACATCCTTGGCCAAAGCACCAGAGAAGCAGCACATCACCCTGGAGTCATGTTCAATGCTGCAGAAATGCTGCCTGATCCCCTGACTGTGGCATTAACTAACACTAATACCCTTGCATTCTTCTTCCCCTGCCCCATACAGCTCAGACACTCTTGGTACTGTGGATCAGTCTCTGCCTGCATTCTCCTGAGAAACCACGGCCTTCACACATTGCAGAAATGGAATACCCTGATTGGCAAGCACAATAGACTCAGGGGACTCCTGCACTACCTGCCTGGTTTTCTGAAGATTGCCTGGTAGATTCCCTCTCTGTCTGTACGTTTTTTAATCTGTAGCGTGATCACCTCCCTATAAGTGCCATCCATGTAACCCTCTTGGGACACACAACAGTAGGGACTTCAGGCGCTGCTCAAATTCTAAAACTTGGAGCTCAATCTTGTGTAGCCAGTGACATTTCCTCCAGATGGGATTGTCTGGGACATATGGTGTGTCCATGATTTCACGCATGCACCACAGAGAATATACTCCATTTGGCACAGGTGACTTACTGTCCTGTAACTCTGAAACTATCTGTGCCACCTTTCCTCAAGCGAAGGTGGAAACAGAGTCTGATTACTTCTCATTCCTTTTACCCCCCACCCCCCTTGCTCATCAAGAATCTATCTACTGCTGCCTTATAAGTATTCTGAGGTACTGGTTCCACCTTCGACTGAGGAAGAGAGTTCCAAAGATTCGTGACTCAGTGGTTAGCACTGCTGCCTCATAGCGCCAGAGGCTCAGGTTCGATTCCAACCTCAGGTGACTGTCTGTGTGGAGTTTGCACATTCTCCCTGCATCTGCGTGCATTTCCTCTCGTGTTCTGGTTTCATCTCACAATCTAAAGATGTGCAGGTTAGTGGATTGGCTATGCTAAATTGTCTATAGTGTCTAAGGATGTGTGGGCTAGCTAAGATAAATGCAGGGTTATGAGGATAGGATAGGGGGATGTGTTTGGGTGGGATGCTCTTCAGAGGGGTTGGTGTGGACTCGATGGGCCTAATGGCATGCTTCCATACTGTGGGGATTCTATTTCTGAGAAGAACAACACGAGCATCTCCAGGCTATCCACAGAACTGAGGATTCTTGTTACAATTCCTGTCAATCTCCTCTGCACCCTCTCCAGAGATTTGATATTCTTTCTAGAATGTACTAACCCAATGGGCTGAATGGCCTCCTCTTGCACCGTAACAATACAATGATTCTACAATACGGTGTGGTCACCCAGAACTGAGCATAATGTCCCAGCTAAGACTGAACCAGCATTTAATAGACATTTAATATCACTTCCTTGCTTTTGTACTTACTGACTCATTTAATGAAATCAAAAATTATTTGTGTAATTCATTGCCTTTTCCTGCTACTGGGCAATTGTGTCCATAAAGCTCCACGCCTGTCTGTTCCTCTGCTTGAAAATTATACTATTTAGTTTATGGTGCCTCTTTCCATTCCTTCAATTAAAATGTATCATTTCACAAGTGTGTGTGTGTGAAACTGTAACTGGCATGTGTCAGCACTGTTCAGTCTGTCTCCGTTCTCCTGAAGGCTGTTCCCATTCTACTCAATTTCGAAATATAAAAATAATTTTCTGTTTGTTTTCATTGTTCGTCTGTGGGATGTGGACATCGCTGGCCTGGCGAGCATTTATTGCCTTACCTTGAAAAGGTGTTGGTGTGTCACCTTCTTGAGCTGCTGCAATCCTTGGGATAAAGGTACACCCGCAATGCTGTTAGGGAGTGATTGCAGGATTTTGACCAAGTGACCATGAGTGAATGGTGATATACTTCCGAGTCAGGAGGGGAGGGGAATTTGTAAGTAGTTGTGTCCCCATCTACCTGCTGCCTTTGTCCTACGCATTAGTAAGTTAAGAAGAGGAACACAAGCTAGGTTTAATATTTGTCTGTCTGGACTTTAACAGTCTCTTTGAAATGCGTGTTTTCCAAACCTTTGAACTTCTTTCCCAATGTAAGCATTCCCTTTACTCTCTTATTCAAAGAATTGAGTAACTGGTTTGGCCACTTCAGAGAACTAGCTGCTATGAGGTTGAAATGCAGTCATGCCCAAACCAGGTAAGGGCTGCAGGTCTCAGAAAGGATATTGACAAGCCTGTTTGGTTTCCAACAATAATTCAACAGCATCATGAGCAAATTTTACTAAAGTTAGCTCTTTAGTTCCACTGAAATTCAGAGGGTATGTATACCCGATTTACTTTTTAACTGACAAAGAAGATGAATTAATGCACCAACTCCCTTAAAATAAAAGCAAAATCCTGCAGATGCTGGAAGGCTGATTCAAACACAGAGAATGCTGGGGAAACTCAGCAGTTATCACAGCATCGGTTGAGAGACAAACAGAGTTAACATTCGGAAGAAGAGTCATATCAGCCTCAAAATGTCACACTGCATTCCATCGTACTCCTGACTGGTGCCTTGCAGAGTTAGGAGGTGAGTTACTGGAGCAGCTGGATGGGCAGCTGGATTCTCAGCCTTTGACTTAGTCTTGTAGCCACAGTACTTATATGGCCAGCCCAAACATCAATGGTAGCCTCCAGGATTTTTTTTTTGGATACTGAGTGATGGTAATGTCTTTGAATGTCAAGGGATGGTAGTTAGATTCTCTCTTGTTGGAGATTGTCACTCCTTGGCACTTGTGAATGTTACCAGCAACATGTCACCAGTAAAGTATCGGTGCTGGGTCCTCTACTTTTTGTCATTTACATAAATGATTTGGATGCGAGCATAAGAGGAACAGTTAGTAAGTTTTCAGATGACACCAAAATTGGAGGTGTAGTGGACAGCAAAGAGGCTTACCTCAGATTACAACAGGATCTTGACCAGATGGGCCAATGGGCAGAGAAGTGGCAGATGGAGTTTAATTCAGATAAATGCGAGGTGCTGTATTTTGGGAAAGCAAATCTTAGCAGGACTTATACACTTAATGGTAAGGTCCTAGGGAATGTTGGTGAACAAAGGGACTTTGGAGTGCAGGTTCATAGCTCCTTGAAAGTGGAGTCGCAGGTAGATAGGATAGTGAAAAAGGCGTTTGGTATGCTTTCCTTTATTGGTCAGAGTATTGACTACAGGAGTTGGGAGGCCATGTAGCGACTGTACAGGACATTGGTTAGGCCACTGTTGGAATATTGCGTGTAATTCTGGTCTCCTTCCTATCGGAATGATGTTGTGAAACTTGAAAGGGTTCAGAAAAGATTTATAAGGATGTTGCCAGGGTTGGAGGATTTGAGCTATAGGGAGAGGCTGAATAGGCTGGGCCTGTTTTCCCTGGAGCGTCGGAGGCTGAGGGGTGACCTCATAGAGGTTTATAAAATTATGAGGGGCATGGATAGGGTAAGTAGACAAAGTCTTTTCCCTGGGGTTGGGGAGACCAGAACTAGGGGGCATAGGTTTAGGGTGAGAGGGGATAGACATAAAAGAGACCTAAGGGGCAACTTTTACACATAGAGGGTGGTACGTGTATGGAATGAGCTGCCAGAGGAAGTGGTGGAGGCTGGTACAATTGCAACATTTAAGAGACATTTGGGTGAGTATATGAATAGGAAGGGTTTGGAGGGATATGGGCCGGGTGCTGGCAGGTGGGACTAGATTGGGTTGGGATATCTGGTCGGTATGGACGGGTTTGGACCGAAGGGTCTGTTTCCATGCTGTACATCTCTAAGATGCTATGACTCTATTGCTGAATATTGTCCTGGTCTTGCTGTATTTGAACGTGGACTGCTTCACTATCTGAGGAGTCGCAAATGGTGCTGAACATTGTGCACTCATCTGTGAACATCCCCACTTCCGACTTTATGATGGGGAAAAGGTCATTGAGGAAGCAACTGAAGATGATCAGGCCTAAGACACCACCCTGAGATATCCTGAAGCTGAGAGGAACAACCACAAGTATCTTCCTTTTTGTCAGAGAGTGATTTCTCTGATTCCCATTGATTCCAGGGTGGTTATGGTTAATCTAAACAGATATTGTTGAAAAAGTGCTTCTTGACAGCAATGTGTAAAACAGCTTCTTTAACTTTGCTGACGATTGAGAGCAGACAGGTGGAATGGGAATTCACTGGGCTGGATTTGTCCTTCTTTCTGTGTACAGAACGCACCTGGACAATTTTCCATAGAGTTGGGTAAATGCTAATGTTGTAACTGTACTGGAACAGCTTGGTTAGGGGGAGCGGCAAGTTCTGGAGCACATGTCTCCAATACTATTGCCGCAATGTCGTCAGGGCCCACAGCCTTTGCAGTTTACAGGTCTTTTAGCCATTTCTTTATCTCACAAGGAATGATTCAAATTGGCTGAAGACTGGTATCTGTGAGCTGGGGACCACTGAAAGCCGAGATGGATGATTCACTCGACCCTTCTGACTGAAGATTGCTGCAAAAGCTTCAATCTTATCCTTTGCACTGATGTGTTGGGATTCCCTGTCATTGAGGATGGGGACATTTGTGGATCCTCCACCTCCAGTGAGTGGTTTCTTTACCCAGAGCCATTCATGACCGCAGGACTGCAAATCTTAAATCTGATCTGTTGGTTGTGGAATTACTTGGCCCTGTCTATCATCTGCACATGTGCGAGACCCAGTAGTCAATTTGAGCCCAGCAAAGCTCTACAAACAGCAACAACCAGATCATCTGCATTCACGGTGTGGGCTAAGGTATAAATATTGGCCCAGGGCATCAGAGAAATTTAGTTGGAGAAAGTGAGGCCCACAGATGCTGGAGATCAGAGTTGAGAGTGTGATGCTGGAAAAGCACAGCAGGTCAGGTAGCGTCCGAGGAGCAGGACGATCAACGTTTTGGGCAGGAGCCTGATGAAGAGGTCCTGATGAAGGGCTCCGGCCCGAAATGTCGATTTTCCTGCTCCTCGGACACTGCCTGACCTGCTGTGCTTTTCCAGCAACTCACTTATGACATCAGAGAAACTTGCCTATTGATCTTTAAATAATATCATGGAACCTTATCTATCTATCTAGGAGGATAGATCAGGCCTCAGTTTAACATTTCACCTGAAAGACAGCAGCTGACAGTGGTAATGCCCCCTCACTGCCAGATCAGGGGTCATGTAATCTAGTAATCTAATGCTGAATGACAGTAACACTTGCCTAATCTCATGCAGTAAACCAATAAATTCCTTTTCCTTCCTGGCTTTGTAACATAAGGAAGAACAAAACGTAGCAAGCATAACTGACATCTACTGACAGTACAAAAGCATTTGAGTTGTATTCAGAAGCAGTTGCTATGTGAATAAGCGATGACTAGCATAGTTCTTTATGCCCAGCCTGAATAATACAGGTCAGAATATTCCATCACGTGGATAATACTTAAACTGAATGTACTTTGTTGAATCTTCCAGAATAGAGTTTCTAACCAGCCATGTTCATATACATACCATGACAGAATTCAAAAAAGCTTCTTGGTTGGATTGCATTGAATATGAACATGACAATATAGGCAGTGAAACAGTCCAGCCAACCTATGCTAATGGTATAGCTCCTTTTCCGTCTTTCCTCATTTAAATAGACCATCGGAAATCTCTGTTCCCTTCTCCCTCATGCATCTGTCCAAATTGCCCTCAAGCGTATCAATAGGATTCACTTCACTACTCCCTGTGGGAGTGAGTACCACATTCTCAACACTCTGGGTTATTACCTCTTGGCGAAATTTGCTTCTCCTAAATTCCTGATTGTATGTCTTGGTGATTATCCTATATTGATTGTATTGATTATCAACTCCTGATTTTCCATAAATGTGGAAGCATTCACTCTGTATCCATTCTATCAAAGCCTTTCATAATTTTAAATATTTTCAGTTCAGTCACCCCTCAGCTTTCTTATTTCAAGAGAATGGAGATACAGGCTCTCAAACCTTTCCAAGTACTTATACCCATACATTTCTGATGTCAGCCTTGTGAATCTTTTCTGCACGTTCTCTACTTCCCCCATATTTTTTTCTCTATAAAGAAGCCCAGAACTGGACATGGCACTCCCTATGTGGCCTAATCATATTTGTTGAACTGGCATTGCTGCATTCCCCTACATTTCACAACCATCCCATAATAAGGGTGGTTGGTTTACTCTTTTTAACTAAATTCTTATTATACTAACCTATGATGCAACTTCCAGTGATCATGGACATGTACTCTAATGTCCCTTTGCTCCTCTACCCTGACAAATGATAGGTGTTAACACATCCCTATTCTCCCCATCAAAAAGAATGGCCTAACGTATACCTGTGTCGAACTTCATTTGCCAATTATGTGCCAACTCTCCACATTTATTAATGTCCTTCTGTGATTTGCCGCAGTCCTCCTCAGTATTGAATATTCCCCCAAACACCCAATCCCTTTTCTCATTTGAAATGATCTGCATACTTAGACATTGTGGTTTTTATTCCAGGTCCAAGACCAGTTGTTCATGTCCTCTGCTCTGTCCCAGCAATGTCAATCCAGATATTGGAACAAGTTACAAAGTAGAGCCTTACACCACCCCAGTGCTCTTCAGTGTGAAATTAGATTAAAAGGCTAATTTGTTTTTTTGGATCACCACTTGGCACTAAAAGGTTAAAGCGCCCGTCTGAGGGCAGTGGTGTCCTCAATTGTCCTGTTCTGACGTGTTTGTGTTTGCCACCTGTAAATCTTCACTCTTCCTATGAATGGTGTCACCAGTTCATAATTGAAGATGATGAGTGGGGCAGTGGTCCCAACAAGAAGCCCTGTGGCCCTTTTCTCGGAAATCAACCCCCTGTAATCCTCTCCTGATTGACATCAATCTCCCACCTATGACTATCTAATTATCAACTATCTTGCAGCCCTTGGTCTCATACAAAATAACCTCTTATCCATGATGTCCTGGTCAATATTTGCCCCCGATTAGCAAAACGTAAACAGATTACCTAGTTGTTACCACATTAGTGGCACAGTGGTTCAGTGTTTAGCACTGCTGCCTCACAGTACCAGGGAGCTGGACAGCCTTGGGTAACTGACTATGTGGAGTTTGCACATTCTCTCCATGTCTGCATGCGTTTCTGCTGGGTGCACTGGTTTCCTGCCACTGTCCAAGGATGTTTGATTCAATTTGATTTGATTTATTTATTGTCACGTGTACCTAAGTACAGTGAAAAGCTTTGTTTACGAGCTCTACAAACAGATCATAGTAAGCAAGGACATACAGGTCATAGGGTGAAAAAAAAACAGGTTATGTTGCACAAGGCATGCACGAGGCAAGTTCAACATTAGCAAGATCAGCATTATTTGAGGTTAGAGAGTCCATTCATCAGTCTAATGATGGCCGGGAAGAAGCTGTCCCTGAACCTGCTGGTGCGTGTTCAAGAGATCATTACCAGGATGGAAGGGGTCTTTGATGATGTTGGTAGCCTTTTTTGCAGCAGTGAGAAGTGTAAATGGGGTCCATGGATGAGAGGTTGACTCCTGTGATGGTCTGGGCTGTGCACACAACCTTCTGCAGTTTCACACGGTCCTGAGCAGAGCAGTTGCTGTAACAGACCATTATACACCCAGACAGTACGCTTTCAGTGGTGCATCTGTAGACGTTGGTGAGGGTCCTGATGGACATGCCAAATTTCCTGAGTTGCCTGAGGAAGGAGAAGCCTAACTGCACCTTCCTGACTGTCACAACTACATAGGAAGTCCAGGACAGATTGTCAGTTAATGTCATTCCGAGGAACTTGACGCTCTCCACCCTCTCATCCTCACCTTCATTGATGTAAATGAGGGTGTATTCTCCTCCTTTCTTCCTGAAGTCAATGATCAGTTCTTTAGTTTTGCCAATGTTGAGAGAAAGTGATTGATCTCATTCCACCATTTCACTAAGTCTTCTATCGCTTTTCTGTATTCGGACTCACTGTTGTTATATATCTGTCCTATCATGTGGGGTTGAGAGCAAACCTGTAGATGGCATTCATTCGGAATTTGGCAACACAGTTGTGAGTGTACAGGGAGTAGTGTAGGGGGCTGAGGATGCATTCTTGGGGGGCTCCAGTGTTGAGTGTTATTGTGGGTGAGGCGCAGTTGTCTATCTTCACTGACTGCGGTGTGTGGATCAGGGCTAGATGCAGGCTCGGTGGATTTCCATGTTAAATGCAAGGATTTGGAATAAGCTGAGGGTCTGGGTCTGGGTTGGATTCTAATCACATGGTCAGTGCAGACTTGATGGGCTCAATGGCCTCCTTCTACACTGTAGCGATTCTATTATAGGGGGTCTTGCTGCGTACAAATTGGCTGCTATGTTTCCTACATCATAACAGTGACCACAATTTAAGAAAGCACTCCCATGGCAATAACACTTTAGGATGCCCAATGGTCATGAAGGGTGCTATGTAAAGGCAATACTTTCATTCTATCTCCTTTTCCTTAGCTGCAGCTCAGTGGGTAGTGTTCTCACTTCTGAATCATAACGTCTGGGGTTCAAATCTCACTTCAGAGACTTGAGTCTGTTATCCAGAGTAACACCCACCATGGAGCTGAGGGAGAGCTGTGGCGTTATATGTATCGTCCTTTAAAAGACACATTGACCTGAGACTTCTTCTGCTCTCTCGGGTATGTGAGAAAAAAAAAATCGCCAAGTAGCTTCATAGATACGCTATCAAAAACTAAAAGTGAGTCACATGCAAGGGACTGATGACCAAACCCTTGGTGAACAGGTAGGTTTTATGATTAGATTAGTGCTGGGAAAGCACAGCAGGTAAGGCAGCATCCAAGGATCAGGAAAATCAACATTTCGGGCAAAAGCCCTTCATCAGGATTCATCATTCCTGATTAAGAGCTTTTGCCCGAAACATTGATCTTCCTGCTTCTCGGATGCTGCCTGACCTGCTGTGCTTCTCCAGCACCACTCTAATCTTGACTCTAATCTCCAGCATCTGCAGTCCTCACTCCCGCCAGGACGGTTTTATGGAGCAGCCTAAAGAACAAAGTTCTTCACGAGGTGGAGAGGTTCAGGAAGGCATTTGCAGAGGTCAGGACCCAGGCTGGTACAGCCACAAACAGAGGACCAATTAAAAGCAGCATTGTGCAAAAAAACCTGGGGGAAGGGGTGCAGTTATCTTGCACAGTTGCAAAGTTGGAGGTGATAACACAGAAGAGATAGCTTTGGAGCATCATCTTGCAGAATTTTGGATGCACACTTAAGAATTCCAAAATCAAAGTTGAGTGCCTTTGGCGAAGACTTTTCCTTGCACTTCACTAGGGACAGAAAAACCATTTTCAATGCTAAAACCTGGTGGCAGCATCCAGTTCATAGCTGACCTGTCCCTCATACTTAAGAATCTCTCAAAGGTGCTGTTTAATCATTTACTAGTAGCTAAGTTTTAAAAAAAGCCCAGCTACAGACTTGTGCTTTTGATCCCAATCATCCCTGTACAGTTTCTAGCCATACATTTCCATTGTCCACAGGCTCTCATTTTCACCTTGGTTCACTCGATAATCATTCACTTCACGGCTTGAAACTTCTGTTTTAAATTAACTTGCCTCCCTTTAACCATTTAAATTCCAATTTAAACTTAACATCCGTTTTTCTTGAGATGTGTTCAAACAGGAACAACTTAGATTTATACAGCACTTTTAAATATTGCAAGTTGCTTCACAGGAACACGGTAAATCAAAATATACCAGAAAACAGGGAGAAAGTGAGGACTGCAGTTTCTGGAGATCAGTGTGAAAATGTGTAGTTTGAAGAGCTTCGGCTCAAAAGAGCTTCTCCTGACGAAAGGTTTATGCCTGAAATGTCAACTCTCCTGCTCCTCAGATGCAGCCTGACTGGCTGTGCTTTTCTAGCACCACACTTTTTGACTCGACTTCAGGAAACAATTGATCAAGCCTAAGAATTGCAAAATCAACATATTACTTGACCAGGACAATGTCAACACATTTTGTGGTGAAGAGTGAATGGGATTTGGAGCTGTTAAATGACCATCAAATTGTCTACAGTCTGGTTAGGGAACACTAACCCTTTTTTTCAAAAGTAGCCAAAATTTGAAATCCCAGATACATATTAAGAGAATAAAGCCCCAATTTTGAACAAACAACATTAACTTTACCATGCAAGGTATAAAAGTAAAACAATCTACATACAGTTGATACTCGAAGATCCAGAAATAACATGAGGTAAATATGGGTTTGCAGGCATTCTATAGTCAAAGAGAAAATTGAAGATGCTGTCAAGCTAGATCACACCAATTTCTTGGTAATGCCCCAGAGTCAGTATCGCTGTGAGCCATCTACTCCTCAAAAAATTATCTCCATTACACAGGGTTCCCGTTCTTCATTTTTGAAGTTCTAACTGGAACTGCCTCAAAGCTGCTCCATCATGGGCTGTCTCAATGACAGACCTTGTCCCAGTGTTTGATTTTGTTCACAGGGACCACATCCCACTGGATTCTCAGGGCTGCACTTTACCTATGGAAAAATTTCAACTCTTTTGCAGATAGCTGGCACTGCCTCTGAATTGCTCTGAGATCCAATATTTCTCACCTCCATGTTTGTAGTTGTCCTTCACCTCCATTCTCAGTTGCACCTCTATCAATGGTTTCCATGGCTTCTGTCTCCAACATAGAAACAGAGACCATCAGCATGTTTTCATGTCTTCAGGCCATCTCTTGAGACTTGACTACCTGGAAACAGTTACTAATAGCATTTACATTGCCTGGAACCTCTCCTCCCAGTTTCTAAACCCCTGACTGGTCAACAACCTGAAAGTAGTAATTTCCCACTTCGCTTACATCCAACCACCTACCTGGCATCCTGTGGGCTCATGTATCACACCAGTCTCCTAACACTGGCATATTGGTGCTCTTGAAATGCCTACGCCCTTCAGCTGAAATAAATACCTGAGTGCAGAATGCACCCTGACATTTATTTTCAAGGACTCTCAGGGTCTGCTCGGAATTGGAGTTCTTAGCCTCCATCGCAATGCATTGCAAAAGCAATTATTGGACATGAACCTTGCCTTTAAGAAGGCTCACCCTTAAGGAATCAATTCGCAGTATGTACGGTACACAACACTGGATTCTCCTGCCAGGTAGTCTGCTGTGGGTTTGCAAATTGTCTCACAGAAATCAGCTGTTTGCTTTGTAACTTACAATGTGTGTTACTGTTTAAAATAAATTACACCATAGAGCTAATTGATCACTGATTGGCAATTGATTATTAGGCTCTTATCATTAATATGACCATACTCACCAGGCCCTCCCCAAACCAGGTAAGCTAATTGCAGAACAAGCTAAGGCATGAGGAATGGAGCTTTCAATTATTTCAAGCTTATGGAGAGTAGATGTTGATGAGCAGCCAATAGTGTGCTGGATTCATCAGGTCTAGAGGTAATAAATGCATCAATAAGGCTATCAGCAGCACATAAAATAAAGGAGGAGTAAGGGGTGCATTCTTAGTGATGGCATAAAAATATGATTTGAAGGTCATAATGAAGTATGGGCCGGGTGCTGGCAGGTGGGACTAGATTGGGTTGGGATATCTGGTCGGCATGGACAGGTTGGACCGAAGGGTCTGTTTCCGTGCTGTACATCTCTATAACTCTATTTCATCAAAGTAGTGAACAGACTGGTTTTGCCTCAGATTATTGTTTAAAATGTCAGCAGTCCTGGCTTGGTCAGCATTTATTGCTCATCCCTTGGTGCCCTTGAAAAGGTGGCAGTCAGCTGCCTTCTTGAACCACTGCAGTTCACGCGCTGATTGTGGATCCACAGTGGCCATTAGGGAGGGCAGTCTAGAACTTTGATCCAGCAACAGTCAAGGAACGGTGACATATTTTCAACTCGGGATGGTGATTGTCTTGAAGGATAACTTGCAGGTAATCGTGTTTCCAAGTAACTGCTGCCCTTCTCCTTAGAGGTGGAAGTAGATGTGTCTTGGAAGGTGCTGTCTAAGGATCTTTGGTGAAGTTCTGCAGTGCATCTTGTATTTAGTACACACTGCTGCTACTGAGCGTCAGTGGTGGAGGGAGTAGATGCATGTGGATGTGATACCAATCAAATGGGCTGCTTTGTCCTGGATGGTGTCCAGCTTCTTGAGTGTTGTTGGGGCTGCACCCATCCAGGCAGGTAGGGAGTATTCCATCACACTCCTGACTTGTGTCTTGGTAGACAGGCTTTGGGGAGTCAGGAGGTGAGTTATGATGGAGGAAAGGTCATTGATGAAGCAGCTGAAGATAGTTGGGTGGGAGACACCATCCTGGGGTGCTCCTATAGAGATATTTTGAAGCTGAGATGATTGATGTCCAATCATCTTCCAATGTGCCAAGTATGACTCCATACAACGGAGAATCTTCCTCTAGGCTCCTATTGTCACTTGTATTGCTAAGTGTCCTTTATGTCATACACAATCAAATTTGGCACTGATGTCAAGGACGTCACTCTCATCTCTCCCTACTTCTAGAACTTGTCCATGTTTGAACCAAGGCTATAATGAGGTCAGGAGCTGAGTGACACTGGCAGAACCTAAACTGGGCATCACTGAGCAGGTTATTGCTGAGCAGGTGCTGCTTGATAGCACTGAGTTTCATTTATTTGTTTTTGATGATTGAGCAGGTGGTAACTGGCTGGGTTGGATTTGTCCTGTTTTTTTGTATACAGGATATAACTGGGCAATTTTCCACAATGTCGGGTAGATACCAGTGTTGTAATCGTACTGGAATAGCTTGGTTTGGGGAACAGCAAATTCTGGAATACAAGTCATCGTTACTATTGCTGGAATGGTGTCAGAACCCGTAGCCTTTGCAATATCCATTATCTCCAACCACTTCCTGATATCATATTGAGCAAACTGAATTGGCTGAAGACTAGCATTGGTGACCCTGGGAACTTCAGAAGGTGACGAGATGGATCATCCACCCGGCACTTCTGGCTGAATATTGTTGCGAAAGCTTCAACCTCATCTATTGCAACTTCACCTCAAGGAGATCAGAGGGCAGGTGGTCACTTCCCCAGGTTTCACTGCCATGATCTCGTCCAAAGACTTTGGTTTAAAGAGATCCCTAAAGACGGGGTGGTGTGTGGATAGCAGGAATTAGTTTATATTCATTCATGGGATGAGGGTGTCATTGGCCAAACCAGCATTTATTCCATTCTTCATTACCTAGAGGGCAGCTAAGAGTCAATCATGTTACTATGGGGGGTCTGGAGTTACATGTAGGACAGACCAGACCAGATAAGGGCAGGGCAGATTCCTCCTCTGAAGGACATTAGTGAACCAGATGAGATTTTGCAACAATCGACAACATTTGCACAGTCATCATTAGACTTGTAGTTCCAGGTTTTTATTGGATTCGAATTCCACCATCTGCTACGGCAGGATTCTAACTCCAGCGCTCAGAACATTACTTGGGCCTCTGGATTAACAGTCCAGCAATAATACTACTTGGCTATGGAATGTGAAAGGAGTTCTAGAGACCTGGCCCTCTGAGCTGAGTGAATAGCCACCAATGTTGGGATGAAAGGAGTAGGGCTCTGTGTTGATAGGGTGCTTTTGGTCTTAGTGCTACACTCCTTAAGATACATGCAACAGAGTAGGTGGCCTAATTGGTCTTTTCCTGTCTGGCCATTTTGCCCGGCCTCTTGCTCGTATTTTCCTGCATCTTCCAATTGCAGTGATGAAGTGACAGGTTCCGTTTCTCATTTTGACTAGCTTTGTTTGCACAATGTCACCGATGCTGATTTCTACAGATTGCAGCTCAAACTTCGATCTGCCAATCTGCAGCCCCTTTTATTACTTTGATGAAAGGTCTTCACTATGAAAGCTATCTTAATGAAAAGATATGATTCTGCAATAAAGGGGATAAAAAGAGAAGAAAACCAAGGAAAATGTGTGAATGTCATCTCTGATCTCTGCCTTTACATTTTTAAAATTAATTTATGGGATGTGAGCATTCACAAAGGCCAGTATTTATTTCACAAGCCTCCTGTTACAATCTCTTATAGACTGACAACTTCCAAAAAGAGATATGAATTTTCATGGAGCCATCATGATGTGACACAATGCGGTGTAGTGGTGGAGTCCTTACACTGAGATCAGAGTGCGCCTGGGTTCAAGCCCCACCTGCTCGAGGGGTGTGTAATAACACCTCTAAACAGGCTGATTAGAAAGTTGGGTGCAAGATTTCACATCTTAAGACTTTTTATTGTAACAGATACACTAAAACTCAACATTGCCTAAGCATGGAGAGAAAGCGAGGACTGCAGGTGCTGGAGATCAGTCAAAAGGTGTTGTCTAAGCATTACTTACAATCAACTTAATAGATTAAAATATTGTACAGAAAGTTATTCTCTATTCACTTCTTAACAGAATTGAAAACTCAACAACATTTTGGGGAGTATATGCCATGAATAGGGGATTATTACCCACCCATTCCTGCCATGCTTTTCTTAAATCAACGCTTGTTTCGTTGCTCAGATTTTGTTGAAGTTTTCTAATACAGGCTGCTCCCAATTTGCGAACGTCTAACTAATGTTCATTTCCACTTCCGAGATGTGATTCCACACATGGGTGTAATTTTAAAGATCCTACGTAAGAACATTTCCTGCACTAACCAATAGCTGCTTTATATTGTCCTGCATTGCGTTCCCATTTGCAAACAAATCGCTTTGCAAACAGAGTCCAGAACGGAACACGACTGCAACCCAGGTGTAATGAGGTTCACCAGGTGGATCTCACAGAGTATCAGTTCCCTGACTGAGGCTGTTAACCTGGTCCAATCAGGGAGCCCTGGCTGACAGCTATAAACAGGAGTGGCCACCCGGGTGTTTTCCTATCTTCCTGGTGGTGGGAATTGAATAAAGATTCGTGCACTTTGTGTCTCTCACTGTGTCTCACAGCTGCACACACACACCATGGGTGCTGGGGATAAAATAAGCACTACCACACTTAGGTGGTAGTGTGGGGGAAGAAAAGAAAAAAAAAATAAACAGGAGTGTCCACCCAGGTGTTTTCCTATCTTCCTGGTGGTGGAATTTGAATAAAGATTCGTGCACTTTGTGTCTTTCACTGTGTCTCACACCTGCACACACACACCATGGGTGCTGGGGAAAAAAAAAATAAGCACGACTGCACTTTGGTGGTAGTGTGGGGGTTAAAATAAAAAAAAAAATAAACAGGAGTGTCAGGAGTTCTGTTCACTCTGAGAGCTGGCTCCAAGGAGCCAGACCAGTGTCAAGTACTGTGCACGTGTAAGTAAAGGGTGACTTGGTGACGGAATATCGGCCTCTCTGGAGTTATTTCATCGGGACTACCTGGACTATTTTTGGTTTGAGAGTCCCTCGTATTGTTATTCATCCAAAGCAGTAAAGTTGTTAATTTGTACGAAGTTTTGGTTTGCTCTAACCAATTACTTTCTCCATTTGTAATTTCTTTCAGCAAACCAGGGTGACCAGAAACGTGATTAGAGAGACGAGTTAAAAGCAGAGGGGGTGAGGGGGGTTTAATATCAAAAACAGTAATTCTTCTGCATGCAAAAAAAAAGCCTCTTGATATTCCCTTGCCCTGCTGGGAAGGAATTTGTGAGTTACTTTGGAGATCAGTTTTTGGCGTTTCTCACACGATGTTGAAACGTTAATTAGTGACACCTCTCATGATTGAGTAATACAGAGGGTGCAGGCAGCAATAGACAAACTGCATTTGCCTACTCAAAGAATTTTGTTTCAGTTTTGATTTCAGTTCAAGATTTCTCTGTTTCGTGAAGGGCTGTTTTCCATAAACGTGACAGAGATGCTGAGGTTTGTGTGAGATTAATTTCAAAAAAGATCTGATTTGCATCTGGCTTGTTATCTGAGCTGACCTAATCCAGATGTGCTTGGTCTATCTGAAAACACTTCTGTTTGTAAACCATCCATGTAACAGACACAGCTGGAGTTGGAAACAGATGAAATGAAAAGCTTGAATCTAAAGTATTTATGACTAATATGTCCAGCTGGGATAAAGCTTGAAGTCATGTGAAAAACAAAACATGTTGTACAACAAATTTGCAGGTTGACTGGACAGAGCATGCATCACATCTGGGATTAGAACACAGCAGCAAAGATTATGCTTTGCCATACAACTGAAATTTCCGTTGATGTGGTCGTCCCTGAGGGAGTGCTCACAGACCACAAATTCAAAAGCAGCCCTGTTGCCCTCTCAAATATTAATAGAAAATCCCATTTCAGATAACAGTTCGAGTTCTCCCCAGTCATGCCAAATATTCATCCCTAAACCAGCAAAAATGGATGATTTAGTCATTTACATGTTGAAGTTAATGGGTGCTTGCTATGCCAAAATGGGATTCCAAATTTTTGACATTACCACAGTGCCAGTACTTTGACAGTATTTCATTGCTTACAACCTACTTGGAGATATGTGCTATTCAAATGCTTTGTTTTAATTCATTTAAGAGATAAGGCGTCACTAGTTGGGCCAGCATTTATTACCCATCCCTAATTGCCCTGGGAAAGATGGTGGTGAGCCGCCTTCTTGAACTGCTACAGACTTTAAGGTATAGTCAAACTCATTGTCCTGTTAGGGAGGGTGTGCCAGGATTTGGAGTCAGCAGCACTGAAGGAATGGTGATATAATTCCAAGTCAGGATGATGAGTAGTTTGGGGGGAGCGGTGTTTGAATTTGCAAGTGATGCTGTTCCCATATATCGGCTGCACTTGACCATCTAGATGGTAGAGGTCATGGGTACTGACTAAGGAGCCCTAGTGAATTGCTGCAGTGCATTTTGTAAATGGTACACACAGCTGCTACTGAGTGTCAATGGTAAAAGCAATGAAGATTTGTAGATGTGGTGCTAAACAAGTGATCCGCTTAGTCCTAGATGATGTTAAGCTTCTTGAGCGTTGTTGGAACTGCACCTATCCAGGCAGGTGGGGAGTATTCCATCACAGATCTGTGTTGTTCCTTGTGAATAATGACCAGCCTTTGGGGTGTCAGAACATGTTGCTGCAAGATTCCTAGCCTCTGACACATTGTTGTGACCACAGAATTTATATATCTAGTCCAGTTCAGCTTCAGGTCAATGTGAACCCCCAGGATGCTGATAGTTGGGAATTCAGTAATTGTAAATCCATTGAAATTCAAGAGGTGATGATTAGATTCTCTTTTTTTGGAGATGGTCATTACCTAGCACTTATGTGTGGCATGAATATTACTTGTCACTTGTTAGCACAAGTCTGGATGGTTTTCAGATCATTTTGCAAATGATCATGAGCTTCTCCAGTATCTGAGAAAGTGGAGGTGGTGCTGAACGTTAGGCAATCATCCATGAATACCCTTGATGTCAAGGGCAATCAATCTCACCTCACCTCTGGAATTCAGTGCTTTTGTCCATGTTTGAACCAAGATTGTAATGAGGTCAAGAACTCAGTGGTCCTGGTGGAATCCAAGCTGGGTGTTAGTGAGCAAATGACTTTGCAAGTGCCACTTGATAGCACTGTCAATGACACCTTACTTTACTGATGATCGAATGTAGACCGATGGGATGATAACTGGCCAGATTGGATTTGTCCTGCTTTTTGTGCACAGGATGTACCATGGCAATTTTCCACATTGCACAATAGATGCCAGTTTTGTGTAGATCAAAGGGTTTCATGAAACTCCTCAGTGCAATAAAAGTGAAGATTGGCATCGGTCAACAGAGGGAATGATGGCTCATTGCTCTGTGAGAGTCTCTGTGGCCAGTAATCCCTCCTGGGATTGAGGGGAAAGACTGCCCCATGCCCCATGCCGAGTTGCTGTGAATCTGGGAAAGAAGCTATCCACTCCCCCAGAGTGACTGTTGACTGGGGTGGGACAGTTGGGGAGGGTGAACTATCCCCACGACACTCAAAAACACATCTCACTGCAAAGTTGGAAGGGCCATGAGTCAGAACCCATGGCGTGTGCTAACCCAGCCACCCTGTTTCATTATATACAACAATGTATACTGTGGTTACAAGATCACATTGAAGGCTAGGAATTTCATAGATAGGATCTCATCCCTTGATGTACTGAACCTTGTCTTGGAACTTCATGGTGGTATAATGAGAGTCACATAAATTATGGTGATGCAGCTGATCACATGACTCTGACAGCAATAAGAGAGAAGAAATCAGAGACTCGAATAAATAGGTGAAGCAGAACACAATGTATTTTCTTTTCAACGACTCCCCTTGAGGGTAATTCTTTGATTCTTTGAAGCTATATTTTGTTTTGGGGGGCATTTTGTTGGTTTTCAGGTGCTTCTTTTCCATTCTCACTAACTCCTTTGTTACGTGATGTGATTACATTGTAATTGTATTTTCATTTTGTGGCATTTGGAAATGCACAGAAGCCAAATTGGACAAATTCATCGTTAAACTCAATCAAAATCAACCCCATTAATCCCAAAGCCACAACACATGAATAAATCTATCATTTCCAAAATACCAGAGGATTTAAATCCATACGAACATTAGGTATTAATTGGTACAGGTTTATTTTTCAGAATTATTGATATGTATTTCTACACATAAAAAAGTCACCATAAACACACATTTAACAGATTGGTATGGTCACAGCTAATGCAGTTCCAGCGTATATTCGCAAAGCAGGAATATTTTACCTATGCAGTTTTATTTTTTAAGTTTTACTGAATCTCAGTGTAGAATCTACTAAAAGTCTCCCCCATAGAGTCACTCCTAAACACGTACAGCTTTAAGCTGCAGACATATGCATTACCTCGGTAATTTCATGTTTTTCTAGCTCCCAGTTATCTGAGTGCTCCTTTATTAATAAATTTGTTCTCTCTTCTTTACAACTTGGTTCTATTTTCCTCTCCCTTACAAAATCCCCCTCTCTCCCACATACCCCTTGTGACCTCCGTCTATGTCTTTCTCTCTCTCTCTCTTTCTCTCTCACTGACTCCTTTGCTGCCTGTCTCTAATATCAGTTCCCATGAAAACATCTTGTCTCTCAGAGCCCTTGCTCCCCACAATTCTCCTCCCCATACACTGCGGCCCTCTCCAGGCCTACCTACCTCTCACCCATTTTCAACCCCTTCCATTTTCACCCTGTGTCCTTGCAGCTATCCCACACCCCCACGCTTTCACCCAGCTCCCTACCAGATCTCCATCTCCCTGAGAACCCTTGTGGTCCTCTTGTTTTCCCAATCCCTTTGCACACACCCGTCTCCCCCGGCCCTCTTCTGGACCCTGTGTCCTATCAGCCTGGCCCCCTTTTGCCTCCTCATTTCCCCTAACCTCTTTATGGGCCCTGCACTAACTGCTGCTGGACTTGACCCCAGTATTCCTCCACCAACTGCTCCAACCCCTGCCCCATCTCCCAGATCCTGGTTTCTAGCTTCCCCAATGGCTCTGTCACTGTTGGCGCACTGGCTGCTCTCGCCCTATGTTTGTTGCTGGTCGAATCAATGTAAACCTATCAACAATCTCACTCTTACTTCCATTACGGGAACTCCTTTTCTCTCTCTGGTTGCCCAGTCAGTGAATTTTCCCCGGGTGATTTCCCAGGGACTATCGGGATAGATTCTCCATCCAACGTCCCCCCATGAGTTTTGAATGTTGTGTAGAGTACTGTCTTAGACACTATGCTAGAGAGCTGTATTTGAGAATCTGCTGTGTGAAGATGTAAATAAGGAAATGTAACAGTGTATAAGGAGTCGAAGAGCTTGACATGGAGATAAGTAATAAGCAACCTCAGGGGCAAACACCTACAGACCAAGACAATCCGAACTGGTATCTCAACATGCAGGTAGGCACTATTGGCCTAAAACGTATCTGATATAAATACACAAAATAAAACATCTATCACCATTCCTTCACAGTAATGGATCAAAACCTTTGAGTTTCCCCATCATGCTCCCGTGGGCATTGGTTAGAGAAGGTGGCTCAGCATTACCTTCACAAGGTCAGTTAGGGCTGGACTGCAAATGCCCACATCCCTAGCTTGAACTAAAATAAAAATATGCCGCTCTCAAAAATGATGCAGAAATACATATTGCATATTTTCTCTGCATAGTACATGACCATGTATACACTGAAGAAGCAAAATTGTAAAGGAACTAAGTGCGTCTTCATCTGAATTAATCTTGCAGTTGAGCAGCAAGAAATATAATGTAGATAGTATAATCCCACTCATATTGTAAACTAAATTGATACTAGCTGCAAAGATGTATCTCTGACACGATCAGCTTAGCAGAGTCTAGACATGCTGGATAAGGAAGTAGGAATCGATATTCCACAGCTCCAATTGATTGCACATTCAGTGAGATATTGCTTACCCTGCAGGAATCTCTGATTTAATTATTTTCTTTGAGAAAAAAAATTGCTATCTATCGTTGAGCTGAGGAAGCAAGGAGATTTTAACAGGAGTTTATCAAAGGGTGTTACCATTCACTGGAGAGCAAAGGTAGAACGCCGATGGCAGTCCAGCTTATGAAAAGTCAATAAGGCTGGAGATGTCGATGGGAAATGGAGGTTTCATTCATTCTGAACTTTTTGCCTTCAGTTTGAAGTTGCAGGAAATTGAGGGACCAGCTCAGGATCCCAAGATCAAGCTGATCATCCCAATTAATTCTTCTTATCTGCGCATCGCTTACAACGTGATGCTGAAAGATTTGCTCTGAACTCCTACCGATTACAGGACTATTGATCAGGTGTCAAACAGTAATTAAGCACATGGTCCTGACATTCCAGTCAAGTTAACAGTGAGGCTGACAGTTTAATTATGCAGCAACCTCATGAAAGGGGCAGATTCCTTCCCAGCATCAATTCAGAAGTCCAAAGGCTGATGTGAAAAGTTCCACTGTTAGATTCACAAAACTGCATCTTGTTGGTTTGCATCACAGTTACAATCAATTGGCCGGCGTGCATTGGTATACTTATTCCACAGATGCAAAGCAGACTTCTTGCAGAAAATCGAATCTCGTCCCTTTCAGTCCAAATGCTGTCTTAACAGTACCATAGCCGTTAATTATTCTCAATCGACCTCTCTGGTACTGAAAACTAGGCATGATAAGTGTGGAGTCTCATTCCTCCAGTTTTATTGCAATTGATGATTTTAAAATGGCCAAATTCAAAATTAAATTTCCTTTCCTGTCTTTTTCCTTTCCTTTTCTACTTTTTTTTTAAAAGATGTGTACTTGAAATACAATGCAACAACTCTAGAGGGCATAGGTTTAGGGTGAGAGGCGAAAAATTTAAAAGGGATCTAAGGGGCAACTTTTTCACGCAGAGGGTAGAGTGTTTGTAAGGAATGAGTTGCCAGAGGAAGTGGTGGAGGCTGGTACAATTACAACATTTAAAAGGCATCTGGATGGAAGGCTTTAGAGGGATAGGGCTGGCTGCTGGCAAATGGGACTAGATTAGGTTCGGATATCTGGTCGGTATGGACGAGTTGGACTGAAGGGTCTGTTTCTGTGCTGTACTTTTCTATGACTCTATGATTTTATAAGTCACCAAGGCCCCTTTGACAGCAACTCCCAAACTCCTGAGCTCATCCACCCACAAGTGAAAGGTCAGCAGACTCGTTGGAATACCATTCCTTTGAAGTACCCTTCTGAACTACACATACTTTTGACTTCAAACTATAGCAGCCTTTTCTTCATTGTTGCTGGGTCAAAATCTTGACACTACATCTCTAAGAAAGGAGGCAGATACAATAGGAGCATTCAAGAGACTTTTAGATAAACACATGAATACGCAAGGCTGGAGGAATACAGAGCAAGGCCAAACAGAAGGGATTAATTTAATTTGGCAAACATTTGTGGCACAACGTCATAAGCCTAAGGGCTTGTTCCAGTGCTGTACTGTTCTATGTTCTCAGAGCATGGTGGGTGTTGTTACATCAGACGAACTGTTGAAGTTCAAGAAGCCAACTTATTTTTTATATATACCTGTTATGTCCCCTGGCATGGATAAGTAATCTTTAACAAGTGCCTAAAAGTACTGTGGACACTGTTTGAAATGTTGCTTGAGGAATGTACAACTTACAGCTCACAACTGGTTCCTTTGTATTTGTTGGCCACTTTTAATGTTCATGGTATCATATGTCATTTAGCAAAATTAGGCCCATGTAATTGAAATACACAGGAAAATATTCCTGCCATTTACTCAGCTCTATATGGTTGCTGGCCTAATCAATTTTTACCCCGAGGAGGCTTCCCCTATCCGAAGTCATCAGGATTGGATATTTCATGCCCCAATGATAAGACCACAAGATGTGAGGCTAAAACCATAACCATGAATAGTCCCCTCCACCTCAGCCCTCAAAGCCTCAATGTTACTGAAGGTCAATGTGCTGAAGAGACATGAGGGCTCAGGTCCTCCGTATGAGCCCTATATCAAAATCCCAACATTTCCCAGAAAAGTCCACCCATCATTGTATTGCTGTTTGTGGCAACTTACCACTCTATAATTCTATAACTTGTACTGTAGCAAATTGCTACAGAATTTCTGATCTTCCAAGAGTGTCTACATGTTATAGGTCTATTTCACTGTCTGGGAAAAATTTAGGGATATCTAATCATAGGCACACATAACATCATGAGTTTTCTGCACTCAGTTTCCTGCAACTGAATTGATCTGGTTTCATACTGGAACCCATGTATTTGGGAAATAGTTCTAATGGCAGATAAACAAATCTGTGCAAGTAGCCAAAGCTCAGCCATAGAGATGCATTTCAAGGAACACTTGTGAACCCACCCACTGAGCAAATAAGCAATCATTGACTACTTCCATTATACCTTATATGGGTTATAACTGGACTGGGGTGGAGAAAGTTACAAATCACACAACACCAGGTTATAGTTCAACAGGTTTATCTGTAAACACGAGCCTTCAGTGTGCTGCTCCTTCATCAGGTAGCTGTCATCAGCTATCAGATGAAGGAACAGCGCTATGAAAGCTAATGCTTCCAAATAAACCTGTTGGACTATAACCTGATGTATGATTTTTAACTTTCTCCACCCCAGTCCAACACCAGCATCTCAACATCATGGGTACCTTATGTTGGTGCATTGATTTGTAGGGGATTCTGCAACGTGATAAGAAGTGACAAGCACTGTTATCACTGTGTGTGTGTGTGTGAGTGTGAGTGTGAGTGTGAGTGTGAGTGTGAGTGTGAGTGTGAGTGTGAGTGTGAGTGTGAGTGAGAGAGAGAGAGAGAGAGAGAATAAGGGAGAGCTCTGAGGGAACAGCATGCCGCATTGTTTGGTTAATCATGGATCATTGATGGATGCAATTTCATACACTTTAACGCCAGAGGGAATTTTAAACAAGATCGAACATTGGGGAATTCTCCCTTGTTGAAAAGCTGAAATACACTGAGGTTTTGCATTATCCATAGAGCAGTGTAAACTTTCACTGAAAGAACGTTTCATTCTGAAACCCCGTGGCTTCTCCAGTACAGGGAAACATAACAGAAATGTGTTTTAACCCTGAATGGCTTGAGAACAACCTTCTATGCAGTTCCATTGTTTCCTTTCTGTTTGATCTATTGTCAGGAACGGGCAAGTTTTCAACCCCACTGAGGCTGAAGGTTGAAGGCTAGCCCTGGGTGAAGGTGTGAAATGAGGTAGAGGGGGGAAGTCAGTGGACCATTCCCTTCCTCCAGCCAATTGTATCACAGCCAGGGAGAAACTTCCAACAGCCTGCTCAAGGGCAGCAAGTAGTCTACCTAGTTTTTGTTTCCTTTATTCTTTTACATGAACATTCACCGGCAAAGTCATTATTTGTAGTCCATCCTATTGCTCCTGAACTGTGTGTCTTCCTCAGCCATTTCAGTCAACCACATTACTGTAGCTCTGGAGTCACATATAGATCAGCCCAGGAATGGACGGCAGATTCACTTCACTTAAAGTGAACCGGGTTTTCACAACAATCAATAATTGTTGTTATGGCCACCATTACAGAGAGTTGTTTCATATTGATTAAATTTCAATTCCACGAGCTGTTATGCTTTGAACCTAGATTGACATAACCTTGTCTGGGTCTCAGCATTATTCGTCAAGTGACACTATCACTTAGCCATTATCATTTGCCAGGCCACTTCAGAGGATAGATAGGAGTCAACCTCATTGCTGTGGGTCTGGAGTCCCATGTAGACCTGATCAGGTAAGGATTTCCCTCCCTAAAGGGCATGAGTGAACCAGATGGATATTTATGCCAATCGGTAATTTCCCAGTCATCACTGGTGAGGCTAGCTTTCAATTCCAGGCCTTCTTTTCACTCGATGAATTGAAGTTAAATTCCACCAGTTGCCACAATGGGAATTGAAGCTATGTCCCTGGAGTATTAGTTTGAGCTTCTGAATGTCTAGTCCAGTCCAGTCCAGTCCAGTCCAGTCCATTCAGCACCTCACCCAAAATATTTTATTAGAGACATCATTGGAGTCTTCCCAGAAGGTGGGAATGCCTCCTGATGATCTTTTTTAGATTAGATTTTTTTTTAGATTAGATTAGATTACATTACAGTGTGGAAACAGGCCTTTCGGCCCAACAAGTCCACACCGCCCCGCCGAAGCGCAACCCACCCATACCCTTACATTTACCCCTTACTTAACACTACGGGCAATTTAGCATGGCCAATTCACCTTACCTGCACATCTTTGCACTGTGGGAGGAAACCGGAGCACCCCCGGAGGAAACCCACGCAGACACGAGGAGAACGTGCAAACTCCACACAGTCAGTCGCCTGAGGCGGGAATTGAACCCGGGTCTCTGGCACTGTGAGGCAGCAGTGCTAACTACTGTGCCACCCCTTTATCCAGCTGATACCTGCCAGCAGCTGGATGAGGCTTCTTATCACCCCAAACCAGAGTTGCTTATCACAGGTACCACCAAATACCATCCTGTAGGGTGATGTCCACCTTACAGGCATGACCATGTCAGCAGAGGCCACTGTTTGCACTAAATGAGCAGAAACATTTCCAGCGACCACCTCACGATAGAGATCCCTTCATAATTCCACCGTACAGAAGCAGTGCCAACATTCACCAACCGGGCTACCTGCCTTCCAAGGCCCTCTGCCCAGGCCTACCGTATCAGGAACACACCCTGCCTCCTCCATTCTCAGACGTTTCCCCTGAATTGGCATCCACTGGGAGATTGCACCAGGGGGAGAGCAGCCCACAACCAATGCATCCGATCTAAGCCCTGCAGCCCTGGCATATCCAGTTGTACATTGTGGTGGACACCTAGTCAGATCACTAGAGGAGAAAGAGGCTCCACTAATGTCTCCATTGAGGAGCCCAGTGCGAAAGACACAGCTGAAGTATTTCAAAGTATCTTTAGTGAGATAATTCTGGGGAGGTTGGACAGGTTATCTGAACAGGATCAGGACCAACATCATTGTTCTGAAGACGGGTCACTGCTTTCTTTCCACAAATACTGCTGAGCTTTCCCAGCAATTTTGGTTTTTGATTCTTGCCTTGAGGTTTGTTGGTGTCATCAAGTCAGATTTAAACTAGATTGGCACAGGGCTGGATCCTGCCTGATACTACAGAGAAGAGAACAATTGAGGTGGAATTAAAAGTTCAAAGATGAGTTGGTGAAAAACCATGGGTTAGTTAAGAAATAAAGTGATTTTAGAAAGACTAAATGGAATATATTTGTTGCAAGGTGCCTGAGAGCGCTGTTGTGGCACAGTGGTAGTGTCCCTACCCCTGAGTCAGGAGGCCCAGGTTCAAGTCCCTCCTATTCTGGAGGTTTGCCATCTTAAACACATTGAGCAGAAACGATCTCCATTCCTAGTCATAGGGTATTTAGACAAGATAGAGAGGGGGATTGATAGTGGCTCAGTGGTTAGCTGCCTCACAGTGGTAAAGACCTGGATTTTATTCCATCCTCCAGGGCAACTGTCTGTGTGGAGTTTGCACATTCTCCCCATGTCTGTATACGTTTCCTCCGGGTGCTCCGGCTCCCTCCCACAGTCCAAAGATGTGCAGGTTAGGTGAATGCTAAATTGCCCATAGTGTCCAGGGGTGTACGGGTTAGGTATATTAGCCATGGGAAATGCTGGGTTACAGAGATAGGTTAGGGGCTGGGATGCTTTTCAGAGGGTCAACACAGACTCAATAGGCTGAATAGCCTCTTTCTGCACTATAGGGATTTGAGAAGTAGAGAGGGTTTTTGCAATATTGATAAGGGAATCAATTATAAACACGAGGAGGGATGATATCTTGGAAAAATTGACAAATTAATTCAAAGTAAAAAAATACAAAAGGGGAAAATGCACTAATGAGTGTGCATACAGGCCCCAAAAAAGTCAGGGAAAGATACAGGATCAAAAATATAATAAATTTCAGAAAAGTATCAGAATAATAAGGCAATGATAGTATGGGATTTACTTGTCCAAATATTAAGTGGGATAATTTTTATAGAGCACAATTTCTTAAATTGTATCAAAGAGAACTTTATTTCGCCAGCACATGGAACATCCTACAAGAGAGGGAGCAGTTCTGGATCTAATTTTCCAAAATGAGCCTGTTTAGGTGGAAGGTGTATCAGGCTTTTTTGAGATAGTGCCCGTAACTCAGCTAAATTCAAGATAGCTGTGGGAAACGATAAAGGTGGGCCAGAATCAAGGTTGTCAATTAAAGGAAGACTAATTCCACTGAAAATAAGGTATGATTTGACACGAGCAGACATGGAGCTGCTGCTTGGAGCTAAAAAATGTCTCCGAGCAGTGGGAGCCATTTAAGGAGGAAATGATGAAGGTACAGTGTAAATAGGTTCCTGTAAAGGCAAAGGGTGGTACCAAGACCAGAGAAACCTGGACGTTAAGGACATAAAGGTTAAGATAAATCAAAAATGAGAAGCAGAGTCCCATTGAGTCATAGAGATGTACAGAATGGAAACAGACCCTTCGGTCCAACCTGTCCATGCCGACCAGATATCCCAACCCAGTCTAGTCCCGCCTGCAAGCACCCGGCCCATATCCCCAAACCCTTCCTATTCATATACCCATCCAGATGCCTTTTAAATGTTGCAATTGTATCAGCCTCCACCACTTCCTCTGGCAGCTCATTCCATACACGTACCATCCTCTGTGTGAAAAAGTTGCCTCTTAGGTCTTTTTTATATCTTTCCCCTCTTGCTCTAAACCTATGCCCTCTAGTTCTGGACTCCCCCCACCCTAGGGAAAAGAAGATACTGCATGTCCTTGATAAGTATATCCCTGTCAGGCAGGGAGGAAGTGAGAAGGTAAGAGAACCGTGGTTTACTCCAAAAATTGCATCTCTTGTTAAGCAGAAGAAAGAGGCTTATGTGACAATAAGATGAAATGGTTCAGATGAGACGATGCAGTGTTACAGATTAGCTAGGAAGGATTTAAAGAGAGAGGTAAGAAGAGCAAACAGAGGACACGAGCAGCCTTTAGCAAATAGAATAAAGGAGAACCCTAAAGCTTTCTATAGATAAATAAGGAATAGAAGGATGACTAAGGTAGGAATAGGGCCAGTCAAAAACAGAAGTGGGAACTTGTGTGTGGATCATGTGGAGATTAGAGAGGTGCTAAACAAATATTTCTCATTGGTTTTTACTCAGGAAAAGGAGAATGTTGTAGAGGAGAAAAATGAGATACAACATATTAGACTAGTAAGGATCGAGGTTAGTAAGGAAGAGGTGTTATCAATTCTAGAAGGAGTGAAAGTAGACAAGTCCCCTGGGCCGGATGGGATTTATTCAAGGATTCTCTGGGAAGCTAGGGAGGAGGTGAGGGAGCCTTTGGCTTTGATCTTTGAGTCGTCATTGTCTACAGGTTTAGTACCAGAGGACTGGAGGATTGCAAATGTTGTACCGTTGTTCAAGAAGGGCAGTAGAGATGACCCAGGTAATAATAGACCAGTGAGCCTTACATCTGTTGTAGACAAAGTTTTGGATGGGATTATAAGAGATAGGATTTATAATCATCGAGCAAGCAACAATTTGATTGTAGATAGTCAGCATGGTTTCGTCAAGGGCAGGTCGTGTCTCACAAACCTCATTAGGTTTTTTGAAAAGGTGACCAAGCATGTAGATGAGGATAGGGCAGTTGATGTGATGTACATGGACTTCAGGAGAGCTTTTGATAAGGTTCCACATGGTATGCTGTTGGAGAAGATGCAGACATTTGGGATTGAGGGTGATTCAGCAGTTTAATTAGAAACTGGCTTTCTGTAAGAAGCCAGAGAGTGGTGGTTGATGAATAATATTCAGCTTGGAGTCCGGTTGCTAGTGGTATGCCACAAGGATCTGTTTTGGGACCACTGCTGTTTGTCATTTTTATAAATGACTTATATGCAGGCATAGGTGGATGGGTTAGTAAGTTTGCAGATGACACTAACATCGGTAGAGTAGTGGACAGTGTGGAAGAATGTTGCAGGTTGCAGGGAGACTTGGATAAACTGCAGAATTGGGCTGAGAGGTGGCAAAGTGAGGTGATTCACTTTGGGAAGAATAACAGGAAGGCAGAATACTGGATCAATAGAAAGATTCTTGGTAGTGTGGATGTGCAGAGGGATCTTGGAGTGCTTGTACTTAGATCCCTGAAAGTTGCCACCCAAGTTGATAGTGCTATTAAGAAGGCATAAGGTTAGGTTTTATTGGTAAAGGAATCCAGTTCCGGAGCTGTAATGTCATGCTGCAACTATACAAAACGCTAGTGTGGCCTCACTTGGAATATTGTATACAGTTCTGGTTGCCCCATTACAGGAAGGAGTGAAAGCATTGGAAAAGGTGCAGAGGAGATTTACCAGGCTGTTGCCTGGTCTGGAGGGAAGGTCTTATGAGGAAAGGCTGAGAGACATGGGTCTGTTCTCATTGGAGAGAAGGTGGCTAAGGGGGGATTTGGCGAGAGGATTAGATCGGGTAGACAGTGAAAGTCTTTTTCCTAGGATGACGATGTCAGCTTGTACGAGGGGGCATAACTACAATTTGAGGGGTGATAGATTTAAGACAGATGTCAGAGGCATCTTTACTCAGAGAGTGGTAAGGGCGTGGAATGTAGTAACTGCCAATGTAGTCAACTCAGCCACACTAGGGAGATTTAAACAATCCTTGGATAAGCATATGGATGGTGATGGGATAGTGTAGGGGGCCAGGCTTAGGTTAGTTCACAGGTTGGTGCAACATCGGGGCTGAAGGGCCTGTTCTGTGTTGTGTTGTTCTATGTTGTAATTTATTGCTAATTATGAAAATACAGTGAGATGCATATAAGTTGTCACAACTGGTGTCATTTTAATTAGAGGAATTATAAAAAGAAATAATTGAGACAAAGTTAGGATAAAGGTCATCTTTTGTTCCATCCACAGCAATCTGTGAGGGGCGACTACAGGACACTGCCGCTGAAGCCACCTTAGGAAGGAGGGACAGACTGGACCAATCAAATCACCGATGCTGAAGCCGTCACCACTTCAGAAAACATGACCATAATAGTCAATGAATACTTTGTGTTGGTCTTCACAAAGGGTTAGGACAACACACATATAGACTTCAGGGAGGAGGACATCAGGAGAAATTCACATAGAGGGAGAGGAGGTAGTAAAGGGTTTAGGAGCTCTAAAAGTGGATAAATCTGTAGGCCTGAATGAGATGTTTCCACAGATGTTCAGGAAGCCAAGGAATGAGATATGAGCTCTGGGAGTCATTTTCAAATCCTTTCTGGCCATAGGTGAGGTGCCAGAGGAATGGAGGACTGCAAACATTGTCCCATTATTAAAAAAAGGGAGGAAGGGAAAGACCAAGAAATTACAATTTAAGCAGTCAAACCTTAGTAGTGAAGAAAGTTATTAGAAAGAATTAGATAGTGTTCTGAGGGTAATGCATTTCATATGGTCTACATGGGCTTAGAAAGACTTTAGATAAAGATTAAGTCAAACTGAATCCAGGAAGCACCGATAGAAGGCCTACCGTCCTGGTCTCAGGGTAACGAGGGATGGGTAATGAATGTCAACCCTGCCATGGTCCAAGGATTGATTGTACACATTTTTTGCTGGGCAGGAGACTTGTGTCACTAGATATGAGTAAAGTATAATAAAAAAACAGGAACAGCTGACAAGACACAGCAGCTCAGGAAGCATCGATACAGAGAAAAGATATATTAAAAGTAAATCCTACCCATTAGACGCTCAGTCTAAAAGGTGGCTAGGAAATTAACATTGAGGTGATCTTGTTGAAGCTTACAAAATGTTTAAGATGACAGACTGGGTAGATGGAGGTAAGATGTTTCCTCTGGTTGGCGAGTTTAGAAATAGGGAGCGTAATTTAGAAACAAACTGCAGCCTAGGTCTGAGATGAGGAGAAATAGTTTTGCTCAGAAGGTTGTGAACCTTTGGAATTCTCTAGGACTGTGGATGCTCAGTCTTTGAGTAAATAAATACGAGCTGTTTATCGTAGAGCTTAATAGATGTCTGCTTACCGGTGGTGTACAGGGTTATGGAGATGGGAGGTGTAAAAGGCATTGAAAGGTTTGATCAGTCACAGTCATTCTGAATCAATGGGTTGAATTGCCTACTCCAGTTACTATAAAATAGAGTTGAGAGGAATTAGAGAACCATTCTGAGAGTGGGAGAGAGATGAGCAGATACAGCAATTACAGAGAAGCAGAGCAATGGATACGCCAATCACAGAGAGGAAGAAAGCCAACAGACACACCGATTGGCTGGAAGGAGACCAACAGAAGCATCAATCACTGAGACAGAGAGATGACCAGTTGTACAAACCACAGAGAGAAGGGGTCGGGGGGTCCAGAACTAGAGGGCGTAGGTTTAGGGTGAGAGGGGAAAGATATAAAAGAGACCTAAGGGGCAACTTTTTCACGCAGAGGGTGGTACGTGTATGGAATGAGCTGCCAGAGGAAGTGGTGGAGGCTGGTACAATTGCAACATTTAAGAGACATTTGGATGGGTATAGGAATAGGAAGGATTTGGAGGGATATGGGCCAGGTGCTGGCAGGTGCGACTAAATTGGGTTGGGATATCTGGTCGGCATGGACAGGTTGGACCAAATGGTCTGTTTCCATGCTGTACATCTCTATGACTCTATGACTCTAACTGAAGCCAACAGATTCACCAATTACAGAAAGGGAGACTCGCAGATACACTGATCACACAGTGAGAGACCTGCAGATCCACTATTCACAGATAGGGAGAAACTTGCCCTCCTCCAGCATGAAATAGGCAGTGTGCCATTGTTCCCAGAAAATTACCAACTATCCCATCTTAGACTAACTGCTTCAAACGTCTGGAGAATGTCTGGTCCAACTGAAAGAAACTTTTTTATATCCCAATCTCTTAAAATACTCCAATCAGCACTAATTTACTTCAATTAACGGTCCTTAATTATGTGAAATGTTAGTTTAATTATGCTGTTTGTTATGTTCAAATTGAGACGTATTACTGTTACAAAACAGCTAAACTGTGTGGGAAGGTTAACAAAACTCAAAGTGTAAAATTTGTAAGTATAAGCACGTTTATTTAAATGTGCGATTAATTCAGCAAATATAAAATAATTTGCAGTGCAAACCATCAATTAAGCTGCAGTGTACTGGCCAGTTTCATGACACAGTCTCATTAAAGTTCCACTTACCCAAGTCTGAAGGAAGAAAGAGCTTACATTTCTTTCATGACCTCAGCATGTCCCAGAGGCCTTTGCATCCAATGAGCACTTTGTCAGGTGTCGGAAGTGTGGCAGCCAATTTGTGCACATCCTACTGCTGCGCCTACATCTGATCATCTAACAGAAGGCTCATTAGATTGATCTCAGGTACGGAGGAATTTTATTATAAACAGAAGTTGAGTGGGTTGGGCCTGTACTTATTGGAGTTTAGAAGACTGAGAGGAGATCTTATTCAGTCATAGAACATACGTGGAGGGCAAGAGAGGGCAGATGCGGAGAGGGTAGATGCAGAATTTGTTTCCCCTTGTGGGAGAGTTCAGGACCAGAAGGAATAATCCCAGAGTAAGCGATCCATTTGAGCCAGTGACCAGGCAAAATTCCTTCTCTCAGAGGATTGTGAATCTTGTGGAATTCTTTATCAGAAGGGGCAACTGAGATTGGGCAGTGAAACATATTCAAGGTTGTGATAGAGTGGTTTATAAACAGTAATGGAAGCAAAAGTTATTGGAAAAAAGGCAGAAAGGTGGAGTTGAGGACGACGTGACAGACTTTCTCTTCCAGGGGAAGTAGAGGAGCAGGGTGAACACAGAAAGACTTTAACAGCACAAATCCATAGGAGGATATCCAGAACTCAGGGCTTAAAGTAAATGGCATAAGTGTTTCAAGTTAGATAATTCAGTGGATATATTGGTCCTTATTGATATTATAATGTAGTTTATACCAAGAATATTCAGTTGAAAAGTGTGGCACTGGAAAAGCACAGCAGGTCAGGCAACATCCGAGGTGCAGGAGAATCGGCATTTCAGGCAAGAGCACTTTGTCAGGAATTCCTGATGAACGCCTTACGCTCGAAAAGTTGATTCTCCTGCTCCTCGGATGCTGCCTGACCTGCTGTACTTTTCCAGCACCATAGTTTTCGACTCTGATCGCCAGCATCCTCACTTTCTCCGAGTCAAGAATCTTCAGGTCATCAACTTTGGGACTTGGGAAATTCTAGAATGAGATAGAAGAGCCAGATACTTGGTATGCTTTGCTGTGAAGGAACATCAATACATTTCCCAGTCAGGATGGTGATTGGCTTGGAGGGGAACTAGTTCCTTGTGTAATTTTTAGGGTGGTGTTCCCATGTATCTGATGCCCTTGTCCTTCTAGATGGAAGTGGTTGTGGGTTTGGAAGGTCCTGTCTAAGGACGGTTGGTGAATTTCTGCAGTGCATCTTATAGATAGTACACACTGCTGCTGCTGAGCGCTGGTGGTGGACGGAGTGGATGTTTGTGGGTATAGTGCCAATCAAAGCAGATGTCTTTCTCCTGGATGGTGTCAAGCTTCTTGAGTGCTGTACTCATCCATGCAAGTGGGGAGTATTCCATCACATCCCTGACTTGTGACTTGAAATAATGGACAGGCTTTGGGTAGTCATGAAGGGAGTTACTTGGTGCAGTATTCATAGGTTCTGGCCTGCTTTTGTAGCCACTGTGTTTATGTGGCAAGTCTAGTTGAGGTTTTGGTCAATGGTAATCCTCAGGATGTTGATAGTGTGAGATTTAGTGATAGTAACACTGTTGAATGTCAAGGGGCTCTGGTTATTACCTGTTACTTGTCAGCCTAAGTGTGGATATTGTTCAGAACTTGCTGCATTTGGACACAGACTGCTTCAGTATCTGAGGAGTCACGAACGGTGCTGAACATTGTATAATCATTGGTGAACGTCCCTATATCTGAGGGAAGGTCATTGATGAAGCAGCTGAAGATGGTAGGGCATAAGACATTACTGCAGAGATGTCCTGGAGTTGACGTGACTGGCATCCAATAGCTATAACTATCTTCCTTTGACTCCAACCAGAAGAGAGTTTGCCTGCTGAATCTCATTGATTCCAGTTTTGTCAAGGCTTCTTGGTGTCATATTTAGTCGAATACTCCTTAATGTCAAGGGTTGTCACTCTCACCTCCCCTCTGGAATTCAGCTCTTTTGTCCATGTTTGAACCAAGGCTCTAGTGAGGTCAGGAACTAGGTGGCCCTGGTGGACCCCAAACTGGGTGTCACTGAGCAGGTTACTGCTTGATAGCACGGTTGATGAAATCTTCCATCTCTTTACTGAGGATCGAGAGTAGGCTGATGAGGCAGTAATTGGCTGGGTTGTATTTGTCTCCTTTTTATGTACAGGACATACCTGGGCAATTTTCCAGGTATTGTTGAGTACATGCCAGTGTTGTAACTGTAATGGAACAGCTTGGCTCAGGGCATGGCAAGTTCTGGAGCACAAGTCTTCAGCACTATTGCTGGAATGTGGTCAGGGCCCATAGCCTTTGCAGTATCCAGTGCCTCCAACCATTTCTTGATGTCACATGGAATGAATCTAGTGACTGGAAATTGTAGGGTCACTTGGCTCTGTCTATCACTTGCTGTTTCACCAGGTTGACACCTCATTTTTAATTGCGTCTTCAATGACGATGCTGCTCCTTTAACAAGGTGATGTTGTCCTTGGCATTTTTTTCAGAGAGGCGTAAAAGACACAGACTCCAAAAAGTCTTAAGTTGAAGGGTTTTAGGGCCAATTTCATTACAGCTAACAAACACTGCCTCAGGAAAATGGCTTTTAAGTTAAAAAACAACACTTGTACAATGAAATGGGAGTGGTCAGTTCTCCCAGCTCAGGTTCTCTCTGCTTCGGTTTGGTTTTAGCACAGTAGAGTTGAAACAAGGCTGCTGGACCCAAAGGAGCAGGCCCATCCTCCTCTCTCTATGGCTTCTCTCCTGTACGACCCTGGGTTTGATTTTACCTTTTGTGCCAAGGGGTGTTTATGGGAATTGTTGCAAATGTTGGGAACAGCATCATGAAGCCAGGATAATCTGTTGGATTTTCTAATAGCTTGTTATTTGGTATTTTTTTTGTTTGTGTTTAATCGGTAATCTTGCAAATAAATTCTGTTTTGTTTAAGACTGAGTGGTTTGACCAGCTGCATCTCACCTGGAATATCCACCTTACACCTGCTTAATACAGCTAGCAAAAGTAGGGTCTGGGTTACTTTCTTGAAATGCTTTGAGGGGGTCTGGTTTGGTCCACAACAGATTGGGGGCTCTTTGCAGGATTCGTTCTATAGTTCCAATTTGGGATTAGGGTTGTTGGACTTGAAGGCGGCGAGTGTAGGTATTAGTTTCTTTTGTTCTGGGTATTGCTTTCAGTCAGTTTAAACAGTGCTTGGGATAGCAATGGCTCTTTCAGTCAGCAAGAGTTTTCTCAGGGTGGAAGAAGTGACCTTGGGGGGTTTTGCAAAAGCTGATTAAGGTCAAGTTCCCGGAATCTGCAGACAAGCTGAAGTTGGAGTTGCCTCCTTCTGTGAGGAAAGGAGAGATCATTACAGCAATAGCTCAGCATTTAAATTTGCTGGACCCACCATCAGAATCTTTAGAGATGGCTAAAAGTCAATTGAAAATGAAGCAGCCTGAGTTAGAGGCAAAAGACAAGGAATTACAATTAAAAGCAGAGGAAAGAAAGAAAGAGAGAGAGAGAGAGAAAGACTGAGAGAAGAGAGAGAAAAGGCGAGAGAAGAAATGAAGAAAGGGAGAGAGTTTGAACTTTAGAAATTGGCACTTAGACAGGAGTTCAAAATTTCACTTCCTGAAGTACTGGGAACTCGTGTGGAAGAGCAGAGAGTTAAAACAGCAAGATTAGCAGCTGAAATGGCTGATGGTTATGAGCTGTTCCAGAAATCAAAATTTAGCTTCCAAAATCAATTTCACACCCATTAGGGATAGAAATCGGGGTAAAGAGAAATCCTCACATGGAAAGGGAAAGGTAAATCTTGGTGAAGATCATAAGGATAACTTACCACAGGGGAGAAAAGGACACCTTTTAAGGGGAAAGAGAAGTTAAAAAGCTCCACTGTTTTCACTGCAATAAAGTAGGCTACATGAAATCACAACATTCGTGGGTTAGGAAAATCACTGGGAAGCCAGATGTAAGAAAACAGGATAAGCCAGTGAATTTTGTTGGCGTGGTCACGGAAAGCACAATGGAAGCTAGAAAGCTGCACCAGAATGTACACGCTGGTCAGAGGCTGGTTAAGGAGGAAGTAAACCACTGACCTGCAAAAGTAAAGTTTATTCACATAGGCCAGAAGCAGCAGGTAAAGAGGTTACAAAATTAAGAGATATAGGATCCTCTCAATTTATGATGGTGAAAGATGTGGCGATATGTACTTCTGAAGGATTATTGCCAGAAAAGGTACTAGTAACAGGAATTCATGGTGAGGCAAGAGGCGCTCAATTATGTAAAGTGAGATTAGAGTGTCTGATGAAGAGTGGAGAAGTCATGGTAGAAATACTGGACAAACTCTCAGCTCTAGGGATACAATTCGTCCTTGCTAATGATATAGCTGATTCACCGGTAGGAGTGCTGCCTACTGTGGTTGAAAAGCCAGTGGAAACTTAGGCAACTGAACTATTGCAGGGCACATATCCTTGGACTTTTCCTGACTGTGTGGTAACAATGTCACAAAATCACCAGTTGCAACAGGAGAGATCAAAGAGTACAGATAAGAAAATTAAAATGAAATTAACAGAGACCCTGTTTGATCAGATGGTGGAGATAAGCCAGAAGCAGATTGATGACAAAGCAGACATTTTTAGCTCAGATAAATTAACTGAGTTACAGCAGAAAGATTAAAATTTAAAGCATTTGTATCAAAAGGCATACATAAAAAGAACCTGATTGTATCCTTGAATGTTATTATCTTAAAAAATGACTTATTAATGAGGAAATGGAGACTCACAGACAGGTGAGAAATGGGCAGAAGTTCATCAAATTGTATTGCCAGTGGGTTATAGGAAGGAGGTGTTGCGAATGGAGCATGAGCTACCTCTAGGGGGTTATTTAGCAGTGAGGTAAACTCAAGCTAAAATACAAAAACATTTTTACTGGCCTGGACTGCACAAGAATATAAATGAATTCTGCCAGAAATGTCGTACATGTTAGCTAATCAGGAAACCACAGGCAGTAACAAAACCCGTACCTTTAATACCTATTCCTGCATTTGAGGAACCTTTTACAAGAGTCTTAATTGACTGCATAGAACTCCTACCTAAAACAAAAAGTGGAAATCAGTACTTGTTAACAATATTGGATGTGTTCATTAGATTTCCAGAGACCATTCCATTACACAATATCACAGCAAAAATTATTGTAGAGGAATTCCTTAAACTTTTCACTAGATACGGACTACCCACAGAGATACAATCAGATCAAGGGTCAAACTTCACATCAAAATTATTCAAGAAGTTATGGATAGCTTAGAAATAAAACAACTCAAATCTACTGTGTACCATCCAGAATCACAGGGAGCGCTAGAAAGGTGGCATTTGACATAAAAGACCATGTTGGGGCTTATACTCAAGATTATCCAGATGACTGGGATAAGGGAATTCCATTTGTATTTTTTGTGATCAGAGATGCATGAAATGAATGAACCAAATTTAGTCCATTTGAATTAGTTTTTGGGCATGAAGTGAGAGGACCACTAAAATTGATTAAGGAGAAATTGGTAAGTCAGAATTCAGAGACCACATATTTGGACTATGTGTCAAATTTTAGGGAATGATTAAAGAGCTGGGGAGTGGGTGAGACAGCATTTAAGAGTATCACAGCATATAATGAAGCAGGAAGCAGACAGGAAATCAAAAACTCGCAATTTTGCTATCAGAGATAAGGTGTTAGTGTTACTTCCAGTGATAGGTAAACCTTTAAAAGCAAGGTTTGGTGGACCTTATCAAGTTGAAAGGAAATTGAGTGAGGTGAACTATTTGATAAGGATTCCCAACAGAGTGTGTCATGTGATTATGCTCAAAAGGTATTTTGACAGGGATGGGAAGGAAGAGGAGATTGTGTTATTGGTTACAACACAGAGGTAAGAACCAAGTTCAGAGGATTGTGAATTGGGCATTCCTCAAATTAAATTGGACAATGAGGAAGTTGTCAAAAATTGGGATAAATTATTGATTTACCTTCCAGAGGAAAATCAAAATGACCTGAAAGAGTTACTACTATCACATGGGGAGATATGTGGAAATAAGGTGGGAATTACTAACATAATTATACATGATGTAGATATAGGAGATGCTGTTCCAATTAAGAAACATCCTTACAGACATGACCCTTTAAATTTGGCACAGGATCAAAAGGAGATTGAATGCATGCTCCAAAACAATATAATCGAAATGGGTTAGTGACTGGAGCTCATCCATCATCATGGTGCCAAAACCAGATGGTACTTAACGGTTATGTGTGGACTACTGCAAAATCAATGCCATTACAAAGACTGATGCATATCCGATTCCATGTTTGGAAGACTATGATGAAAAGGTGGGACAAGCAACTTATATTTCTAAGTTGGACTTACTCAGAGGAAAATGGCAGGTACCTTTGTCAGAAAGAGTGAAGACAAATTTGGCTTTCATAATGCAGAATGGACTGTATCAGTTTAAAGTCATACCATTTGGCATGAAAAATGCGCCAGCTACATTTCAGAGACTAACAAATATGGTCATTGCTGGATTACTCAATTGTGTCATATATATAGATGACCTGGTGATTTTTAGTCACACATGGAAGGAACATTTATCAGACTTGTTCAATCCATTTGGTGGTAGGCAAGTTGTTGGAGGGAATCCTGAGGGACAGGATTTAAATGCATTTGGAAAAGCAAGGACTGATTAGGGATAGTCAATATGGCTTTGTGCGTGGGAAATCATGTCTCACAAACTTGATTGAGTTTTTTGAAGAAGTAACAAAGAGGATTGATGAGGGCAGACCAGTGGGTGTGATCCATATGGACTTCAGTAAGGCGTTCGACAAGATTCCAGATGGGAGTGTCACATAGCTAGTCCCTTTTTTTCCTAAAAGCTGTTCCTTGGCTCAAGGAGACACTGTCCTTGATTTTGTTCAGAGGGGAAATAAACCAGGCCAGACTCTGATCAGTCTGGTTTGGTACAGGGATGAAAAGGATTTTGAGAGGCCTTTTGTTTATATGTAAACAGGTGAAACTTCAGGCCAAAGTGGTCATGCTTTAGAAGTGACCTACATAAAGCAAGGGGAATGGTTAGCTCTTTAGCTCAGCTGAGCAGTTTTAGTTCAGTCTTGAACTGGTTGGAAGTTCAACACGGAGCTATGTGGAAACTCTTTCTCTTTCTGCCCTTCAATGTCAGCCTGTAAGCAAGTAAGCATTTATACTGGTTTTTAAAGGGAGTTGGCTTATTGGGACTGTTGTGTCTATTTGGAACAGCATAATTAAGTCCAGCTGGATAGGTTGAGTTCTGTAGGGGTTCTTTACTCTGTTCTTTGTGTTTCATTGTGTATTTTGTGAATACATTTTTTGTCTGTTTTAAAATCTAGTAGTCTTGCTCCGGGTAATTTTCACTGCACACTTACCAAAACAAGTTGCAATGTTAGATCAAGGGCTGCCTGCCTGCCTTAGATTGCTACGAGTGGTCTGGCCTAGTGCACAACAGCAGACTGGTTAGCAAGGTTAGATCTCACGGAATACAGGGAGTACTAGCCATTTGGATACAGAACTGGCTCGAAGGTAGAAGACAGAGGGTGGTGGTGGAGGGTTGTTTTTCAGACTGGGGGCATGTGACCAGTGGTGTGCCACAAGGATCACTGGGTCCACTACTTTTCATCATTTATATAAATGATTTGGCAGTGAACATAGGAGGTATAGTCAGTAGGTTTTCAGATGACTCCAAAATTGGAGGTGTAGTGGACAGCGAAGAAGGTTACATCAGATTACAATGGGATCTTGATCAGCTGGGCCAATGGGCTGAGAAGTGGCAGATGGAGTTTAATTCAGAGAAATGTGAGGTGCTGCATTTTGGAAAAGCAAAGCTTAGTAGAACTTATACACTTAATGGTAAGGTCCTAGGGAGTGTTGCTGAACAAAGAGACCTTGGAGTGCAGGTTCATAGCTCCTTGAAAATACAGGCACAGGTAGATAGGATAGTGAAGAAGGCGTTTGGTATGGTTTCCTTTATTGGTCAGAGTATTGAGTACAGGAGTTGGGAGGTCATGTTGCGGGTGTACAGAACATTGGTTGGGCCACTGGTGGAATATTGCGTGCAATTCTGGTCTCCTTCCTATCAGAATGATGTTGTGAAACTTGAAAGGCTTCAGAAAAGATTTACAAGGATGTTGCCAGGGATAGAGGATTTGAGCTGTAGGGAGAGGTTGAATAGACTGGGGCTGTTTTCCCTGGAGCATCGGAGGTGACCTGATAGAGGTTTATAAAACCATGAGGGGCATGGATAGGATGAATAGACAAGTAATTTCCCTGGGTGGGAGAATCCAGAATTAGAGGGCATAAGCTTAGGGTGAGAGGGGAAAGATATAAAAGAGACCTATGGGGAAACTTTTTCACACGAGGGTGATACATTTATGGAATGAGCTGCCAGAGGAAGTGGTGGAGGCTGGTACAATTACAACATGTAAAAGGCATCTGGATGGGTATATGAATAGGAAGGGTTTGGAGGGATACGGGCGAAGTGCTGGCAAGTGGGACTAGATTAGGTTGGGATATCTGGTCAGCATGGGCAAGTTGGACCGAAGGGTCTGTTTCCGTGCTGTATATCTCTATGACTCTCTCTGACTTCGGGAGGCAGGCTTGGTGATAAACTTAGCTAAAAGTGAATTTGCCAAAGCCAAAGTCACCTTCCTAGGCTGTTATTGGACATGGACAAATAGCCCCATGGGAGCAAAAACAAAGGTAATTGGGGAATTTCCCGTACCATCGACAACAGAGCAATACTATGATTCCCGGGATTGCGTGGATTTTATTGAAAATTCGTACAAAAGTTTTGCAGTGTGGCTGCTCCACTCACTGAATTGCTAAAGAAAGGCAATAAGTTTCAGTGGACAGCTGACTGTCAGAAGGCATTTAATAGCCTGAAAGCTGTGCTAACCACTGTCCTGGTATTACGCAAAGCCATTCAAAGTGGCTATCGATGCGATGTGGGTGTCAGTGCTGTGTTCTTACAGGAAGACGATGAGAAGATAAAAAGTCCTATCGGAAGTTGAACATTCATCAGTAGAAATATTCAACGGTTCAGAAGGAGACTTTGAGCTAGGTATCGACGTTACAACATTTCAATGTCTATGTTATCAATAACGTATCTGAGGCAATCATATGCACTGATCATAACGGGGTGACACGGTGGCTCAATGGTTAGCACTGCTGCCTCACAGCGCCAGGGTCTCTGGTTCGATTCCAGCCTCAGATGACTCTCTGTGTGGAGTTTGCACGTTCTCCCTGTGTCTGTGTGGGTTTCCTCCGGGTGCTCTAGTTTCCTCCCACAGTCCAAAAATGTGCAGGTTAGGTGAATTGGCCATGCTAAATTGCCCATAGTGTTAGGTGCATTAGTCAGAGGGAAATGGGTCTGGGTGGGTTAATCTTCGGAGGGTTGGTGTGGACTTCTTGGGCCAAAGGGCCTGTTTCCACACTGTAGGGTAATCTAATCATAACCTGTTGATGTTTGTGGAGAAATTTAAGGACAAAAATGTCCAAACTGTTCAGATGGAGCTTGTTGTTACAGCCATTCAGTTTGAAAATTGTGCATGTGGCAGGACGAGAAAACATGATCGCCGATGCACTGTTGAGACTCGAATGAGAAAGGGAGGCGTTGGGTGGCAGGAGTATAACAGACTGAAACAGAATGTAGTTGTGCATGTTTGCACCTTTATAGTCAATGTAATGTATTTGTGTGTTGTAGAATATTAACAATTTCAGATTAAGGGGTTTTAAAATGAAGCCATCTTTGGATATTAGTGGGGTTTTTTAAGGGGAGAGGTGTGACAATGCTGCTCCTTTAACAAGCTTGTGTTATCCTTGGATCATTTTTCAGAGCGGTTGTAAAAGACATAGACTCCAAAAAGTCTAAGTTGAAGGGTTTTAGGGCCAATTTGATTATAACTAACAGATACTGCCTCAGGCAAAAGGCTTTTAAGTTAAAAAAAACACTTGTACAATGTGTTTTAGCACATTAGACTTGAAAAACGGCTGCTGGACCCAAGGAAGCAGATCCATTCTCTCTCTCTCTGTGGCTTCTCTCCTGTAAGATCCAGGCTTTGATTTTATTTTTTGTGCCAAGGGGTGTTTATGGGGATTATAGCAAGTGTTGGGAACAGCATCATGAAGTTGGGATAATCTGTTAGGTTTTCAAATAGGTTGTTAATTTTTTTTTGTCTGTGTTTCATCTGTAATCTTGTAAATAAATTCTGTTTTGTCTAAAACTAAGTGATTTGACCAGCTTCATCATTCCTGGAATATCCACTGTACACCTGCTTACAACAACTAGCAAAGTAGGGTCTACGCTATTTTCTTGAAATGTTTTGAAGAGGTCTGGCTTGGTTCATAACACTTTTGCTGCTCCTGACATGCCTTCCTGCACTCTTCATTGAACCAGGGTTGGACTTTAATGGTTAAGTGGAGGGTATGCTAGGCAATGAGGTTACGGATTGTGCTGGAGTACATTTCTGCTGCTGCTGATGATCCTCAGCACCTCGTGGATATCTTGTCTTGAGTTGCTCGATCTGGGTTCAAAGTCTGAATTTAGCATGTTGATAGAGCCACACAACATGAGGAAGGATATTATCAATGTCATTTCTGTTCCTTTTCTCAGGGGGTGGTAAATGAGATCCAAGTCCATGTGTTTGTTGATCGAGTTCTAGTTGGAATGCCATGCTTCTAGGAATTGTCGTGCATGTCTCTGACTGGCTTGTCCTAGGATCGATGTGTTGTCCCAATCGAAATAGTGTCCTTCCTCATCTGTATGTAAGGATACTAGTGAGAGAGGGTCATGTCAATTTGTGGCTAGTTAATGTTCATGTATCTTGGTGGCTAGTTTTCTGCCTGTTTGTCTGATGTTATAGTTCTTGCTTGGTATTTTGTAAATGATATTAGTTTTGCTTGTTGTCTGTATACGGTCTTTCAAGTATATTAGCTACTATTTAGTGTGTTGGCAGGTTTGTGGAAGTCTATCAACAAACACATTGACTTAGATCCCATTTACCACCCCCTGAGAAAACGTACAGGCAATGACATTACCACAAAGAAAATGAAATCACCACAGGAAATGATGTCACCAACCCAAGGAAACCTAAACATAAATAAAAAGCGGGCCATACCACCAGTGCTTCACCGGAGGCTCACTGATGATGTTACCTAATACCATGACGAAACATCTGAAAACAAACCTCTAGTTCAGCGAGCAAACCTACATCCAGAACCTCAACCTGAGCTACAGATCTTCTCAAAACTTGCCAAACTCAAGACCATTGAAGCATCAGGTATAGCGTGAATGGTGCAAAACATGCACAAACTAGTGACTCAATTGTAGTCCCTCTTTTCACATTGCTTTCCAATTTTACTGTGAAATAAACATCCAAATTGATACTTCTTAGTTTAGATGCTGTGGGATGAATCTTAAAACCCCCAAAACAGATGGTTTAAAGTTATAATACTAAAAAAAATCTTGTATGAGTACACTAATGTGGGATGGGAGGTTAATCTGTTTACAGGCAGTCTTTTGCTCATTTAAATACTCTGATGATGCAGCATGCCTTCATTTTGACAGTAATTATATTCCCAACTCATTCCCAGGCCCTGGAAATGCTGCCTCCGGATAGAGAATTGGTCACTCCTATATGGAAGGCCCATTACATTGAGTGCCACACAGGCACTTGATGGGCCATCAGTAGGCCTTCCCCAGCATCAAGAACACCAGGGGGCAGAAGTGCTTCCCTGTGAGGTACAATACCCACTTGAGGACCTGGGTAATGGTTGGACCCAAGCCACAGGTGAGTGATGGAGAGAGGAGGGACTTCTGGTTGGCTTGTTGTAGTGATCTAGGTAGGGCAATTGACACCATGAGCAGAGCAGCTAGTTCTCAGCAGTCCCCCATTTCCTGATGTTGTTAAATCAAGTGTGGAGTGTCTTTAAGTGAGCGACCCCTGTGATCCCCTCAGATGAGCCCAGGTTTGCTTTCAGTGCTCCCAACATGACAAACACCTACTCCCCCCCACTACCACCACCAGGCCCACTCCCAGATTAAAACCAACGGAAGCAGAGTGAGGCCCTTCAACGGGGAAAGATTATCTACTTACAGGCCTCAGAAGGCAGTGGGCAGGAACATAATTCAAGGACCTTCCTCTCACGGATTTATTGGATTGGAAGTAGGAGGAAAGCAAGATTCCACCTCGCCGCCGCCGCCCCCCCCCCCCCCCCCCCTCCCCGGTTAAAGGCCCCTACTACCAACATCACCAGAGAGTGCATTAAACTCAGCTTTATCGTTACTTCATAGATCCTTTGATTTCTTTTGCTCTATTATTTAACAATGTCACTGATTTCTTTGTAGCATTCTCTCTCTCCTTCACAAGTGTTGGCTCTGCACCAAGCCACTCTTTACTTTCTCCTCCAGTTCCTGCAGATAATCCTATAGTTATGTCAAGGTGTTGATTAATACACATATTCTTCTAGAGCTGAAAAGCTATTTGAACAATGACTGCTGTGCTACTGTGAATCCATTCAGTTAGTGCCGAAACTTGCAATCTAACTGCCCTAACATCTAATTAAATTCAACGATGGAACAATCGCTGATCTGGAAATCAAAATAAACATTCAAATATCCTTTAGAAAACAGAAAGAAAACAATTAAAGATTCACAACACAACCACGTAGCAGCTACACAGAATATTTACTTGGCTGTTTTTGAAAATGTTGCATTAAAGATCCTAAAAAGCTGAAAGCTTATGATTTCACTAGGCAATGGGATCAACTCCACAATTCCCAGCATAACCTGTCATCAGAAAAAATTACTGTTTATCTATCCAATGTTAAAGCCTACAGCAGGCTTCATCCACTGGTAAGTACTCACTGCTAGCACAGTGGCAACAATGTGTACCATCAACGAACCAAGCTCAATAGCCCTCTTCAAGGGCAAGAACTCCACCACTGAGAAGTGCAAGGACAGCAGATTTATGTTATGTTGCCAGCTGATGATACCACTGGCCAAGTCAGATCTGGGATCTGGTCCAATTGGTCATGAGCCATTTTTATTTTAGCTAACACAATGGTCATTTCATGAAACATATTTGCATGAGAAATCTCAATTTATTTAATGACAGAATAGAAGTTCATTCCACAAAAGACAAAAACCAACCAACCAAGCTATCAACATATAAAACATGGTTTGAAAGATCTTAAAAACATACAGGAGAAAGTGAGGTCTGCAGATGCTGGAGATCAGAGATGGAAATGTGTTGCTGGAAAAGCGCAGCAGGTCAGGCAGCATCTAGGGAACAGGAGAATCGACGTTTCGGGCATTAGCCTGAAGAAGGGCTAATGCCCGAAACGTCGATTCTCCTGTTCCCTAGATGCTGCCTGACCTGCTGCGCTTTTCCAGCAACACATTTCCATCTCTTAAAAACATACAGCAAAACAAAGTCTCATCCATTCCTAACACAATCACTTTACATTGACTCAAATCCAGAGAAATTATCCCTCGATATCAAGTCATTGATTTTGACTCAGCTGATTTTTCCAAGTTCTTTCCTATTCTTGCATGAATACACACAACTCCAAGAGCTTAGACTTTCTCAGCTTTTAACAAACAGCAAATTTCTAAGCAAGCACTCCTGATCGAAAGTTGCGCAAACGAAACTTCTCTGCTGGGGTGGTTGTGCTTTCACTGTACTGTTCTATATTTATTTTCCAGTCAATAAACTATATTTGCTCTGACCTCAATGAGATCTTCTCCAAACTGTCCAAAAACTTTAAATTTCTGAGATTCCTAAATAAAAATCAATCCTCAATTATCCGTAGCCATAACCAAGCTAACTGTTCACAATGTTTACCCTACCTGTCATAAAGAACCATGATGAAAACAGTCTTCCATTAACATTCCTGGAGGCCCTTGTTTTCTGGAATATAGTGGATTGGGTCAACAGGACTGTTTAACTTAGTTATTTTTAAAACAATTCATTAACGTAAACGACCCCGTATGCTACTATTTCAACCTCTAAAAATTACATCAGACAGACTTCATCACACACCTCACACTGAAAGGAATGAAAATTTATCCTGAAGGGGCTTCATCAATTTCCATCAAAAAAAATTTTGACAGCATTTCTATGGTGACATCAAACATACAAAGAGTTTCATCAGAATCAAAGTCCATTTGGATTGCAGCATTTGACTCCCTTCAAATGTGTTCTTGACAAACCATGAGCTGTTTCAGATGTTGTCTTTTCTAGGTATGTAGAGTCAGAGAGTCATACAGCATGGAAACAGACCCTCTGGTCTAAACAATCCATGCTAATCATAATCCCAAATTAAATTAGTCTCTGCGATTGGCCCATATCCCTTCAAGTATTTCTTACTCATGAGTTTTATCCAAATATCTTCTCATTGTTGTAACTGCATCTGCTTCCATCTCTTTCTCTGAATGATTATCACATTATGCAGAATTAAACTCCACCAAAACAAGCACAGATTATTACCAAGAACTTCCTCAAAATAAATCAAAGGATTGTAATTTGGAGTGCTTGTTTAGAAATTTGCTGATTGTCAAAAGCTGAGAAAGTCTAAGCTCTTAGAGTTGTGTGTATTCATGCAAGAATAGAAAAGAACTGGAAAAATAAGCTGAGTCAAACCCAAAAAAACAGCTTTTCCTAAACTTCAAAGTGACATAAAGCCAGCACAAGACTTGGATTCTGGGTAATCCAAGATGGAGGACGGAAAAAATTTCTGGCTGTAAGAGCTGCTCCTTTTTTTGAGGTATTTTAGGTGTTAGAGGTGATTTCCTCAAATTCCAGCAGCAGCAATTACTGCTTTATATGTTGTTGCATTGTATTGGAACTTTAGGAAAAAGTCAAAACAACAGCAGTTTAAAAGGGAGAAGAGCAGACAAAGGAAGCACATGGTGAGGTCAGTGCAGGAGAGAGAGAAAGAGAGAGAAAGAGAGAGAAAGAGAGAGAAAGAGAGAGAAAGAGAGAGAAAGAGAGAGAAAGAGAGAGAAAGAGAGAGAGAGAGAGAAAACCTGCACAGTTACTGCCTTTGCTGTTTGAATTCGTATATCGCTGGACATTGGAGTGCATCTGGGAAAATTAACAAACAGTGAAATTCACAACTAATCATGGAGGAACTGTTGGGCGAAATTCACAGCACAGAATCAGATAAGTTACTTGTTGTTTTAAGTCTGTCCTAGAGAACGGCTGCAGTAGTGGGTACAGTGGATTCTATCTTGATTATATGTTTTTGGAGATAAGTCTCTTGATTAAGTTTAAAATATAAGCCATAGCTATTAATTTAACTTGGGGCAGTGTTTGTAGACGAATAAGACAGTGTTATTTTCTGGATCTGTAGATTGTGAAGGAGGAGAAATGGCCTTGACAGTGATATGTACTTCTTGTCAGATGTGGGAGTTTAAAGAGAGTTTAAGGGTTACTGCGGATTATATCTGCCATAAATGCTGTTGGATGCGAATCTTATCAGATCAAGTGGATCGGTTGAAGAGACAGATAGAAGCGATGAGGAATTTGCGACAGCAACAGTATGTGAAGGATGGCAGTTATAGAAAGGGGGGAAAGTCTCAGATACAGTCACATAGATGGGTAAACTCCAGGAGGGGTAAGAGAGGTAGGCAACTAGAGCAGGAGTCTTTTGTGGATATACCCATTTCAAACAGGTAAGCTGTTTTGGAAAATGTAGGGGGTAATGGACTCTCAGGGGAATGTAGCACAAACAGCCAGGTTTCTGGTATTGAGACTGGCTGTAATGCAATGAGGGGTACGTCGGCTTCCAAGAGATCAATTGTGTTAGGGGATTCTGTAGTCAGAGGTACAGACAGACGTTTCTGTGGCCAGCAGAGAAAAAGCAGAATGGTATGTTGTTTCCCTGATGCCAGGATCAAGGATGTCTCAGAGAGGGTGCAGAATGTTCTCACTGGGGAGAGGGGCCAGCAGGAGGTCATTGTCCACATTGGAACCAAGGACATTGGAAGGGAAAAGGTTGAGATTCTGAAGGGAGATGAGAGAGTTAGGTAGAAATTTAAAAAGGAGGTCCTCCAGGGTAGTAATATCTGGATTACTCCCAGTGCTACGAGCTAGTGAGGGCAGGAATAGGAGGATAGAGCAGATGAATGCATGGCTGAGGAGCTGGTGTATGGGAGAAGGATTCACATTTTTGGATCATTGGAATCTCTTTTGGGGTAGAAGTGACCTGTACAAGAAGGACGGATTGCTCGTAAATTGGAAGGGGACTAATATACTGGCAGGGAAATTTGCTAGAACTGCTTGGGAGGATTTAAACTAGTAAGGTGGGGGGGTGGGACCCAGGGAGATAGTGAGGAAACAGATCGATCTGAGACGGGTACAGCTGAGAACAGAAGTGAGTCAAACAGTCAGGGCAGGCAGGGACAAGGTAGGACTAATAAATTAAACTGCATTTATTTCAATGCAAGGGGCCTAACAGGGAAGGCAGATGAAATCAGGGCATGGTTAGGAACATGGGACTGGGATATCACAGCAATTACGGAAACATGGCTCAGGGATGGGCAGGACTGGCAGCTGAATGTTCCAGGATACAAATGCTACAGGAAGGATAGAAAGGGAGGCAAGAGAGGAGGGGGAGTGGCATTTTTGATAAGGGATAGCATTACAGCTGTGCTAAGGGAGGATATTCCTGGAAATACATCCAGGGAAGTTATTTGGGTGAAACTGAGAAATAAGAAAGGGATGATCACCTTTTTGGGATTATATTATAGACTCCCCAATAGTCAGAGGGAAATTGAGAAACAAACTTGTAAGGAGATCTCAGCTATCTGTAAGAATAATATGGTGGTTATGGATAGGGGATTTTAACTTTCCAAACATCGACTGGGACTGCCATAGAGTTAAAGGTTTAGATGGAGAAGAATTTCTTAAATGTGTACAAGACAATTTTCTGATTCAGAATGTGGATGTACCTACTATAGAAGATGGAAAACCTGACCTACTCTTGGGAAATAAGGCAGGGCAGTTGACCTGAGGTGTCAGTGGGGGAGCACTTTGGGCCAGTGACCATAATTCTATTCATTTTAAAATAGTGATGGAAAAGGATAGACCAGATTTAAAAGTTGAAGTTCTAAATTGGAGAAAGGCCAATTTTGACGGTATTAGGCAAGAACTTTCAAAAGCTGATTGGAGGCAGATGTTCACAGGTAAAGGGACGGCTGGAAAATGGGAAGCCTTCAGAAATGAGATAGCAAAAATCCAGAGAAAGTATATTCCTGTCAGGGTGAAAGGGAAGGCTGGTAGGTATAGGGAATGCTGGATGACTAAAGAAATTGAGGGTTTGGTTAAGAAAAAGAAGGAAGCATAGATCAGGCATAGACAGGATAGATCGAGTGAATCCTTAGAGTACAAAGAAAGTAGGAGTATACTTAAGAGGGAAATCAGGAGGGCAAAACAGGGACAAGAGATAGCTTTGGCAAATAGAATTAAGGAGAATCCAAAGGGTTTTTACAAATATATTAAGGACAAAAGGGTAACTAGGGAGAGAATAGGGCCCCTCAAAGATCAGCAAGGCGGCCTTTGTGTGGAGCCACAGAAAATGGGGGAGATACTAAATAAATATTTCGCATCAGTATTTACTGTGGAAAAGGATATGGAAGATATAGACTGTGGGGAAATAGATGGTGACATCTTGCAAAATGTCCAGATTACAGAGGAGGAAGTGCTGGATGTCTTGAAATGGTTAAAGGTGGATAAATCCCCAGGACCTGATCAGGTGTACCCGAGAACTCTGTGGGAAGCTAGAGAAGTGATTGCTGGGCCTCTTGCTGAGATATTTGTATCATCAATAGTCACAGGTGAAGTGCCGGAAGACTGGAGGTTGGCAAACGTGGTGCCACTGTTTAAGAAGGGTAGTAAGGACAAGCCAGGGAACTATAGACCAGTGAGCCTGACCTCGGTGGTGGGCAAGTTGTTGGAGGGAATCCCGAGTGACAGGATGTACATGTATTTGGAAAGGCAAAAACTGATTAGGGATAGTCAACATGGCTTTGTGCATGGGAAATCATGTCTCATAAACTTGATTTAATTTTTTGAAGAAGTAACAAAGAGGATTGATGAGGGCAGAGCAGTAGATGTGATCTATATGGACTTCAGTAAGGCGTTTGACAAGGTTCCCCATGGGAGACTGATTAGCAAGGTTAGATCTCATGGAATACAGGGAGAACTAGCCATTTGGATACAGAACTGGCTCAAAGGTAGAACACAGAGGGTGGTGGTGAAGGGTTGTTTTTCAGACTGGAGGCCTGTGACCAGTGGAGTGCCACAAGGATCGGTGCTGGTCCTCTACTTTTTGTCATTTACATAAATGATTTGGATGCGAGCATAAGAGGTACAGTTAGCAAGTTTGCAGATGACCCCAAAATTGGAGGTGTAGTGGACAGTGAAGAGGGTTACCTCAGATTACAACAGGATCTGGACCAGATGGGCCAACGGGCAGAGAAGTGGCAGATGGAGTTTAATTCAGATAAATGCAAGGTGCTGCATTTTGGGAAAGCAAATCATAGCAGGACTTATACACTTAATTGTAAGGTCCTAGGGAGTGTTGCTGAACAAAGAGACCTTGGAGTGCAGGTTCATAGTTCCTTGAAAGTGGAGTCGCAGGTAGATAGGATAGTGAAGAAGGCGTTTGGTATGCTTTCCTGTATTGGTCAGAGCATTGAATACAGGAGTTGGGAGGTCATGTTGCGGCTGTACAGGATATTGGTTAGGCCACTGTTGGAATATTGCGTGCAATTCTGTTCTCCTTCCTATTAGAATGATGTTGTGAAACTTAAAAGGGTTCAGAAAAGATTTACAAGGATGTTGCCAGGGTTGGAGGATCTGAGCTACAGGGAGAGGCTGAACAGGCTGGGGCTGTTTTCCCTGGAGCGTCAGAGGCTGAAGAGTGACCTTATAAAGGTTTACAAAATTATGAGGGGCATGGATAGGATAAATAGGCAAAATCTTTTCCCTGGGGTTGGTGAGTCCAGAACTAGAGGGCATAGGTTTAGGGTGAGAGGGGAAAGATATAAAAGAGACCTAAGGGGCAACTTTTTCACGCAGAGGGTGGTACGTGTATGGAATGAGCTGCCAGAGGATGTGGTGGAGGCTGGTACAATTGCAACATTTAAGAGGCATTTGGATGGGTATATGAATAGGAAGGGTTTGGAGGGATATGGGCCGGGCGCTGGCAGGTGGGACTAGATTGGGTTGGGATATCTGGTCGGCATGGACTGGTTGGACCGAAGGGTCTGTTTCCATGCTGTACATCTCTATGACTCTATCTCCCTTTCCACCATCAAATATTTCTGCTGAGTTGCACTCAATTTCTTTGAACAATACCAAACAGGTAATTTGATCCCGATTATGTCTATGGTATCGTGGCACTCACACCTATGTCACTTGCCATTTGAATGGCTTCTCACAATTCACTGCTGATAAAGACAGTGGGTCAGCCGAGCTTTCAAGTTGCCAAGAGCATCCTGCCATTGTTAGGTCTATTCAAATGTTCTGCTTTTCTAACAAATGCATTCAAGGAGCCAAGGCAGTGCTGAAATTTATAAGCAGCTTCCAATAAAAATTCACTCATTAATAAATTGCAAAATTGTCTCACCTCATCTCACTGAAGTGAGACCAAATATAAAGTCTCATTGGTTGTAAGTTTCAGTTTTTCAATTTGTGTGTAGTAACAAGTGGGTTTCCTGTGTATCTGAACTTGTAAATATTTCCATAGCCATGGTTATTTCTTTTAAGTACATTTTAGAGACCTACTTTAGAATTAATAGGTTTTTGTGAAACACCACAGAGTTTTGTTTAGCTTTTTTTGCGACATAGCAATCAGTTTGTTCGTTTTTGGAACTTGTTTTTTTAAGTTTAAGGGAAAAAGACAGTGTGAGTTATATTCCTTAGAGTAGTGAGTTCGTTTAGGTCTCAGACCAGAAGTGTTGGGATAAAACCATGAAGAGGTTATTTATGGATGGGTATGTTTGAGAACAGGTGTCTAAAAGATCCAAGCAAACGCTATTTGCTTTACATGTCTATAAATTAAAGTCACAAGTGACTTAAACCTTTTGAGGGACATTGTATGAGTCATATTTTGGGGCACTACACAAAGTGCAGTTTGAGTCCTATACAAAAACAGTTGCTTTTCGTTCCAATTTAAAAATGGTGTTTTGAGATTAAACAAATTATTCTTTCACTGTGTGCTGAAAATGCTTTGAATTGGTGTTATAAGTAGATAGTTTAATTTATTCTGTTTTACTTTCATTTCTTTTGTTCTAAACTTATGCTTTGTTGTAAAGACAAAATCTACAGCATTGCATGCTTACATTTCAAGAAGAGATTACTTCTCTAAAACCAAAACAAAATCAAATATGATCCATCAAGCCAGCTTTCAGTACTGCTAGCAGCTGGAATCAGAGCAATGTCACATGGAGTGAAATGAATTAGCTGAAGACTGGTATCTAGGATGCTGGGGATCTCTGGAGGAGACTGTGATAAATCATTCACTCAGCAGTTCTGACTCAAGATTGGTGCAAATGCTTCAGCTTTAGCATTTGGTTTGACGCACTGGGCTCCCCCATTATTAACGATGGGAATATTTGTGGAGCCTCCTATACTGAGTTGTTTAATTGTCCCCTGCCATTCACAACTGATGTGGCAGGACTGCAGATCTTAGACCTAATCCACTGGCTGTGGAATCGATTAGCTGTGCCTGTCACTTACTGCTTGTTCTGTTTGATACACATAGCCAGAGACTATTTCCCAGGGCAGAAATGGCTAACACAAGGGGTCATAGTTTTAAGCTGGTTGGAGGAAAGTATAGAGGGGATGTCAGAGGCGGGTTCTTTACACAGAGAGTTGTGAGAGCATGGAATGCGTAGCCAGCAGCAGTTGTGAAAGCAAGGTCATTGGGGACATTTAAGAGACTACTGGACATGCACATGGTCACAGAAATTTGAGGGTGCATACATGAGGATCAATGATCGGCACAACATCGTGAGCTGAAGGGCCTGTTCTGTACTGTACTGTTCTATGTTCTATGTTCTATGGTCCTGTTTTGGACCTTCACCAGGTTGGCACCTCATTGTAAGATTTTCCTGGTGCTGCATTTTCCATTGAACCGTGGTTGAGTCCCTGGCTTGATGATAGTAATAGATTGGGGGACATAACACTCTTGACTCTATTGGAATACAGCTCCGCTGCAGTTGGTAACCCACAATGCCTCATGGATGCCCAGTCTTGAGTTGCTAGATCTATTTGGTCTCTCAGTTAGCATGGTGACAGTGTAATACAACATGATGGTGGTCATTGGTGTGAAAGTGGGACTTTCTCTTCACAAGGACTGTCTGGTGATCACTCTTACTGATAGGGTCATGGACAGATGCATTGGCGGCAAGCAGATTGATGAGGATCAGGTTAAGTATGCTTTTCCCTCTTGTTGGTTCCCACACTACATGCTACAGAATCCGTCTGGCAGCTACGTCCTTTAGGACCCGAACAGTTCGGTCAGTAGTGGTGCTCATATAACACCCTTGATTATCAACATTGACACCCCCACCCAAAGTATATTCTGCACCCTTGCCAGCCTCACTGCTTCCTCCAAGTAATGTCCAACATGGAGGAGCATTGATTCATCAGCTCAGAATGCATGCTAAATGTGGCTCAAACCATCAACACCATCAGAAATCCTCCACCCAACTGAGATTACAAAAGGTCTGGACAACATGCTTTGTAAGCCAAGATTGACACTGCAAATATAAATATCATCCCTTTAACCATGTTACACAAGATGTACTGTAGTACAGTCCACATGAGATAGCTGCTTGCAATGGGTCTAACATTACGTACATTGATGTGGAAGTGCTGGTGTTGGACTGGGGTAGACAAAGTTAAAAATCACACAACACCAGGTTATAGTCCAACAGGCTTATCTGGAAGCACTAACTTAGGATATAAACCATCAAATATTTTATATAATTGCAACAGGCAGACCATCTATTACTAGTCTACTGGCGTGAACAGGTCTATAATTACTACAGTCCATGAGTTGACAAAAACTCCCAGTTCCAGCATTAAAGATTTCAAACTGTAATACTGATCCCATACCTTTTGGTTGCAAGTGAGTACAGCAGATTCATTAAGCTCTTATAAATGATGATCAGTTTCAAGATCATTTGGATCATGATTTGCCAATGGTTTAAACACATCAAACCATGCTACGAGGCTCATTTTAGACATTCAGAGATGAACTAGTTTCTTGATTAGTATTGGTATCAAAGGTTACAGGGAGAAGACAGGAGAATGGGGTTGAGAAATAGATCAGCCGTGATCATATGGTGCAAATTCAATGGGCCCAATGGTCAAATTCTGGTTTTATGGTGTCCCAGATTGTGATTTTAAGGGGAAGACAGCTCACAATTCTGCAAACACTAAGCCAAGACACACTAGACCATTATGTCCAGGTCACATCAGCGCAGAAAATAACCAAGGATTGGTGTGAGTCCATGTATTGACTGATCAAAAATAAGGCCATCAATCAACTAATGAAACATGTCAATTGCATTAACCTCACAAACCCCCCTTTCCTCTTGTGATTGCTTCTGAGCCATGTGTAATATTGCGACTGATATTTTCCGAGTCCCAACACACTATTACACTCAAGGTTTGGGTAAAGGTTTGGTGCAGGAAAAACTTGGTGTACAAGATTCCATGCAGGGATTGCATGAAACGTGATGTAGGACAAACAGGCAGACAACTCACAATCCACATTCACGAATATTAACTAGCCACTAACCGCCACAATCAGCTGTCCCAGTAGTTATACACACAAATGGCAAGGACCACAAATGCGACTGGGACAACACAACAATCATAGAACAAGCCAAACAGAGGACAGCCAGAGAATTTTTAGATGCATAGCATTCATCCACAGAGTCCATCAATAAACACATTGACATAAACCCAATATAATGACCACTGCAACAAACTATCAGAATCAGCAACCGGAAACAACAGGAATGAAACCAAATAAATTCCGCCGACACAGTACAGAAATGCTTCACAGGAGGCTCTCAAAACTGAGGATGTCACCTGGAAAAGGGAGGAAATGTCCACAAACCAACTTCCCAGCTCTGCAAACATACCCACAGCAACTACACGATTACACTCTGGTCACTAATGACTTCATTATATTCCCTTTTACTTAAACAATCAAAGACTCTTCTTGATACGTATACAGTATGCTTGGTGCACCTCACCAAATTGTACCTTACAGAGGTCTGTAATACACCGTGTACAAAGTGGGATGTTCAATGTATTATCTTTTCACCTCACTATCCTTCACTGAATAGAATGCACTGAATGGAGGAAGAAATCCATAAATGCCAAGTGGCTTGCTAAGGTTTTCAGATAGTTATGCTAATTCAACAAGGTAGGCATCCTTGCAAGAGGATTCGCAGTAGGGTTAAAATCAACTAGGCAAAAACAATGACTGCAGATGCTGGAAACCAGATTCTGGATTAGAGTGCTGCTGGTTCAACAAGCTATTTCTCAAGGCAATTGTTTACCATCAACTGCAACTCTCTGAACTTGAACAATTCACATGTTTGCGAGACAAATCCACACAGTTCATCTCTCCCCCACACACACCATCCAGCCACATGCATGTGACACATTGTTGCAAAGAAGGAAGAAAATGGTCCAGGCAGATGATTATTCCCGACAGGCACCAGAACAAAATATATCATTCCTGGACTTTCACATCAACACATCAGTTCAGGCAGAGATATATGTTATTCTGTCCAGCCAAGGCAGTATGACATTTTATGAGCAATGGTGAAGTTTTACAAAGAAGTAGGCAATGCACTGGAACTGCATATCCAGAACTGCTTCAACTGCTCAGCACACAGCATGATGAAGCAAATGCTGAAGATATCACTCCAGACAACAACCACACACACCTACAACAAATCAACAGATAGCACATGGCAGAATTAAACTTCACTGCCAAGTCATGATAACTAGCTTAGGAGCAGGTCTGTTTGTGTTGTGTGTCCACCAAGGCATCATCTGAATGTACCGAAACAGTTACATATCTACATGCTTTGTGTATGTTATCAGAAAAGGATTACCATTCCTTAAATAGATAAGTAGGGCTGTTGTACTATGGCACAGATCTGTACCTTTATGTCAAATACATGCCACCATAACACGTCATGTTCCAATATAAAGCTACTTGCCTTGCTTGTCATCTCTCACTGTATAATGGAGATAATGTAGTTAGTCAGTGCTTGTGTATAATGTGTTAGATTTGGGCGGTTTGTGATCACAGTTACTTAATATAGGCAGTTGACCAATTGTCATCTCACATCAAGATGCTCCTACACAGTCCCAATTCACACCAATCTGTTCCAACACAGTTCTGAATCCACACAAACACATCCCCTTAATCCACAACAACACACATCTACACACTCCCAAATCAGACCAACAAGCTTCACCCAGTGTTAAATCACACCAACATGTTCCAAAACACCCCCAATCCACAACACACTCTCATTCACTGCAAAATCAAACCAGCCTACCCCAGACCAAAGCAGTTTACAGTCCATTATAATCCAGTTTACATCATTCCGGCACTCCTCCATTACCAAAACGTCAGGCTCAGCACACTTACAGCTCTGTCCTGACACTCTACCACAATAGATCCACACCCACTTGGATGCTGCCTGACCTGCTGTGCTTTTCCAGCACCACTCTAATCCAGACTCGGGTTTCCGGCATCTGCAGTCCTCGTTTTTACCCCATAGACCCACACCCAACCAGCAATTCCACCCACGCACCTACAACAACGTCACAGAACACCCCCCACTACACACACAACTCACCTCGCACCTACTTAAACTTCCCATGCACTCTGTGCACTCACACTCCAGAGGCTGGGTAATAAAAAGGGCTAGATAGGTTAACGTCCAACCCCGCCCCCCCACCATTAGAGTCTGCAAGAGGAAGTTGTCTGTATAATTTCCTAAAGCAATCTACTCCCAGCCCTCAATTTCCTACTGTTCATCCTTCAGGGTTACCCTGCAGCCAGCCCAATAAATGAGATTCTTTCACCACAGAAATCAAATATTAAAAATAATACAGCCTTTCTCCCACTCTGCTGATTGACGCTGTCTCTGGTCTTCGAACCGACAAGCCCACATGTGGGAGTCAGAGAACCTCACAGTGACATGGCCTACTTTTCAGAGAGTCGCAGAACCTGGTGGTTTCTTGAGTGAGTCCGTCCCTTTCCCAGCGTTAAGTGTCACGCCATTCCCAAGATCATTATCACAGATGATTGAAAAGTGGAAAACGCAAATGATTAACCTGAAATACATCAAGGTTTGATATAAAAGACCAAATTGTGAGAAAAGGGTCGCATACGTAATATAACATTATTTGATGTGCTATCTTCAAATTAATAGGTACCCAAAAAAAAACAATAAAATACAAAAGTACTGACATTTGCAGCAACTTTATTTGAAACTAATCTGACAGTAAAAATGTTCGCCTTAAACGAAATTAGCATTTGGTATTTAGAACTAATTTGTCAAAAGAGATAAAAATCTATGAATTCCTGGCAAAATGTAAGTCCAACACACCCATGATTTATTCAGAATTCCAGCTAATGTGGTTTGTGAACGACAGGTGATAAAGAGTGTATTTAAGAACTTCCATCAGCACTGACTCACTCTCCTGCTGAATAATAAACGAGCCCTGACACCAGTCAGATAACTTGTACTGTCTCCATAACCCTTCAGGGTTATCAGCCCTAATGAATGTGTGCATGTATTCTTTTCAAATCCACACGCATCCGTAATTTACATATCAGGATAAGCACAGCGTGTGGTCTAACCTTTGTTTGAGTGACATAAGCAGTAATTAGTTTTGAAAGCATATATGCGTAATTACTCGAGAAGCATTTGTAAAAAGGCTGCTTTAAACTAGCTTTATAACGCTTACAATTCCCCCTACAAAACTGTCCAAACAGTGCCTCGGAGTCACCGATTTTAAATAACTTTGCATCCCATCCAGCCTGTGCGCGATTCGAGAACTACGTGACTCACTCATCTTCACTTACATCTTGCGCTCTCTCACCGTAAATTGCAACAGTCACCTGAGTGACCATTTCACCCCCTCCCCATCTCTGTAATCTCATCGCACCAGGCGCCATTCACTTTCCCTTGAATTGCTGGAGAAAGAAATTGAAGGATTTTATGCCCCCTCATTTTCTCACGACAGGCCTTTGCAACAAAGTGAGAAGGTCGTTGAAAAATCTCTTCCCGCTTGTATATCAAGTGGTACATTAAGTCTGTATCTCTCTCAGTGTTTCCATGGTTCCTTGATCCTCCAGCAGCACTTGCAACAGGCAACACTGAGTTATTCTGTCCATACGCAATGCTAACAGAAGCATCCAATAAAACAAGTTACATAAAACCTCTTCCAATCATTTTTGTTCTTTTATTTTTGGAATTAGATTAGATTTCCTACAGTGTGGAAACAGGCCCTTTGGCCCAACCAGTCCATATCAACCCTCCGAAGAGTAACCCACCCAGACCTATTGCCTTCTGACTAATGCACCTAAGACTATGGGCAATTGAGCACAGCCAATTCACTTAACCTGCACATCTTTGGACTATGGGAGGAACCCGGAGAAAACCCACACAGACACGAGGAGAATGTGCAAACTCCACACAGACAGCCACCCAAGGCTGGAATCGAACCCAGAACCCTGGTGCTATGAGGCAGCTGTGCTAACCACTGTGCCATCGTGCCACCACAAATGTGGGGATGTGGGAGTTCCTGGCATTTATTGTCCATCCTCTCAGTGTCTTTGAGAGGATGGTGATGAGTTCCAAACGCTGGTAGAATCAATTCTAATAGAGGAAAGACTTAATAGCAATCTAGGTTTGTTCAATATAACGTATCAATTGCATGACTCTATGATCTTGTGCTATAAATTCTGTGTCTTATGATCCTGTCCCACTAGCTACCTGACAAAGGAGCAGCGCTCCGAAAGCTAGAGCTCTCAAATAAACCTGTTAGACAAAACTTGGTGTTGTGTGATTTTTAACGTAGCTGTTTAAGACAGAGCTCACCATCAAAATGTCATCATAAAATTAGAATCTGAATTCAGTTTGAAAGAGGAACAAAGTGTGAATGAAAAACTAAACGTGTGTAATGATTGTAATGTGGTCAGCCAGCTGGATCTTATAGATTATGTGTTCCCCAATTGGGGCTGTTAATCTGGTCCAATCATGGAGCCCTGGCTGACATTAGTAAAAAAAAGGATGAGTGTCAGAGATACTGAGAGCTGACTCTGAAACAGGCAATACTGTAGTCAAGGTCTGTTCATGTGTAAATAAAGGGTGATGTGGTGATGGGATACTGAGGCTGTGGAGTTACTTCAGTGTGAACATGCGGCTTGTCAGACTAGTTCTCTGATGCCTTTCTTAGTCGATAGCCTCTGGGTTAGAAAGCTGCCTGTAGCAGACCTGAACCTAGGGCCTTCAGCATTCAAATCCAGTCTGACCCTCAGGGTGCAGTCACTGAGCGAGTGCTGCAGTGTCAGAAGTGCCGTCTTTAGAAGGTGACATTAAACGGCTGCCCCCTCAGGTGGATATAAAAATCCTGGGGCACTATTTTGAAGAAGGATAAAGTAGTTCTCCCTAGCAACCAGACCCAGGCTCATCCCTCACTCAACATCACAATAAGATTAGCTGGTCATTATCAATGTGCAGTATAGCATGCTGTGCTCAACCCAACCCCAAGGTGTCCCCCATTTCCTACATTGTAGAGTGACTTTATTTGCATTGGCTTTAAAGCACTCTGGCAAGTGCAGTGGTGGTGAAAGATGCTACATTAATCCATGCCTTTCTTTTTGTGGAGTGATGGGAACCTGTGGTGCCTATATGTGTCTTCAGTCCCACATTAACATGGTGCACGTAAATGTTGTGGGACTTTCCCAATAACCACTGCTGGCACCTTGTGTATTAGCCACCTCTACCAGAGGTACAGGATAAGATCTATCTGAGGTCGTTTGCTACCACCAATCCTCCTTCGCTTTGCTTTGTCTTGGGCCTACGTAGTTATTAGTTATGAAGGACACACTAACATAGAATCCACAAAAAAGTCAATAATCTTTGATACATGAATATTTATTGTGTATTAGCAATAAGTACAGTGCATTTTGTCAGGCATCATTACAAGGACCTTAGGGTGTTTGTGCAAATCCATCCACTCTCTCCAAAAGCTAGAGTAGACTTCCTCATCTCCATTCATAGGCTGTGTATGAAATCAGTAGAATGGGTGGAGCTAATATATCATGAACATTAACCCCTTCAGAACCATTACCTCATACAACATCTCCCTCAAAACATTTTTTCTGTAGTTACTCCATTCTGAAATCATGGATTTGACCATGTTGCTTTATCACTGTCATGTATGCATCTGTGTTTCTGACTTTACAAAGGTTTCTTGCATCAGGACTGTTGAGTTTGGTTCTGATCTGTGAATTATTTCTGTACTGAAGGATCTTTTATCTCTCAGATATCCTGTATGATCCACATCATATCTGGTTTGGATATGATACCACTAGGAATAGTTGACATGCCTTATCCAAGGGTGTTAATGAGTCATATCTTGGTTTCCTGGGATTGCTTCCAACGATGCTCGCTGCAAGGTATTCACTTCTTTATTCAAGTAAGCATTCTTAGTTCTCTGCTCCAAACAATGTTTTTGACTTTTGCACATTCTCTGGTTATGTCTTTCTTAAAAAAAAACTTACATTGGCATGATATAGTTGGACATCATTCCTGTTTGTATGGATTTTTTTTACTCCTTTTCTGGAACAGTGCAGTTAGACCATAGAACCCCATAAGACTATAAGATATAGGAACAGAATTAGGCCATTTGGCCCATCAAGTCTGTTCCACCATTCAACATGGCTGACATGTTTCTCAGCCTCATTCTCCTGCATTAGTCTCTTAACCTTTGAACCCCATAGTAATCAAGAACCTATTTGTTTAGATATACTCAAGTGACTTTGTCCCCACAGGCTTTTGTAGCAATGAGTTCCACAGATTAACCACCCTCTGGCTGAAAAAATTCCTTCTCATCTCAGTCCTAAAGGGTAGTTCCTTCACTCCGTGGAGGTGCCTTTGAGTCCCAGTCTCTCCTACTAGTGGAAACATCTTCTCCACATCCACATTACACAGGCTTCACAGTATTCTGTAACCTTTGATCAGATCCCCCCACATCCTTCGAAACTCTATAGAGTACAGATCCATAATCATCAATCACTCCTCATATGACAAGCCCTTCATCTGTGGGATCATTCTTGTGAACCACCTCTGGACCCACTCCAAGGCCAGCACATTCTTCCTGAGATATTGGACCCAAAACTGCTCACAATATTCCAAATGTGGTCTGACCAGAGCTTTACATAGCCTTAGCAGGACATCCCTGTTCTTATATTCTAAACCTCTTGAAATGAATGTTAATATTGCATTTGCCTTCCTAACTGCCAACTGAAATTGTATGTTAACCTTAAGACAATCCTGAACTAGGACCCCTAAATCCTTTGTGCTTCAGATTTGTGAAGCCTTTCCCCATCTAGAAAATGTCTACTCCTCTATTATTCCTGCCAAAGTGAATAACGTCGCACTTCCCCAGCTTGTATTCTATCTGCCACTTTATTTCCTACACTCCAAGACTGTCCATATCCTTCTGCTGCCTCCTTGTTTCCTCAATGTTACCTGTCCCTTCACCAATTTTTGTATCATCTGCAAACTCAGCAACAATGCTGTCAGTTCCTTCATTCTGCACTAAATGACTAAAGATACGTTGTGTTGGTCCATCATTTGATGTGTTGATGTTTTTATAGAGAGCTGACAAAGTCTGCTGATCTTCTTGAATTAGATTGACAATTAGTTCCCATCAATCTCTTGCACTATTGTCAGATTTCACCACTATCTGGTAGTTCTTTCCAATGTGAGATCCTCTTTTGATTGATGGGACCAAATTAGTTCCAGCTGTAAATCACAAAATTCTGAAAATATTAAAGATTTTTAATAAAGTTGACAACAGGCTTTCCTGGAGCTGTATTTTTCTATTAAACCCTTCTCTCTCTCATTTATAGAGATGGTACTTGATGTAAGCTAATTTGCAAATACTCTTACAATATTATCAAATATATCTGTCTCTTCTCTTACAACATATCTTCTTAAAACAGGATCCACTATCAGGATCCACTATCAGATCTACAGATTACAGGAATATCATCATTAGTTTTTATCTGGGCTTCTTTTGGAGTCCTGGAGCAATTCTATATCACAAAATCTCCTTTCCAGACAATTCAGATTAATTCCTTGACTGAAGTAATTGTGATACCTTAAATCTGCTTGGAGATATAAACTGCTTGGTGGCACTCTGTGGTTAGCACTGTTGTTTCACAGCACTAGAGACCTGGGTTTGATTCCACCCATGGGTGACTGTCTGTGTGAAGTTTGCACATTCTCCCCCTGTCTGCAGGTGCTCTGAGTTCTTCCCATAGTCCAAAGATGGATAGGATAAATAGACAAAGTCTTTTCCCTGGGGTCGGGGAGTCCAGAACTAGAGGGCATAGGTTTAGGGTGAGAGGGGAAAGATATAAAAGAGACCTAAAAAGGGCAACTTTTTCACGCAGAGGGTGGTACGTGTATGGAATGAGCTGCCAGAGGATGTGGTGGAGGCTGGTACAATTGCAACATTTAAGAGGCATTTGGATGTGTATATGAATAGGAAGGGTTTGGAGGGATATGGGTCGGGTGCTGGCAGGTGGGACTAGATTGGATTGGGATATCTGGTCGGCATGGATGGGTTGGGCCGAAGGGTCTGTTCCATGCTGTACATTTCTATGACTCTATGACGTTATGTGCAGGTTTGGTGGATTGGCCATGGGAAATGCTGGGTTACTGAGTGGGCTGCTGTTTGGAGGATTGGTTTGGCCTGCTTCCACACTAAAGAGATTCAATGTCTAATATCTTTCCACATTGTCATTATGTTTGACAGCTGTTACTTAACTTATTTTAATGATTTACTAGTAAACTGTTACTGGAATTTTTAAAAAGATTTTTGTGGATGTTTGCTTTGCTGTTCAGTTTTTTCAAGTTGTGTAGTTCCTTCAACTGTATTAAATGCAATTCTTTAGTAAAGAAAGCCACCAACTCTGCAAGGAAACAAACAGAAAATCCTGGTAAAACCCAATAGGTCTGGTAGCATCTGTGGACAGAGAAACAGAGTTAACATTTTGAATCTGTTGTGACTCTTCTTTAGATGCCGCAGATGCTGAAAATCTGCAACAAACTTAGAGAATGCTGGAGAAACTCAGCAGATCTGGCAACTTCATAGAGAGAGAAAAACAGTTAACATTTTGATTCTGGCATGACTCTTCAGAACTTTTCCTGCAGAGATTTGTCTTTTTTTTAATTATACACTCATAGAGTCATACAGCATGGACACAGACTTTTCGGTCTAACCAGTGCACACCGACTATGTTCCCAAACTAAACTAGTCCAATCTGCCTGCTTTTGGCCCATATCCCTCTAGCCTTTCCTGTTCATGTACTTGTCCAAGTGTGTCTGTGTGTAGGGTTAAGAGGGTATAGTTTTAATTCCAGATCATAACATTGGTATTAATTAGTGGTTGCCACTTGCTTTCAGAATAAATTTTGTTCCGAATAATCTGAAAAAAGACAGAACATGCGTTCTTACATTTTCTCACCCGTACTTTTCAATAGTTTGATTGTTCTGTGTTTGATTGTGTCAGCTGTTTACTGCTTATTACATTTGATTGATTAAACCTGGATGTGGAGTTGAAAAATGTGGTGCTGGAAAACCTGGATATGGAGTCAGAGAAAAGTAAACCATCTGTAAACAGGCTGGAAAACTGAAGTGAAGCACAGAGTAAACATTTTAAAACCTTGGATAAAACTCTGGCAAATGAAGTTCCTACACCTAGAAGCCAGGGCCCCAAGCCCATCACTACCTAGAGCTAAGGAATAAAATATGCCGCAGAGACATCACAGAGCATTTCACAATCAACATGGTCATTTTGAATTGTTGTAATGTAGAAAGCAAAGCAGCCAATCTATAACAAATTTGGACAAACACCATCTGCCAGTTTCCAGATGATCTGTTTTAAATCATTTTTATTAAAGGATAAATTGTATCCAGATCACCGAGAGAAACACCTCCAGTGCTTCTTGTAGTAATGATATGGGATTGTTTAAGGTTAACTGAGTTAATGGGTGTGTTGTGGAGAGGAGTACAAGTTAAGGAGCATTGCACAAAAATGACACCTCCAAAGTGCAGCATTCCTATAATGCCACACTGGGAATGTTCACCTGGAATGTGCACTCAAGTAAAAATTGTGGGATTTGAACCTGTGATTGCCTGACTCTAATAAATGTCTGAGCCATTTGAGTAGGCTCCACACTGGCTAACAGACAGCAGTACTTTTTAAAACTTACTTTCCACATAAAGGCTTTTTGTCATTTGTGCATCAGACACTTGTGGATTTGTGAGGTGTTCCAATTTCAACATGGCTTAAGTGCTTTACTGAAGGAAACAGGTGCTTTCTTACTGCATTTACAATTGCACATAAATTTAAGAGAGAACATCGAAGAATGATGCCGAGACTGCAAATACAGAATATCATGATTTGTGGATATGGCCATCAGTCACCCTAAACTACACAGATAACCTATGAGGAGCAATACACAGAAAATAGTGTCTTTTCAAAGAGTTATCAAACAGCTAACATTAATTTTGTATTTTAAAGGATGTCTTGCATTTAGTACAGGATAAGTTTATCCTTTTGTAGTCATGTCTCAGTAGGTCAATCGCTCACCAAACTCCAAATCAGAAGTTTCAAGTCCCACTTGAGAAAGTGGAAGTATTAGTGGGGCTGGCTGCCATTTAAAATTGATCAATCACCTGGATCAATTCAGATATTCCAAGGATAGTGAGGGGAATAAGGTTGGCTATTGTGCATGTACTGGCAATAATCTTTTGACGCAGGAATAGTGCCAGAAGACAGGTGAACGGCAAATGTTACACACTTTGTTGAAAAATGTTTATAAGGATAACACAGTAACTATGGGTCAGTCTATTTAACCTTGATGGTAGGAAAGCTTTTAATCCAGGCCACCTTGATTAGGGTTTTGAGGAGGTGTCAAGATTGACGTGATGTACATGGACTCCAATAGGGATTTAATAATGTGTTATAATGCTTTAATAATGTGTTATAATGATAGTCACTGGAATAACACGGACAGTGGCATTGTGGGCATGAAGGTGGCTGAGTGACAAGAATCAGAGGCTGTTGATAAACTTTTGGACTGAAGGAAAAGGTAATCTGGGATTTCTCAAGGGTCAGTGTTGGAAACACTGCTTTCCTTGAGCAACATTAATGATCCAGCTTTGAATGTGGAGGGCAATATTTCAATTGTGAATACTGAATGACCTAAAACTTGCAAAGACTGGGAACAGTGTGGAAGATGGTGATAAACTTCAAGAGGATGAAGACAGGCTGATAAACCCATAACAGAAGTAATTTAATGCTGAGAAGTGCAGAATAGGGAGCGGCAACGGAAAATAAAGGGGGGCAGTTCTAAACAGGCCACAGGAGCCAAGAGACTCTGCAAAAATATACAAAAATGATTGAAGAAGACTGGGCAGATTGAGAAAATACTTGACAAGGTATATGGAATCATGGGCTTTATAAATAGAGATAGAAAGTATGAAAGGAAGGGAATTGGACTGAATCTTGAAGAAATGTTATTATGTCCAATTCCAAGCACCACACTTTAGAAAGGAAGTAAAGGCTTTAGATAACGTGCAGAAAAATTTCTTGAGCCTTGGTCCAGAGACTTGAGTTATCAGAATAGATGGAGAAACTGAGTTCTGTTCTCCTTGGAGCAGGGGAGTTTGAGAGGAGATTTGATTGAGGTGTTGAAAATAATGAGAGGTTTGGATGGAGTGGCGAGAGAAAAACTATTCCCATTGGTGGAAGGATTGAGAACCACAGGGCACTGTTTTAAGGTGAATGGCAGAGGACCAACAGCATGAGGTGTAAGGTTTTGCGCATTAACCAGATATTGTAGAATGCACTGCCTCAGAGTGAAGTGGAGGTGGATTCACTTGAGACTTTCAAAGGGGAACGAGCTTGTTATCTGAAGGAAAACAATTTATTGCAAGGATATAGGGAAAAGGCAGGTGAGTTGGACTTTGTTTTGAAGACAGCCAGTAGTGACAGGCCAAGCTGAATGGCTTGTTCTGTGCTGTAACCAATCTACAATTGTAGAAGTCAGTATAGCAGAGACTTGAGCAAAATAAATCAGGCTGGTACATCATTAATAACATACTGTCTTTTCAATGTGATGTTACACCAAAGCCCCCCTCATGTGGACATAAAATTTCCCACATGCCTTGTTTTACTCTCAACCGATTTCACTCTCCACCTAATTTTACACGACATTTAAAACCGTGATCAAGGAGTGAAATGAAGGGTCAATCCAATCTCATTACTCCCTGACTCCAGGTTGACAATTTTAAAATGGGCCGCCACAGTTTTGTCACTAAAGGGTTAGGAAAAGTTTGCTGATTGAAAGGAACTGAATTCTACAACCTCCTTTGCTTTGATATTTGAGAAACAGACATGGTCAAGGACAGAAATTCTTTGAAGCAGTGAAAGGATTTGTGATGAATTATTGCCTGTTGCCATAATGGCTGTAAACAATGAGAATACACTGTGTCTTTATCCTGAGAATGTGCATCAACCAACAAAATAAAGTAGCATGCACAGGTTGCAATTGCTATGGTTTTAGTAAACAAATCACGTAATACTTTACACATCAATTGCTGCTGCCTGTTTGAACACTGTTTGTGTATAAGATTGTTTATAACGGTCGATTCTAGTCTGATTGAAGTCTGGATTCACTGAATTATAACAAATTAATTGTGTCTCTATTTCTGTGACAATCCAAATAATATTTATGAAAATTTTGAGAACCACCAACCGTGGCAAGAATTATATCCGAGATATTTAACTGAGCTCCATTATTACACTCCTGTAGTTTTACTGCAAACACATGTTAGACCCAGAATCAAGATCAATGCTGGGACGGATGTAAATCAAGAAAAGGATGAGTCTTGAGAGATGAGTCCAGCCACACAGTTAGATTAAGTTTTAACTGAGGAGCTCACTGCACAGGTTTAGATTGGGAGCAAATGTAGAGTAAGAGGGTTTCACCTCGACATGAAATACTTCCAGCCTTGGAAGTAAGGACATTGATATCAATGATGAGGGTTATATAATGGTCAAGTGTGTGGTCCTGGAAAAGCACAGCAAGTCAGGCAGCATCTGAGGAGCAGGAAAATCGACGTTTCGGGCAAAAGCCAATAATCAGGAAAGCCATTCATTCGTGATGAAGGGCTTTTGCCCGAAACGTCACTTCTCCTGCTCCTCAGATGCTGCCTGACCTGCACCACATTCTCAACTCTGATCTCCAGTATCTGCAGTCCTCACTTTTGCCTCATATCATGGTCAGCCAATATACGGACATTTGTTTCATCCCCCGCCTCACCAATGTTGATGGTGGAATTTTAACCTGATATCACAATCATGTCCACCCCATAGACTGGAATCTGTTGCTACACTGACATCCAGTAAAGCAACTATCAGGCGATTGTTCTGTGATTAAAATCCTGGAACACAATCATCACCTTTATTATAGTCTCAAGCTTTCCCATACAATCCAATTCGCTGATTTTCTTGTAATCTATTAAAACCTTGATCCGAGTTCAGACTCAAGGCCCCATGATGCCCTTGTTTCCCTTCAAGGACTGTTCACCATTAATTGCTGTTTCTCAGCTCCTCTCCTTACAATATTCATTAAATCCTTCCCGTACTGCAATTTATTTGGGAATTCTTCCAGTCTCTGGGATCTCTGCTTTCTTCTTCAGCCCAATGGCTCCTTTGTGACCTCTTCCACCATTGGTAGAAGGACCTCCAGCCACCTTTAACTTATACTTCAGAGCTCACTCCCTGAATCCCTGCTCCTTACTGCCTCTCCACCCCTTCCTACTTCTTCACCAGAGTTTTGGGTCAGAGGCTTGGAGTTCAGTGACAAGTAACTCCCCAAAGCCTAGCCACTATCGACAAGTCAGAAGTGTGAAAGAATAATGCCCACTTGTCCGGATGGGTACAGCTCCAACAACACTCAATAAACTCAGCACCATCCTGGCTTGTTTGATTGGTACTTGGTCCAACAACTTCAACATTCAATCCTTTCACCACTAATTCATAGTGGTAGCAGTGTGTACCATCTACAAGATGTACTGTGACAACTCACTCAGGTTTACTGAGTACCCGGAATACTTTATTTACTCAGTTTTGCCCTTCCATGAGCCCGCTCTGTTTGTCCCATTCCTCCAAGGGACACATCCTGAAATAAAACCATATTTCCTAGTTACCAAAATGGCCAATTAAATGTTTTATCCTTCTCAGGTTTTAAAGAAAAAGACCTAGGCTTATTTAATAAACACAAAATTCTTGATTTATTTGTAAACAGTACACATTCAATGAAAATGCAACAAAATAAAAGCAACATATTACAGATGCTGGAGGTGTCAAATAAATGCTGGAGAAACTCAGCAGGTCTGGGAAGACCTGTGTGGAGGGAATGAGAGTTAATATTTTGATTCCAGAATGAATTTTCTTTGGAACTAAAGGAGGCTGGAAAAGGGATGAGCTGTATGCTGTAAGAAAGAGATTGTGCGGTGGGGTGGGGGTGGGAAAAGCGACAGATGCTAAGGTTGCCCCAAGGCTAAAGGGAAATCCATTTTATGGGACAGACTAGAATTTAAAGGTGTATTAGAAAGTATACAACACATTTACATTATTCCAAGGAATAAACACCTCAACATCCACCATGTCCCTCTCCTTGGTGAATACTGTTGCAAGGTACTCATGAAGAATCTCACCCATTTTTTCTGACTGCACGCATAGCTTTCCTCCATTGTCCTTGAGTGGGTCAACCCTTTCCCTTGTTACCCTCTTGCTCCTTAAATATGAATAAAAGGCTTTGGGGTTTTTCTTAGCCCTTCTCACTAAGGATATCTCATGATCTCTTCTAGCCCTCTTAATTCCTCATTTCAGATTGGTCCTAAATTCCCGATGTTCTTCCAAAGCTTCATCTAACTACAGTCATTTAGACCTGATGTACGCATCCTTTTTCTGCTTAGCTAGCCTCACAGTTTCACCTGTCATCCATCGTTCCCTAATGTTGCCATTTCTATCCCTCATTTTCACAGGAACATATCTCTCCTGAACTCTAATCAACCTCTCTTTAAAAGTCTCCCCCATGTCAAATGTGGATTTCCTTTCAAACAGCTGCTCCCGATCCACATTCCCCAGCTCCAGCCGAATTTTGGTAGTTGGTCTTCCCCCAATTTTGCGCCCTTCCTTTAGGACCACACTTATCTTTGTCCATGAGTATCCTAAAACTTATGGAATTGTGATCACTATTCCCAAAGTAATCCCCCACTGAAACATCAACCACCTGGCTGGGCTCATTTCCTGATACCAGATCCAGTATGGCCCCTTTATGAGTTGGACTATTTACGTACTGCTCTAGAAAACCCTCATGGATGCTCCTTCCAAATTCTGCTCCATCTAACTCTAAGTAAATCCCAGTCAATGTTGAGAAAATTAAAATCTCCTATCACCACCACCCTGTTGCGCCTACATCTTTCTATGATCTCTCTACATATTTGTACCTCTACCTCACACTCGCTATTGGGAGGCCGGTAATATAACAATCATTGGTTTTGATAGTTCCATACATTCTGCCAAACCGTTTAAGTGTGGATAGTAGGGTGATCATGTGGTTTGAGTCGCTTCCACTTAGTACACATTATCTTGAAATGATTTGCCAGTGAACTGCAGTCCACTGTCAAACATCATCCATACTGAATAAACTGAAAATAGCACTCCTTGTATCAGCAATGGCTGTGCTTGTTGTGTTGCTAAGTAATCAAACAATAGGAAACTGAAAGAAGTGATCCATCTCAAGAGTGTAATTTTCCCTGTGTGCTAGGAATATGTCTGTTGCTATTTCATCCGAAGTAGATGGAGCATCATGTGGATGGAAGGCTCCCTCTGCTGCTAGGGTTGATACGTTTTGGCATTCCCCAGCTGCATTCACAGACGTTGAAGATCCTGATTCATCTCTGGTTTGTACAGATTCATGTGCCGGCCACTTGTACGTTCAAGTACCTCTGTGTACCTTTTGTATAATCTCCCTGGTGCCAGCATTGTGATGTTATGCCATCTTATTGGGCATCCGTGTTTTGCGCTGGAGTCTGGCTTGGTCTTCAGAAGCAGATTTCCTGCATATGAGTGAGCAATGTCCCTTGGCGCCATATGATCTCCCGATGTCCTGAATACTGCATCTGTTACAGATTTTGTTTGGCTGGTGTGTTTACAGCTCACAATGAATGTTGCTGCCATAGAGAGTGCACACCATGAGACACAGAAAGAGTAGGGAAATCAAAAGACATAGATGTAATTTATGCTAAGAAACATCATGAAGCAGCATTAAGCTGATGTGGCAGTAGCATAGTGGTAACATTATTGGGGAGGAAATTCAGGGACATGGGATCAAATCCTACTATGGTAGATCAGGAAATTTTAATTCAGTGGAAATCTGGATTAATAAAAGAAAAAAAAAAGCTAGTCTAATGGTGATGCTATTATTCCTGTTGTTGTTCTAAAAACCTATCTTGTTCACTAATTCCTTTAATATCGGGAGTTGGTCATTTTTACCTGATTTAGCTTCCATACCACTCCAAGCCCATAACAAAGTCGTTGACTCTACTGAACAAAAACCGAGAGAACTGTGGATGCTGTAAATCAGAAACGAAAACAGAAGTTGCTGGAAAAGCTCAGCAGGTCTGGGTCCATCTGTGAAGAGAAATCATAGTTAAAGTTTCGGGTCCGGTGACCCTTCCTCAGAAACTGGCTCTGAGAAAGTGGCACTGGAACCAAAACATGAACTCTCTTCATGATGCTGCCGGACCTGCTGAGCTTTTCCAGCAATTTCTATTTGTGTGTTTGTGGTTGACTCTACTCTGTGCCTCTGAACAACAAGAGACATGCATAAAAGCTGGTTTAGCTAGCAATGTCCATTTCCCATGAGCAAATAAAAAAGGAACAATGTAAAAGTTCAAACAGACATAGTCTCTATGATGACAGCTGTGATATTAATATCATTTTGAGAGATTGGATTTCAAACCACTGGATCATAGGTGTTAATTACTTTTATGAAGAGTTTAGACAAAAACAAACTCAGAGAGTCATTTCCAGAACAGTGATGATATTGTTAAATTTGAAAGGGTGCAGAAAAGACTTACAAGGATGTTGCCAGGACTGGGGAGTTTGAGCTATAGAGAGAGGCTACATAGGCTGGAGCTATTCTCCCTGGAGCATCAGAGGTCGAGGGGTGACCTGATAGAAGATTAGATTAGATTAGATTAGATTACTTACAGTGTGGAAACAGGCCCTTCGGCCCAACAAGTCCACACCGCCCCGCCGAAGCGCAACCCACCCATACCCCTACATTTACCCCTTACCTAACACTACGGGCAATTTAGCATGGCCAATTCACCTGACCCTGCACATCTTTGGACTGTGGGAGGAAACCGGAGCACCCGGAGGAAACCCACGCAGACACGGGGAGAACGTGCAAACTCCACACAGTCAGTCGCCTGAGTCGGGAATTGAACCCGGGTCTCTGGCACTGTGAGGCAGCAGTGCTAACCACTGTGCCACCGTGCCGCCCACAAAGAAGTTTATAAAATCATGAGAGACATGGATAGAGTAAATAGACAAGCTCTTTTCCCTGGGGTAGGAGAGCCCAAAGCTACAGGGCATAGGTTTAACTGAGAGGGGTAAGATTTAAAAAGGAACTAAGGGGCCACATTTTCATGTAGAGGGTGGTGCATGTATGGAACAAGCTGCCAGAGGAAGTGGTGGAGACTGGTACAATTACAACATTTGAAAGGCATCTGAATGGGTACATGAATAAGTAGGGTTTAGAGGGATATGCAGGCAAATGGGACTAGATTAGGTTAGGATATCTGGTTGGCATGGAAGAGTTGGATGGAGGGGTCTGTTTCCATGCTGCACATCTCTATGACTCTGTAAGTCTTTGTCAAATTTAATTTCATTCAAGCAAAATGTGTCTTCAGAGAGAACAATTCAGATTGTGCTGGAAGCAGAAACCAGGAAGAATCACAAACAAATCCTGAGAGGAAAAGGACAAAGCCAACACAGAAGAACAGCTTAACCTGTTCATCTTGCAAGCCGTAAATATTCTAAAAAGAAACATGACAAACCAACGCAAAAAGAGCAGGTCAAGCAGCAGGAAATGAGAGTCATGAGTCAGCGCTGTGAAACAAAAAAATCCTTGCAAAAACAAACAATGCCCAGCTATGTCAAAATAATGCTGTATTTGTTTAATTGTGGGTCACTTCCATCAGATGTGCTGAATTTCTGAGTAGCAGACTGTGGAGTGTCCCATGAAAATCAGCTCATGACCTGTGACGATTTCCAGGCATGTTAAACAAATTGGCCAATTTATTGACAGCAAAGATTGAGTCCCAGGGGCTAGACCTCATGAAAATACAAGAATGGTACTTCGCTCAGATTAGGAGAATTCCATAGGCTACAATCGTGGGATTTGAATCCATCAATCCAGAGCATTAACCTTGAGATTACTAGCCTCAGGAGCATCATTTCTTCCAGGTTATTTTTTTACAACAATCAATAATACTTTCATTGTCACCATTACCATCACTAGCTTTATATTCCAGGTATTCTTCTGTTGTAGAAAAGTCATATCAGACTTGAAATGCTAACTTTGTTCATCTTTCTACAGATGCTGCCAGATTTTCAGATTTTCGCCAGTATTTTCTCATAGAGTCACACAGCATAGATAAAGGCCCTTCAGCCCACCATGGCTATGCCGACCAACAAACACCAAATTGCACTAATCCCATTTACCTGCACTTTCCATAGCCTGCTATGTCTGGCATTTTAAGATGCTTAATATTGTTATGAGAGTACCTGCCTCCATCACCATCTCATGTAGCATGTTCCATATTTCTACCATTCTCTGGGTGAAAAATTCTTTCATTGATCTCCTCTAGACCATTTACTTTTCACTTAAACACTTGCTCTCTGACTTAGACTTATTTGCAATGGGGAAAAGATTCTCACTATCTCCTCTCTCTATGCCTCTCATAATTTTGTCTATCTCAGTCAGATCCCCCTCAACTTGCTCTGCTCCAAGGAAAACAAATCCAGCCTATCCAGTCTCTCCTCATGGCTAAGCCTTTTAATCCCAGACAACATCCTGGTGAATCTCTTCTACACCCTCTCCAGTACAATCATGTCTTTCTGATAGTGTAGGGACTAGAACTGCGCACAGTATTCCATCTGTGGCCTAACCAATATCCGTTGGTTAGGCCACAGATGCTCATACAATCTATGTCCTGGCTAATGAAGGCAAGCATCCCATGTGTCTTTTTCATCACCCTGTCTACCTGTACTGACACCTTCAAGGATCGATAGACTTGTACACCAAGGTCCTTTTGTTCCTCTCTACTCCCTAGGGAGCTACCATCCATTCTGCACATCCTTCCCCTACTAGACCTCCCAAAATGCATCATCTCGCACTTATCAGGATTAAACTTCATCTGGTATTGCTCTGTCCAGTTTAGCACCTGATAAGACTATAGACTGAGATCATCCTCCTTACTAACAATAACTCCCCAATTTTAGTGTCATCTGCAAACTTATTGACTAAGTCTTCTCCGTTCACATCCCAAGTCATAAATGCAGATAACAAATAGCAAGGGTCACAGCACTGATCCCTGTGGTACACCACTGGTCACAGGCTTCCAGTAACAAAAACACCCTCCAGCATCACCCTGTGCCTCCTATTTGTCAGCCAATTTTGAATCCAGTTTGCCAAATTGCCTTGGATCTGGTGGGATTTTGCCTTTTGGAACAGTGTTTTATTTGGGACCTGTAAAGGTCTTATTGAAGTCCGTGTAAGTCACGTCAACTGCACTACCTTCATCAATATATTCAGTCACCTTTTCAAAAAAAACTCAAATGAGTCAGAGTATTTCCCTCCCTCTATTTTTATTTCAGTCCTGACTCTGTTTAGAGAAACCCATCTGGGCCTGTACAGGTCCCATTTCCCCGCACTGGTCCCAGTGTCCCAGGAATATAAAGCTTTCCCTCGAGCACCATTTTTCCAATTGCACATTCATGTGTTTTATCTTACTATGTCAGTGAATAGTTTGAGCTCTCTAAATCCTGACTGCAGAACCACAGACCATATCTTGTTGGTAACAATGTGGACCACAACTGCTGGCTGTTCACCTCCACCATTCAGGCACTCTTGCAGCTTTCCAGTGACATCTTTGACCCTGATACTGGGAAGGCTAGGTACCACCCTAATCGAAACAAGATTGCCAGTGTCACTAATCCACTGGGTGTGAGGCAGTATCATGATCTATTTTTGGATTCAAAATTGGACAATAGCTTTGACATTCCTGTTGTTCAATTGTGATGGGACCAGACTAGCTGTGCCTTGTCATTGTGTTTTGAAATCATATTTTAGCGAATTATGCAGTTGAAATGAAAAAGCCACTGTTATAAATTCCCCTCTCTCTAACTGGTCCTTAACACCTGTTGATCATTCTAACTGGGAATGGCCAAGAATTGAAACCTTGCCTGTATCATTCATGATCTGGAGAAAATGCTTATGATAAAACAGGAGCACATACAATTACATGGAATACAGGATATTGAGGAATCCAAGTCAGTGGGAAACAAGGCAACTGTGTGAACTCAAGCTGATCTATCATTGGGCTTAAAGTTGGACAATGTCTTTGACACTGCTGTCATTCCACTGTCATTGTCACTCAGTATTTCTGCAATTCACTGCTTTGATGGCTGACTGCACCAAGTTATCAAGTCATCTCATATTTTCTAACAGGTGATCATTTAGTTAATTACAGTTTACAAATCAGACTTACAATTAACACCATACGTAGATTCCACAATGTGGAAAGGGAAGGACAAAGATGGGTTTGCAATGCAAACTGATAGGCTCTGGATTATTTATAACAACTTGTCACCTTAGTAACCCAAGCCAGTGGTGATGTAATGGCGTGATCCATCTCATTTGGACAGGAGCAGTCAAGCAAGAACATTCAACATGTGAAGATCTATAACAAAAGGCCGTGATCCTCTGATTGCCACCGTTTTATCAGACTTGCCACGAAGCTTGGACTGACAGCGCTGATCGATAATAACCAAACATTAATATCCTAAATGATGCAGTTCTTATTTTACTGTTTATATAAGTTCATTTGAATTACTGTGAAACCAAAGTGATTTCCCAATTTGATTGTCTGTCACAGAAATCTGCAATTGTCAATAATTCCATTACAGAATGGGACTGGAGGGTTTGAGTTATAAGGAGAGGCTGAATAGGCTGGACTGGCTCAGTGGTTAGCACTGTTGTCTCACAGCACCAGGGGCCCCGGTTCGATTCCCACCTTGGCCAACTGTCTGTGTGGAGTTTTCATAGTCTCCCTGTGTCTGTGTGGGCTTTCTCCCACAATCCAAAGATGTGCAGGTCAGGTAAAATGGCCATGCTAAATTGCCCATAGCATTAGGTGCATTTTGTCAGGGATAAATATAGGGGATTGGGTCTGGGTGGGTTACTCTTCAGAAGGTCAGTATGGACTTGTTGGCCTGAAGGGCTTGTTTCCATACTTTGTAGGGAATCTAATCTTTTCTCACTGGAATGTAAGAGATTGAGGGGTGTCCTTATAGAGGTTGATAAAATCATGAGGGGCATAGACAAGGTGAACAGAAAGGGTCTTTTCCCCAAAACTATGGGGCATATTTTTAAGATTAGAGAGGAGAAAGAGTTAAAAACGATGTGAGGGGCAACTTGTTTTACACAGACAGTGGTTAATGTGTGGAATGAGCTGCCAGAGGAAGCGGGCACAGTCATAATGTTTGAAAGACATTTGGATAATTACACAAATAGGAAAGATTTAGAGAGATATGGGCCAAATGCAGGCAGGTGGGACTAGTTTAGTTTGGGAACACGGTCAGCATGGACTGGTTGGACCGAAGGGTCTGTTTCCATGCTGCATGACTCTGTGACGCGATGACTAGTTCCTACAAAGTTGATAAAATCTGCTACATTTCATCCTTAAAGTGAGGCAATGAATGGTGACCTGACAGAGATGTGTGTGGTGCTCAATAGACTGTAAACGATATTCTGGCAAGTTCAGGAGTTAACAGGACCTTACATTTAAAGAAGATTTCAACACATTGTGTGCATTTCCCACCCGGTGAGTCTATTTCTCAGTAAAGCATGCTATCACCCCTTAAAGTACACAACCTTGGTGGTTATCAAGGTTTCAAAGTCTGCAGGCAATCAATGTGTTCGTATTATTTGAATATTGAGCCCAGGACACCAGGGAGACCTCCTCCACTCCTTCTAAATATGATAAACATGGGATCATTATTATTGACCCTAGAGACCAAATTAGACCTCAGCTTAACACCTCATCTGAGAGACAGCACCTCTGATAATGCAGCATTCCCTGGACTGGAGTGTTATCCTAGACTGAGCATTCAATTGTGATTTCCTGTAATGATTCCATAACCTCGTCAGAGCCCCGGTGTTTAACAGTGATCAGAGACATGAGGCAGATGTCCAGAGAGATGTCGTTTTCAGGTTCTGAAAATCCGGCTTCTCTCGATCCACATGGAATCTTCACTCAGTAATATTGTCCTGGTTGTCTTGCATGGCTCCTCACTCTAGATTCAGCTTTCACAGCCTGTCCAGGATTGTCTGACCCTCAGTCAGTACATCGGCAATGCCTTATTTGCTTCAGTGACATCAGATGGTTGTGAGGTATCTTAAATCATTACCGCCCACTCCACTTCTAACCCCACTCCACCTCCCTCCCCACCCTAAAACAGGGAAGTTAAGACAGTGGCACCTGGACAGGACGCCAGTCATCTGCATCTCAACAGCTCGCATGCATCAGTCCACTGGCTGCTTCAATTGGCCCAGTATTACCTTGTGCTCAGCAACAGCAAAACCGATTACATCCAGCAAGCCCTAAAGACCCATCACAGCATCGTTCAATAGTGAGAGGCAGGATGGAGGTTAACTTTGCAACACCGTATCCTAGTGCGGGGGACAGATAGGAAAAAATAACACCTTTGCATGTATATAGCAGTTCTTTTACAACTGTGTACACACAGCAAGATCTCACAAACAGCAGTGTGTGATAATGGCTAGATGATCTCTTACTATGATATTGATGGAGGGATAAATATTGAATAGGACACAGAGGCGAACTCTGCCTCTATTCTTCGAAATAGTGCCTTGGACTCTTTTATAGCTTTGGCAGGAGTAAGCCATTCGGCCCTTTAAATCTGTTCTGTTATTTGACCAGATCAATGATGGTATCATGCTGCTTTATATTCTTCATCTTCCTATCATCAAGAAAGTTGATGAGGCACTGGTGTCTGTGGCAACTTACCAACGAAACTGAAACTGCCCTGAATCAGTCAGTGGATGAGAGGATGCATGAGTTGGGGAGGACTGTAGCAAAAATCTGTAGGCCTCAGATTGACATGGAGTCTCACAAAGGTGGACATACCATCTTTCAGTGACCAGAACCCTGCAGGGTAATGTCATGCCAATGTTAATTGGCATTAACAATCAATCATCAATGATTGATTAACTCCACGGTTTGTTTATTTTAAACGGTGAAACACTCTAAATATTATGATGCATACTTTACAGAAAACCAATTGCTTTCAGTGTGGAGTTCAGAGATCCACAGCAGACCAGCTGGCAGGCAGAGTCACAATATTGTTTACACAATGCACTTGGATGATGTCATGTGGACTTGTGGACAGGACCGCTTTGGATCTCAAAGGAGTGACACTGAATGCCTGGGCCCCCTCAATGTTTATTATAGCCTGTAGCTCCTTGTTACATGCAATAAACCAGGTCTTGTTAACCACAAGAGACTCTTCTAGTTAGACCAGGATAGTGACAGAGAAATTCATCATGAGCAGCAGTTCATTAACACAGTGAGCTGGCTCTGCTCATTTAGAGGTCCCATGAATCTAGATTCCCCCACAAGGGGAAACATCCTCTCATCATCCACTCTGTCAATCCCCTCTCCAATCCTCTAAGTTTCGATCAGATCACATTTTTATCTGATAAACTCCAATGAATAAAGATCAAACTGACATGCTTTTCTTGATAAATAAGCTCCTTCCTCCCAGGAATCAGTTGATTAATTTTTTCTTAGCCACTTCAAAAATAATGATATCCTGTCTTGGGCAAAGAAACAAAAATTGTACACCTCAGCTGAATCCACGTCGAGGTGTTTTTGGATGATGTCTACATGGAACAGTAGGTAGGTGAGAATAAGAAGGCAGCCCAGTCAAATCCTCAGGGTCACCAGAGATAATAGTGTGAGAGTGAGAAGAGAAACCATTGCAGGTAATTCCCTGACCGTGACTGAAAAGGTCGGGCTGGAACCAGATGATCGTAGTCCCATACAGCGAGATGGTAGTGTGGAGGAATTGGAGGAGAATGGTGAGGCTAACTGTAACAGATCTGCAGATAGATCAAGATGGATAAGGAGGACATTTGGACAGGAAATGGAGAAGTTACTTGAAGTGCTAGTAGAGGCTCAAAATCATTGATCCTCCATTCATAGACTTCTGCAACCTCCTGACCATAGTCGCATCCAGATTGCCTATAGATCTAACATTTCTGTATTGGATGTCTCTTAAGGGAGATTCCCCCTACCCCACCTCTCTAACTCTGACTCTTCTCCATTTACTATCACCCCGTGACTTTTCTCTGAAGGAACACCCGCTTTAGTCCCATGCCTCTGCCCTTCCGCCTTCACTAGTCCATCATACTTCAGGTTTTTTTCTTTGAAGGAAAATTAGTAGCACATAAGATTAAGCTGGATTCACAACATTTATATTCCTTCAGAAGCCTGGCTCAAATTACTTCATCTCATTCCATTGCTATAACCCTGCCCACCCACCCATTTGCTTATCCAGCTTCCCCTCAACAACTTATCTCACCAGTGCCTGCAGTAGTCCCCTAGTTTACACTCCATTTAGTCATTCTGCATTTTCACCACTCGGTGGGTAAAGAGGTTCCTTCAGGATTCCCCATTGGATTTTTTGGTGACTACCTTACATTGTTGGCCTCTGGCTTTAGTCTTCGGTTACCATGAGATGAAGATTTTATCACCATCATTAAAACATACGCTCCAACCTGAGGATGAAGATACCTATTTCGACATTCAGGATGATATTCTGCCATATGAAGAAGTATTTTTGTTCCTGAGCATTTGGACCTAACGGAGTTTCTTGGCGAATGATCCCAGAGTTCTCATGGTGCTGGAGAACTGGCCAGCAGCTACTGGAACTTTAAACAAGCACCATGGGCCTTGTGTTACCAGCAACTTGCCTCTCAGCAAACATTGGCACAAGGTCTCATTGCACCATCCACACTACAGCGACTGTCACCAACCTGACCTGACAATCACTGCAGAAAATGTGATGTGTCCAGAGTTCTGCACATATGGAATGATCATAGTGCAGGCTGTAAGATTAATCGCTCCCTTGTCAGTGGCATGGTGAAGCTTCAACAGAGAACATGTATGCCAATCATGATGTTATACCCACTTCAATGTTCCATGTGTGAGCGATGTCACCATCTTTAATCAGCCTCATCAACATATCGCTGGAAACTGTCAGTTTCTCCTCACTTTTTCCTATCGCTGGAAGCAGTCTGCAAACTCTTCTGCTTTGAATGGACAGTGGCAGGCAACTTACCTCTTGATGAAGAGCACTGTATATGCTCAGGAAAGGCAGCCACCAAGTTTGGCTGACTAACAAAATGGGCACAGAAAGACAACCAAGAGCGCTCAGTGACAAGGCTGTTCCCTCAGCCTGCATGGTGGCAAAGCCTGGGCATCATAAAAAAGAAAAGCTCAATAATTTCCATCACAAATATCCACTATACTTCATATGGAAAGTCATTAGTCATTAATTTGGGGTGGCTCAGTGGCTCAGTGGTTAGCACTGCTGCCTCCCGGTCCCAGGTTCAATTCCAGCCTTGGGCTGTAGTTTGCACATTGTCCTCTTGACTGTGTGGGTTTCCTCCTGCAGGCCAGGTGAATTGGCCATGTTATATTGCCTGTAGTGTTAGGTGCATTAGTCAGTTGGAGGGTTGGGGTGATCTGGTTGGGCCGAAGGGCCTGTTTCTACATTGGAGGGAATCTAATCTAATCATTTCCAGGGCAAACACCTTTTTTTAATAGTTTTGACTATTCATTCACAGGGTGTGGGCATCACTGACTGGCCTGGGGAAGGTGGTGGTGAGCTGCTTTATGGGACCACTGCAGGTACAATTCTGTTGGGGAGGGAGTTTCAGGATTTTGGCCCAGTGACACTATAGGAACAGCGATATATTTCCCACCTTGAAGAAGTTCTCCTTCTCCGTCTACAAGGATCTCAGTGAGTCTCTCTCTTTCTCTCTCTTGCACTGCACCCCCCAGGTCATCTCATCTGCCCTGAAGCTCTTTAACCACATCCTGAAACAGACCCGCTACCACAGCCACGTCTGCCAACTCGCGGAATGTTTTAGGGAACATGACTGGGACACATGCACCCAACAACCCCACTGTGCTGTGGCCAACTATTCCAACTCTCCCCCCCCCACTCCGCAAGTCCTGGGCCTGTACCACCACCAAATCATAGCCACCGGGCGACTGGAGTAAGAATGGCACATTTTCTGTCCACATGGGATCAATGTTGACTTCACCAGTTTCCTCATCTCCTCTCCCTCCTTATCCTCCCAGATCCAACCCTCCAACTCAGCACCGTCCACTTGAACTGTCCTACCTGTCCATCTTCCTTCCCACCTATCCACTCCATCCACCCTCCCGACCTATCACTATCACCTCCTATCTGCATCTACCTATCGCCTTCCCAGCTACCTTGCCCCACACTCCCCACCCTCCTAATTATCTCTCAGCTGCCCTCTCCCCCCCTCCACATTCTTGATGAAGGGCTTATGCCCGAAATGTCAACTCTCCTGCTCCACGGATGCTGCCTGACCTGCTGTGCTTCTCCAGCATCACACTTTTCATCTCCGATATATTTCCAAGTCAGGATGGTGAATGGCTTGGAGGAAAGCTTCCAGATGGTGAATCTCCCTGTATCTTCTGCCCTTGTCCTTCTAGATGACAGCAGCTGTGGGTTTGGAAAATACTCCCTATCTTCTACCCTATCAGGACCGTTTCCCTCAATCTTCCTGCATCTCCCCCATCCACTGGTTAACAACATCTCTAATTCTTTTCTTCGGGTAATCAACCTGAAAGGTTATTCTATTTGTCTTCTCAGATGCTACCCAACCTCTGAGCATTTCTAACAATTTGTTTTGTCCATATCTCAAGTCACCAATTCTGCTAATGAGTTCTTTCTCTCCATTTGCCAGTTTTGCCTTTATGATCATCTTAGAATGTTGATTTTGGCAGGAATACTGTGATGAGGAAAATGATCCTTTGATTATTAAATAACTGCTTTGGGTATCCAGGAATCTCCCAGTAACTGATGGAGTAAATATCTGTCTGATCTCAATAACAAGGAGCCATCCAGCGCAGAGAGGGCAGAACAGCACTTTGAATTCTGGCCACTAACAAAACCTTTGATGGTTCGGGGTGGCCGCTGACAGCAGTAATCAGACTTAATGACCTTCCTGATAACCAAAGACTCTGCACACTGTCTCGTTCATTTTCATGAACTTCAAAGCGAACCTCAGCAGGTGGAAGCAAAATCCTGAGCTCTTCAATCCTGCACTCTCAGGTGATGTTCTCCAAGGGTATTGCTGGGATATCCTTTAAGCATGAAAACTTAAACTCAGGAAAAGATGCAACTCCCACACTGAGTGGCTCTGATTGCTTTAATGAAAAAGGCCAGAGTATTGAGTACAGGAGTTGGGAGGTCATGTTGCAGCTGTACAGGACATTGGTTAGGCCAGTGTTGGAATATTGCGAGCAATTCTGGTCTCCTTCCTATCGGAAAGATGTTGTGAAACTTGAAAGGGTTCAGAAAAGATTTACAAGGATGTTGCCAGGGTTGGAGGATTTGAGCTATGGGGAGAAGCTGAACAGGCTGGCGCTGTTTTCCCTGGAGCATCAGAGGCTGAGGGGTGACCTTATATAGAGGTTTACAAAATTATGAGGGGCATGGATAGGATAAATAGACAAAATCTTTTCCCTGGGATGGGGGAGTCCAGAACTTGAGGGCATAGGTTTAGGGTGAGAGGGGAAAGATATAAAAGAGACCTAAGGGGCAACTTTTTCACACAGACGGTTGTACGTGTATGAAATGAGCTGCCAGAGGAAGTGGTGGAGGCTGGTACAATTGCAATATTTAAGAGCCATCTGGATGGGTATATGAATAGGAAGGGTTTGGAGGGATATGGGCCGGGCGCTGGCAGGTGGGGCTAGATTGGGTTGGGATATCTGGTTGGCATGGACGGGTTGGACCGAAGGGTCTGTTTCCATGCTGTACTCTAAGACAACTAATTACTATCTTCTCAAGGGCAACTAGGAATGGACAATAAATGCTGGCCCTGCCAATGACGCTTACATCCCATGAACAAATTTAAGTTAATAACCTCATGATTTATCATATTCCACTATTGTTCTCATTCCTGAATTATGCTAAAATATGGAAACATTAAGAGGCTACTCATTACATTGAAGTCAAGCTATCATTTAACCTGACCTGATCTTCACCTCAACTCCATTTCGCTGCATAAGCCCCATGGCTTAGCTAGACAAGCATTGACTCCAACACTTGCCCCAAATATAGAAGCTGAAAAATGTGGTGCTGGAAAAACACAGCAGACCAGGCAGCATCCGAAGAGCAGGAGAATCGATGTTTCGGGCATAAGCCCTTCTTCCTGAAGAAGGGCTTATGCCCGAAACGCCGATTCTCCTGCTCCTTGGATGCTGCCTGGCCTGCTGTGTTTTTTCAGCACCACATTTTTCAACTCTGGGCTCCAGCATCTGCAGTCCCCACTTTTCTCCCAAATATAGAAGCTTCCTACCTCTGAGCAGTTCAGGCTCTGTTAACCTTTCCTCCTCAAGCTTCAATGAATTGGTTCTTTCAATTGTCATCGACACAGCAAAACCCGGGAATTCTTTTACTGGGGATTTTTAAATCAATGTGATGTCTGGGACACTTGGATTCAAAGTTGGAATGGCATTCCTTAACAGTCTCAGGATTTTGCATAGAATGTACTGAACCTATTTGGTCTATTCGGCCCAACTTTGGCAGTATTTATGCTCCTCATAAGTTTCCTCACATGCCTCTGCAACTCACCATAACAGCTGTAGAACCTGTATCTTTTGCTTGTTCTGTGTTTTGATTGAGGAATGAAATGGTTAAGTGACTATTTTAAAAAGGAGACAGTGAGGACTGCAGACACTGGAGATCAGAATCGAGTGTGTGGTGCTGGAAAAGCACAGCAGGTCAGGCAGCATCCGAGGATCAGGAGAATCGGCGTTTCGGGCATAAGCCCTTCATCAGGTTCCTCATCTTCAGAAGTTTCCTGATGAAAGGCTTATGCCTGAAACATCGATTCTCCTGCTCCCCGGATGCTGCCTGACCTGCTGTGCTTTTCCAGCACCGCACTCTCAACTATTTTAAAAACCAATGATTGTGCAAAGGATTACTGTACTTTTTAAAAACATGCGCCCTGATACACATTGTAAGTGCTGTTTACACTGCTGTTCATTCGAGCAATGTGGGGAGGCAACTACAAATGAGTTGGAGCCTGGGGATGTAAATGATGGGTGATTTGGCCTGCAACAAATAGTTTTTCGGTCTGTGGAAGAGTGAGCAGCTGCTGATGACAAAGGCCTTCTGCCTGCTAATGACTAGGCGATTGTCTGCCAAGGAACTGAAACAGCTTGTGGATTTGAATGTTCGGGTCAAAAACAATGAGTCCTCTGAAAAGGAACGTGCTGTCTCTTCAATGCAGTAGAAAGCATCTAAAGCATGCAGAAAGCCAGTCCATTAAGCCTCATCAATTGTTGTAAAGATGCCATTTAACCAATAGATCAGAGACTTTATAAATGAGAACCAGTTGCTCTGTGCCTCCTGCAGACAAGTCAAAAGAACCTGGAGAAGACAATTAAGGTGCAGCAAGTCTTGGCAAGTGAAAAGGATCATCCCAGTGAACCCTGTGCTCAGGGCCCATTGAACTGCCTTCGTAGTCTCTCCCTCCTCCCAGAACATCCATTTTTTGTGTGTTTGTCTGTGTCTGTCTGTATGTGTGTATGGAGAGATTTTTACAAAAGGGTTAGAAATTTAACTAATAAGTTGCTGGTTTATAATTGTTTATCTGTAGCTAGAGTCTATTTATTTACAATAAATATAACTTTTTGCTAAATACAGAAACCTACTCCATACTATTAGAATCATAGAGTCATAAAGCTTCATCTTGGGTCTAAAACACAGATAAACCACGGAATTTAATCTACTTTTACAACATAGATACGTTGACTTTGTGACAACTTCAGGGATAGTGGGGCTAGATTTACAGCAGCACACTATCTCAGTGAGGCAGAACACAACAGATGCATCATTCCTTTTGTACCTTCCTGTGTCTATTCCCTTTAAATGCCTATAACCTATTCACCTCAACTACTGGTGTGTTCAACATTCTCATACTTATTAACAAAAGGAGTTTCTTCTGCATTCTCTGTCAAATGTTTTCATGACGATGTTATATTTATGGTTCTTAGTGCAGCTCTTTCTCACGAGTGGTAATGTAATTTTTACAATTGGCCTATTACACCCTGTTACACATAGCCATGTTGGAGTGCACCATCTACAAGATGCACTACAGCCGCTCATCAAGTTTCCGCTAACAGCGCCTTCAAAACCCACGAGCTGCACCACAGAGAGGGACAAGGACAGCAGATCTATGGGAACACTACAACCTGAAAGTTCCCCTCCAAGTGTATCCATAATCCATTCAAAGTAGTCAGGACATTGAGTATTGGGAAGTCATGTTGCGAATCTCACTTTTTAGATGAGAATCAATCTAAACACCATGGCATAGACAGAGCACACAGGGGGCCAACACCTTCAACATATCGTCTAGCTATCACCATTGTTAACAATTAACCTGAGAATGCAACTTTTTAAAAAAAGGCTTTGTGATTTACACATGAAAGAAGTGAAACCATCATGGTATTCTAACAGATGAAAGGCTTAACAGACAATCAATTTTTCAACGTATAATTTCAGTTACATCACACTGTAAATTTTTGCTATAAATTCTGTGTGTTAGGATTGAGCCCTCCACTACCACCTGATGAAGGAACGATGCTCCGAAAGCTAGTGTGCTTCCAATTAAACCTGTTGGACTATAACCTGGTGTTGTGTGATTTTTAAGTTTATATAATCATGTGGAGCATGGATAGGATAAATAGACAAAGTCTCTTCCCTGGGGTCGGAGAAGTCCAGAGCTAGAGGGCATAAGTTTAGGACGAGAGGGGAAAGATATAATAGAGACCTAAGGGGCAATGTTTTCACACAGAGGGTGGTCGTGTATGGAATGAGCTGCCAGAGGACGTGGTGGAGGCTGGTACAATTGCAATTTAAAAGGCAGTTGGATGGGTATATGAATAGGAAGGGTTTGGACGGATATGGGCCGGGTGCTGGCAAGTGGGACTAGATTGCGTTGGGATATCTGGTCGGCATAGACAGGTTGGAGCGTAGGGTCTGTTTCCATGCTGTACATCTCTATGAATCTAAGAGGCTGACTAGGCTGGAGCTGTTTTTCCTGGAGTGATGATGGCTGATGGATGATCTTATAAAGGTTTACAAGATCATGAGAGGCATGGATAGGATAAAAAGATGAGATCTTTTACCTGGGTTGATGGAGTTCAGAACTAGAGGAAATAGGTTTAAGGTGAGAATGGAAAGATTTAAAAGGGACCTAAGGGGCAATATTTTCACACAGAGGGTGGTGTGTGTATGGAATGAGCTGTCAGAGGAAGTGTTGGAGGCTGGTACATTTAAAAGGCATCTAGATGGTACATGACAAGGGAGGGTTTAGAGGGATATGAGCCAAGTGCTGACAAATGGGAGTAGATTAATTTACGATATCTGGGTGATATGGGCAAGTTGGACTAAAAGGTCTGTTTCCATGCTGTACATCTCTATGACTGTATGACTCTGCCTACACTGATACCATCAACAGTGAACACACTACGATTCAGTGACAAGAGACACTCATGATCGCTGCTGTGAGGGGTACAATGTAAATATGGACCCTGCCTGTCAAGTGTTGAGGAGCAATTTTACAAGTTTGTGCATTTGCCAAATAGTTTTTCTCAGCCAGACCTCAGATCAAGGAGGAATCTGTGGGCAACTGACTCAAATTATATCTTAATGAAAGACATTATTCTACAATATTATCATAATTGACAAATTCCATGATTGGATTCTTGTTGGTAACCAGCCACAACCCCCAAGATGTTCAAACAACAACTTGCATTTGTATAGCACCATTAATACAGGAACTCATATTAAGGTTCTTCGTAAGAGTGTTATTAATTAATATTTGGTCCCATACCAAAGATCAGTAATTGGTGATAAATACCTAGAACAAAAGGATATACTGTAAAGATTATCCTAGTGGAGGAGAGGTTGTGTGTGTGGGATTCCAGAGTTTCAGGGCTCCAGCAGTTGTGAAACGGATCAGGATTGGAGGAGAACAAAGATTGTGGAGGGTTGCAGAGCATCAGGGACAATTAGGTTTACATGGCAGCTTTCCAATCTTAGCGAAGGTGGGCCCAGTGGCAAGGAGATGGCAGCTAACGTGGTGAGCCCTCTATGCTGGTGGGTTCAGTACAGGTGGAGACGTCTGCCTTCAGGCTCGGTGCCATCATGGGCTGGATCAGATTGACCGAAATTCTGAACATTTTACTTCCTTATTTTACTCATTTATTCATACGGTCTATAATGCTGGACTATTTATTTCTTTACTTTCACTTTTTTTTGTTGTTTCCTAAGAATTTGATCTTAAATATCTGTACCTAGGTTCCTTTGTACCTAAGATGGTGCTGTAATGCAGCAACTGTGAACGCATTTGAGTACGCATGACAATAAAGCTCATTCAATCTTAGGGCATCTACTTTAAAGTCAATGGAGCTGTTTCTGAAGATGTCATCACTCTTTGTGATATGAGATAACAGGAACAGGAACAGGAAAGATTTTTCACTGAATGTTTCTGGGACACAATCATCAAAACAGCAGCAAGGAAGAGGGGATAGATCCCAGTGGAACTGTGACGCTGGTGAGTGACAAGAAACAAGGAAATTGAGAAAGCAGGGTCATCCATATTGTCCCATAAGGGCTTCTGGCAATTGGTAGTTCCTCAGACTCCCAGGAGTCCATGTGCATAAGTCACAACATGTTGCATTCACATTCAATGGGTGATAAGAAAGACAAATGGAAGGGTGGCCTTTATTTCAAAGGGAAAGGAATTTAAAGTTGGGGAAAGCTTTCCAAACTAGTATAAAGCACTAGTCAGACTCCGTCTAGAATACTGAGAGCAGTTTTTGTCCCCTTATTTAAGGAAAGATATCTTACCATTGGAAGCAATCCAGAGAAGATTCATTAGGTCGATCCAGGCATGGAGGGATTTTCTTATGAGGAGAGGTTGGGTAGGATAGGTCAGTACTCATTGGAATTTAGAAGAACAAGAGGCAACCATGTTGAAACATATAAGATTCGTCAAGGCTTGACAGACAGATGTGGAGAAGTTGTCTTCAGGACTCCACTTGAGAAAAAAAAGACAAAAGTTCATGAGGGGCAACAGACCCTTCTGGGTTTTACTGCTTTTGTTTGGATAACGTTTGTTTCTTAGTTTGATGAATATTGGAGATTTTGGGGAAGGGATATTTGACTAACTAGTCAAGAATCACCAGCTGAGTAACAAGAGGTCGGCTCCCTTTCCAATGACTGTGAGAGGGCAGAGCATCACAAAGATGCACAGGTTGGGTGGCCAATGGTGGGAAAGTGGGGGAGGTGAAAACGTTCAGGAAAGATGGCCAAGCAGGATTGTCCAGTCTTCTCCCTGCTTGGTGAAACGTCAAGAGCAGGGAACCCAAATTGGGAAAGTAGTCCTCACTATGAACAGCAACTAATGGGGATGGAGTTTGGGTTGTTTCCTCACCAAGATTCAAACACACATTGACTCACCTCTTCAGGAGTAGATGATTTACTAGGCTGAAATCACAGCAGAAACATTCTAAACAGGGAAAGGCCAAAAAGAGCCACACTGACAAGTCAAATTCCCCAAAGGAATCTGAAGACAAGTGGTTAAACTTTGGTCTGCCCAAGATCTTGCATTAGCACATGCACAAGTATGGATGGAAAGAGAAGCTTTTCATCTTCCAGTCATCAGGACAAATGCAAAACTGCCAGCACTCTGGTCATTCGAGGGAGGCACAAGGCTTAAACACATTCCTTTTTTTAGTCTTCAGTTGAAAATGGCAGAGAGTAAAGAAGGATGAGAAAATTGGGGTCAGCCTTGGAAATTTGCACACAGCAAGGATTATAGCTAAAACTTTGATGTAATTCAGTGTGTAATTCATTAAATGGAAAGCCACTTCAATGATAAATTAGATCAAATATCATTCATAAATGTACCAATCCCATTGTGACTGGTGGACATGGATTATTTAACCAACAGAAATAACAACATAATGATTTAATTTTAATTTAAGCTGTTTTATTTTTGATTGGTTTTCATGTTAGAATTATTGTATTAGCGATTGTCAGATGATGAGTCTCTTGCACATTTATTTTTCTGGTTAGAGCTACAGTGTCCACTACTGTATAGTGCTGTGATTGGTATTGGACCAGTGGCAATGCCTTCCATTGTAAAGAAAAGTTTGTTGTATAGAATGGCAGGGTTTTGCAAGGCAGAAACAAACCATTCAGCCAACAGGTCCAAGGCAGCATTTTGAACTGTAGGAATGTCCCTATCTTGTACTCATCTCAACTCCATCAACAAATAGACCAAACATTACTTCTGAGTCACATGAGAGCTCTTTGTACTATTCCAGGCTATACTTAAAAAAGTAGGTACACATTATGGCGACTTACATATATTTAGCACTTCTATTACTTTTTCCTTCAAGTGTTTATCTCTCTTTTTGAATACATCTAAACTACTCAGTACATTTTTGAATAGCAGCTCATTGTATCTTTGAGGTCTTGTCCTACCAGAACTGCATGGAATGCCTTGGGTGGATTAACTACCACCAATCCATCTTCGAGGTATTTGTCTAAGCACTGATGCAAAGTGGGGAAGGATGGCCACACAAATGGTTCTGCAGAGGTGGGTAGAATAGGTTTATTACGTAGTACTGAATAGCGAGTTACTTCTAACTTATCCCAGAATTCTTTGTAAGCTCTCAGGCTATCCTTAAGAGTAAGTATATGTTACTGCTAACTACATAGACTTAGCACTTAACTGGAACCAAACTAGAACTGTCTAGCTCCTCCCAGGAATAGCTCTTTATGTTCTGACAGTCAGAGATTATCTTGTGCCTGCCAGTTAACTCTTTCAGATACTAACTTCCTTATTTCTTATGGTAGCAAGTTTCACATTCTCAGCACTCTCTAAATAAAGTAGTTTCTCCTGAATTCCCAATTGGATTTCTCAGTGATTATCTGATCATTATGGTCTGCAGTTCTGATATCCTCCACATGTGTAAGCACCTTCTGTCTATCTACCCTGACAAACCATTTTGTAACCTCGGAGTTGAAATAATCCACAGAGGTTGATATTCCATCCCCGAGTCACCCTTTATTTACACATGGAAAGTCCTTGACACTGATCCAACTCCCTCAGAGCCAGATCTCTGCGTGAACAGAACCTCTGACACTCCTGTTTATATCTGTCAGCCAGGGCTCCTTGATTGGACCAGGTTAACAGCCCCAATCAGGGAACTCATATTATCTGAGGTCCACCTGGTTAACCTCGTTACAATCATTACGGAGGTTATACCCTTGGTCTTTGATTTAAAAGTGTCCCAGTCTGACCAGACTTTCGGAACTGGCTCATCCTGTTACCATCCTCACCAATCCTTTTGCACATTCTCTAACACTTCAGTGTCCTTGTTATACAATAAAGAATGGAATTCTGCTCCAATTTACTGAACGTCTCACGCTGCAAGGATAGATGTTGATGTAGTGTTATTATACTAAACTATTAATTCAGAGACCTAGGTAATGTTCTGGGGACCTGTGTTCAAATCCTGGCGTGGTAGATGGTGGAATTGAATTCAATATAAATCTGGAAATTAGAGTTTAATGATGACCATGAAACCATTACTGATTGTCAGGAGAAACCCATCTGACAAACTAATGCTATTTATCCTGCTTGTCTAGCCTACACGTGACTCCAGACCCACACCTATATGCTTGATCCTTAACTGCCTCTGGGCAATTAGAAATGGGCAATAAATGGCGGTCCACACAGTGATGCCCTCATCCATGAAAGAATAAAATTTGAAAATGGATATCATCAAATGAGCATTACAGAAACTGCATCAGCCATTACATCTAATCATCATACATGGCAGGATTGAAATGGCTTGAAATCAGTCTTTATCCTCTTACTCAGTACTTGATCCTTATTGCCTTTATTTTACCAGTCCGTTGCATAATACTCGAATAATATAAATGCTGTAATTTTTGAATGTCAAGTTACCCAATTTGACCCAAACTAATGTTAATCATACTCTTTGAAATCTGAATGCTGAATGGTGCTTTCTGGGGTTTAGTGTTGATTAATAATAGCTCCTAAACTGACAATGTATTTGTTATGATTCAACATGTGTCATCACTAAAGGCTCCAGATTGGATTAAAACAGAATAATGACTCCTTTACTCATAACAATTCATACAGATTCAGTCCAGGGACAGGTAGCATGATTGAAACAAGAGCAAAGAACCAGAAATAATTTCAAAATGAAGAAACACTGAATAAAGAACTGGAAAATCCGGCACCTTGGTTTCTCACAGAATACCTCAAGTGGTTTTGCACATTCTGGACAAAAACAGATGAAGGTCATACTTTACGTTCGAGAAATCAGCAGGCCAAAATGATGACGATGGAAGGAACCTTCCTTTTTGTAGCACCTTTCGCAACCACATGTGACAGGAATCCCCTAGCTTTTTCTCATGATGAAATCTGAAAGTCTGATAAACTATGAAGAGAAAACGACCAGACTTGTAATTATGCTATATCGTCTTTCACAACTATGGGAAAACGCTTTCCAGACAATCAAATTCTTTTTGAAGTGGAATTCTGGTTGCAATGCAGGAAAAACTGTGACTATTTGCACATAGAAAGATCCCAGAATGTATATTATGATAATGACTGGATAATTTGGTTACACTTCATGAAAAGTGGCAGGAACCTCCTGCTTTATCTCACAATTGCACCCTTTCACATCCAACTCAGAGGACAGATTCATCAATTTATCTGGTTCAGCTCAGAGGCAGCACCTTTAACAGTGTAGCACTAACCCCTGCACCAGGGGCATAGCCAAAGAGTCAAAGAGTCATACCGCATAGAAACAGGCTCTTTGGCCTAACTTGTCCATGCTGACCAGGATTCCCAAATCAAATCAATCCCATTTGCCTGCATTTAGCCCAGATCCCTCTAACCCTTTTTCTATTCATGTATGTGTCCAAATATGGTTTAAATGATATAATTGTACTTGCCACCACTACTTCCTCTGGCAGCTATTTCCATATCTGCATCACCCTCTGTGTGAAAAAGTTGCCCTTCAGGTCCCTAGTAGATCTTTCCCCTCTCATCTTAAACCTATGCTGTCTAGTTTTGGTCTCCCCTACCCTGGGGAAAAAACCTTGTCTATTCAGCTTATCTACACCTTTCATGATTTAATAAATCTCTAAGAGCTCCCTTCAGCCTCTTATGCTGCAGGGAAAATGTCCCAGCCTATCCAGCCTCAGTAACAGCCTTGTATAGGGTCATTACAATGGGACTAGAACCCACAACCTTCTCAGAGACCAGTGGGATACTCATTGAACAATAGCGGACTGTGTAACTGTATGAACCATTGACCCTCAGTGAAACAGGGCAAACACATCAAACCCTTGAGCAAAAAACAATGTGTCTTTGTGCTGCATAATGGGGCCATTGAGGCAAAGATTAGCATATTGAAAGAATAATTGGAAAGGGGTAATAAAAATAGACACATGGAAAAGTAAGAGAACTGGTATTAAAACAGAGAGCTCCAATTGAAGAGCTGGCATTGACCACAGGATTGATGAACTGAAAAGTATTTTATTTGGTGTACTTTCTGTAACCCCAGCTGGATTGTGACTCCCACAAGTATCAAAGAAGGGCCAAGTGCAACTTAACACGACTTCCCAAACAAATCAATCTCTTCATTTGTGATCATCTCATGATGTCACCTGACAGTCTTCCCAGTGGACATTGCGAAAGGTTGGTTAGCTCAGTTGACTAGATGGTTGGTTTAAAATACAGAGCAACACCAACAGCACGGGTTCATTCTCCACACCAGCTAGGTAACCATGAGGACTTTCCTGCTCAACCTCTCTCCTTACCTGAAAGATGCCAAACCCCAGGTTAACCCACTACCAGCTTTCTCTCTCTAATGAGAGAGTAGCCCTGTGCTCTGGCAAGACTATGGCAACTTTACGTTTTTATTGCTAAGAATAAAACAGACAATTTATTATTTAATAGTATAGTCAATCACTGGAACATTCAGACCATTTCAGAACACACTGGGAGTTGGTGCAGGCCCAGATTTGTCATAACCCAAATAAAGAGGCAGTTTTGAATGCTCTCTACAGAGCTGTCATGATGTCAAACTCAGAGTCTAATTGATTCCAAACAGACAGACCAACCAAAGCAACTTGCATTTAGATGGTGACTTGAACATAGACTCTCCATCCACAAGGCTACCAGCCTCATTCATGATGAAGAGCTTTTGCTGAAACTTCAATTTTCCTCCTTCTCTGATGCTGCCTGACCTGCTGTGCTTTTGCAGCACCACACTCTTAACTCTGATCTACAGCACCTGCAGTACTCACTTTCGCATAGTAAAACTGTGTCAAGTTGAACCATGTCGCTGTTTCAAAAATTAAGGGGTCAATCATTTAGAAATTAGGTGAAATCATTTCGCCCTTGAATGAGATTTTTGGCGATAGTTTCTTGTTAAGTAAGAAGGTGATACGTCATCTGGAGTAGTGGGGAATACAGATTTACAGATTTCAGTTACAATCGATTAGTCATGACCTTATTGAGTGCTGGAGGAGGAGTGAGAGACTAAATGAGCTATCCCTATTTCTTATTTCCATGTTCATATGTTAAACATCTCAACATTACAGGAGCATTATCAAATAAAGACTTTGAGTTTTAACCACAAAAGGAAATGTTTGGAAAGGTTTAAAGGATGAGAGAGATCTGAAGTTTCAAGGAGGTATTTGTAGAACTTAGGGTTTTGGTATAAGTGCCAGTGATGGGCCAAAGAAATGTAGGAAGCTTAAGAAGCCAGAATTGGCAGAATGGAGAGATCTCAGAAGGTTGTGCGCTGGCAGAGATTGCACAGCTAGGCAGGAGGTGAATGGGAGAAAGTGAGGACTGCAGATGCTAGAGAGTCAGAGTTGAGAAGCATGCCACTGCACCCACACCTCCTCCCCTCACTACCATCCAAGGCCCAAAAGGATGTTTTCACGTTCAGCAGAGATTTTTCTGCACAATCACCCACATCATCGCGTGTGTCCGTTGCTCTCAAAGTGATCTCCTTACATTGGGGAGACAGGACTCCAACTCGCGGAGCATTTCAGGGAACGCACCAAACAATCCCACTGCCCTGTGACCGACCACTTCAACTCCCCCCTCCCACTCCACCAAGGACGTGCAAGTCCTGGGCCTCCTCCACTGCCAGATTCTAGCCACCCCAACGGCTGGCCTCACCTCATCTTCTGCCTTGGAACCCTTTAACCACACGGCATCAACATCAACTTCACTAGATTCCAAATCTCCCCCTCCACGCCACCTCATCCCAGATCCAACTCGGCACTGCCCTCTTGACCTGTCCTACCTGTCCATCTTCCTTCCCACCAATCCGCTCCACCCTCTCCACCGACCTATCACAATCTTCCCCACATGCGTCCACCTATTGTCTTCCCAGCCACCTGCCCCCAGTCCCAGCTCCTCCTTCCTGTTTATCTCTCAGCCCCCTTCCCCTACCTCCACATTCCTGATGAAGGACTTTTGCCCCAAAACTCCGGATGCTGCCTGATGTGCTGTGTTTTGACTTGGAAGGGGGTGAAGCCAAGGAGGGATTTGAATGTGGGGATGAGAGTTGGAGACAGAGACATTGTAGGACTGGGAGTCAATGTGAGTTAGCAAACACAGGAGTGGAGTGAGCAGGAATTGGTGCGAGTTTTTTAAAAAATTTGTTCTTGGAATGTGGACATCACTGATTGGGCCAGCATTTATTGTGTGTTCCTCATCCCCCCCTTGATCTGAGTAGATTGCTGGGACCATTTCAGAGGGTAGTTAGAAATCAACCATATTGCTATGAGTATAGAATACACACATAGGCCAGATGAGATAGTGTCATAGTCATAGAGTCATAGAGATGTACAGAATGGAAACAGACCCTTCGGTCCAACCCGGCCATGCTGACCAGATATCCCAACCCAATCTAGTCCCACCTGCCAGAACCCGGCCCATATCCCTCCAAACACTTCCCATTCATGTACCCATCCAAATGCCTTTTAAATGTTGCAATTGTACCAGCCTCCACCACATCGTCTAGCAGCTCATTCCACACACGTACCACCCTCTGCGTGAAAAAGTTGCCCCTTAGGTCTCTTTTATATCTTTCCCTTCTCACCCTAAACCTATGCCCTCTAGTTCTGGACTGCCCCACCCCAGGGAAAAGACTTTGTCTATTTATCGTATCCATGCCCCTCATAATTTTGTAAACCTCTATAAGGTCACCTCTCAGCCTCTGACGCTCCAGGGAAAACAGCCCCAGCCTGTTCAGCTTCTCCCTGTAGCTCAGACCCTCCAAAACTGGCAACATCCTTGGAAATCTTTTCTGAACCCTTTCAAGTTTCACAACATCTTTCCGATAGGAAGCAGACCAGAATTGCACGCAATATTCCAACAGTGGCCTAACCAATGTCCTGTACAGCTGCAACATGATCTCCCAACACCTGTACTCAATACTCTGACCAATAAACGAAAGCATACCAAACGCCTCCTTCACTATCCTATCTACCTGCGAGTCCACTTTCAAGGAGCTACGAACCTGCACTCCCAAGTCTCTTTGTTCAGCAACGCTCCCTAGGACCTTACCATTAAGTATATAAGTCCCGCTAAGATTTGCTTTCCCAAAATGCAGCACCTCGCATTTATCTGAATTAAACTCCATCTGCCACTTCTCTGGCCTATGGCCCATCTGGTCCAGATCCTGTTGTAATCTGAGGTAACCCTCTTCGCTGTCCACTACACCTCCAATTTTGATATTATCTGCAAACTTACTAACTGTACCTCTTATGCTTGCACCCAAATCATTTACATAAATGACAAAAAAGTAGAAGGCCCAGCTCCGATGCTTGTGGCACTCCACTGGTCACAGGCCTCCAGTCTGAAAAACAACCCTCCACCACCACCCTCTGTCTTCTACCTTTGAGCCAGTTCTGTATCCAAATGGCTAGTTCTCCCTGTATTCCATGAGATCTAACCTTGCTAATCAGTCTCCCATGGGGAACCTTGTCGAACGCCTTACTGAAGTCCATAAAGATCACATCTACTGCTCTGCCTTCATCAATCTTCTTTGTTACTTCTTCAAAAAACTAAATCAAGTTTGTAAAACATGATTTCCCACGCACAAAGCCATGTTGACTGTCCTTAATCAGTTCTTGCCTTTCCAAATACATGTACATCCTGTCCCTCAGGATTACCTCCAACAACTTGCCCACCACCAAGGTCAGGCTCACCGGTCTATAGTTCCCTGGCTTGTCTTTACCGCCCTTCTTAAACAGTGGCACCACGTTTGCCAACCTCCAGTCTTCCAACACCTCACCTGTGACTATCGATGATACAGATATCTCAGCAAGAGGCCCAGCAATCACTTCTCTGGCATCCCACAGAGTTCTCGGGTACACCTGATCAGGTTCTGGGGATTTATCCACTTTTAACCATTTCAAGACATCCACCACTTCCTCCTCTGTAATCTGGACATTTTGCAAGATGTCACCATCTATTTCCCTACAGTCTATATCTTCCATATCCTTTTCCACAGTAAATACTGATGCAAAATATTCATTTAATATCTCCCTCATTTTCTGTGGCTCCACACAAAGGCCGCCTTGCTGATCTTTGAGGGGCCCTATTCTCTCCCTAGTTATCCTTTTGTCCTTAATATATTTGTAAAAACCCTTTGGATTCTCCTTAATTCTATCTCTTGTCCCCGTTTTGCCCTCCTGATTTCCCTCTTAAGTATACTCCTACTTTCTTCTTCTCTTCTAAGGATTCACTCGATCTATCCTGTCTATACCTGACATATGCTTCCTTCTTTTTCTTAACCAAACCCTCAATTTCTTTAGTCATCCAGCATTCCCTTTACCCACCAGCCTTCCCTTTCACCCTGACAGGAATATACTTTCTCTGGATTCTTGTTATCTCATTTCTGAAGGCTTCCCATTTTCCAGTCATCCCTTTACCTGTGAACATCTGCCTCCAATCAGCTTTTGAAAGTTCTTGCCTAATACCGTCAAAATTGGCCTTTCTCCAATTTAGAACTTCAACTTCTAGATCTGGTCTATCCTTTTCTATCACTATTTTAAAATGAATAGAATTATGGTTGCTGGCCCCAAAGTGCTCCCCCACTGACATCTCAGTCACCTGCCCTGCCTTATTTCCCAAGAGTAGGTCAAGTTTTGCACCTTCTCTAGTAGGTACATCCACATACTGAATCAGAAAATTGTCTTATTCACACTTAAGAACTTCCTCTCCATCTATAGCAGTCCCAGTCGATGTTTGGAAAGTTAAAATCCCCTACCATAACTACCCTATTATTCTTACAGATAGCTGAGATCTCCTTAAAAGTTTGTTTCTCAATTTCCCTCTGACTATTGGGGGGTTTATAATACAATCCCAAAAAGGTGATCATCCCTTTCTTATTTCTCAGTTTCACCCAAATAACCTCCCTGGATGTATTTCCGGGAATATCATCCCTCAGCACAGCTGTAATGCTATCCCTTATCAAAAATGCCACTCCCCCTCCTCTCTTGGCTCCCTTTCTATACTTCCTGTAGCATTTATATCCTGGAACATTAAGCTGCCAGTCCTGCCCATCCCTGATCCATGTTTTCGTAATTGCTATGATATCCAATGTTCCTAACCATGCCCTGATTTCATCTGCCTTCCCTGTTAGGCCCCTTGCATTGAAATAAATGCATTTTAATTTATTAGTCCTACCTTGTCCCTGCCTGCCCTGACTGTTTGACTCACTTCTGTTCTCAGCTGTACCTGTTTCAGATCGATCTCTTTCCTCACTATCTCCCTGGGTCCCCCCCTCCCTCCCACCTCCCACCATACTAGTTTAAATCCTCCCAAGCAGTTCTAGCAAATTTCCCTGCCAGTATATCAGTCCCCTTCCAATTTAGGTGCAATATGTCCTTCTTGTACAGGTCACTTCTACCCCAAAAGAGATTCCAATGATCCAAAAATGTGAATCCTTCTCCCATACACCAGCTCCTCAGCCATGCATTCATCTGCTCTATCCTCCTATTCCTGCCCTCACTAGCTCATAGCACTGGGAGTAATCCAGATATTACTACCCTTGAGGATCTCATATCCTTCTCTAAAGGACATCAGGGAACCAAATGGGGTTTTATGACAGTCAAGAAAGGCTGCATGCTCACCATTAGAATCACTTTTAATTCTAGGCTTTTATTGAATTCCAAATTTCACCACCTGCTATGATTGGATTTATCTCTACATCTCTGTTATGATGCAAGTTGCAGAGTGTTTGATAATCTTAAGTTTAGAGAGGTTGCAAGATAGGAAGTCAGCCTAAAGAGTATTGAAATAGTTGAGTTTGGAGCTAACAAGGATATAGATGAAGATTTCAATTGAAGCTGAGTTGAGACTGGTGTGGACTCATAAATGATGAAATAAGGTCATGCCAATTGAAAGGATGGGGAGTTGGTTAGAAAGTTGGGTTTGGTGACAAACAGGACACTGACTATTCCAATTTAGTCTCAGAGAATTGCCACACTGGGTGATAGAGTAGGTTTCAAGGCAATGTTACTGGAAAAAGGAGTTGAACAGGAGGCTGGAGTAATTAACTAAGTAATTGGCTGGATAGATGTATAGGGGGAGTCTGGGGAGCTGATCGGTGGAAGGAGCTATAAGAACGAATAGTTAATAAACTCTAACCATAAAGGAAAGTGACTTGATTTCTGGATTGGAGTTGAAAGGGAGCAGAGTTGGTGGCGCTGATTGAAGACAATGGTTTCAGCCTTCCTACACTGAGGAAATCCCTGCTCATAAAATGCTGGGTGCTGCAGAAGTCAATATGTAAATCACAGGCAATAGATCATCAAGGTAGCGTGAGAGAACTGTTTTCATCAATGTACATGTGGAATTGTATTTCAGGTATTCCCATCAAGGGGTAATGTGTAAGTGAGAATCAGGATCAAGGCGAGATCTTTGGGGCTTACTGAGTTACTGTTGTAGAACAGAGAGAGGAGGCCAATGCAGGAGATTCTCTGAGTACAATTGGAACAGTGAAGAACGGAACTGGATGAGAGTGGTCCAGCCCAGATGGACAATGACATGTGTTGGAGGAGGATAAAGTGGTCAGCTGTGACAAAGGCTGCAGACAGATGAAGAAGGAAGAGGAGAATTTTTTTGTTTGGAACACCAATTACAGGGATCTAAACGTGGAGTTTAGTGAATATGGTGATTCATTTCGGAGGCATTAAACGCTTTGGAGTGAAAAGGGAGACCGAAGGTGGAGTGGTAGTTTAAGGACAGAATGATCAATTTGGTTCTTTTAATAATGGTGATAATATTGGCAGATTTAAGAGGGTGAATGCTTACAGAAAGGAAACACAACTTAAAGAGAGATGTCCTCATTTGTCTTCTATACTCTTCAACACAAAATGCCATTTTTGATACTATTTCTATCATTCCAAAAGATAGAGTCATAGAGATGTACAGCAGAGAAACAGACCCTTTGGTCCAGCACGTCCATTCCAACCAAATATCCTAAATTAATCTCATCCCATATTCTTGTAAACCCTTCCCATTCATGTACCCATCCAGATGCCTTTTAAATGTTGTAATTGTACCAGCCTTCACCACTTCCTCTGGCAGCTCATTCCAAACACACATCATCCTCTGTATGAAAAAATTACCCCTTAGTTCCCTTTTAAATCTTTCCCCTCTCACTTTAAACCTGTGCTTTCTAGTTTTGGACTCCCCTGTCTTGGGAAAAAGATCTTGGCTATCCATTGTTACATTTTGATTTCTAATACATTTGTGAAGAAATTAAGTCACAAAAAAAATCTGTAAAATTTGCAACACTTCTGACACTAAACTGCACAGAAATCTTCCCAGCACTGATCAGGTTCAAAACAGGTACAATTACACATTGTTAAGCTCATCAAATGTGAAAGTAACCAAATTATGATGTAACACTATTGGCCTTTGCAATCAAATGAGCGATGTGTATGTGATCCCAGCCTCTGAGCCAGTATGCCTACCTGCTCCAGAGGTGTGTGCATTAATACCCCGGAACAGTTTGATTTAAATATCTAGAACAAAGATGCCCCTAGTACAACATCAGTTTTATTAAAAGCTTTTGTCTGCATAACAGGTTTATGCAGACAAACATGCTATACAAAAAAACATGCTATACATTCTACTCTTACAAAATAAGACACTTATAAGTTAGACAGCGCCTGTTCGATCACGCTGCATTTTCTAAGCTTTCATTAAAATGACATGTGCACTACTCCAATCCGAAATCAGCATCCCTGTTGGTCAGTCTGAGATTTAATAACTAGCAAGAAAATTGATCGCAGGAAACAGGCTGCGAGAAGGAGAGTATTCATTAGACACAATGCTGCTTACACATCAAAATAACATTGGTTCCTCTTTAATTACCATTATGGGTACAATTTGAAAAGGCATTGACACTTAATAATAGTGTCACTGCCACATTAAAGTGTGGTGCTAATCATTAGTCCTGCTGCTCAGACAAGAGTAACATTGCAGAATCCGGTCGTTAATAAAAGTGTCATCTTCTGGGCTCTGTTCAAAGCAGCACTGTCCCAACATTGATGTAAATAGAGAATTAATTTATCTTGTGGTCTTTTATCCCTTCCACGATTTGAAAGGTTTGTAAATCCATCACCAAATGTAAGTTGCTGCCAGTGCTGCTAATGTAGGGTGGGGAATCTGAGACATTTAATGGAAGAAGACAGAATGTGTAAACACACTGATGGATGCACTCAAAAGAACAGTTTAGAGGTCATGGTTTTGCATTAAGTGATCCAAAGAATGGGAGTCCAAAACCCGTTGGAGAATTTGACAACACTATGGAATCAAAAGGTTGATATCTAAATGGCCATGGAGGTATCATTAATTATGTCAATAATGTCCAACTGCTTCAATAATGACTCTTAATAAAATGAGACATCCTGTTCCCCATCTGAGCCGGTAAGTGATTTGGTCTCCCATCAGCATAAATGACATTAATTTCCCTCTGAAGTGAACTAGGAAAAAATTCAGTAACCAGACAGTACAGAAGGAGGCCATATGGCCCATCATACCTTTGCTAATTCGCTATGTTAGGGTGTACTCTGGAAAGTTGGCTTCACGAGATCACCCAGGTCTGAAGCCTTCCCTTTTTAGGAGCTCTTGAAGTCCCTACACCTGGTCCAGAAGGTCTGGGTTCAAGTCCCACATACCCCAGATTTTTACCCTAACCTGTCTTCCAACCACATGTGGAGTCACGTGTAAGCCACACTAGACAGGAATGGCAGATTTTTCCTCCCTAAAGGATCGTAATGGTGCAGGTGGGGTTTAAAGACAATCGATCATAGTTTCATGATCACCATCACTGAGGCTAACTTTCAATTCCAGATTCATTTTTATACTGCTTGAAATTAAATTCCATAAAACTGCCATTAAAATGGGGATAGCTCAGGCATTAACCCAAACAATAGTCTCTGCTCCAGGATTGCTAATCCAGTGACGTTACCAACACCTTCCAACTTTAAATGGGTCATGTTTTCATTTTTATTGCCTAATTCATTCCAATCAAATGAATCACTTCCCACTCCTCTGTGTGACTTTACATCTACATGCGTTTGCCTATTTCACTGATTCTCCTGAAAGCTGTCACCGGTCTCTTCCCTGTTTATCATGTTTTCTAGTTTCTGATTGACCTGAAATTTTTGAATATTGAATATGGCGAATGCCATTCAACTTCAAGAAATACTGCAATTCCCTGCTAGTGAATGGTGACCAACAATCCTGGGAGCCTGTGTAAAACTCGCAGTTTTTCTGTTGTTGTCCTCGTGTTTGATGCATGAACTCTCTGCACATCCAGCTATTATTGAGTGGGCATCCACAATGGCGGGAACATTGAGCCCATGAAAGGACCTCATAGCCAACGTATAACCGAGTCCAGGGTTTACCCGGCCATCCCATGAATGTGGGAAGCGGCTGGCAGTTATTTTTGTCCTTGTTGGCATTCTGGACACTGCCCCACCAATGCGGCTATGCCTGCATCTGATCCTAGCCACCAGACATAACTTCTCATCAACATCTTCATTTTGGTCATCCCTGGATGACCCTGTTGGAGTTCAGCCAGAATCTGGAGGCGACCTTTGCTTGAGATAAGCAGCCTTGCTCCCCATAATAATATATCGTCCTCTTCGGTGATCTGGCCTTGCCAGGTCCAGAAAGGTTTCAATTCCAGTTGTGACGGCCATTTTGTCTCGCCCATCACCACCACATGTTATCGTTTCGCTAGAACAGGATTTTGTTTTGGATCCACAGTCTGATATTGTCAGTGGTGACCGGAAGGATATTCAGAAAGTTTAAAACCAGAATGGACTCTTCCAATGGTGGCATCACCAGTGGTATATCTGCCAGGGGGAGGCAGCTCAAGGCATCTGTATTAGCCGCTTGGCCTCCCGAACGGTGTTCCAACCATCCACTCAGAATAAGAGCCCACTGATGAATCTGACCTGAAGCTATGGGCAGCATGACCTTGTCCTCTTTGAGTAGCTCGAGCAGGGGCTTGTGGACCACTGCTACACAACATCAAAGACGTTCCATTCCCCGTCCACACTTCAGAAAATCAGGTCACAGCAGTGTGTTCGTCCTCCCAGCTTACAAGCAGAAGCTGAAACAGAAGGATCCTTCACAGAAAGTAGCACAATACTGGTCTGAGGCAACTGAAATGCTTCTCCTGGACTGCTTGGAATCGGTGGACTGGACCATATTCAAGAACTCAACAGGCAACCAAGACCGTCATAGGCTTCATTAGCAAGTGCGTGGAGGACTGTGTGGCAAAGAAGATCTTTCCCAACTGGAAGATCTTGAATGAACCAGGAAACCACTGCCTACTAAAGGCCAGGTGTGCAGCATTCAAGTCAGGTGATCCAGACCCATACAGGAGATCCAGATAAGGCCTGTCGAAGCCAAAGGGATGCCAAGAGGCTGTACTGGCCCAAGCGAGGGGCCCAAACCTACCAAACAGACTCCCACTGCCTATGGCAAGGCCTAAACAACATTATGGGATACAAAATGAATCAGAGCAAGATAGCGGACAAACAAACATCCCTCCCTGATGTGTTCAATGCTTTCTATGTTTTGTTCGAGCAGAATGCCAGCAGCGCGGTGTCACCAGCCCCAACAGCTCCAAGCACACCTGTGCCCACAGTCACCACTGCAGACATCAGATCGGTCTTTCTTGGGAGCCAACCCAAGAAAAGCGACAGGCCTGGACGGAGTACCCAAATGAGCACTTAGATCCTGTGCAGATCAACAGGCAGATGTAATCACCAACATCTTCAACCTCTCCCTTCCACAAGCCAAAGTTCCCAACCAACATCATCCCTGCACCTAAGAAAGCACATGCAAATGCCTTACTCACTACTATGCAGTGGCTCTGACCTCCATCATCATGAAGAGCTTCAAGAGGCATGGCCCACATCAACTCTAGTCTTCTTCCTCGATTCCCTACAATTTGTCAATCAAGGTCCACAGTGGATGCCATTTCCCTAGCCCTGCGCTCATCCCTTCAATACTATAATCCTCTCCAGACAAATCTCAAAACTCCAAGACCTAAGTATTGGCCCTGTCCTCAGCAACTGGATCCTCAGCTTTCTGATCCACAGACCGTAATCCGTGAAGACAGATGACTGCACCTCCTCTACAATAACCCTCAACACTGGAACCACTCCAAGAACGAGTTATCAGCCCCCACTGTTCTCCCTGTGCACCCAAGACTGAGTTGCCAAATTCCAAACAAATGCCATGTACAAGTTTGCTGATGATACCGCCATATCAGACAACAGTGAGTCCGCAAACAGAAAGGAGATAGAGCACTTGGTGTCAAGGTGCAATGAGAACAATGTCAGCAAAACAAAAGAACTGATCATTGACTTCAGAAAGAAAAGAAGAGAACACGCTGTCTGTCTACATCATCAGAGCTGAGATTGAGAGGGTGGAGAACGTCAAGTTCCTCGGAGTGATGATAACCAACAATCTGTCCAGACCTCCCAAGTAGATGCGATGGTCAAGAAGGCACAACAACACCTCTTCTTCCTTGGGAAGCTTAGGGAATTTGGCATATGGACCCTCACCCCAATCTTTACAGATGCACCATAGAAAACACACTATTCGGGGCAGAAGGGCCTGGTATGGCAACCACTCTGCCCTTGTGTGCACAGCCCAGACCATCAAGGATTCCAACTCCACCCCCCCCCCCCCCCCGCCACCCCCAAATCCATGGACTCCATTTACACATCACACTGCCACAGAAATGCTGCAAACATCAGCAAAGACCCCTCCCACCCCGATAATGCTCTCTTTCAAGCTCTTCTATCAGGCAGAAGATACAAAAGCTTAAACACATGTACCAAGTTTAGATTAGATTAAATTACTTACAGTGTGGAAACAGGCCCTTCGGCCCAACAAGTCCACACCGCCCTGCCGAAGCGCAACCCACCCATACATTTACCCTTTACCTAACACTACGGGCAATTTAGCATGGCCAATTCACCTGACCTGCACATCTTTGGACTGTGGGAGGAAACCGGAGCACCTGGAGGAAACCCACGCAGACACGGGGAGAATGTGCAAACTCCACACAGTCAGTTGCCTGAGGCGGGAATTGAACCCGGGTCTCTGGCGCTGCGAGGCAGCAGTGCTAACCACTGTGCCACCGTGCCGCCCAAGTTCAAGAAGAGCTTCTTCCCTGCCATTATTAGACTGCTGAATGGACTCTTTAATTTCAAACAATGTTGATTTTGTTAATGTAGATCTTATTTTGCACAGCTCTTGGGCAGTGTAACCCATATGCCTTGCTCTATCTAAGCACCTATGGTCCATACGGCCTTCTTTGCTATGATCTGCCCGTACTGCTCATAAAACAAAGCTTTTCACTGTACTTAGGTACATGTGACTATAATAAATCAAATCAAAATCGAAATCATTTGGCTGAGGCTTGGCTTTGTTTTGGGTTTTGCTGTGGGCTGACTTGTGGCTCCACTATCCAGGATATGTCCTGAGTGAGTGATGTTGCCCCAGCTCAGAAACGTCGATTTTGCCTGTCCTCGGATGCTGCCTGAATTGCTGTGCTCTTCCAGCACCACTGATCCAGAATCTGGTTTCCAGCATCTGCAGTCATTGTTTTTACCTCGTTGATTTTAACCCTACTGCAAATCCTCTTGCAAGGATGCCTGCCTTGAAGAAGTTTTCCTCCTCTCTCTACAAGAATCTCAGGGAGTCTCTCTCCCACTACAACTCCCAGGTCATTTCCTCTGCCCTGAAGCTCTTCAACCATGTCCTGAAACAAACCCGCTACTACAGCCACATTTGCTTCCTCAGTGCCTGCCTCCGTAACCAACTCATCCCACACGGACTCCGGAACACCTTTAAACCAGCAGAGTTCAGACCCGAACAGGACAAACACTACAGACTACAGATTCAAAAACACCAGCAACAGTTCTCCTTCAAGATCCTCCGCTCCACGCTCGCAGCAATGCGCCGGCACCTAACCTCTCTACAGTCAGCCCTACATCAGCTGAGGGCCACACTCTCTCAGAATTACAAAGGACCCACTCTGTACTACATCCTCAGGAGAATCCATACTCTCAACAAACAGTATTTCAATTCCATCTCAAACATCAAAAACTGTAAGTACAACAAACTTTTATCTACCCACCTCCATAACCAGCGCTCCTCAAACATTCCAGAAGATTCCCCCGGCCTCTTGAACTACTTGGACTCCATTAGCCATGCGGCTGGTGCAGCTGCCACCCCCACGCTGATTGATGATGTCACTTCTGACCCCATCACGGCCACTCCCACAGCCACTTCCGGCCCTCACATCATCGCCGATGCCACACGCTCAGCGACTTCCGCCACCCCTACTGCCGAGTCTGCCACCACTTCCGCCCCCACCAGCGCCACTCACCTGCATTCTGCTGACACGCCCCCCACAGACCCCACTGTCACTATTCCCTACCCCCAGAACCCTGAGGGGAACACTACCCCTGCTCATGACTCTACCCCCATTTCCCCACCCACTCCAGGTACTGGCTCCGACCCCACTCCCAGCTCTACACCCACACCAGATCCCAGCTCCCAGCCCTGCCGAGTTTTCACCATCCCCCCAGACCTCCCCCTCACTGAGGACGAACGATCAGTCCTCAGCAAAGGACTCACCTTCATCCCCCTCCGTCCACGCATCAATGAATTTAATACACGCCGTGACATCGAACAATTCTTCCGTCGCCTCTTCCTCCAAGCTTACTTTCACAATCAGGACTCCTGCCCACCTTCCGAGGACCCCTTCACCCACCTCCAACACACTGCATCCACCTGGACACCCCGCGCTGGCCTAATACCTGCCCTCGACCTCTTCATTTCCAACTGCCGCAGGGACATTAACCGCCTCAACCTGTCGACCCCCCCCCCACTCCAACCTCTCACCCTCACAACGCGCAGCCCTCCAATCCCTCTGCTCCAATCCCGACCTCACCATCAAGCCAGCGGATAAAGGGGGCGCAGTGGTAGTCTGGCGCACTGACCTCTACATCGCTGAAGCCAAACGCCAACTCGAGGACACCTCTTCCTACTGCCCCCTTGACCATGACCCCACCCCCTATCACCAAACCATCATCTCCAAGACCATACAGAACCTCATCACCTCAGGAGATCTCTCACCCACAGCTTCCAACCTCATAGTCCGGGAACCCCGCACTGCCCGGTTCTACCTCCTTCCCACGATCCACAAGCCTGACCACCCTGGCCGACCCATTGTCTCAGCATGCTCCTGCCCCACTGAACTCATCTCTACCTACCTCGACACTGTCCAATCCCCCCTAGTCCAGGAACTCCCCACATACGTTCGAGACACCACCCATGCCCTCCACCTGCTCCAAGACTTCCGTTTCCCCGGCCCCCAACACCTCATCTTCACCATGGATATCCAATCCCTCTACAACTCCATCCGCCATGACCAGGGCCTCCAAGCCCTCCGTTTTTTCCTCTCCAGACGTTCCCAACAGTACCCTTCCACCGACACTCTCATTCGTTTGGCCGAACTGGTCCTCACCCTTAACAATTTCTCCTTTGAATCCTCCCACTTCCTCCAGACCAAAGAGGTAGCCATGGGCACACGTTTGGGCCCCAGCTATGCCTGTCTCTTTGTTGGCTACGTAGAGCAGTTGATCTTCCGTAATTACACCGGCACCACTCCCCACCTCTTCCTCCGCTACATTGATGACTGCATTGGCGCCACCTCGTGCTCCCACGAGGAGGTTGAGCAATTCATCAACTTCACCAACACATTCCACCCTGACCTTAAAATTACCTGGACCATCTCTGACACCTCCCTCCCCTTCCTGGACCTCTCCATCTCCATCAGTGACGACCGACTTGATACTGACATTTTCTACAAACCCACCGACTCCCACAGCTACCTGAATTACACCTCCTCCCACCCTATCTTTTGCAAAAATGCCATCCCGTATTCCCAATTCCTCCGCCTCCGCCGTATCTGCTCCCAGGAGGACCAGTTCCACCACAGAACACACCAGATGGCCTCCTTCTTTAGAGACCGCAATTTCCCTTCCCACGTGGTTAAAGATGCCCTCCAACGCATCTCGTCCACATCCCGCACCTCCGCCCTCAGACCCCACCCCTCCAACCGTAACAAGGACAGAACGCCCCTGGTGCTCACCTTCCACCCTACCAATCTTCGTATAAACCAAATCATCCGCCGACATTTCTGCCACCTCCAAACAGACCCCACCACCAGGGATATATTTCCCTCCCCACCCCTCTCCGCCTTCCGCAAAGACCGTTCCCTCCGTGACTACCTGGTCAGGTCCACGCCCCCCTACGACCCACCCTCCCATCCTGGCACTTTCCCCTGCCACCGCAGGAACTGTAAAACCTGTGCCCACACCTCCTCCCTCACCTCCATCCAAGGCCCTAAAGGAGCCTTCCACATCCATCAAAGTTTTACTTGCACATCCACTAAGATCATTTATTGTATCCGTTGCTCCCGATGTGGTCTCCTCTACATTGGGGAGACTGGGCGCCTCCTAGCAGAGCGCTTTAGGGAACATCACCGGGACACCCGCACCAATCAACCAAACCGCCCCGTGGCCCAACATTTCAACTCCCCCTCCCACTCTGCCGAGGACATGGAGGTGCTGGGCCTCCTTCACTGCCGCTCCCTCACCACCAGGCGCATGGAAGAAGAACGCCTCATCTTCCGCCTCGGAACACTTCAACCCCAGGGCATCAAGGTGGAGTTCAACAGCTTCCTCATTTCCCCTTCCCCCACCTCATCCTAGTTTCTAACCTCCAGCTCAACACTGTCCCCTTGACTAGTCCGGACTTGTCCGACCTGCCCAGCTCCTTTTCCACCTATCCACTCCACCCTCTCCTCCCTGACCTATCACCTTCATCTCCTTCCCCACTGACCTATTGTACTCTATGCTACTCTATCCCCACCCCCACCCTCCTCTAGCTTATCTCTCCACACTTCAGGCTCTCTGCCTTTATTCCTGATGAAGGGCTTTTGCCCGAAATGTCGATTTTGCCTGACCTCGGATGCTGCCTGAATTGCTGTGCTCTTCCAGCACCACTGATCCAGAATCTGGTTTCCAGCATCTGCAGTCATTATTTTAACCAGCTCAGTCAGCCTAGTGAAGATGTTCACTTCTATCAGCATACTCTGCAACTCGTATGGTCCACTTGTCACATTTTCTAATGATAAAGCCAGTTGTAGCACCTGTGTGAAATCCAGTTGGGCTTCAGCTAGTAGGTGCTTTTGCATGGTTATGTCATCAATCCCACACTCATCACCACTGATGTAACTCCACAAAGACCAGTATCCTGTCACCAAGTCAGTCTTTATTTACACATGCATAGAACATAACTCTGGCCCAGCTAGCTCAGAGCCAGCTCCTAGAATGAGCAGAATTCCCGACCCACCTGTTTAAATCTGTCAGCTGGGGCTCCCTGATTGGACCAGTTTAACAGCCCCAATCTGGGAATTCATATGCTATGAGGTTCACCTGGCTGATCTCATTACAGTCGTTACAGTTCTCTTTATGCATGTGCAAGTACTTTACAAAATGCATTAAGACCATTTCTTTTTCTGTTTTTAATTAAGGATTATTTTAAAATCCAATGATTGTAGAAAGGAATACTGTGCTTTTAAAAAGCAATTTACTTGAAACTCATTGTATGTGCTGTCTACACAGCAGTTTGTTCAAGCAATGGGGGGATTATTAGAGACAAACCAGAACCTAGAGCTGTGTGCAAAGGGAAAGCCAGCTGGCAATAAGTGGCTGATTGCATTGTGGAATAATGACCAGTTTTAATGGCAAAGGTGTTCTGCCTGCCAACACTTATGTGTTTGGCTACCACTTAGATGTGAATGACTACTTAGAAGCCATTGGACCTCCAAAAGGAAGGAGCTAACCTTTCCTCTGCAATGAAAAAATGTCAAACTTTAAGGAAGTCAGTTTATTTTCCTCACCAGTTTTGTAAACTTTGGCTTTAAAATGTTAACCCAGAGACTTTGTGTGGTGATTATAATAAGGTCAAACCAACTGGACATTGTAGAATCTGAGTTCTCTGACTGGGGCTGTTAATCTGGCCCAATCAGGGAGCCCTGGCTGACATACAAATGTTGAGCATTAGGGATACCGAAACTCTGGTGCCTGATTGTATTAGGCAGTACTATATGGTCAAGGACTGTTCATGTGGAAATAAAGGGTGGCTTGCTGACAGGATACCTGCCTCAGTTGAGTTATTTCACTTTGTTTGTGTGTGAACCAGTAGCCCTGTGCCTGGGGAAGGAAGAGTGATGAGAAGCAAGTCCTTACAGTAATCCCTGTGCACAAGGACAATTGGACTGCTTTTCCAGTCTTTCCCTCTGTAATATCCATTTTTTTCTTGTGTGCTTGGGGGGTGTTTTATAAGGGAGTGTTTTGACAAGTAGAGTTATTTGTCTACAGTTTACCTGTAACGAGGCAGGCCAATTGGAGAAACCTGGGTACTTTTATAAAATCTTTAACTTTTGTGATGTTTCTGGGACTAGAATCTCAATTTCCAGCGTGCCTCCAGCGACGTAACAATATCTAAAATATATGTCGACTTCGCGTTCATGTATTTTGGTGTTCAGTGACATAAGCCTTTGCTATTGATGGTCACTGCTCTTGATTGGTTAAGGCTGGATGTAGACTCGGAGAAAGCTTCAGTAGCCTGAACTGTGAGTGTGATTACATTTTCTGTCTACAGAGATACTTTAAAAGACCATAAATAGTAATTGTTCCTACACTGTAAAGAATACATTTTTTAAAAAATGTATTTTAATTCTGCACTACGCAGAGAAATAGGGAAGGTACTGCTTTAGACCAAGGAGATGCACAAAGACTTGACTGCAGTGTTGAAAATTCATGTTTACTGGAGGACACTGAGTTGTACGAGATGTTACTTTTTGCTGGAATAGCACGGAGTTGAACTAAGGTAAAACTGCTTGACAACAATGTTCTGATTGGTTTGAAATGATGGCTTGTGTGGGACCAGTGCAGCAGTGAACCACCTAGCCTGCAAAGAGAAATAAAAAATAAACCTCTCTGTGTGTCTCTCCCTCTCTGTACTAACAAGTCTCCAGTAATGGCTTGGTCTCTTTTTTTCCCCTCTGCCAATCCCTGGTTAAACGAGGAATTCAAGGCAAATTCTCAACCAGTGAACAGAGGAGAGTAAACAGCAACTTATGCTAACAGTAAAGAACTAAAAAGGAATTGACAGGAAGAGAAAGAAAGTAGCTCATCAGATCTTCCCGCCTCAGGCGACTGACTGTGTGGAGTTTGCACGTTCTCCCCGTGTCTGCGTGGGTTTCCTCCGGGTGCTCCGGTTTCCTCCCACAGTCCAAAGATGTGCAGGTCAGGTGAATTGGCCATGTTAAATTGCCCGTAGTGTTAGGTAAGGGGTAAATGTAGGGGTATGGGTGGGTTGCGCTTCGGCGGGTCGTTGTTGGGCCAGAGGGCCTGTTTCCACACTGGAAGTAATCTAATCTAATCTAATCTAATCTTGTCATTTAGACTAGGTGTTACAGAATTACATTTCCTTGGCTTTACCTTTCCTTTTCCAACCATAACATGTTTGCCTTGTCAGTCTGTGTGCAAGATGGAGGAATTTATAAAGGCTAGAGTTTAACTTGTATAGCTATAAATTTGAATTGACATTTCATAATTGCCATTGGGTTAAAGACAATTTTCTTTGTAATAAACAGTTATTTTCTCATTAAGAACTGAAGCGTGAGGAATGTTTTTCTTTAGTCAGGTAATTTGTGCACCTTGGTTAGTTTGACTAAATCTTTTTACTTTATGATAACTCTGGGAATAGTGGAGGTTGATTTCCAGAATATTTTCCTTGTGAGTCATGGCCACACATCTAGAAACTAACTCCAAGATTGACACTGGTATAAAAAAAATCATTACAAGAAAGTGTAAAGATTAGGGCATTCATCTAATGTAAAGAGAAGTGCTGTTATTGTAATTAATCAATAAATTAAATTATGAACAATAGTGAGAAAGGATGATTTAACTGTGCCTCAATGTCATAGAACAGAGGAGCTAAGACATCCTGATACAAGTCTTGAGACTTTGATTAACTCCAGTACACAGTAAAACCTAAAATAGAAGTTAGGACATGATTAGCATAATCATCAGCTTCGCTACTGTCTCAGATGGGATCCTAGCCACATGAGAGGTGTCAGCTTCCAACGTAGTAGTCAGGACATTTAAGTTAGAGTCATAGAATCATGGAGTCACAGAGTCTTACAGCATAGAAACAGACCCTTCAGTCCAACCCATCCATACCAACAATGTTCCCAAACTAAACGTCAGCAGGAGGACCTCAGACGGTGGTCTTTCCCCACCTCGAATTGGCGGCAGCTGCACCAAGCTTTCGTGCGCCTCGTTTCCGCACATAGTTCTGGATTTTGGAGTGTGCCAATCTGCAACATTCAAGGTCAACTCCTTGCTCTGAAAGACTGACAAGTTTCAGGAAGACCAAAGAATGTCTTTTCACCGAGTTGATGGTCCTCCAGGCACAGTCAATGTTTGTCTCAGTGTGCGTCCTGGGGAATAGATTGGACAGCACAGAGTCCAGCATCACGGAGTTGCTCAGGACAAACCCCAACAAGAAGTATAGTCTTGTTCAAGAAAGAGATGCCTTTGGTTTGTTTGGATGGAGTCAAACTCCAGTGTTTGTCTGTTTCCTTGATATTTTACTATACAGGATCGAACTGCGTTTGTGACTATGGATGTTTATAAAGGTTTTTTTATGAATAAAGCATAATATGAATTTTTTAAAAATGTTCCCAAACTAAACTAGTCTCATCTGCCTGCAATTGGCTCATATCCCTCTAAACCTTTCCTATTCATGTACTTATCCAAATGTCTTTTAAATGTTGTGACTGTATCAGAGACAATAACTGAATGAAGGCAATTGGCATAAAGCACCATATTGGGAGTTATGGTAAGATGTTTATACGCAGCAAGTTGTGACAAGGACTGCACTGTCCGAAAAAACAGTGGAAGTAATTTCAACAATAACTTTCTAAAGGCAATTGACAAAATTCTGGAAAGGTGAAATTTCCAGAACTACGTAGAAAGGGCAGAGTAAGACTAATTGTAGAGTTCTTTCAATGAGTTAGCTCAGGCCTGACGGGTTAACTGGCCACCTTCGGCTGTTAAGGTCCCATCAGACACCCAGAGACTGATTCTCCAAAACTAATCAGTTACCCAATGAGGGGACACAATCAGAAGCGATTAATAAAATTTAGTTAGGTAGTTAGTTTTGCTTGAGTTTTAACTTGACCTGTTCTTCGACGAAATGAATTTGCATGTTGTGAACGTTTGTAGATAATTGCATTGAACATTCACTGGTTTGGAAAAAAAGTCTGTTCAAAATCCAACACACACAATGGTGTCAAAATGCTCATTATTTTTAATCAGTCATCCCTCTCAACACTTTGTGATAACATTATTGATTGAGCAACTTTGCAAACCACGGTTCTGTTTCAATTATCGGATATTCTTTCTGATCACATTGTGGTGCGGTTCTTTAACTGCAGATTTTGCTATTAATTCCATTTGGAACACTTTCCCTGACAAACCCACCTCAGCAAACCACTATCTACATAATAATTACGTTTTTGTGATGCTCAGCGTGTACACTTTCTTACTGAGCTCATTTATTACGGTATTAACACTCAGATCTATCTCACCACCACCCTCCCAACTACGTCACTGCTACTAAACGGTAAAACTATCAGAATATCAAAGTATCTCTATAATAAGTTTACATGAAACATGTATAAGACACTGTTTCAGCCTCAGCTCACATATTACCTCCAGTTCTGTGTCACACCTTAGGAACAATGGGAAGACTTTACAGAGGGTGCAGAAAAGATTCACAAGAATGGTTACAAATATGAGGAACTTCAGTTATTTTGAAAGTTTGGACAAGTTAGGATGGCTTTCCTTACGGAAGATAATTTTGAGAGGTGGTCTGCAATAAGTATTCAAAATGATGAGGAACCTGGACAGAATGGGAAGAGACTAACTATGAAAAGATTGAGAACAAGTGGGCACAGATTTAAAGCAATTGGCAAGAGGAGAAAGTGATCTGAGGAAAAGTTTCATGCAGTTAGTGGTTATGGTCTGGAATGTACCACCTGAGAATGTGATGGGGCTCGGTTCAAATGCGTTATCAAATGGGAGTGAACAGTAAAGGAACTATGTGCAGGGTTTTGGAGAGAAGGCAGGAAAATGGCACTAGTTGAGCTGTCATTTGGAGAACCATTATGGGTGGCACAGTGGTTAGCACTGCTGCCTCACAGCCCCAGGGTCCCAGGTTCAATCCCAGCCTTGGGCGACTGTCTGTGTGGAGTTTGCACATTCTCCCAGTGTCTGCATGGGTTTCCTCCCACAATCCAAAGATGTGCAGGCTAGGTGAATTGACTATGCTAAATTGCCCATAGTGTTAGGTGCACTAGTCAGAGGGAAATAGGACTGGGTAGGTTACTCTCTGGAGGGTCAGTGTGGGCTTGTTGAGCCAAAGGGCCTGTTTCCACACTGTAGGGAATCTAATCTAATCAGAGCCAGTGCAGGCACCGTAGACAGAATGGCCTCTTTCTATGTTGATAAAGGGAATTCCTGATGAAGGGCATATGCCTGAAATGTCAATTCTCCTGCTCCTCGGATGCTGCCTGACCTGCTGTGCTTTTCCAGGGCTACACTTTTCAACTCCTTCTATCCTGTAACAATTCTCTAATTCTGTGACTACCCAACATTTGGTATTGGATGAGCAGAAATTTCCTCCAATTAAATATTGGGAAGTATGAAGCTTCCAATTTCAGTCAAAATCTGTTCCCTCGCCACCAAGTCCAAAAGATCCCCCAGTAACAATCTGACGATAAGCTAGTCAGTTCTCACTCTTTGTGTGGAGTAATTCATTACAGATACCAGGCAGTGCAATAACTGCTGATATACTCATGACGTAGAGAGAATACTCAGAGATAGAGTCTGAGAACATGATCAGCGTGGGAGCAGCACTTTGAGTTATACCACAATAATATGAAAAAGAGTTGGAACTACCTGACTACAATTATATCCAGATTACTGATATGAGGACAGCAGATAAGGACAACTAACCTGTACAGGATGATAGTGGCCAGGGAAAAACTGAGCTTTACAGTAATGGAACACAGTGCAGACCCCAGTCCAAAGTCAGCACTATCCCAAACCACTTTGTACCTAATTTTATTCAAAGATAAGCTTCAATCTTAAATAGCCCAATCACTAAGAACATGCATGAACTTAATACAATGCAAATGAGATCTGAGTACCAGAAGGTTTTCATACATTAAATGGAGGCTACAGCTTCATAACGAAATCAGCCTTTGCGTCTCTCTCATCTCATCCATCTCTGAATCCTTCATTCATGGTTTTGCCATGTCCAGGTTTAGTTATTCTAACATACTCCTTGTCAGTGGTAATGTTACTAAACCTGTAATCCAGGACCCAAGGCTAATTTTCTAGGGATGATGGTTCTTAGCCCACCATAGCAGATGGTGAAATATGATGTTAATTAAAAAAAACATGGAATGAAAACGTCTGAAACCATCAATGTAGCCATTGTTGATTGTCGTAAAAAAAAAACCATCTAGTTCACTAATGTCCATTTGGAAAGGAAATCTGTCATTCCCTCCCTGGTCTGGCCTATATGTTCAATGGAGATTGAAGGAGGGCATGCCAGAATCAGCACCAGGCATACGTAAAAATGAGGTGTCAACCTGGGTGAAGCCACCAAACCGGACTACTTGCATGTAAACCAGGATAAGCAGCAAGTGATAGACAGAGCTAAACAATCCCACAATCAATGGATCAGATCTAGCTCTGCAGACATGCTAAATCCAGTCATGAATGTTAGTGGTCAATTAAACAACTCACTGAGGGAGCAGGCCCCTCTAATACCCTCATCCTGCGTGGTGGAAGAGCCTAGCTCAACAATAAAATACAGTGCAGAACAGGCCTTCGATGAAGAAATGAAGATTTGTCCAGGATTTGAACCTGGGACCTCTCACATGTCTGCATCTGCTAGAAGATACAAAGTGAGAATCATATTCCTAGTCCAACAAGCCACCTGCCGTGTAAAAGATAAGGCTACAGCATTCACAACAACCTTCAGCCAGAAATGCCAAGTGAACGATCCATCTAGACCTCCAGCATCTGCAGTCCTCACTTTCTCTCTCTCTCTCTCACTCTTTCTCTCTCTCTTCCAGTGGTCCCCAGCCAGTCTTCAGCCAATTGGATTCACTCCACAATATATTAATAAACAGTTGGAGACAATAGATACTGCAAAATCTATGGGCCCTGATAATATTCTCACAATTGTACTGAAGATGTGTGCTCCAGAACCTGCCACCCCCCTAGCCAAGCTGTTCCAGTACAGTTATAGAACATAGAACATAGAAAAATACAGCGCAGTACAGGCCCTTTGGCCCTCGATGTTGCGCCGATCCAAGCCCACCTAACCTACACTAGCCCACTATCCTCCATATGCCTATCCAATGTCCGTTTAAATGCCCATAAAGAGGGAGAGTCCACCACTCTGGCATATAGTACTGGCATCTAGCCCAACTCATTAGTGCCCAATCAGGCTACTCTCGGTCATCAGTAAAGTGATGGAAGGGGTCATCAACAGTGCTATCAAACAGCACCTGCTCAGCAATAACCTGCTCAGTGACGCCCAGTTCACATTCTTCCAGGGCCACTCACCTCGTTACAGCCTTGGTCCAAACATGGACAAAAGACCTGAATTCCAGTGGTGAGGTGAGAGTGGCAACCCTCTGTCTCTTAATTCCACCGTCAATCTCACTTTCCTACACTTTCCTTAAATCCCTTGGTGTCATTTTTCTCCACTAATCTATTGATTCCTGCCTTGAACATGTACAGTGGTTGAGCTTCTACAATCCTCTGAGGACTCTTGGCTTCTATGTCCCATTACAGCCTTGTTAGAATAATAAATCCATCAGTCTCAGATTTAGCATTTTTTATCAAGTGAGCTCCACACTTCTACCACACTTTGTGAGAAGATGTTTCCTCTCCACTCTTCTGAATATCCAGACTCTGGTTTTAACATGTCTTGGGCTCCCTCAGTGATGAGTGTCTCTCTCAATCTTCCCTATCAATCTTTTTCAAAACTTTAAAAACCTCAATCAAATATCCCCTTAACCTTCTGCATTCAAGAAATACAAGATGAGTTTATATAATGTCCATGAGTCAATGCAGGGAACACAGGGAAGATGAGGATGAATCTATGCTGCCAGTACCTATTGAAAGGTACAGTATACAGTGTTTTACAAAGCTCTGATTACATCACAGTGAGAACGTCTCACCCAGTGCTGGTCAGCACACTTTAGGAAGGATGTAATCACCCTCGAGGGGATGCAAAGCAGATTCACCAGAATAGTTGCAAGGATGAGCGATTTTAGCTACAACATTAGCTTGGAGAAGCTGAAATTGCTCTTCTTGGAGTAAAGGCGATTAAGGGGAGTTTCAACAGAAATTTAGAAGGTTATGACAAGTGTGGATAAAGTCAGCACTGACCAAGTCCCACTGTTGAAGGGTCAGTGCTGATGGAATGCTACAATGCCCAGTGATTTTGTACTGAAGCAGTGCTGCAGTATCAGAGGGTCAGCCCTGACGGAGTGCCGCACTATCAGAGGGTCAGTGCTGAGGGAGTGCTGCACTGTCGGAGGGTCAGTACTGAGGGACTGCTGCACTGTCAGAGGGTCAGTGCTGATTGAGTGTTGCACTGTCAGAGGGTCAGTGCTGAGGGAGCGCGGGACTGTCAGAGGGTCAATACTGAGGCAGTGCCGCACTGTCGGAGGGTCAATGCTGATCAAGTGCTGCACTGTCAGAGGGTCAGTGCTGAGGGCGTGCTGCGCTGTCAGAGGGTCAGTGCTGATTGAGTGCTGCACTGTCAGAAGGTCAGTACTGAGGGAGCACTGCACAGTTGGAGGGTCAGTGCTGAGAGAGTGCTACACTGTCAGAGGGTCAATACTGAAGCAGTGCTGCACTGTCGGACGGTCAGTGCTGAGGGAGTGCTGCACTGTCAGAGGGTCAGCACTGAGGGAACGCCGCATTGTGAGAGGGTCAGTAGTAAGGGAGAGCCAGACTGTCGGAGGGTCAGTACTGAGGGCCAGCTACACTAGAGAGATGAGAATCACTGCTGAGAGAGAACTGCACTGTTCAACCAATATGATTGCCCATCTACTCTCTCAAGAGAATGTTAAAGATCCAACATGCGCTATATGTAAAAGTAGCAGGTGGGATGCCCCAGGGCAACATGAAACCCTCAAATATCATCTCTGAAACTGATTATCTGGTCAATATCTCATTTCTATTTCTGGGATCTTACTGTGCATTAATTGATTGGCACATTTTCGACATTGCAACAGTGGCTGAACCGCAAGAGTTACATCAGTTAGGAAGTACTTTGTGACATCCCAAGATCATGAAAAATGACAATGAAATACAAATCTTCCTTACTTTCTGCACGGGCCAACATTTTGTTCAGTTCCAGTCACCAAATAGTTACACACATCAGGCAAACTGATTACAAATAATTTCCAATTCAGAATTTCAGGTTAAGTGGGGTTGGTGATTTTGAGAAGGTTACAGTTTCTGCTAGCAGTTTGTGAGATTCTTGCACATCAGTCCAGTTGAGACAAAGTGTTACATTAACCTCTGAAACAAAAGACATTAACAAAAGGTCACAGGTAAGTCATCAGGCTGCATGACCATGTTTACTGCTCATTTGGAACTAAAGAGCAAAGCAATGTTGATTGCTAGCTGCTTGCCTTAAATATCAAATTTTGATTTAATCTGTTAGCAATTCACCACCTCCATCTTCCACGGGGCAGTCAATCAGAGATATGGTTCATTTAACTGGGCTAGAAATCTCTTAGTTTATTGAAAGCTGAAGAGAATTTGAATAAAAATACATGGCCTTGAATTAGAACATTAGCTCAGTTGGCTGTACAGCTGGTTTGTGATTCAGAGTGATGTCATCAATGTAGGTCCAATACCTGCAGTGGCTGAGGTTATTATACAGGGCTATCCTTCTCAACCTCTCCCACTGCCCGAGGCGTGGTGACCCTCAGGTGAAGCCACCACCATTTGTCTCTCTCCAATGAGAGAGTACACCTATCGTCTGGTAACACTGTGGTGACTTTACCTTTTAACTAGAGGAGTAGATCATGCCACCCTCAAGCCTGTTCCAGTTAGATGGTGGCTCACCTGTATATTAACTCTCTTCAGTCCCCCTCGGTTCAAACACATTCTGTACTGTAATTGAAAGAATGATACTGCCGTGATTGTAATGAGGACAGCCAGCTGACCTTCATAGAATCTGAGTTCCCTGATTGGGGCTGTTAATCTTGTTCAATCAGGGAGCCCTGGCTGACATAAAATAGTTAAATGTCAGAGATACTGACCCTCTGGTAGCTTTCTCTGAATAAGGCAGTACTATCATCAAGGATTGTTAGGTCACTGTTGGAATATTGCGTGCAATTCTGGTCTACTTCCTATCGGAAAGATGTTGCAAAACTTGAAAGGGTTCAGAAAAGATTTACAAGGATGTTGCCGGGACTGGAGGATTTGAGCTACAGGGAGAGGCAGAACAGGCTGCGGCTGTTTTCCCTGGAGCGTCGGAGGCTGAGGGGTGACCTTATAGAGGTTTACAAAATTATGAGGGGCATGGATAGGATAAATAGACAAAGTCTTTTCCCTGGGATCGGGGAGTCCAGAACTAGACGGCATAGGTTTAGGGTGAGAGGGGAAAGATATAAAAGAGACCTAAGGGGCAACTTTTTCACACAGAGGGTGGTACGTGTATAGAATGAGCTGCCAGAGGAAGTGGTGGAGGCTGCTACAATTGCAACATTTAAAAGGCATTTGGATGGGTAAATGAATAGGAAGGGTTTGGAGGGATATGGGCCGGGTGCTGGCAGGTGGGACTAGATTGGGTTGGGATATCTGGTCGGCATGGACGGGTTGGACCGAAGGGTCTGTTTCCATGCTGTACATCTCGATGACTCTATAACTCGATGACTCAATGTGTAAATAAAGGGTGACTTCGTGACAGGTTACTTTAGGAATGAACACTGCCATCCTTACCTGGTCTGGCCTACATGTCACTCCAGACCCACAGCAATGTGGTTGACCCTTAACTGCTCTCTGGGCAAGTAGGGTGGGCTATGAAATGCTGCCCAGCTAACAATGCCCTCATCCCATGAATGAATAAAGAAAAAAATCCATCACAGTTCTAAAGTTTTTGATTGGCACACTGATTTTCAGCAGTTTTGGACTGAGAGAATTCCAGAATGCCACTGTCTTTGGTGGAAGAGGATGGTGCTGGGGATGAGAAACTTTAATTTTGAAAATAGATTGGAGAAGCTGCGATTGTTTTTCCAAGTAAAGAGAGGGCTGAGAGGAGATTTGATTCATGTTATCAATAACAGAAGGGGTCTGATTTGGAGGAGCCAGTGTTGGACTGGGGTATACAATGTTAAAAATCACACAACACCAGATTATAGTCCAACAGGTTTAATTGGAAGCACTAGTTTTCGGAGCACTAGCCTGCCTAAAACTTTTATACATTGGAATGTTGAACTGCCAGTCCTGTCCTTCCTTCAACCATGTCTCAGTGATTGCAACAATATCATATTTCCCTGTGTCGGTCAATGCACCTTACCAGTCAGATAGATACAATTTAGCTTTCTGGAACTTCCATGTGCTTTATCATGCCCACGTGTTTTCCGCCTACTGGGCTGTCACAGAATCTTGCTATATCTAATTGGATCTTGCTCCCGAATTTACATCTACTCTGTGCCCCATGCCCTGCCAAATCAGTTTAAAAGGTTCTGTTTCTGTGCTGTACATCTCTATGACTCTATGAATCTAGCAAAACTGGAGTCAATGGGAATCTGGGAGAAATGCCCCAACGGATACAGTCATACCTGGCACAAAGAAGATGGTTATGGTTGCTGGTCAGTCATCTCAGCAGGAGTACCTCAGGATAGTGTCTTAGGCCCAACCATCTTCAGCTGCTGCCCTTACTGCCATCAAAGGGACATTTGCCAATGATTGCACAGTTTTCAACACCTTCACATCCCCTCAGATGGAGCAATCCATGTCCAAATGCAGCAAAATCCAGACAATGTCAAGACTTGGGCTGAAAAGAGGCAAGCCACACAAATGCCAGGCAATGACCATCTCTCTCATCAGACCACATAATTAAGCAACGGTGTTACCACCTGCATTGCACCACTAGCAACATCCCCTCCAGAGGTTGCCATCGACTGGACTTGACATATAAATACAGTGGCTACAAGATCAGGGCAGAAGCAACTCACCTCTTGCCCATACAAAGCCTGTTCACCAACTGTAAGGCTCAAGTGAGGAATGTGGTGGAATTATCCCCACTCGTCTGGAATATAGCTCCAACAACACTCAAGGAGCTTAACACAATCCAGGACAAAACAGCCCATTTGATTGAACCACATTCACAAACAACCACTCCCTCCACTACCAACATTCAGTAGCAGCAGTGTGTACGATCTACAAGATACATTGGAGAAGTTTACCAATTATCCTTAGATAGCGCTTTCCAAACCCGCAACATTTACCTTCTAGAAGGACAAGGGCAGCAGATATAGGGAACAACACCATCTGCAAGTTTCCCTCCAAGCCACTCGCCATTCTAACCTGGAAGTATATCTATATTCTTTCACTGATGCTAATGTCATTGTAGGTCTACCTACAGCACATAGACTGTACTGTTCAAGAATGCAGCTCAACACCACCTTCTCAAGGGTAACTATGGATAGGCCCAGCCAGCAATACTGATGTCCAATAGGGAATAAAAAAAATATTCATGGCGAATTCCCACAAATAGTAATGAAATAATGACCAGATCATCTGTTCTTCTGATGTTGATTAAGGGATATGTGCAAATTCAGGAAAACAGGAATCTCTCCTCCTCTTCCAAAATAATGCAAGTGGCATATTTTATGCAGAGCCAAGCAGAAAAACAGGGGTTTGGTTTAACATCTGACAGATAGTTCTTCCAACAAAGCAATGCTCACTCAGTCCTGCCCTGGAGCGTCAATTCTGACTGCTGCACTAAAGTCCAGACCCATTCAACACATCCTGACCTCACCTTTCTGCCTCTTCACCTTCCAAAAGATATCTGACTTTTTTGCATTATTTTTGATCTTGGTCTCATTTTAAATACCATTCCTGGGTCCTGTAAAGGAAAATGTGCTGAATGAGCATAAATTTTAAATGTTTACTCTGTGGTATTTTCCTGGATGATCACTATTAGCTTCTTATGTTATTAATGACCTCTACCATTATTCAGCACTGGATAAGGGTTGTTTGACATTGTTCACAGCCATCAATCCACCTTTGTCTTGAGCTTATCAAGTAGTTATTGAGGAGGCACTGTCCTCAGAAAACAGGAAGATTTACTGTATGTTAGCATTAGGTAGAACTATATTTGGTCAGGCATAATTACAAGAACCTTAAGGAGCTAGTACCGGCAAACCTGCTTTTGAAAGCTACAGTAGAACCCTTTGTTCCCACATACAAACTGAATGTGACATCAACGGAATGGGTGAACTAAATGCCGCATGAATATTAACATCTTCAGGAACATTACCTTATATAACAAAATCTATTACTATCTCCCCAGAAACTGCCGGATCTGCTGAGTAATTGAAGCACTCTGGTTTTATTACAGAGAGAATATTGGAAACATTATTGCTCTGTTTGTGGCTATTGGAGTCGTGGAGCTGTACAGCATGGAATCAGACCCTTCAGTCCAACTCATCAATGCCGACCAGATATCCTAACCCAATCTAGTCCCATTTGTCCCTTAACCCTCTAAACTCCTCCCATTCATTTACCCATCCAGATGCCTTTTAAATGTTGTAATCGTACCAGCCTCCACCACTTCCTCTGGCAGCTCATTTTATACAGGCACCACCCTCTGCATGAAAACATTGCCCTTTAGGTCCCTTTAATATGTTTCCCCTCTCACCTTAAATCTAATGCCCTCTAGTTTTGGGCTCTCCTGAACTGGGAAAAAGTCCTTGACTTTTCACCCAACCCATGCCCCTCATGATGTTATAAACCTCTATAAGCTCCCCCTCAACATCTGATGCTCCAAGGAAACTAGCCCCAGCCTATTCAGCCTCTCCCTATAGCTTAAAACCTTCAACACCCTTGTAAACCTTTTCTGCACCCTTTCAAGTTTAACAACATTTTTCCTGTAGCAGGAAGACTAGAACTAGACACAGTATTCCAACAGTGGCCTAGCCAACATCATGTACAGTGCCACATGACAAGATAGGATAGTGAAGAAGGTGGTTGGTATGCTTTCCTTTATTGGTCAGAGTATTGAATACATAATTTGGGAAGTCATGTTGCAGCTGTACATTGGTTAGGCCAGTGTTGGAATATTGCGTGCAATTCTGGTCTCCTTCCTATCGGAAAGATGTTGAGAAACTTGAAAGGGGTCAGAAAAGATTTACAAGGATGTTGCCAGGGTTGGAGGATTTGAGCTACAGGGAGAGGCAGAACAGGCTGGGGCTGTTTTCCCTGGAGCGTCGGAGGCTGAGGGGTGACCTTATAGAGGTTTACAAAATTATGAAGGGCATGAATAGGGTAAATAGGCAAAGTCTTTTCCCTGGGGTCGGGGAGTCCAGAACTAGACGGCATAGTTTTAGGGTGAGAGGGGAAAGATATAAAAGAGACCTAAGGGGCAATGTTTTCACGCAAAGGATGGTATGTGCATGGAATGAGCTGCCAGAGGAAGTGGTGAAGGCTGGTACAATTACAACATTTAAGAGGCATTTGGATGGGTATATGAATAGGCAGGGTTTGGAGGGATATGGGCTGGGTGCTGACAGGTGGGACTAGATAGGGTTGGGATGTCTGGTCGGCATGGACGGGTTGGACCGAAGGGTCTGTTTCCATGCTGTACATCTCTATGACTCTATGACATCCCAACTCCTATATTCAAAGCAAGTGTATCAAATCTTCACGATTTTGTCTACCTGTGACTGTACATTCAAGGAACTATAAACTGACACCCCAAGTTCTCTTTGTTCAGCAACATTCCCCAGACCCTACTATTAGGGGTATAAGTCCTCCCCTGATTTAACCTTTCCAATTTCCTATCTAAATTAAACTCCATGTGCCACTTCCTAATCTATCTGATCAAGGTGCCATTACTCTCTGAGACAGCTTTCTTCACTGACCAGTTTACATCCAATTTTTGTGTCATCTGCAAACCTAGTAACCATTCCTCTTATATTGACATCCAAATCATTTATATAATTGACATAAAGCAGTGTCCTTGCAGCACACCCACTGGTCTCCAGTCCAAAAAGCAACCCTCCACCATCACCCTCTGTCTCCTACGTTCAAGTCAATTTTGTATCCAAATGGCTGGCTGACCCTGGATTCCATGTGATCCAACCTTACTAACCAGTCTACCATGAATTAGCTTCAAATCCTTAGTTAAATCCAAGGCAAAGATTGGACTTACAGGACCAAGGGAAAAGAGCAGAAGTGAGGGGGCTGATTGGAGAACCCTTCCAAAGAATTGGCCCAGGTGTGATGGGCTGAATGGTCTCCTCCATTAACTTACGATATAATTCCTGACAATCACCTGATGAAGGAGCGTCGCTCCGAAAGCTAGTGTGCTTCCAATTAAACCTGTTGGACGATAACCTGGTGTTGTGTGATTTTTAACTTTGTACACCCCAGTCCAACACCGGCATCTCCGAATCATGATATAATTCCTGGTTCTCTAGCTGAGCCATGCTTGATGGAGAATGACTCCTACACTTTCAAACACAATCCCTGCACTGATAAAGACCATTCCCCAACTGCTGTCGTATAGACACATTTCTTGTGGCACCAAATGATAGTTTAATGGCAAATAAATTGAATCTTACGTCTGTGCCCCCAGTGGGAATGTCTGTGCTACAATATGCAGTCTGGTTTCCCTGACAACAGCAGCACTGTGGTACAAGGTTTATTAAAAAAAAACCACAGTACATCAGCCTATTATTCTAAAGATGAAAACACACTTAAATGACATTCATTTGTTGGCACTACTTTAGAACCATCTGTTAATGACTAACAGGATCTTGTAAATGCTGCCATTCATGGCATAGATTGATGAATATAATTTCAGAGGCACTTAAAGAGAAAAAAACTCCACTGCATATAAATGGCAACAGCTACAGAGGTTCCATCATTATTCACCAGAAAGATACTGTGCCAATCTAAGTTTGCCTGCTATGTGATTATCCTCCTCATTATTTACTTTATTTCTGACTTTTGTGTCATTTGCAAACTTTGAGGTTATGCCTCACAACCTAAAGCCCAATAGTAGATATCACATTAATATGCATCACAAAATAATGCAAACTATTTCTATCACAGAGGTAGACTACTTTGGCCCACCAGTTCCAACTAGTATTTATACTCCAGATAAGCCCTCACCCAATCCTCTTCATCTCACCCTATCTGAAGTGTTGTGTTTGGTTGTGTGTGATTAGTTAGGCCGGGCATGGTGACTCAGAAAAAGAAACTAAAACTGAGACAAACTGCTGTGGGCCTGGACGAACAGACATTTTAAAACATTGAACGATATTCCTGTTACACATATGGAAGCACGTGCATCCTCTCTGGTGTATGTCTGACAGAAAGAACACATCAGTATTGACATGACCACCTATCCCATTGTCTCTCATTCAGTTTGCTCTTAAATGCATCTATCCTGTCCTCCTCGGTTATTCTCTGTAGCAGTGAGCTCCTTGTTCTCACCTTCCCTGTGTAAACAGCATTCTGAATTTCCTCCTGAAATTGTGAGTGTAGAGAACAGTGGTCCTGTGCCCTTAGTAAACTTTGCTGTCTATCATTTGCCTGTCAGACAAACAGCCCTTAACATTCTGTTTTCTGTCCCTTTACCAACTGCATCTTCACACAGCCAATGCCTCTATAATCGGATTGGTTTTGCCAATACCTTTCTGATGCAGCAACATTTGAAATAGGGAACAGCGACCTTGCTAACAACAGCAATCAGCATATTTAATTTGATATGCACTGTCAGAAGCTGGAGGTAGCCTCGCAGGAGAAGAGTAAATCTCAATCGACTGTTAAACCAGACTGAGAGCTTGACATTATCGGTTGTTGGCATGGCAACCAAGGACAAGAAGGTCCCACGTCCAATAGCCATGATTTGAGCTCAACTTCCTCAGTGACATAGGAAACCAACCTGAGACTGGTTTCCCTCTTGCTTCTGATCACAATCTAACAGCCCCTGATGCAAACACACATGCATGAAAAGAAAGATGTACACTTATGTACTTTTCATGGCCACCAGGTGCCTCAAAAGCATTTTGCAGCCTGTCCAGTTGGTCTAAATTGTTGCAATGTAGAAATCACAGCAGCTAACTTGGGCACAGGAAACTCCCACAAGCAACAATGCGATAATAGCCATAGAGTCATAGAGTTGTACAGGATGGAAACAGACCCACTTTGGTCCAACTCATCCATGCTGACGAGATATCCTAAACTGATCTAGTCTCATTTGCCAGCATTTGGCCCATATCCCTCCAAACCCTTCCTATTTATATACCCATCCTGATGCCTTTCAAATGTTGCAATCGTACCAGCCTCCATCACTTTCTCTGGCAGCTCATTCCATGCACGCACCACCCTCTGCATGAAAAATGTTGGCCCTCAGGTCCCTTTTAAATCTTTCTCTTCTCACCTTAAACCTATGTTGTCTAGTTTTGGACTCCCCTACCCCGTGAAAAAGACTTTGGCTAATCACCTTATCCATGCCCCTCATGATTTTCTAAACCTCCATGAGGTCACCCCTCAACCTCCAATGCTCCAGCAGAAGAAGCCCCGGCCTATTTAGCCATTCTCTCTAGCTCAAAACCCCCCCAGTCCCAGGAACATCCTTGCAAATCTTTTCTGAACCCTTTCAAGTTTAACAACAACTTTCCTATAGCGGGAGACCAGAATTGAACACAATAGTCCAAAAGTGGCCTCAGCAATGTCCTGTACAGCTACCAAATGAAACCCTAACCCTTATACTCAATGCAACCAGCCCATTTATTTTTGAGATGGTGATTTGGGCATAAATGCAGGGCCAAGATACCAGGCCTGATTCGCTTCTCCTCTTTTAAATAGTGTCTTTTATATCCATCTGAGATGACAGATAAGACCTCAATTAATGGCTCATTGGAAAGATGAAACCCCACAGTGCAGACTGTGATTTTGTGCTCAGCCTCTCGAATGGCATTTGAACCCACAACCTTTTGATTTAGGGTGAAGGCTGCTGCCTCCTCTGAGTATGAAGCATGAGAATGGAGGTTATGCATATGGTAAAACTGGGCTTCAGGTGACAGTCAATTGGCAGCCATTTTTCACTAATTCAGCAGGAAAACCAAGCAGGAAGCAAAGTGAAATTTAAAAAAAAACAGAAAGAGCTGGAGAAATACAAGAGGTCAGGCATCATCTGTGGAGAGAGAAATCAAGTTAATGTTTTGAGTCTGGATCCAAAACATTGACTCTGCTTTTCCTTTCTGATGCTGCCAGACCTGATGAGTTTCTCCAGCAAATTATGTTTTTGCTTCGGATTTGATTCTTCTGAAGGACAGTCATGTCTGACTGGAAGCACTAACTCTGTTTCTCTCTCTACTGAAACGCTGAGTTCTTTCAGCAATTTCCTATTTTTAATTCAGATTTCCTGTGTCCACCATATTTTGCTTTTATTCGGATGCAAAGTGGACTGTTCAGTGGCCCCATCATGGATTGGTGCTGTTGCAAATATCAATTCAATAGGGTGGTGGGGGAGGGTTGCCTTTTGGATTGGAGGCCTATGCACAGCAGTGTTCCACAGGGATTGATTGTGGGTACACTGTTGTTTGTCATTTATATAAATGGTTTGGATGGGCGTGCATGGTTGGTAAATTTGTAGATGACACCAAAATTGATGACACAGTGGACAGTGAAGAAAGGTATCTATGATTACAAAGAGATCTTGATCGATTGGGACAATGGGCTGAAGAATGGCAGTGGAGTTTAATTTAGACAGATGTGAAGTATTGCATTTTGGGAGAACAAACAAGGGAAGGACTCATCCAATTAATAGGAGGGCCTTGGGTAGTGTGGTAGAACAGGGAGATCTAGGCGTCCAGGTACATAATTCTTTGAATTTTGCATGTAGACAGGTGGACAGGCTGGTTAAGAAGGCATTTAGCATCCATGCCTTTATTGTTCAGATCTTTGAGGATAGGAGTTGGGAGATCATATTGAGGTTGTACAGGACTCCGGTGAATACTGTTGCAGTTCTGATCACCCTGTTATGAGAAGGGTATTATTTAACTAGAGTGTTCAGAAAAGATTTAGCAGGATGTTGCTGGGTATGGGAGGGGGGGGGTTGAGAAATAAAATTAGACAGGAAAGGCTGGGACTTCTTTCACTGGTCATGGGAGGTTGAGGGGTGACATTTTTGAGGTTTATAAAATGATGAGAGGCATAGAACATAGAACATAGAACATAGTACATAGAAAGTACAGCACAGAACAGGCCCTTCAGCCCACGATGTTGTGCCGACCACTGATCCTCATGTATGCACCCTCAAATTTCTATGACCAAATGCATGTCCAGGAATCTCTTAAATGTCCCCAATGACCCTGCCTCCACAACTGCTGCTGGCAACGCATTCCATGCTCTCACAACTCTCTGTGTAAACAACCCGCCTCTGACATCCCCCTCTATACTTTCCTCCAACCAGCTTAAAACTATGACCCCTCGTGTTAGTCATTTCTGCCCTGGGAAATAGTCTCTGGCTATCGACTCTATCTATGCCTCTCATTAGCTTGTATACCTCAAGTAGGTCCCCTCTCCTCCTCCTTTTCTCCAATGAAAAAGGTCCAAGCTCAGTCAACCTCTCCTCATAGGATAAGCCCTCCAGTCCAGGCAGCCTCCTGGTAAACCTCCTCTGAACCCTCTCCAAAGCATCCACATCTTTCTTATAATAGGGCAACCAGAACTGGATGCAGTATTCCAAGTGCGGTCTAACCAAAGTTTTATAGAGCTGCAACAAGATCTCACGACTCTTAAACTCAATACCCCTATTAATGAAAGCCAAAACACCATATGCTTTCTTAACAACCCTGTCCACTTGGGTGGCCATTTTAAGGGATCTATGTACCTGCACCCCAAGATCCCTCTGTTCCTCCACGCTGCCAAAAATCCTATCCTTAATCCTGTACTCAGCTTTCAAATTCAACCTTCCAAAATGCATCACCTTGCATTTATCCAGGTTGAACTCCATCTGCCACCTCTCAGCCCATCTCTGCATCCTGTCAATGTCCCGCTGCAGCCTACAACAGCCCTCTATACTGTCAACGACACCTCCAACCTTTGTGTCATCTGCAAACTTGCTGACCTATCCTTCAATCCCCTCATCCAAGTCATCAATAAAAATTACAAACAATAGAGGCCCAAGGACAGAGCCCTGTGGAACACCACTCACCACAGACTTCCAGGCAGAATATTTTCCTTCTACTACAACTCGCTGTCTTCTGTTGGCCAGCCAATTCTGTATCCAAACAGCTATGCTCCCCTGAATCCCATTCCTCCTGACCTTCTGAATGAGCCTACCATGGGGAACCTTATCAAATGCCTTGCTGAAGTCCATATACACCACATCCACAGCTCAACCCTCATCAACCTTTCGAGTCACATCCTCAAAGAACTCAATTAGGTTTGTGAGGCATGACCTGCCCCTCACAAAGCCGTGTTGACTGCATTTAATCAAGCCATGCTCTTCCAGGTGGTCATAAATCCTATCCCTCAGAATCCTTTCTAACACCTTGCAGACGACAGATGTGAGACTTACTGGTCTGTAATTGCCGGGGATTTCCCTATTTCCTTTCTTGAAGCGAGGAATTACATTTGCCTCTCTCCAGTCCTCAGGTATGACTCCTGTGGAGAGTGAGGATGAAAAGATCTTCGCAAGTGACGAAGCAATTGCATTTCTCGTTTCCCAAAGCAGCCGAGGACAAATCTGGTCCAGGCCTGGTGACTTGTCAATCTTAATGTTTGACAAAATTTTCAGCACATCAGCTTCCTCTATCTCTATCCATTTCAGCATGCACACCTGCTCTTCAAAGGTTTCATTCACTACAAAGTTTGTTTCTTTCATAAAGACAGAAGCAAAAAACTCATTTAGGGCTTCCCCTACCTCCTCAGACTCTACACACAAAGTCCCTATGCTATCCCTGATCGGCCCTACTCTTTCTTTGACCATTCTCTTATTCCTCACGTAAGTGTAAAATGCCTTTGTGTTCTCCCTAATCCGTTCTGCCAAGCCTTTCTCGTGCCCCATCCTGGCTCTCCTCAGACCACTTTTAAGCTCCTTCCTCGCCTGTCTGTAATCCTGTAGAGCTGAGCTTGACCCTAGCTTCCTCCACCTTATGTAAGCTACTTTCTTCCTTTTGACGAGAAGCTCCACCGCTCTCGTCATCCAGCTAGTGGGAAGGATTTTCCTGGCAAGGAACCAAGGTATCAGTTAAAGTGTGTTTGCTTTAACGCAAAGAGTATCAGGAATAAAAGTGACGAACTTAGAGGATGGATCAGTACCTGTTGCTATGATGTTGTGGCCATAACAGAGACGTGGGGTTTCTCAGGGGCAGGAATGGTTGCTGGATGTTCCAAGGTTTAGAGCATTTAAAAAGAATAGGGAGGGGGGAAAAGAGGAGGGGGTGTAGCACTACTAAGCAGAGAGGGTATCACAGCTACAGAAGCTTCCATTGTCGAGGAAGATCTGCCTACCGAGTCAGTATGGGTGGAAATTAGGAACAGCAAGGGAGCAGCAGTCACTTCTTTAGGGGTTTACTACAGGCCCCCCAATAGCAGCAGGGAGATGGAAGAAAGCATAGGTCGGCAGATTTTGGAAAAGTGTGGACGTAGTTGGGTTGTTGTAATGGGTGACTTTAACTTTCCCAATATTGATTGGAACCTCTTTCAAGCAGAAGATTTGAATGGAGCTGTTTTTGTAAAGTGTGTTCAGGAGGGTTTCCTAACTCAGTACGTTGACAGGCCGACGAGGGGAGAGGGCATTCCAGACTTAGTGCTCGGAAATGAGCCGGGGCAGGTATCAGATCTTGTGGTGGGAGAGCATTTTGGTGATAGTGACCACAACTGCCTCACATTCTACATAGCTATGGAGAAGGAGAGGATTAGGCAAAATGGGAGGATATTTAATTGGGGAAGAGGAAACTATGATGCAATTAGACATGAGTTAGGAAGCATGGACTGGGAGCAATTGTTCCATGGTAAAGGCACTATAGACATGTGGAGACTGTTTAAGGAACAGTTGTTGCAAGTGATGAATAAATTTGTCCCTCTGAGACAGGCAAGAAGTGGTAAGTTAAAGGAACCTTGGATAGATAAAGAGAATCTCAAGGGTCTTTTCCCTACGGTGGAAGAGTTCAAAAATAGGGCCATATATCTTTTTTTAATAGATATTTTTATTAGAAATTTAACATTTTTACAAGTTTACAAAAATAAATAAAACTCTCAGATATAAACATTGATATACAATTAGCTCAAATATACAATAGCCAAAATTTAACAAAAAAAACAAAACAACAAAAAAAAACCGAAAAGAAAAAAAAAGGGGAAAAAAAACAAACAAAACTCAACTATCTACTAATCTATCCTACAACTAACCAGAGTGTATATTTAAGTCTCTTACATGCTCGGGATGTGTTAGCATCAGATATAATAAAACCCGTATTCGTGCGGGATTCCTCCCCCGAGGGGCCGCGGACCAGCCAGGTTTGTAATCTCAATTAAATAAAAGCCCTTGTTAGGATAGCCGAAATATCTGTATTTATGTAATTCAAAAAGGGCTGCCATATTTTATAAAATAATTCGGTCTTTCGGTGCACCATATTTGTAAGGAAGTCAAGGGGAATACATTCCATAATTAGTCTGTGCCGATTTGAAAGTCCAGGGGGGCCCTCAGCCGCCCAGTTCACCAAAATATTTTTCCTTGCACAGAAAGAAAGAATAGAAAATAGTCTCTTCCCGTACGTGTCCAGGGAGGGAAAGTTCGAAAAGCCCAAGAGGAGAGATACAGGGTCCACTTTAATTTCCGTTCCTAAAATTTCTGTCAGGGTACTTGCTACTTTAGTCCAATATCTACGGATCTTATGACAGGTCCATAAGCAATGTACAAGAGTGCCCACCTCTATTTTGCATTTAGGACACATTGGAGATGCTCCTGCCTTAAATTTTGCCAATCGAACCGGTGCTATATGGGCCCTATGAAGTATCTTCAGCTGGATAGCCTGGGTTCTGTTACAAATAGTAATTCTTCTAGCATTTTCCCAAATATCATTCCACATTTCTGTGGAGATTTCTAGTCCCAGATCCTGATCCCATGTTTTAAGCAGATTATCCATATCTCCCGATACTTCATCATGTAGTAAATGATAAATAGTACTGACGGAAGATATCCCCACTGGTCGTAGGACACTACATTCTCTATCGGATTTATAAGGACTATCTAATAACGTAGTCTTCTTCTGTATATAATCTCGAATTTGGAAGTATCGAAAGAGGTCTCCATTGGGTAGTCCGAATTTCTGACGCAGCTGTTCGAAAGACATCAGGACCCCATCTTTAAATAGATCCCCTAGACATGAGATACCCCTGGATCTCCAGAGTTTAAAAGTGGCATCTGTTAACCCCGGTTGGAATCCCCATGCTCCCACTATCGGTGCATAGGGGGATGTTTTGTGTGAATTACCCTCATTTTGCCGCATTATATTCTAAGCCTTGATTGTATTTAGTATTATAGGGTCTTTACAGTGATCTGTAATGATTTTCCTCTTGTCTGAGAATAAAAGGTTAATAAGTGGGTATTTTACTTGAGAAGCCTCGATGTCCAACCAGATTGATTGTGGATCAGACAAGACCCAATCAGCTATGTAACTTAATAGGGAACTTAACTGATATTTCCTAAAGTCTGGGAAGTCCAATCCACCCCTTGCCTGTAGAAACTGTAGCTTCTTCAGCTTAATGAGGGGCCGCCTATGATTCCAGATAAAGGAACCCAGCCAGCCATATAATTTAGATAAAGCTGTCCTCGGCAGCATCACCGGAAGCATTCTCATAGGATATAGGAGACGGGGCAGGACATTCATTTTGATTAATGCTATTCTACCCAACCAGGAAATTGGCAGGTCTCCCCATCGCTGGAGGTCCTGCCTTATCCTTTCCAATAAATACACAAAATTAGCCTTATACAACTGACCAAATACTGGAGTAATAAAAATGCCTAAATATAAGAAGCCCTCCAGGGACCAGCAAAAGGGAAAAAGGGATCCGTCCGCTAAGCGGGGTATCATAGCAAGGCCACCCATTGGCATAGCCTCCGATTTTGAAAAATTAATTTTATAGCCTGAGAATGCACTAAATATATAAATAACTTGGATTAAGCGAGGTATGGACATCAAAGGGTTACTGAGGAATAGAAGAACATCATCTGCATAAAGGGTAATTTTATGTTTACCTGTACCAATCCTCGGGGCCACTATATTAGGATCAGCTCGTATAGCTTCTGCTAGTGGTTCAATTATTAGCGTGAATAACAATGGCGAGAGGGGACATCCCTGACGGCAGCCCCTACCCACACTGAAGCTATCCAAGCCTAATCCATTGGTAACCACAACTGCTTTGGGATCACTATACAATGTTGAGACCCATTTGGTAAACACCTGTCCAACGCCAAACCTCTCCAATGTGTAAAACAAATATGACCATTCGACCCTATCAAATGCCTTTTCCGCGTCTAATGAAACCACTACATCTGGTATCTTTCCCTGATGACAAGCTTGAATCATATTCAGAGCCCTTCTAACATTATTGGATGATCTACGGCCCTTAATAAACCCCGTCTGATCCTCCTTTATAATATGTGGCAGTATCCTTTCCAGTCTCAGTGCTAACGTTTTAGAGAGGATTTTAAAATCTACATTTAGCAAGGATATTGGTCTGTATGATGAACAATCTTCTGGGTCCTTTCCTTTTTTAAGGATAAGAGAGATATTTGCCTCTTTCAGCGAAGGCGGGAGACTGCCCTGACTATATGCATAGTTATACATGTCCATAAGTGGACCAGCCAGTATTTCTGTAAATTCTTTATAGAATTCAGCTTGAAAACCATCTGGGCCCGGCGCCTTACCATTTTGAAGGTGCCTAATTGCATCAACTATTTCTTGGGGTGTAAGAGGAGCATTTAGGACCGATACTTGTTCCGGAGTTAGGTCTGGAAAAGTCAAATTTTTAAAAAATGACTGCATCCTCTTCGTCCTATCTTCACAATCCTGTGATTTATATAACTCAGAATAAAATTCTCTAAAGGTCGCATTAATCTTTTTGTGATCATGAGTCAAAATACCCGTACTTTCCTTGATAGACATAATAGTCTGAGGGGCCTTTTTTTTCTTTGCAAGAAATGCTAAGTATCTACCCGGTTTGTCGCCATATTCATATAACCTTTGCTTTGCAAATAATATTTCCCTCTTAGCCGTTTGAGTAAGTGTAGTGTTTAGAGCTGTCCTAAGAGCTGTAATCCTTTGCAATTTAATAATAGAAGGTCTATCAGTGTATGCTGTTTCAGCCGCTTTTAAGCGGGCTTCAAGCAGACGCGGTTGTTCTCCCTTTAATTTCTTCTGGGTGGCTGAGTAGGAGATGATCAAGCCTCGCGTGTAAGCTTTGATGGTCTCCCACATCATTGACGGGTTGCTAGCTGTACCTGAATTAATTTCTAAAAAAGTTTTAAATTCTTGAGAGAAGTACTTTACAAATTTACTATCTTTCATTAGGAAGGGGTCCATACGCCAATGCCGAGGGGATGTCCCATTGTTCCTCGCCTTAGTTTCCATATATACAGCAGCATGGTCAGAAATTGCTATATTACCTATTTTACAGGATGATATGGAATTTTAAAAAATCGAGGGGGCAAAAAACATATCAATTCTGGTATGACATTTATGTGGATTAGAGTAGAAAGAAAAATCTCTACCCTGTGGATGAAGACATCTCCATACATCTACTAATCCTAATTCTTTGTTCAGATCCATCAATTGTCTAGATCTGGGAGATACTCCTGCAGTACTCTTGGGAATCCTATCTATTTCCGGATCCATAATACAATTAAAGTCTCCCCCTATAATTATATGATGGGCATCAAAAGCCATCAATTTTGAAAAGGCTTCCGTTATAAATTTAAAGGGGTGTGCCGGGGGGCAGTACAAATTTAAAATCCCATATTCCTCTCCATTTATGAGGGCTTTAATCAAGATATATCGTCCAGATTCGTCTTTTATCTGCTTTAGGATTTTGAAAGGGAAATTCTTCCGAACAAGAATAACAACTCCCCTGTTTTTTGAGCTAAAAGAAGAAAAAAAGGCCTGATCAAATCCGCCCTGTCGTAATTTCAAGTGTTCTTTATCTGACAGGTGTGTCTCCTGTAGGAGAGCTATATCAACTCTTTCCTTCTTAAGATTTGATAATATTTTCTTCCTTTTGAGTGGCGAATTACTCCCCTTGACATTCCAGGTGCACCACTTAACCGACTGATCAACCATAATCCTCTGGGCCAATCCGAGACCCCTCGGGAGGGGGAACCCTATCCAGAACATCCCGAGCATAGAACATGTAAAATTTACAAAAATAAAGCCTCTTTAATACACCCACAACAATACAGTAAAAAACTATTTCTAAATAAAAAAAATATAAAACTTATCTAAGTGGAGACTTTCCCCCTTGTTCCCAGGGGGCGTCACTTCCTCTCCAAAAGTCCCTCATATCCTCTCCCAACCAATGCCCCACCCTTGACCCAGGCACTTCTCAGTAAAATGAGGAGAATTCAAATATAATACAAAGCTAGAGTTAACAGTGAGCACCCTACCCCCACCCATACCAACACCTGGGTATATTTGGTAATGTTAATACCATATATAAACATATAACTATAAAATTACCACCTCAACAAATAATAATTAAATATGATAATACAAAATAACGAAGGGAAAACAACCCCGCTCCTAGAGACAGAGGTAAAATTGAATAAGGTAACCACCTCCCCCCACCAACATTAACCAAACCCCCCAGCTTTTATATATATATACACACATATACATACACCCCTCATATATACATAAAATAATAACAGAAAACAACTCCAAGGGGGGGAGGGGGAGAAAATCAAATCCCTCTCCCCACCCTCCATGATAATATTAAACAGTAAGGTAAGAGAAAAAAAAAGGGGGTGAATATAAACCAAAGTGGGGGGGAAAGGCAGACCAACATCCATTATGTCTTACAGTTTATCTAAGAGAGTCCAAGAATTCCTTAGCCTTTTCTGGTGATCCAAAGTTATATACGGATCCTTCATGGTTAAAGTGTAACATCGCTGGGTAGCGTAAGGAGTACTGAACATTTAAGTCCCTTAAACGCTTCTTCACCTCGTCGAATGCCTTCCTCTTTCGAACCAGAGCCGGGGAAAAGTCCTGAAATAGCATGATCTTGGATCCTTTGTAGATCATAGCTTGGGGGTCTTTTCCGAGATTTCTAGAGGCTTCTAGGAGTATCTGCCTCTCCCTGTAGCTCTGCAGCCGGAACAGGACCGGGCGCGGGCGCTGGTTCGAGCCGGGCCCGCGTATTGCGACCCGGTAGGCCCATTCCACCCTCACCTGGCCTGATACAGCTTGCAGATTTAAAAGTTGTGGCAGCCACTGCTCCAGGAATGCTGTAAGCTGGCCTTCCTCTTCCTGTTCGGGAAGGCCCAGCAAACGAATATTTTTTCGGCGACCTCGATTATCGAGGTCGTCAATATGATTTTCCAAGGTCCGGACTCGCTGCTCGAGAGTCCGGACCTGATCCACGGCCGATTGAGCGGTATTTTCGGAGGTCGCGGCCTTTAGCTCCGCCCCTCCAACTCGGCGTTCAATTTCTTGAATCTCTCGGTCGTGCTTCTGCAGCGCGGCCGAGAGCAACTCCCAACGGTTTCTGGATTCGACAATAAAGGCATCGATCTTCGAGTCAAGCTTGGAAAGCATTTCTGCAAGGCTTGTTACTGTTGGTAAGTCCCCCGGGGCGGCCTCTGCTGCAGCTGGAGAGGGTGGGGGAGGGGTTCCTGCTTGCTGAGAGCTGCGGGCTCCCTTCCCTTTAGTCATTTTAACTTAGGATTAAATTGTTTAAATGTAATATTACACAACTAATTAAATTACACAACTATTATAAATGATTTGGTGAGCTTGGTAGGGGGTGAGTGACCCACTGTACCCAAGTCTTGGGAGGAGCACTATAGACTCAGTCTTACTGGGTCGCCGCCATCTTGGATCCCCCAGGGCCATATTTTTAAGATGAGTGGAGAAAAATTTAGAAAGGAAATGGAGGACAACATTTTTTTGCACAGAGTGGTGTGTATATGGAATGAACTGCCAGAGAAAATGGCAGAATGTAGGTGCAGTTACAACATTTAAAAGAGATTTGGATAAGTTCATGAATAAGGGATATGGACCAAGAGCAGGCAGATAGGACTTGTTTAGTTTGGGAACATGGTCAACATGGATTGGTTGGACCCAAAGGGTCTGTTTCCATGCTGTATGACTCTATGAATCAACAACTCTATACCTCTACTTCATTTGTGAGCTACAACCCTGTTTTACCAGTTTAATCCAGTCATCTGTAAATCTGGACAAAAGCAATGTTGCAACAGTCCATCTGTTGGTTTTATTTCGTAAACCATGACAGATCACACATTAGCCATCCAGAGGATGTCAGAAGGCTGCTAGCCAGGGTCAGTTGTGAATGGTAAAACTCTGGAGGAAGTTGGAGGGAGGGTCTGTTTGACAGTGCTGAGGAAAGTTTCCCTTTGTACCTGACCATGGTTGCAGTGAATCACTGCAGTATTACACAAGCAGAGATAGAACACTTCACAACAGGAGAAGCTAATGAGTAAAAACATACCTATCTGTGATTCGGCGAATGCGATGAATTCCTAATGAATGGAGATATATTTATTTGCAGTTCCATTAATGAGATGAACACAAACTCTCATTTGTGTTATCACACTGCGCTTTCTTCCTGAGGTGAATTATTATCCACACAAACAGCTCTGCTCAACACGAGCCTGTTTCTAATTCTGCCTTTTCTCCAGTACTTTAATTCTCCATTCAAGCATTAATTTGATACTGGATCAAAATGGGTAGCTGAGGGCACCATCATAGTTAGAGACAAAAAAACGGTAGATGCTGGATTCCAAGGTAGACAGGCAGTTGGCTGGAAAAATACAGCAAGCCAGGCAGCATCGACAGGTGGAGAAGTCAACATTTCGGGTGTAACCCTTCTTCAGGACTGAGGGTGGGTGGAGGGGGAGCTGCAGATAAACGGGGTAGGGAGACAGGGTGATGTGGTAGGGATAGGTGAACACAGGTAGAGGGTACGACCTGGTTGGTCAATGGGAGGAATGAATCCAGTTGGTGGCTGGAAGGGAGGGTCAATCAGAGGAATGGAAAGGGGGTGGGGGAGCTGGCAAGGGAATTGGGTGATGGTAAAGGAGGTTCTTTGAAATTGGAGGGCTCAATGTTGATTCCTCCAGGTTGTAAGCTGCCCAGGCGGAAGATGAGGTGTTGTTCCTCCAATTTGCGATTTGATTTGCACCATCATGGTTGTTGCAATGCCCCAAGGTTGGGGCCGAATGGCCACCCAAACAATGTTCAGAGTGCAGTTTACTCCCTGAGGGTGAGCAAACAGGAAATTTAATTGGCCAAAGAAGGAATATTCTAATAAAAGCCAGATTTGTATCAAACCCACAACTTTAAAAAAGCAGAATACTATCAAATTGTGCCTGTGGAGACAGAATGGGAATGAATGGTTTCTCCACCTCTCTGCACAAATGCTTTCTGATCTGCAAAGTACGCCTAACACTCTACATACGATTTGATAAATTAGGAGCAGCAATAGGCCATTCGACCCCTCAAGGCAGTTCCACCATGAGCATGTAAATCTGATTGAGACCTCAACCTTCCTGTCCGTCCTAGATACTGCTGCGCTCCCTTATCTACCAAAGTTCTATTGAGATCAGCCTTAAAACTATTCAATAGCCCTGCCTCCACTAGGATGATTCTACACACTATCAACTCCCCACAACATACCCCCTCCCCCCCCCCCCCATGACCACTCTCACCCCTACTAGCTGTTGTGGCTTTCATCTGAATCCTCCAGGCACCATTCATCATTGTTTTGCTTTTATTGGGTCTCCCATCTGCCTGGAATGTTATAGCCATTTTCCAGTCCTCTGGGACCCTCCCTAACTCCAGTGATTCCTGAAAAATGACCACCAATGCCTCCACAGCTACATCCTTCAGAACCCTAGTTTGTAGTCCATCTAGTCCACATGATCTATTCACTGCAAAAGCCTTTCATCCCTCTATTCCTGATGAAGGGCTTTTGCCCAAAACGTCGATTTTCCTGCTCCTTGGATGCTGCCTGAACTGCTGTGGTTTTCCAGCACCACTCTAATCTAGAATCTGGTTTCCAGCATCTGCAGTCCTTGTTTTTACCTATTCACTGCAGACCTTTCAGCTTCCCTAGCACCTTCTCCTTAGTGATGGCCACTGCACTCATCTCTGCTCCCTGACTCTCTCGAAGTTCTGGTATGCTACTGGTGTCTTCTACCTTGAAGACTGATGCAAAGTACCTATTTGGTTCCTCCACCACTTCTTTGTTCCCCAGCCACATCTTCCAGTGGTCCAATATCCACTTTTGCTCTCCGTTACCTTTTATATATATCTAAAAAAGTTCTTTGATGTTACTAGCTAGCTTACCCTCATAATTCATCTTTTCTCCCACTTCTTGTTTATTTAGTTGCCCCCTGCTGGGTTCTAAAGGCTCCCCAATCCTCTGGATTCCCACTAATCTTCACCACGTTATATGTTTTCTTTCTTTATGCTGTCCCTGACTTCCCTTGTCAGACTACCACCTGATAAAGGAGCGATGCTCCGAAAGCTAGTGTGCTTCCAATTAAACCCATTGGACTATAATCTGGTGTTGTGTGATTTTTAACTTTGTACACCCCAGTCCAACACCGGCATCTCCAAATCATGTCAGCCATGGTTACCTCATCCTACCCTTAGGGTTTGTTATTTCTTCCATGGAATGAATTTCTGCTGTGCCTCCCAAATTACCCTCAGAAACTCCTGCCATTGCTCTTTCAATGTCTCCTGCTAGATTCCCCTTCCAATCAATTCTGGCCAGCTCCTCCCTCATGTCTTTGTCATTACTTTCGCTCGATTGTAATACTGTTACATCTGGTTCAGCCTCTCCCTCTCAAACTGCAGGGCAAATTCTCTCATATTATGGTCACTGCCTCCTAGAGGTTCCTTCACCTTAAGCTCCTTAATCAAGACTATCTCACTACACTTCACCAAATCCAGAATTACCTGTTCCCTAGTGGATTCTACCACAGGTTGTTCCATAAAGAAAATTTCATAGACATTCGTCAAATACCTTTTCTTAAGATCCAATGCCAACCTAATTTTCATTTGCACATTGAAGCCCCCCAGGATTATTGTAGTTATGCCATTTTCAGATACTAGAGAACTTGGAAAAAGGAATAACAATATCTTGAAAAGTGTCCATATTAAAGAGAAGGAAGTGATGAACCTCGTAAAACGCATAAAGGTGGATAAATCCCCTGCACCTGATCAGCTAGATCCTAGAAATCTGTGGGAAGTGATTGCTGGGCCCCTTGCTGAGCTATTTGTATCATTGATGGTCACAGGTGAGTTGCCACTAACCTGAAGGTTGGCTAATGTGGTGCCACTCTTTAAGAAAGGTGGTAAGGAGAAGCCAGGGAAATATAGACCGGTGAACTCAACATTGGTGGTTGGCAAGTTGTTGGTGGAGATTCTGAAGGACAGGATTTACATGTATTTGGAAAGACAATGACTAATTAGGGATAGTCAACATGGCTTTGACATGGAAAATCCTGAGTCACTAACTTGAAATTTTTGAAGGGGTGACAAAGGGGATTGATGAAGATTGAGCAGTGGATGTTGTCCGTATGGACTTCAATAAGGGGTTTGACAAGATGCCCCATAGTAGACCATTAACAAGATTAGATCACATGGAATATAAGGAGAACTAGCTGTTTGGATACAAAATTAATTCAAAGGTAGGACAGACAGAATGATGGTGGAGAGTTGTTTTTCGGACTGGACGCCTGTGTCCAGCGATGTGCTGGGTCCACTGCTTTTTGTCATTTATATAAATGAATTGGAAGGGAAAGTAGGGTGTATGGTTAGTAAGTTTGCAGATGACATTAAAATAGGAGGTGTAGTGGACAGAGAAGAAGGTTATCTCAGAGTTACAATGGGATCTTGCTCAGTTGGGCAGAGGGGTTAAGGAGTGGCAGATGGAGTTTAATTCAGGTAAATGTGAGGTGCTACATTTTGGAATGGCAAGTCAGGGGAGGACCTATACATGGAATGGTAAAGTCCTGGGAAATGTTGCTGAACAAAGAGACCTTGGAGTGCAGGTTCACAGCTCCTTGAAAGTGGAATCGCAGATAGACAGGGTGGTGGAGAAGGCATTTGGTATGCTTGCCTTTTATGACCAGTGCTTTATGTATTTATTTATTTATTATTAATTCAATAGGATTTGGGAGGTCATTTTGCATTGTAAACAACATTGGCTCAACCACAATCTGAAAATCAACCCTCCACCGCCACCCTCTGTCTTCTGTGTTCAAGCCAGTTCTATATCCAACTTGATCAGATGGGCCAATGGGCTGAGGAGGGGCGGATCAAGTTTAATTTAGATTGGGGTGGCATGATGATTCTGTGGTTAGCACTGCTGCCTTACAGCACCAGGGTTCCAGGTTCAATTCCAGTGCCAGGCAACTGTCTGTGTGGAGTTTGCACATTCTCCCTGTTTCTGTGTGGGTTTCCTCCCACAGTCAAAAGATATGCAGGGCAGGTGAATTGGCCATGCTAATCTGCCCATAGTGTTAGGAGCATTAGTCAGAGTGAAATGGGTCTGGGTGAGTTACTCTTTGGAGGGTTGGTATGGACTGGTTGGGTTGAAGGGCCTGTTTCCACACTGTAGGGAATCTAATCTAATCATATGCTTCCTTCTTTTTCTTAACCAAATCCTCAATTTCTTTAGTCATCCAGCTTTCCCTATACCTATCAGCCTTCCCTTTCATCTTGACAGGACTATACTGTCTCTGGACTCTTGTTATCTCATTTCTGAAGGTTCCCATTTTCTGCCTGTTCCTTTACCTGAGAACATCTGCCCCCAGTCAACTTTTGAAAGTTCTTGCCTAATACTGTCAAAGTTAGCCTTCCTCCAACTTATAACTTCAACTTTTAGATCTGATCTATCCTTTTCCATCATTATTTAAAATTAATAGAATTATGGTCGCTGCCCCCAAGTCACCTGCCCTGCCTTATTTCCCAAGAGTAGGTCAAGTTTTGCACCTTCTCTAGTAGGTACATCCACATACTGAATCAGAAAATGTTCTTGTACACACTTAACAAATTCCTCTCCATCTAAACCCTTAACACTTTGGCAGTCCCAGTCTATGTTTGGAAAGTTAAAATCCCCTACCATAACCACTCTATTATTCTTATAGATAACTGAAATCTCCTTACAAACTTGTTTCTCAATTTCCCACTGACTATTGGGGGGGTCTATAATGCAATCCCAATAAGGTGATCATCCCTTTCTTATTTCTCAATTCCAACCAAATAACTTCCCTGCACTTGGCCCATATCTTCCAAACCTTTCCTATCCATGTATTTGTCCAAATGCCTTTTAAATGTTGTTAATGTCCCTGTCTCTACCACGCCCACTGGCAGCTCATTCTATAAACCAACCACCCTCTGTGTAAAAAAGCTGCCCCTCAGGTTCCCTTTTATTCTTTTCCCTCTAACCTTAGACTGATGCCCTCTAGTCCTTGAATCCCCAACCTTGGGAAAAAGATGGAGTGCATTCACCCTATTGATGCCTCTCATGACCTTATACACTTCTATAAGATCTCCCTTCAGTCTCCTCTACTCTAAACAAAGAAATCTAGCTTGTCCAACCTCTCCCTATAACTCAAAACCTCGAGTCCTGGCAACATCTTTGTAACTTTCTTCTGCACACTCTCCAGTTTAATAACATCCTTCCTGTAGCAAGGTTACCAAAACTGAACACAATACTCCAAGTGCAGCCTCACTAACATCCCATACAACTGCAGCATAACTTCCCAGCTTCTATACTCAATGCCCTGACCGATGAAGGCCAGTGTTCCAAAAGCCTTCTTCACTGCCCTGTCTACCTGGGACTCCACTTTCAGAGAACCGTACACCTGAACTCCAAGGTCCCTCTGTTCCCCTACAATTCCTAAGGTCCTAACATTTACCATGAAACTCCTACCTTGATTTGACATTCCAAAATGCAAGACCCTCACAATTATCCATATTAAACTCCATTTGCCATTTCTCGGTCTACTTCCCCAGCTGATCAAGGTCCTGCTGCAACTTCTGACAACCTTCCTCACTGTCCACAACACCACCTATTTTAGCATCATCTACAAACTTACTAATCATGCCTTGTACGTTCTCATTCAAATCATTGATGTAGATAACAAACAGTAATGAGCCCAGCACTGATCCACTAGTCACAGGCCTCCAGTCCAACAAGCATCCTTCCACTACTACCCTCTGCCTCCTGCCATCAAGCCAATTGTGTATCCAATTTGCCAGCTCACCCTGGATTCCATGTGATCTAACCCTCATCAACAGCCTATCATGTGGAACTGAAGTGCTTACTGAAATCCATATACACTACATTTACTGCCCTGCCCTCATCAACCTTCAAGAACTCTAAATTTGTGAGGCATGATCTCTCACTCACAAAGTTGAAACTTTATTGCTGGAACAGCACAGCAGGTCAGGCAGCATCCAGGGAACAGGAGATTCGACGTTTCGGGCACAGGCCCTTCCTGAAGAAGGGCCTGTGCCCGAAACGTCGAATCTCCTGTTCCCTGGATGCTGCCTGACCTGCTGTGCTGTTCCAGCAATAAAGTTTCAACTTTGATCTCCAGCATCTGCAGACCTCACTTTCTCCTCTCACTCACAAAGCCATGCTGACTATTCATAATCAAACCCTGTCTTTCCAAATGCATGTATATCTTATCCCTTAGAATCTTCTTGAGTAACTTACCTACCCCAGATATTAGGCTTACTGGTCTATTGTTCCCAGGTTTTCCTTTGCAGCCTTCCTTTGAATAAGGGCACAACATTCATTACCCGCCAGTGTTCCAGGACTTCACCCGTTGCTAACGATGATGCAAAATATCAGCCAAGGCTCCCGCAATTTTTTCTCTAGCCTCTTGCAGTGTTCTTGAATATATCTGGTCAGGATCAGGAGATTTATCCACCTTCATGCATCCTAATACATCTAACACCACCTCTACTGTGATATGGACCGTCCCCAAGAAATCGCCACTAACTTCCCCAAGTTCCCAAGTCTTTATGTCTTTCTCAACAGTAAACACAGAGGAGAAATATTCATTGAAGTCCTCGCCTATCTCTTGAGGTTTTATAGATATGTGTCCACTTTGTTCCTCAATGGATCCTATTCTCTCTCTAATTATTCTTCTTCTTTAATATATTAAAAGAACCTCTTTGGATTCACCCTAATCTTCTCAGTCAAGATTTTCTCATTCGCCCTTTTTGTCCTCCTAATTTCCTCCTTTAGTAAACTCCTGTATCCCCTGTATACCTCCAGGATTCCCTTGATCCCAGCTGCCTATACCTGAGCCATGTCTCCTTTTTTCTGGTCAAACCTTCAATAATCGCTTATCATCCAGGGTTCCCTATTCCCGCCAAACTTGCCCTTCACAGGAACATATAGACCTTAAACTCTAGTTATCTCACTTTTAAAGGCCTTCCACTTGCCTGCAAACAAACTACTGAAAATTCATGGGGTCCAGGGTGGATAAAGAACTGGCTGGGCCTCAGGTGACAGAGCAGTAGTGGAAGGGAGTTTCTCAAAATGGAGAACTGTAACCATGCTGGGACCACTGTTGTTTGTGATATACACAAATGATTTGGAGGAAGGTATATGTGATCTATTAGCATGTTTGCCAATGACACTAAGATTGGTGGAGTAGCAGAAAGTGAAGGGGAACTGTCAGTGAATACAGCAGAGTATAGATAGATTGGAGAGTTGGGCAGAGAAATGGCAGGTGGAGTTCAATCCGGACAAATGCGAGGTGATGCATTTTAGAAGATGCAATTCAAGATTGAATTATACAGTAAATGGCAAAGTCCTGGGGAAAACTGATGTACAGAGAGATCTGGGCGTTTATTATTCATTGTTCCCTAAAGGTGGCAACGTAGGTCAGTAGAGTGGTCAAGAAGGCATACGCATGTTTTCCTTCATCAGCCGGGGTATTGAGTACAAGAGTTGGCAGGTCATGTACAGTTCTGGTCACCACATTACTAAAAGGATGTGGATGCTTTGGAGAGGATGCAAAGGAGATTCACCAGGATGTTGCCTCATATGGAGGGTGCTAGCTATGAAGAGAGATCGAGTAGATTAGGATTATTTTCATTGGAAAGGCAGAGTTTATGGGGGGATCTGATTGAAGTCTACAAAAACACAAGAGGTATAGACAGGGTGGATAGCAAGATGCTTTTTCCCAGTGTAGGAGAATCAATGACTAAGGGTCATGAATTCAAAGTGAGAAGGGAAAAGTTTAGGGGAGCTATACGTGGAAAGTTCTTTACACAGAGGGTGGTGGGTGCCTGGAATGCATTACCAGTGGAGGAGGCAGAGGCGAGCACGGTAGTGTCACTTAAGATGTATCTAGACAGATACATGAATGGGCAAGGAGCAGAGGGATACAGACCCTTAGAAAATAGATGACATGTTTAGATAGAGGATCTGGATCAGCACAGCCTGGAGGGCCGAAGGGCTTAGAGTGATAGAGATGTACAGCATGGAAACAAACCCTTCGGTCCAACTCGTCCATGCCGACCAGATATCCCAACCCAATCTAGTCCCACCTGCCAGCACCCGGCCCATATCCCTCCAAACCCTTTCTATTCATATACCCATCCAAATGCCTCTTAAATGTTGCAATTGTACCAGCCTCCACCACTTCCTCTGGCAACTCATTCCATACATGTACCACCCTCTGTGTGAAAGAGTTGCCCCTTAGGTCTCTTTTATATCTTTCCCCTATCACCCTAAACCTTTGCCCTCTAGTTCTGGACTCCCCACCCCAGGGAAAAGACTTTGTCAATTTACACAACCCATGCCCCCCATGATTTTGTAAACCTCTATAAGGTCATTGCTCAGCCTCCGACGCTCCAGGGAAAGCAGCCCCAGCCTGTTCTGCCTCTCCCTGTAGCTCAAATCCTCCAACCCTGGCAACATCCTTGTAAATCTTTTCTGAACCCTTTCAAGATTCACAACATCTTTCCGATAGGAAAGAGACCAGAATTGCTCGCAATATTCCAACACTGGCCTAACCAATGTCCTGTACAGACACAACATAACCTCCCAACTCCTGTACTCAATACCCTGACCAATAAAGGAAAGCATACCAAACACCTTCTTCACTATCCTATCTACCTGCGACTCCACTTTCAAAGAACTATGAACCTGCACTCCAAGGTCTCTTTGTTCAGCAACACTCCCTAGGACCTTACCATTAAATGTGTAAGTCCTGCTAAGATTTGCTTTCCCACCTCGCATTTATCTGAATTAAACTCTATCTGCCACTTCTTAGCCCATTGGCCCATCTGGTCCAGATCCTGTTTTAATCTGAGGTAACCCTCTTCACTGTCCACTACACCACCAATTTTGTATGTCATCTGCAAACTTATTAACTGTACCTCTTATGCTCGCATCCAAATCATTTATGTAAATGACTAAAAGTAGAGGACCAGCACATATCCTTGTGGCACGCCAGTGGTCACAGGCCTCCAGTCTGAAAAACAACCCTCCACCACCACCCTCTGTCTTCTACCTTTGAGCCAGTTCTGTATCCAAATGGCTAGTTCTCCCTGAATTTCATGAGATCAAACCTTGCTCGTCAGTCTCCCATGGGGAACCTTGTTGAATGCCTTACTGAAGTTCATAAGGATCCCACATCTACTGCTCTGCCCTCATCAATCTTCTTTGTTCGAAAGAATGTAGATAGATAGATTACTTACAGTGTGGAAACTGGCCCTTTGGTCCAACAAGTTCACACCGACCCGCCGAAGCGCAACCCACCCAGACCCATTCCCCTACATTTACCCCTTCAGCCAACACTATGGGCAATTTAGCATGGCCAATTCACCTAACCTGCACATTTTTGGTCTGTGGGAGGAGACCAGAGCGCTCGGAGGAAACCCACACAGACGCAGGGAGAATGTGCAAACTCCACACAGACAGTCGTCTGAGGTAGGAATTGAACCCAGGTCTCTGGCGCTATGAGGCAGCAGGTGCTAACCACTGTGGCACCCTTCTTCAAAAAACTCAGTCAAGTTTGTGAGACATGATTTCCCATGCACAAAACCATGTTGATGATCCCTAATCAGTCCTTGCCTTTCCAAATACATGTACATCCTATCCCTCAGGATTGCCACCAACAACTTGCCCACCACCGAGGTCAGGCTCACCAGTCTATAGTTCCCTGCCTTTTCCTTACCACCCTTCTTAAACAGTGGCACCACGTTTGCCAACCTCCAGTCTTCTGGCACCTCACCTGTGACTATCGATGATACAAATATCTCAGCAAGGGGCCCAGCAATCACTTCCCTAGCTTCTCACAGAGTTCAAGGGTACACCTGATCAGGTCCTGGGGATTTATCCACTTTTATGCATTTCAAGACATCCAGCACTTCCTCCTCTGTAATCCGGACATTTTGCAAGATGTCACATCTATTTCCCTGCAGTCTATATCTTCCATATCCCTTTCCACAGTAAATACTGATGCAAAGTACTCATTTAGTATCTCCCCTATTTTCTGCGCCTCCACACAAAGGCCGCCTTGCTGATCTTTGATGGTCCCTATTTTTTCCTTAGTTCCCTTTTGTCCTTAATGTATTTGTAAAACCTCTTTGGATTCTCCTTAATTCTATTTGCCAAAGCTATCTCATGTCCTCTTATTGCCCTCCTGATTTCCCTCTTAAACATACTCCTACTTCCTTTATACTCTTCTAAGGATTCACTCGATCGATCCTGTCTATACCTTACATATGCTTCCTTCTTTTGCTTAACGAAACCCTCAATTTCTTTAGTCATCCAGCATTCCCCATACCTACCAGCCTTCCCTTTCACCCTAACAGGAATATACTTTCTCTGGATTCTCATTATCTCATTCTGAAGGCTTCCCTTTACCTGCGAACATCTGCCCCCAATCAGCTTTTGAAAGTTCTTGCCTAATACCATCAAAATTGGCATTTCTCCAATTTAGAACTTCAACTTTTAGATCTGGGCTATCCGTTTCTATCATTATTTTAAATCTAATAGAATTATGTTCGCTGGCCCCAAAGTACTACCCCACTGACACCTCAGTCACCTGCCCTGCCTTATTTCTCAACAGTACGTCATGTTTTGCACCTTCTCTAATAGGTACATCCACATACTGAATCAGAAAATTGTGTTGTACACACTTAACAAATTCCTCTCCATCTAAACCCTTAACACTATGGCAGTCCCAGTCTATGTTCGGAAAGTTAAAATCCCCTACCGCAACCTCCCTATTATTCTTACAGTTAGCTGAGATCTCCTTACAAGTTTGTTTCTCAATTACCCTCTGACTATTAGGGTCTTGTTTAAAAGAATCTTACTAACTATGAGCAAAGGAAGCAAGCAAAAAGTACCTTTCCCCTCTGCACCAAATCCCCACACTGCCTCCAAAGTCACCAAACTACACACACACTTGGGCTGTATCTCACTCCAGGTGTGATACCTCCTTCCTGACAGTGCACTGCTTCATCATGATCAGTTGTGTTTACACAGCTGCTTTGTTCGAAAAGTGGGGAAAGGTGTTTGTAAATGGGCCAGCACCAAGGGGAGTGAGTGTACAAGGTGAGATTCAGTTGGTAACAAGTCACGCATTGGTTTGTGTAGTTATCTCCAGTTGTGGATGACAAGAGCCATCAACCTGACAGCAACTATCTGGTTGACCCCTGGGAAGCTGAACCACTTGTGGGTATGGATAATACGACCCAATAGCTCAGTGGTCAGCACTGCTGCCTCACAGTGCCAGCGACCCGGTTCAATTCCAGCCTCAGGTGACTTTATGGAGATTGCACGTTCTCCACATGTCTGCTTGGATTTCTTACTGGTGCTTTCGTTTCTCCAACAATCCAAAGATGTGCAGGTTAGGTAAGTTGGCCATAGTGTTCAGGAAGGTGCAGGTTAGGTGCATTGTTCAGGGGTGATGATAGAGTAGGGGAATGGGTCTGGGTGGGTTACTCTTCTGAGGCCAAAGGGCCTGTTTCCACACTGTAGGGATTCTATGATACTTGCAGAAGCCTATGGACAGATGGTGTGGTTTTTGTCTCCTGCAACGAAGTACCTAAAGCCTGACGAAAGCCAATTAATTTTCTCTCACCAGTTGATGCAAGCCGTGGTCTTTACTAACCACCGGTGCCTTTTGCGAAGAAATGACAAGAACATAAAGAAGAGAGATTGAAGAACAGAACATCTTGAAGCAAAGGAATTCTTTCAGCTGCCCTGGATCTCTCCTCATGGAATTTAGCAGGATAGGGGTGGGATCTGATTGAAACCCTCAGAATACTGTTTTTTATGTTCATGGTCTTTTAAGATAGGGATAGTTTTAGGTTTCCTGAAGAGTCAGCAGAGTTTTGTTTAAATGTGAACAGAATGTTCAGCAATATAAAAAATGTATTAGCTCCAGTGCACGGATTGGGTAATTATTGTGACAGCTAATATTGATTTCATTGGATTAGAGCACCTGTAATTAATCCCTACCATTCCTGCAATCATCAATAAGTGAAATTTTTCCATCAAAATACATAAAATGGCCCAGTTTACCTGTCAAGGGTGCGGTGCTGGCAAAGCCACAGCACATCAGGCAGCATCCAAAGAGCAGGAGAATTGACATTTCAAGCATAAGCCCTTCACCAGGCCTAGTTTACCTGTCTGATAACTCAGGTTAAGGTTAAACATGGACCAGATTTCTGTACATAACCAAAATCACTATTTTTTTTAGAATCCCTGCAGTGTGGATGCAAGCCATTTGGCCCATCGATTCCACACTGACCCTCTGAACAGCATGCTGCCCAGACCCAAGCCCCTATCCTGTTTCTGTAACCCCGCATTTCCCATGGCCAATCCACCTCACCTGGACATTTCTGGACTATGGGAGGAAACCGGAGCACCCGGAGTAAATTTGTTTATGACAAATAAATAGATTCTAATCACAGGTCAACAACTTTGAAATGTCAACATATAACCTTACCAGTTGAAACTCCCCTATGCATACATGTCAGACAAAAAACATTGGGGTTTTGGGTGGAGAGGACAAACTGGACAATGGCGCCCGTTACTGGGCTGGCTGAAATAATTCCTTTGCTTCAAGATGTTCTGTTCTTCAATCTCTCTTCTTCATGTTCTTGTCATTTCTTCACAGAAGGCACTGGTGGTTAGTAAAGACCACGGCTTGCATCAGCTGAGGAGAGAAAATTAATTGGCTTTCGTCAGGCTTTAGGAACTTCGTTGCAGGAGATAAAAACCACACCATCTGTCCATAGGCATCTGCAAGTATCATAGAATCCCTACAGTGTCGAAACAAGCCCTTCGGCCCAACAAGATTACACCAACCCTCAGAAGAGGAACCCACCCAGACCCATTCCCCTACCCTATTACCACCCCTGAACCTTCCTTAACACTATGGCCAATTTACATAACCTGCACATCTTTGGATTGTTGGAGAAACGAAAGCACCAGTAAGAAATCCAAGCAGACATGTGGAGAACGTGCAATCTCCATAAAGTCACCTGAGGCTGGAATTGAACCGGGTCGCTGGCACTGTGAGGCAGCAGTGCTGACCACTGAGCCATTGGGCCGTATTATCCATACCCACAAGTGGTTCAGCTTCCCAGGGGTCAACCAGATAGTTGCTGTCAGGTTGATGGCTCTTGTCATCCACAACTGGAGATAACTACACAAACCAATCTGTGACTTGTTACCAGCTGAATCTCACCTTGTACACTCACCTTGGTGCTGGCCCATTTACAAACACCTTTCCCCACTTTTCGAACAAAGCAGCTGTGTAAACACAACTGATCATGATGAAGCAGTGCACTGTCAGGAAGGAGCTATCACACCTGGAGTGAGATACAGCCCAAGTGTGTGTGTAGTTTGGTGACTTTGGAGGCAGTGTGGGGATTTGGTGCAGAGGGGAAAGGTACTTTTTGCTTGCTTCCTTTGCTCATAGTTAGTAAGATTCTTTTAAACAAGACCCTAATAGTCAGAGGGTAATTGAGAAACAAACTTGTAAGGAGATCTCAGCTAACTGTAAGAATAATAGGGAGGTTGCGGTAGGGGATTTTAACTTTCCGAACATAGACTGGGACTGCCAAAATGTTAAGGGTTTAGATGGAGAGGAATTTGTTAAGTGTGTACAACACAATTTTCTGATTCAGTATGTGGATGTACCTATTAGAGAAGGTGCAAAACTTGACTTACTCTTGAGGTGTCAGTGGGGGAGCACTTTGGGGCCAGTGACCATAATTCTATTAGTTTTAAAATAGTGATGGAAAAGGATAGCCCAGATCTAAAAGTTGAAGTTCTAAATTGGAGAAAGGCCAATTTTGACGGTATTAGGCAAGAACTTTCAAAAGCTGATTGGGGGCAGATGTTCGCAGGTAAAGGGAAGCCTTCAGAATGAGATAATGAGAATCCAGAGAAAGTATATTCCTGTTAGGGTGAAAGGGAAGGCTGGTAGGTATGGGGAATGCTGGATGACTAAAGAAATTGAGGGTTTCGTTAAGCAAAAGAAGGAAGCATATGTAAGGTATAGACAGGATCGATCGCGTGAATCCTTAAAAGAGTATAAAGGAAGTAGGAGTATGTTTAAGAGGGAAATCAGGAGGGCAAAAAGGGGACATGAGATAGCTTTGGCAAATAGAATTAAGGAGAATCCAAAGAGGTTTTACAAATACATTAAGGACAAAAGGGTAACTAAGGAAAGAATAGGGACCATCAAAGATCAGCAAGGCGGCCTTTGTGTGGAGGCGCAGAAAATGGTGGAGATACTAAATAAGTATTTTGCATTAGTATTTACTGTGGAAAGGGATATGGAAGATATAGACTGTAGGGAAATAGATGGTGACATCTTGCAAAATGTCCATATTACAGAGGAGGAAGTGCTGGATGTCTTGAAAGGGTTAAAGGTGGATAGATCCCCAGGACCTGATCAGGTGTACCCTAGAACTCTGTGGGAAACTAGAGAAGTGATTGCTGGGCCTCTTGCTGAGGTATTTGTATCATCGATAGTCACAGGTAAGGTGCCAGAAGACAGGAGGTTGGCAAATGTAGTGCCACTGTTTAAGAAGTGCGGTAAAGACAAGCCAGGGAACTATAGACCGGTGAGCCTGACCTCAGTGGTGGGCAAGTTGTTGGGGGTAATCCTGAGGGACAGGATGTACATGTATTTGGAAAGGCAAGGACTGATTAGAGATAGTCAACATGGCTTTGTACGTGGGAAATCATGTCTCACAAACTTGATTAAGTTTTTTGAAGAAGTAACAAAGCAGATTGATGAGGGCAGAGCAGTAGATGTGATCTATATGGACTTCAGTAAGGCGTTGGACAAGGTTCCGTCTGGGAGACTGATTAGCGAGGTTAGATCTCATGGAATATAGGGAGAACTAGCCATTTGGATACAGAACTGGCTCAAAGGTAGAAGACAGAGGGTGGTGGTGGAGGGTTGTTTTTCAGACTGGAGGCCTGCGACCACTGGCGTGCCACAAGGATCGGTGCTGAGTCCTCTATCTTTTGTCATTTACATAAATGATTTGGATGCGAGCATAAGGGGTACAGTTAGTAAGTTTGCAGATGACACCAAAATTGGAGGTGTAGTAGACAGCGAAGAGGGTTACCTCAGATTACAACAGGATCTGGACCAGATGAGCCAATGGGCTGAGAAGTGGCATATGGAGTTTAATTCAGATAAATGCGAGGTGCTGCATTTTGGGAAAGCAAATCTTAGCAGTGCTTATACACTTAATGGTAAGGTCCTAGGGAGTGTTGCTGAACAAAGACTTGGGAGTGCAGGTTCCTTGTTCCTTGAAAGTGGAGTCGCCGGTAGATAGGATAGTGAAGAAGGCATTTGGTATGCTTTCCTTTATTGGTCAGAGTATTGAGTACAGGAGTTGGGAGGTCATGTTCTGGCTGTACAGGACATTGGTTAGGCCAGTGTTGGAATATTGCATGCAATTCTGGTCTCCTTCCTATCAGAAAGATGTTGTGAAATTTGAAAGGGTTCAGAAAAGACGTACAAGGATGTTGCCAGGGTTGGAGGATTTGAACTATAGGGAGAGGCTGAACAGGCTGGGACTGTTTTCCCTGGAGCGTCGGAGGCTGAGCAGTGACCTTATAGAGGTTTACAAAATTATGAGGGGCATGGATAGGATAAATAGACAAAGTCTTTTCCCTGGGATCAGGGAGTCCAGAGCTAGAAGGCATAGGTTTAGGGTGAGAGGGGACAGATATAAAAGAGATCTAAGGGGCAACCTTTTCACGCAGACGGTTGTACGTGTATGGAATGAGCTGCCAGAGGAAGTGGTGGAGGCTGGTACAATTGCAACATTTAAGAGGCATTTGGATGGGTATATGAATAGGAAGGGTTTGGAGGGATATGGGCCAGGTGCTGGCAGGTGGGACTAGATTAGGTTGGGATATCTGGTTGGCGTGGACAGGTTAGACCAAAGGGTCTGTTTCCATGCTGTACATCTCTAATGACTCTATGACTTGCCTATTTTTAAGCTTCAAATAAAGGCCAAGATTCCATTTGCCTTCTTAATTTCTTGCAGTATATGCATGTTAATTTTGTTTCATTCACCCTCTGTGCTTCATTTTGTTTGGAATTATGGGCGGCACGTTGGCGCAGTGGTTAGCACTGCTGCCTCACAGCGCCAGAGACCTGAGTTCAATTTCCGCCTCAGGTGACTAACTGTGTGGAGTTTGCACGTTCTCCCTGTGTCTGCGTGGGTTTCCTCCGGGTGGTCCAGTTTCCTCCCACAGTCCAAAGATGTGCAGGTCAGGTGAATTGGCCATGCTAAAATTTCCCGTAGTGTTAGGTTAGAGGTACGGGTGGGTTGCGCTTTGGCGGGTCGGTGTGGACTTGTTGGGCCGAAGGGCCTGTTTCCACACTGTAATATAATCTAATCTCTCTTCATTTAAATGATATGAAGAATCAAAGGGAAGTCTATCAAAGTGCACTTTCCTATATTAAATTCCATTTGCCAAGATTTTGTCCACCTGGTTATACCAGGTTGGAGCCATCAATTTAATGAAACGCCATATCTTCCCAGGATTTGTTGCATTACCTCCCTGCCTGTACAAAGTTAAAATTTTTAAAACTCACTTGCTCGTCAAATTCAAACTCATGAGTTTCTGGAAACCACAAGTAAAGATATAAAAACTGCCATCCCTGTATCAAATTCCCAATTTAGTACTGTTATTGCATTATACTCTGTGTGTTCCCATTTTTAGGTGTTAGTAGCCAAACCTGTATGCTTTTACAGAGAGTCAATAACTCTCATGCAAGCTGTAGTTGGAAAATTAGTTTCTTGCTGCTGTGATTAATACTTGTGCACTTTCAATTGATTGATGGTTAGTACTGCTACCAGGAGATTCCTGCTAACTAGACTCCCTAACCAGCTTCAAGATTAGAGTGGTGCTGGAAAAGCATAGCAGGTCAGGCAGCATCCGAGGAGCAGGAACATCAATGTTTCGGGCAAAAGCCCTACATCAGCCATTCCTGATGAAGGGCTTTTGCCTGAAACATCGATTTTCCTGCTCCTCGGATGCTGCCTGACCTGCTGTGCTTTTCCAGCACCACTCTCATCTGGACTCTGGTTTCCAGTATCTGCAGTACCCACTTCTGCCTCATTAACTAGCTTGCAGTCTGGAAGATCTAAGTTAGAGCCTGACTGCTAAACTAAACTTGAATTATCACAGAGATTCCCAATTTCCCAAGTTTGTACTCGTACCTCAGCACATTTTGTTCCTATGCTCCAAATAACATGTACCTTGCTTATAAGAAATTTGGATAGAATTGGATCAACATGGGGTGGCACGGGTGGCTCAGTGGTTAGCACTGCTGCCTCCCAGGGACCCAGGTTCAATTCTAGCCTCGGGCGACTGTCTGCGTGGAGGTTGCACATTCCCCCCTTGCCTGCAAGGGTTTCCTCCGGGTGCTCCAGTTTCCCCACACAATCCAAAGATGTGTGGGTTCGGTGAATTGGCCAAGCTGAATTCCCCATAGTGTTGGTTATGTGCATTAGTCAGAGGGAAATGTAGAGTTGTAGGGTAAGAGAATGAGTCTGGGTGGGTTACTCTTCAGAGAGTGAGTGTGGACTTGTTGGGCCAAATGGCCTGTTTCCACACTGGAAGGATTCTATGATTCTAATTGCAGCCACGGAAGGAGGAAGTTTGGTGTGATGTTCTGAGATTTCACACACGATGATACGTTTCGCTCAGTTTGAAGTCTTAGGTCACCTTTAAATGTAGATGTGTCCCATTTTCCACACTCTCAAACCTTTTGACCAAATGACAACTTAATACCATGGTAGCTTGAAGCCAATATAAAGACTTAAGAATTTCTCCCTTGCTTTTCTCTAATGTAAGCATACCAGTGTTAAATGTTAAGAGAATGAAAAATGGTCCTGAATGCCCATCAATGAACACTTGAAAATAAATCGCTCCATCCAAACACAGTCACATCTGCCATCATTATTTTCACAGCTGTTACTTTTGCCTTTTCTGCCCTCCTAAAACTGTCATTGTCAATGTTTATAGCTATGCATTTCAAAATCTTTTCAAGACCGCCTATCATTTTAAGCAAGTGCTTTTAAAAATCATATTTTCAATTCTGGAACACAATTTGGCTTTTTTTTTGGCAGTGTTGTTGAATTTACAGCAAAAATCTTTTCATCACGTTCAGATTGTCATGAGTTGGGCACTGCACAGCAACAACCGCAAGCTGCATTTATATAGCATCTTGAACACTCTAAAACATTCCTTGAGGCACTCCATGGGGATGCTATAAAAGAAAAATTTGATACCAAGTCCCATAATGATCCTGCCCTTTGACCTGGGCATTGTGACCCTGCCTCTGACCCGGGCACCGCGACTCTGCCTCTAACCCAGGCACTATGATGCTACCCTCTGATCGAGCACTGTGACTCTGCCCCAACCCTGGCACTATAACACTGCCCTCTGACCCGAGCACTGTCACCCTGCCCCAACCCAGGCACTGTGACACTGCCCTCCAACCCAGGCACCACGACCCTGCCCTCTGACCTATGCACTGTGGCCCTGCATGCTGACCCAAGCACCGTGAACTTGCCCTCTGACCTGAGCACCGTGACCCTGCCCTTTGATCCAAACACATTAACCCTGCCCTCTGACCCAGGCACCATGACCCTGCCCTCTGACCTATGCACTGCCCCTACCCCAACATTCTGGCCCCACCCCCAAACCAGTTACAATGACTCCCCCATACCTCAGCACAGCAGCACCAACACCTAATCATTAACAGTGAGCCCCCCCCAAACTGGGGATATTGACTCCCTACTTCCTTGCTGAGCACAGCAACCACCTAAAGCCCTGGGCCCCAGTTATTGATCCTTGACATTCCTAGTTGTCCTGGCCCCTGAAAACAAGAGGACCTGAGATGCAGTCAAGGAAACAGGACAGTGACAGCAAATTAGCCCAACCCCAAGCTGATAGCAATTGGCATCGTGATTTCTAGCTGGGAGTAAGGAGTAGGCGAAACATACACATTAATTCCAATCTCTCAAGACTTTTACTTCTTGGCCTTAAACTGTGTAACTGTTCCAAATATAAAAATATTTTGATTTTAAATTTTAATGTTAATTTTAGTTTTAATTTTAATAAAGAGAATGCAGCAAACAATGAATGAAATAATTTTCCATTGTATTTGGTGCTTTGAAATAAAATTAAATCATTCAAATCTTTGTAGCTAACTTACAGTTTTTCCAATGTTTGTTTAAACAAGCAAGCATTGAAGAAAGTGGGGAATGTGAAGGAGTTAAGTTTTACACATTCACAATCCCTGCATTTTACAGTAATCTTTATAATCAAAGTTCCTAAATACTGGGATTTTATCTGTGCTTCCTTTTCATTCCAAATCTACAAGCTGGATCTCCCAGCCATGTCATTAGCCGACATTGTTCTGACAATTAAAATGCTTTATCAAACATTAAGACCAGTACCTGTCCGTTACTAGGGGTCATGAGTTCAAGGTGAGAGGGGGAAATGTTTATGGGAGATATGCGTGGAAAGTTCTTTACGCAGAGGATGGTGGGTGCCTGGAACACGTTGCCGGTGGAGGTGGTAGGGACAGATGTATGAATGGGCAAGGAGCAGAGGGATACAGATCCTTAGAAAATAGGAGGCAGCTTTAGATGGAGGATATGGATCAGTGCAGGCTTGGAGGGCCGAAAGGCCTGTTCCTGTGCTGTAATGTTCTTGTTCTTTGTACCATTGGATCACAATAAATCATGATGTTGCTCGCAGAAGCAGATCAGAGACTCTTTTACATGTCCAGAGTGGAGAGGATGGGTTGGGAATGGTACAGTGTTTGCCCAGAGTACTTCCAATTGGATAGCTCACAGTGAAGTGCAGGCTAGTTATTGGCTGTTGGCAGTATTGGGCTCTCCTGAATTGTGCCATTACTGCAGCTCTGGCCCTTCGCCACAATGTATGGAGTTTGAAACACGGGATCAGGGTAACACTTCACACCCATGCCAGCTGTCATGTTATCACCTTTGCAGTGATTTCTCTTTAAGAGTTTACTATGTAAATCAGCCAAGTCCCTAGATATTCTCAGCACTGACGCAGACTCTCAGCAGGCTGCACTCAAGGTACAGAGTGTAGAGGTTACACTGTGCTGTATAGATTAGTTTAGCCATAAGTTGACTGACACCAAATCCTCAAGTAAATAGAATCTACACAGATTCCACACTTGTATTCCACACAGAAAAGAGAGGAATACCACCTCATGGAGAGTGGCTGGGATTTGATTTTCTTTCATGAATCATAGAATCCCTACAGTGTGGAAACAGGCGCTTTGGCCCAACTAGTCCACACCGACCCTCCGAAGAGTAACCCACCCAGACTCATTCCTCCACCCTATAGTTATCCCTGACTAATGCACCCAACCTACACATCCTTGAACATTATGGACAATTTAGCATGGCAAATTCACCTAACCTGCACGTTTTTGGACTGTGGGAGGAAACCGGAGCACCCGGAGGAAACCCACACAGAGAGAATGTGCAAACTCCACGCAGTCATCCAAGGCTGGAATCAAACCCTTGTCCCTAGTGCTGTGAGGCAGCAGTGCTAACCACTGAGCCTCAGTTCTATCCACTGAGCCGCAGTGCCACCACGAAAGCCAGAACAAAGAAGAAATCAGCCGTACAATTTTGAAGACCAAGGGGACAGCAGTAAACAAAGTATAACAGCAGCCCAGGAGTTCCCACAATATAGAAAACAGAAGTAAGGAAGGTTTCTTCGCAAACTGGGAGCACACTCGAGTTATCCAGATTCTTGTATGCGGACAGCTGATTCTCACCCACCTTATCGAAAGGCCATTGCAAATTTTAATGCCTGTCTGAACTCAGCCCTCTGTTCAACTAAGAGAAGGAATGTACGCAGGAAAGGTGTGTGGAGCTAACAGAGAACGCCCTCAGTGAAGTTTCAAGTCAAAACATTGCCATCAATTCTTAGTACAACATTGGAAGCATAGAAGGAATGCATAGCATTAAATATAGTATGAAAAGACAGATGGATAGCAGAAGAATAAATACTACATCTCTCTCTGCATGAACTGGAAATTCACAAATCTGCTAGCCAAGTTCAAATATCTTAACCAAAGGACGCGGCAATGCTTAATTAAGTAGTTACAGAACAAACTGTGAAAATACTCAGATGTTGGTAATGGCAGGGGTGGGGGAGGTGTTGGGAAGTGGGTGGGGGGGGGTGCGGTCACACAGTGTCAAAACCTTGAACTTATCTGAAGTGGATCAAAATGATCCTGCAAAGATATAGAAAGTGCTAAGTGATCAGTTGCAAGTAACAGTCAACTTTGGAATTTGTTGTTTAGATTTGATGCCCTACAGACAAAAGCCACAGGAATTTTAAGATCTATTTATCAGTATATTCTGTAACAATGGCAATGCATGCAATTTTTCAGACAATGAATTGTCACAGCACATAATGGAGTTGACAATTAACTCAATACCTATCAAAGCATTCTAAAAGGACCTCTTGGGGAAAAGAAAAGATCTCAGCATTGACTCACTGTTAGCAGATGATAACAGATACTGTATATAATCTTATAGCTGGACAACAGGATCAGCATGTACTAGTTGCAGGAAACAGTATTGATACTGTAGTCAGAAAGCAAGCTTTGTGGTTTATTATATCCTCCAAAAGCTTTTCTCCATTCCAAGGATTGCTTAAGGCATACAGCACACAAAAGGCTCACCTGTGCAAGAAATCCAGCTGTGTGGATAGAGTCAGAGGCTTTACCAGGATACAGTCAAACAGTGGGCAGGTACAGCTGTATGGCAAGAGCAGCAAAGAGTCTGCCAGAGACCTGTGTAAATGTACATGATATTCACAGCAAGACAAACCCATGTCAAGAACCAGAGTGGACTAGACTGTCCCAACCAGAAGATGGACAAACTCGCCAGATTGTGACGGTAACACTTTGTGTGGGTGAAGTGAACCAAACAGAAGCATTTGCCACAATCAACATCATTTCCATAAGGAAACTGGCAAACAGACTCAAAACCATGACTGACATCGGAGCAAGTGCGAATATTCTGTCACTCTGAATTCTGAAGACCCTTACTGGGATCACTGGAACTCAATCAATAACGCTTAATAATAGTTAGAGATTTAGGAAGGTGAAAGCAACTGATATGATTTAAATTCAATTAATTAACCTATCTAGAATGGAAAGATAATCTCGCTATTGATGACCATGAAGTGATTATTGATTTCTCTGGCTTACATGTGACTCCAGACCCACAGCAATATGGTTGAGTCTTAACTGCCCCTTGAAAGGGCCTTATAAGCCACTCAGTTCCAGGGCAATTAGGGACGGGCAACAACTGATAAAAGAATAAAAACCTCTTTTGATCTCAATCTCCAAAACTTCGATGTGTTTCCCAGCTGAAACAGCTTTTTGATGTGAGTTGGAACATCTGAGCATGTCATTGTCTCATATAAAAAGGTGTTTATTTATTTCACTCCCAAATGGCTGAGATCTAATTTTTCAAAACGCTACCAGAGGAAGTGGTTTCTCTCTGTTACCCTATTCACTCTATTTACCATTTTAAACATCTCAATCTGTTCACAAATCAATCTTCTAAACCCAAGAAAACATAAGTCAAATCATGTTCTCTTTACCCGTAACATCCTGGTGAACAAAAGCAGAATTCTGCAGATGGAAATCAATGGAGAGAGGAGTGTTAATGTTTCCAAAATGACTCTTCAGAATTCATGTTGTTGAATATTAGGTTTGGCAGATGAGAAAAAAATTAATTGGGTCAGCAACTCAGATAGGTTCCTTTCTGAATAAGTAGCCCAAACATCCTAAATCTGTAATATTTACTGGCCCAAAAACGAGGGATTAATCCTTAATAGGAGCCTATACAAAGGAAGTTGTCGGTCAGTGTGTTCTGGCTACAGATTAGTGGTTATCAAACATTTAATAGTGAGTGATGTTGTAAACATGTATAATATTTCATTACCATTTTTGAATTTGGATTATAAAATAGAGGCAGATGTTAGGTTTCAGTTTTATGAAAGTATCTTCTCAAACCACATCAGGCAGACATTTGGAACAGTGCCTGAAGTGTAAAGCATTGGGGAACCCCTGAGGTGTGAATGGATAACATGTCGACATTGTGAATACATTAAGGCAATTGGCTTCGCTTTGGCTTCAGGCTAAAGGCTCAATTCAGACAAACCCAATTCAGATGATAACAGTTTTCCTCTGGACAGGAGAACCATGGTTTTCAGGTTCTGTTCTGGGAAGCCTCAGCTCAGCTGAAGTGTTTTCAGGTCTGTGAAGTTTTCAGGCCAGGAGATCTTATATAAAAGTCTTTAAGTTGTTAGAACTGAAAAGGGTTACCAGGAGATTTGAAAAAGAACCATAAAATTGACTCTGTAGTCCAGGGTGAAAAGGCCAAGAGGTAGTTCAGAAAAGATTTTAACAAGGTGAGGTAGGAGTGATATTCGTCTAGGATTGAGCTTCTGTAATGGATATTGCTGGGACACAGATTGAAACTCTGTTTTAATGTTTGTGTTAAGAGCTTTCTAACTGTCTTCTATATATATAGCTATGTTTGTTTATTGCTTCTTTTGTGGAATTAACTTAGCTTCTGTTGTCAAAGAACATTTTCAGTCTCGTGAATATAGCTCAGTGACAAACCACCCCATTAAAACTAATGGCAAAATTTAAATGCGTGATCCAAATAAACCAGTTTCATTCTGGGATCTGACATTTCCATCATCATAACCTTGAACTTATTTGAGATGACTTGTATTAGTATTTGGAAGCAATGAAGGCCCTGATGTTTTTCAATACTGTTATCTGCAACAGGGTGATTTTAAGACCCCATACACACACACACCAGTATATACAATATTAATTTACTCAGACACCTTAACATGTATCAGGAAAGGACGACACAGCACAAGTATGCAGGCGCTTAACCAGGTTGCAACTTATTTTAAAAACAGAAAGGATAAGAGTTAAATTTCACACTTTTAACAACTCTATTGCGAACTATCTGATTCTTTAGAAACTTGAAATACTTCCCAGATACTGGTAACTTTGCTGGGCTGACAAACTGTTCAGTCTATTCCTCCCTTCATGGGTTGTTGATCCCTGCCTCTCTGTCTCTCTGTCTCTGTCTCTATCTCTAGTCAGAGGGCGAGATGCTCTGGTCACTGCTGAATCCAGATGTGCCTCTGGGTAGGCTGGAGAGCTGGGGCACCCTGGGTTCTTATAACCTTCTGGTTACCTTTTGGACCTTTCCAAGGACTTGACCAATCATAGGTATCGAGTGAAGTGGCTTTATCACCTTGAAATGGTTCTCGATGGTTTGCCCAACAGCAACCCCTTTGATGTGTCTGCTCTTGTGCCTGGAAGTCTGGTTTTATCCCAGAATATACACCTGGTCTTTTGTCTTACAGAGGCATGTCTGCCTCATACATCAGTGTTGCTTATTTGTCAAAGTTAAAAATCACACAACACCAGGTTATAGTCCAACAGGTTTAATTGGTTAAAAATTACACAACACACTAGCTAGTGTGCTTCCAATTAAACCTGTTGGACTATAACCTGGTGTTGTATGATTTTTAACTTTGTACACCCCAGTCCAACACCGGCATCTCCGAATCAGGTTTAATTGGAAGAACACTAGCTTTCGGAGCGATGCTCCTTCATCAGGTGATAGTGGAGGGCTTGATCGTAACACATAATTATAGCAAAAATTTACAGTGTGATGTAACTGAAATTATACATTGAAAAATTGATTGTCTGTTAAGCCTTTCATCTGTTAGAATACAGTGATAGTTTCACTTCTTTCATGTGTTAATCACAAAACCTTTTTTTAAAGTTGCATTCTCGGGTTAGCTGTTAACAATGGTGATAGCTAGACAATATGTTGAAGGTGTTGGCCCCCTGTGTTCTCTGTCTATGCCATGATGTTTAGATTGATTCTAATCTAAAAAGTGAGAAAACAGAGTTTTACATGAATTCATGCAGTTTTTGAGCTCAGAGTTCTACATGAATGCATGCAGTTTTTGAGCAAAGTACAATGTAATCCTGAAAGTACAAATTCACCCCACAAAATATATGTGTGCATGTGGGTCTTTGTCTGTCTGTGTATCTGTCTGGGGTGGGGGTTGTGAGTGTGAGAAAGTGTATGTGTATGTGTGTAGTTAGTGCAGAGTGTCTTAAGTCTGTGAGGGGGTGCATGTGTGAGTGTGGGAGTATGTGTGTCTATAAGGGTGTGTGTGGGTGTCTGTGTGTGCGTTTGTGTGTACCTGTGTCTGTGTGTATGTGAGAGTGTGCGTATGTAGGAATATCTGTGTGTGTGTGTAGTGCAATGGTGATTACCTGTAATGTGACATGAACCCAAGGTCCCGGTTGAGGCCCTCCCTATGGGTACTGAACTTGGCTATCAGCCTCTAATATTCCTACACACACACACTCTCACATACACACAGACACAGGTACACACAGACGCGCACTCAGACACCCACACACACCCTTATAGACACACATACTCCCACACTCACACATGCACCCCCTCACAGACTTAAGACACTCTGCACTCACTACACACACACACTTTCTCACACTCACAACCCCCACCCCAGACAGACACACACACACACAGACAAAGACCCACATGCACACATATAATTTGTGGGGTGAATTTGTACTTGCAGAATTACATTGTACTTTGTTCAAAAACTGCATGCATTCATGTAGAACTCAGCCCAAAAACTGCATGAATTTATGTAAAACTCTGTTTTCTCACTTTTTAGATTAGAATCAATCTAAACATCATGGCATAGACAGAAAACACAGGGGGCCAACACCTTCAACATATTGTCTAGCTATCACCATTGTTAACAGCTAACCCAAGAATGCAACTTTAAAAAAAGGTTTTGTGATTTACACATGAAAGAAGTGAAACTATCACTGTATTCTAACAGATGAAAGGCTTAACAGACAATCAATTTTTCAATGTATAATTTCAGTTACATCACACTGTAAATTTTTGCTATAAATTCTGTTACAATCGAGCCCTCCACTATCACCTGATGAAGGAGCGTCGCTCCGAAAGCTAGTGTGCTTCCAATTAAACCTGTTGGACTATAACCTGGTGTTGTGTGATTTTTAACTTTGTACACCCCAGTCCAACCCCGGCATCTCCAAATCAGGTTTATTTGTCAGCAAGTGTTGAATTGTCCTTTCACACTTCCTGATGTGTTCTGGTGCGTCTCTGGTTTCAATTGTCTGGGCTTGGGTGTTGCAAGGACTTGCCCTCCAGGCAGAATTGTCTCTTGTGTCTGTCTTGGCTCAGGCATTCCCAGCATACTTTGCTCTTTGGCCAATTTTGATGCACTGTTTACTTCAGTTGCTGTGTCTGTATTTCTGGCTTCCCCTCTTAATGATTTTTATTTCACTGGGGCAGTCGCAAGCTGCTATAATATCAATCCAATTGCAGCATTAATCAGCAAAGGGTCACACCAAAGAGCTCTGGAACATCTGTTATACAACATAATGGATTTGAAAGGGTTAACGTTGGAAATGGCTAAAAGTCACACAACACCAGGTTATAGTCCAACAGGTTTATCTGGAAGCACTAGCTTTCGGAGCGCTGCTCCTTCATCAGGTGGGTGTGGAGTATATTTCATAACCACCTGATGAAGGAGCAGTGCTCCGAAAGCTAGTGCTTCCAAATAAACCTGTTGGACTATAACCTGTGTTGCGTGATTTCTAACGTTGTACTCCACTCCAACACCGGCACTTCCACATCATGAAAATTGCATTAAGCTCCACCCAATCTGATAATGTCATGCATTCATGTTTAGGGTAATTGGAAGACTAGTTCTGGATTTTAAAGAGGACATATATGTCATCAGCTGTCTCTGAATAGTGTAAGTAACAATGTCTAACAAGCTAACATTGCTGGTACAATGATGATGAGGTCCCAGTGTTGAACTGGGGTAGGCAAAGTTAAAAATCACACAACACCAGTTTTGACCAACAGGTTTATTTAGGAGTACTAGCTTTTGGAGCACTGTTCCTTCGCAGGTAGCTAATGGGGCAGGATCATAAGACACAGAATTTATAGCACAAGACCACAGTGTCACACAACAGATACGATATATTGAGCAAATCTCGATTGCTGTTAAGTCTTTCAACTTTTAGAATGGGTTGCAGGTTTTAATTCATTAATATGTAAATCCCAGAACTTCTTTCAGGTCACATTCCCAAGATAACTTAAAGTTTTTTTTAAAAAGGTGACATCTCAGCTCAGACAATGCAGTAAAGCTGTGAGGTTAGAGTCTATCTGTATTCCAATCCTAAGTCAGACTGATACTATTTCCAACACATACACTCACACTCTCTCTCTCTCACACACACTCACACACACACTCACTCTCACTCTCTCTCTCTCTCTCTCCTTCCCCCACCTCCCCCCTTCACATGCACACATATAGGTCTATGGGTTAATTTGAATTTGCATTTGCAGAATTGTATTTGCGGATACATTCTATTTTGTTCAGTCAATGCAGACTGAACATATAACATTGTATAAATTCCTACTTTGGAAATAGAATCAGTCTGATTCAAGATTGGGATACAGACAGACTCTAACCTCAAACCTTTAATGCATTGTCTGAGCTGAGATGCCACTTACTTTTATAGATCCTTAAATTATCTCGGGAATGTGACTTGAAAGAAGTTCTGGGATTTACATATTAATGAATCGAAACCTGCAGCCTATTCTAAAAGATGAAAGACTTAACAGCAATTAAGGTTTGTTCAATATATTGCATCAGTTGTTGCAAGACGCTATGAACTTGTGTTATAAATTCTGTGATTTACGATCCTGCCTCGGTAACTACCTAAGGAAGAAGCAGCGCTCCAAAAGCTAGTACTTCCAAATAAACCAGTTGGACTACAACCTGGTGTTGTGTGATTTTTAGCTGGTACAAGATTATGCCATGCAACAAACTACTTCCTCTCATTAAGACTCATTAGTCGTCGATTTTCTACCACTTGGAGCAAGAAACAAGGAACGGCTGCAGCATCCTTCTTCCCAGTTGTGAAAGGTGCTATATAAATATAAGTCCTTTCTTTCACAAATTCCATGCACCCGGCATCTACATGGGCCTGTTGCAGGCAAAGTACTTACTGGTTGTAAAATTCTGTTTGTGTTACATTAATTGCTTAATATGAATTATCTGATTATGTAGCACATTTAAACAGCTGGAATGTGTTCATGTTTAAAATTAATGTTTGCAATTGATTTCTCTGCACAAGCACCAACAGTCAAATATAATATCCCAGGAACTTCTGTGGCAGTGTTACCAGCTGCAATGCCAAGTATAAACAGCACTATCATGTTATCATTGAGGTCTTGGTCAATGTTATTTGATGGATATATTTAATTATAGATGGTCAGAGGAAGAAAACCAATAGTAGATTATATACTGGAATAAGATGTCAGATTTCTTTGAACACAACATTGCTCGGTTATATACTTATGTGATTGTAGCACAGAGACTGGATGATCTTAGATAATGCAGGGTCAGCTGGTAAAATCCTAGAATTTCAAGTGGCCACTCTGCACATCTTTACATCATACACAAAGAACTTTCATGCTTGGGTTAAGATGCTTTTTGAAAGAAGTAGCACAGACTCAATGGGTTGAATGGCAACTTTCTGTGCCATATTATTCCATGATGCTGGCGATGTGACTGTGAGTATTACTGTTTAAAGTCTGAGCTAAATTCCATTGAAAGGTAAATTCTTTGCTCAATATATCGTATCTGTTGTGTGACACTGTGGACTTCTGCTATAAATTCTGTGTCTTATGATCCTGCCCCATTAGCTACCTGCGAAGGAGCAGTGCTCCAAAAGCTAGTACTCCTAAATAAACTTGTTGGTCAAAACTGGTGTTGTGTAATTTTTAACTTTGCCCACCCCAGTCCAACACTGGGACCTCCTCATCATTGTTCCACAAAGGAGAGGTCTTGTGACACTGTAGGATAGTGTCCCTATCTCTGGATCAGAAGCCCCACTCCAGAACTTGTTGACCATGGAAAGTGTGGCCATAATGTGGACAAACAGATTGATAATCCTCATGTAAATCCTTCCAATACACCCGATAGCAGACATTAAGTATAGGAGAGTCTCCTGGTTGTTGTAATGTTGTAGCTAAACTAAGTTTTCAGATAAGGACTATTGGCACCATGTTGTATAAGCTAGCTGGACTCTTGGTCACCATCAGGAAGATTTGCTGTCACCATCTTCCTTTTAGATTGACATCTACAGGGTCAGTCTGGTCTGGTGAGGAATGCACTGGGTAATCTAATGAGTAGAGGCCTCAAGATGTAGCTTATTACATGATCGATTCTATGTACATATTACACAGATGATGTATGATGGCAATCAGGCAGAAGGTACATTGGTATTCATAGACATTGTTATAAAGACCATGAAAGCACCTCTCAATAAGGGATCTGTCTCTTTTGAGATCCCGAACTCTGCCTTTTCCCTATACAAGTCCTTATTTTATCAAGAGATTTGCTGGAACTTAAATTAATCTTCAACGTTAAACCTCTTTAGAACCAATTGCTCTTCTCAAGATGGCAAGAAACTGGAGAGAGTTGTGGACACAGCCCAGTTCGTCACACAAACCAGCCTTCTATCCACTAACTCCATCTTTATTTCCTGCTGTCTCAAAAAAATCAACAAACATAATCAAAGATTGCTCCCATCTCAGTTATACTCTCATTCACTCTCTTCTGTCAGGCAAAAGTTTGAATAAAAAGATTGAATACACGTATGAACAGATTCAAGAACAGCTTCTTTTCCACTGTTATCAGATTTTTGAACCAACCTCTCAAATGATTACTGTTAACCTCCCTCTCTCTCTGCACCTTCTCTGCGGCTGTAATACTATGTTCTGCACTCTGTTCTGCTACCCTGATGCACTTTGCCTGGATATAATCTGCCTGGATAGCACACAAAACAACACTTCTCACTGTATCTTGGTATATGTGACAACAATAAATCAAGCTCAAACTCAAACTCATTACCTTGGGTAGCAGTGGTCAGCCATCCTGCAGACACCAATGGTAAACATTGCGGTATTTTGCCCATTAACATAGGTCAATCCAATAGGAGTTCATAGCCAAACCCTTGGGAGCAGAAGAAATGACAGACAGACTTTCCCAAAAGGACATGGCCAGCTGTTGAAAAGTCATGGGTCTGAAGCATTAACTCTGTCTTTTTCTATGGGGCAGCTCGGTGGCTCAGTGGTTAGCACTGCTGCCTCACAGCGATTGTGTGGAGTTTGCACATTCTCCCCGTGTCTGCGTGGGGTTTCCTCCGGGTGCTCCAGTTTCCTCCCACAGTCCGAAGATCTGCAGGTCAGGTGAATTGGCCATGCTAAATTGCCCATGGTGTTAGGTGCATTAGTCAGAGGGAAGTGGGTCTGGGTGGGTTTCTCTTCGGAGGGTCGGTGTGGACTTGTTGGGCCGAAGGGCCTGTTTCCACACTGTAGGGAATCTAATCTAATCTCTCTACACCCATTCTGACAGGCCTGCTGATTGTTTCAAGACCTTTCTGTTTTTTAATATTAATGAAAGTATTAAACCAGGGGATACACAGAAGGCCAGAGTAGGGAAAAGGTGGAGATGTTCTAGTGTGGTGCAGTGGAAGGAGATCACAGAGACAAGGGTAGATGTGAGGCCAAGGAAGGATATCAAAACAAGGGCAAGAATGTTAAAAGAAACAGTCTTTTCCATTATAGGCATTTTGGTAAAGTTTTACTGCAGCAGTGTTCCCAAACATAAAAACTGCATTGATAAGTGATTTGCTGAAGCTGATGGAGCAAGTATATCCTTAATAAACCAGTCAATTCCGTGGAACTAAACCTTTCAACATCTCGTTATTTCCCACAATCCTTTCTCCCTCTGATAACTTTAACTTTAGGAACAAGCCTGCATCTGTTGAACAGAGTTTATGTTGAACAGAGTACTGAACTACTTGCCGTAAAAAAAATCTCATTTTATTGTTCAAACTATGAACCTCTTGAATTGAATCCTTCAAATGAAAATGCAATGTTAATTCAAAACGCATGAAAGTTTAAACCATTGAAACCTATAACACAGAAAGTGTTTATTGGGTGATTGCACCAATGAAGATGAACTCCATTTTGTCTGTCCAGTCTGTGTACAGGTAGGACCCTGACCTTCCCGTAGTCGGTCATTTTAACACAGCGTGCTGCTCACATGCCCCACATGTCTGTCCCCTCAGCATGCTGCAGCGTTCTAATTATCACAGCACAAACAGGAGGAACAACATCTCATCTGCAGACTAGACACTTCACAGCCTTCTGGACTTCATATTGCATTCAACACCTTGAAATTGTGAACCTTTTTTTCTTTTTCTTTTAGCTTGTTATCATGTCCTCTCCTCCTCTCCCCTCATCCCAGTTACTACCCTTTCAGTCTGGCAAGGGACACACCATTGTTCTGCTAGTCTCACATTCCAATCACTTAATCTGAATTATTAACATCTTTTCTCCCACTGCACCCACTCTACACCCACTACCCTCAACAATCCATCCCCCAAATTATTGCATAAATGCTGTCTCCTCCACACTTCAGTTCACCTAGACTCAAACCGATAGCTTGCTCTCTCTCCATGGATGCTGTCTGACTCGCTGTGAGCTCCAGCAATTGTTTTCAGTACAGGCTCCAGCAACTAGCGTAATTTACTCCTCATTTTGTTTCCTTTCTCTCCGCTGGCATTTGTTTCATTCGGTCCTTCATATTTCTGTCGGCCAGGGTTTACATGATGCTGCGCGGCGTGTTTTCAGTATTGGGGGAGGTACGTAATGCAGGGCAGGTGCTCAGTCCATCAACTTTCCCGCCTCTCCTGAGCTCAGCCCTCCCAGTCGGCAGGCTGTGTGATCACTGAAACAAATGGGTACACCCTCCCCAGGGAAATGAACAAGGAAGGATCATTCGAGTTGGTTAAAAGTCCCACGTTGACCCAAAAATGACCCTACACACGCCATAATACAGTGGTTTGGGCAGAAGTGTGCAGCCAGCTATATTTTTCAAGGTTATAAAAGTGCAAGGTGAAGAGAGTGCTATCTTTGGAAGATGCTGTTTGCCCATTGGGGAATCCCTGAGAAGTAAGTGCAGCCACCGCCCCCACTGCCACTGCCATTCCCTCTTCCTAGCCCAAAGCACATCCACTGCAATGCCCTTGGCCAAGGATTCCATTCACTGGCCCCTCTGCAGTTCCAGCAATATCAACTAGGGAGATCCAGCATTGGCAGGAGCAATCGACCTACCTGCCAGTTTGATTTGAAAAGTGTGGTGCTGGAAAATCGCAGCGGGTCAGTCAGCATCCGAGGAGCAGGAAAATCAACATTTCGGGCATAAGCCCTTCTTCAGCCTGATTGTCTGGCAGCTCTGGAGGTGGGACATCCTGCCGCTGATGGCCAGAGTTCCCACTCCACTCACTTAGTCATTCATGCTGTCTGTAGGGTTAGGCTTCTTTTTAGCCTGACCACTCACCACCAGCTTTTCATCCAGTGATGGGATGTGTGTGCCCTTGTAAACTTCCGCCCTCTCTTTCCCTTGTGCATTCAGATGTTCATCATCCAGGCATTCACACCTCCTGTAGACATGTCTTATATTTCTTTACCTGTCCCACTACCACCCACATTAGCCTTGCACTGTGTACTCCTTTGTCATTTACTCATACGTGAGGAATAAGGGAATGATCAGGGAGAAGGTAGGACCGATCAGGGATAACGCAGGGAACTTGTGCATGGCGTTTGAGCAGATAGGGGAAGTCCTAAGTGAGTTTTTTGCTTCATTTTTCACTAAGGAAAGGGACCTTGTTGTGAATGAGAACCTGAGGAGCTGGGAAACAGGCTTGAACAGATCAAGATCGATTAAGTTGATGAGCTGGAAATTTTGGCAAATATTAAGATTGCTAAGTCCCCAGGGCGAGACCAGATTTAGAGTCATAGAGTCATAGAGGTGTACAGCATGGAAACAGATCCTTCGGTCCAACCCGTCCATGCCAACCAGACATTTCAACCCAATCCAGTCCCACCAGCCAGCACCCGGCCCATATCCGTCCAAACCCTTCCTATTCATATACCCATCCAAATGTCTCTTAAATGTTGCAATTGTACCAGCCTCCACCACTTCCTCTGGTAGCTCATTCCATACACGTACCACTCTCTGCGTGAAAATGATGCCCCTTAGGTCCCTTTTATATCTTTCCCCTCTCACCCTAAACCTATGCGCTCTAGTTGTGGATTGCCCCACCCCAGGGAAAAGACTTTGTCTATTTATCCTATCCATGCCCCTCATAATTTTGTAAACCTCCAAAGGTCACCCCTCAGACTCTGATGCTCGAGGGAAAACAGCCCCAGCTTGTTCAGCCTCTCCCTGTAGCTCAGATCCTCCAACCCTGGCAACATCCTTGTAAATCTATTCTGAACCCTTTCAAGTTTCACAGCATCTTTCCGATAGGAAGGAGACCAGAATTGCACACAATATTCCAACAGTGGCCTAACCAATGTCCTGTACGGCCGGAACATGACCTCCCAACTCCTATACTCAATACTCTGACCAATAAAGGAAAGCATACCAAATGCCTTCTTCACTATCCTATCTACCTGCGACTCCACTTTCAAGGAGCTATGAACCTGCACTCCCAAGTCTCTTTGTTCAGCAACACTCCCTAGGACGTTACCATTAAGTCTATAAGTCCTGCTAAGATTTGTTTTCCCAAAATGTAACACCTCGCATTTATCTGAATTAAACTCCATATGCCACTTCTCAGCCCATTGGCCCACCTGGCCCAGATCCTGTTGTAATCTGAGGTAACCCTCTTCGTTGTCCACTACACCTCCAATTTTGGTGTCATCTGCAAACTTACTAACTGTACCTCTTATGCTCGCATTCAAATCATTTATGTAAATGACAAAAAGTAGAGGACCCAGCACTGATCCTTGTGGCACTCCACTGGTCACAGGCCTCCAGTCTGAAAAACAACCCTCCACACCACCCACTGTCTTCTACCTTTGAGCCAGTTCTGTATCCAAATGGCTAGTTCTCCCTGTATTCCATGAGATCTAACCTTGCTAATCAGTCTCCCATGGGGAACCTGGTCCAACGCCTTACTGAAGTCCATAAAGATCACATCCACTGCTCTGTCCTCATCAATCTGCATTGCTACTTCTTCAAAAACCTCAATCAAGTTTGTGAGACATGATTTCCCACGCACAAAGCCATGTTGACTATCCCTAATCAGTCCATGCCTTTCCAAATACATGTACATCCTGTCCCTCAGGATTACCTCCAACAACTGAGGTCAGGCTCACCGGTCTATAGTTCCCTGGCTTGTCTTTACCGCACTTCTTAAACAGTGGCACCACATTTGCCAACCTCCAGTATTCCGGCACCTCACCTGTGACTATCGATGATACAAATATCTCAGCAAGTGGCCCAGCAATCACTTCTCTAGCTTCCCACAGAGTTCTAGGGTACACCTGATCAGGTCCTGGGGATTTATCCACCTTTAACCCTTTCAAGACATCCAGCATTTCCTCCTCTGTAATCTGGACATTTTGCAAGATGTCACCATCTATTTCCCTACAGTCTATATCTTCCATATCCTTTTCCGCAGTAAATACTGATGCAAAATACTCATTTAGTATCTCCCCCATTTTCTGCGGCTCCACACAAAGGCCGCCTTGCTGATCTTTGATGATCTCTAATCTTTCCTTAGTTACCCTTTTGTCCTTAATGTATTTGTAAAACCTCTTTGGATTCTCCTTAATTCTATTTGGCAAAGCCTATCTCATGTCCCCTTTTTGCCCTCCTGATTTCCCTCTTAAACATACTCCTACTTCCTTTATACTCTTCTAAGGATTCACTCGATCGATCCTGTCTATACCTGACATATGCTTCCTTCTTTTGCTTAACGAAACCCTCAATTTCTTTAGTCATCCAGCATTCCCCATACCTACCAGCCTTCCCTTTCACCCTAACAGGAATATACTTTCTCTGGATTCTTATTATCTCATTTCTGAAGGCTTCCCATTTTCCAGCTGTCCCTTTACCTGCGAACACCTGCCCCCAATCAGCTTTTGAAAGTTCTTGCCTAATACCATCAAAATTGGCTTTTCTCCAATTTAGAACTTCAACTTTTAGAACTGGGCTATCCTTTTCCATCACTATTTTAAAACTAATAGAATTATGGTCACTGGCCCCAAAGTGCTCCCCCACTGACACCTCAGTCACCTGCCCTGCCTTATTTCTCAAGAGTACGTCATGTTTTGCACCTTCTCTAATAGGTACATCCACATACTGAATCAGAAAATTGTGTTGTACACACTTAACAAACTCCTCTCCATCTAAACCCTTAACACTTTGGCAGTCCCAGTCTATGTCTGGAAAGCTAAAATCCCCTACCGCAACCTCCCTATTATTCTTACAGATAGCTGAGATCTCCTTACAAGTTTGTTTCTCAATTTCCCTCTGACTATTAGGATCTTGTTTAAAAGATTCTTACAAACTAGGAAGCAAGCAAAAAGTACCTTTCCCCTCTGCACCAAATCCCCACACTGCCTCCAAAGTCACCAAACTACACACACACTTGGGCTGTATCTCACTCCAGGTGTGATACCTCCTTCCTGACAGTGCACTGCTTCATCATGATCAGTTGTGTTTACACAGCTGCTTTGTTCGAAAAGTGGGGAAAGGTGTTTGTAAATGGGCCAGCACCAAGGGGAGTGTACAAGGTGAGATTCAGTTGGTAACAAGTCACGGATTGGTTTGTGTAGTTATCTCCAATTGTGGATGACAAGAGCCATCAACCTGACAGCAACTATCTGGTTGACTCCTGGGAAGCAGAACCACTTGTGGATATGGATAATACAGCCCAATAGCTCAGTGGTCAGCACTGCTGCCTCACAGTGCCATGGACCCGGTTCGATTCCAGCCTCAGGTGACTTTATGGAGTTTGCAGGTTCTCCACATGTCTGCATGGATTTCTTACTGGTGCTTTCGTTTCTCCAACAATCCAAAGATGTGCAGGTTAGGTAAATTGGCCATAGTGTTCAGGAATGTGTAGGTTAGATACATTGTTCAGGGGTGATGATAGGGTAGGGGAATGGGTCTGGGTGGGTTACTCTTCTGAGGGTTGGTGTAATCTTGTTGGGCCGAAGGGCCTGTTTCGACACTGTAGGGATTCTATGATACTTGCAGATGCCTATGGACAGATGGTGTGGTTTTTATCTCCTGCAATGAAGTTCTTAACGTCTGACGAAAGCCAATTAATTTTCTCTCATCAGCTGATGCAAGCCGTGGTCTTTACTAACCACCGGTGCCTTCTGTGAAGAAAAGACAAGAACATGAAGAAGAGAGATTGAAGAACAGAACATCTTGAAGCAAAGGAATTATTTCAGCCAGCCCAGTAACGGGCGCCATTGTTCAGTTTGTCCCCTCCACCCAAAACGCCAATGTTTTTTGCCTGACATGTATGCATAGGGGAGTTTCAACTGGTAAGGTTATATGTTGACATTTCAAAGTTGTTGACCTGTGATTAGAATCTATTTATTTGTCATAAACAAGTTTACTCCGGGTGCTCCGGTTTCTTCCCATAGTCCAAAAATGTCCAGGTGAGGTGGATTGGCCATGGGAAATGCGGGGTTACAGAGACAGGATAGGGGCTTGGGTAGAGGAGCATGCTGTTCAGAGGGTCAGTGTGGAATCGATGGGCCAAATGGCTTGCTTCCACACTGCAGGGATTCTTAAAAAAATAGCGATTTTGGTTATGTACAGAAATCTGGTCCATGTTTAACCTTAACCTGAGTTATCAGACAGGTAAACTAGGCCTGGTGAAGGGCTTATGCTTGAAATGTCAATTCTCCTGCTCTTTGGATGCTGCCTGATGTGCTGTGGCTTTGCCAGCACCGCACCCTTGACAGGTAAACTGGGCCGTTTTATGTATTTTGATGGAAAGATTTCATTTATTGATGATTGCAGGAATGGTAGGGATTCACTTCAGGTCACCCCTCAGCCTCCGACACTCAAGGGAAGGAGACCAGAATTGCACGCAATATTCCAACAGTGGCCTAACCAATGTCCTGTACACCTGCAACATGACGTGCCAACTCCTGTACTCAATACTCTGACCAATAAAAGATAGCATACCAAACACCTTCTTCACTATCCTATCTACCTGCGAGTCCACTTTCAAGGAACTGTGAACTTGCACTCGAAGGTCTCCATTCAGCAACACTCTCTCGGACCTTACCATTAAGTGTATAAGTCCTGCTAAGATTTGCTTTCACAAAATGCCGCATCTCACATTTATCTGAATTAAACTCCATCTGCCAATTCTCTGCCCATTGGCCCATCTGGTCCAGATCCTGTTGTAATCTGAGAAAACCTTCTTCACTGGCCACTACACCTCCAATTTTGATGTCGTCTGCAAACTTACTAACTATACCTCTTGTGCTTGCTTCCAAATCATTTATCCCAGGTTGCTCCAGGGAGCGAGAAAGGAGGTTGCCAAGCCCCTGACGAAGATCCTTGCTTCCTCACTCTCCATGGGAGTTGTACAGGAGGATTGGAGGGTGGTGAATGTTGTTCTTCTTTTCAAGAATGGGAATAAGGAAATCCCTGGCAATTACAGACCAGTCAGTCTTGCGTCTGTGATCAGCAAAGTTTTGGAAAGAATTCTGAGGGATAGGATTTATGACTATTTGACAAAGCATAGTGTGATTAAAGGCAGTCAGCATGGCTTTGTGAGGGGCAGGTCATGCCTCACAAACCTTATTGAGTTCTTTGAGGAGGTGTCAAGACAGGTCGACGAAGTTCGAGCAGTGGATGTGGGGTGTATGTGGACTTCAGCAAGGCATTTGATAAAGTTCCCCATGATAGGCTCATTCATAAAGTGAGGAAGTATGGGATACAGGGAGGTTTGGCTATCTGGATTTAGAATTGGCTGGCTGACAGAAGGCAGAGAGTGGTTGTAGATGGACAGTATTCTGCCTGGAGATCAGTGTTGAGTGGGGTCCTGCAGGGCTCTGTTCTTGGGCCTCTGCTTTTTGTAGTTTTTATAAATGACTTGGATGAGGAGGTTGAGGGGTGAGTTAGTAAATTTGCCGATGACAAAGGGATTGGAGGTGCCATTGATAGTATTGAGGGCTATTGCAGGCTGCAGCATGACATAGACAGGATGCAGAGCTGGGCTGAGAAATGGCAGATGGAGTTCAAACTGGATCTTTGAGGAGCATAAGTTGGGAGCATAGGCTGTCGGGGAAGGATGTCATGGAAATGTGGAACTTTTTCAAGGAACAGATACGACGTGTCCTTGATATGTATGTACCGGTCAGACAGGAAAGAAATGGTCGTGTGAGGGAACCTTGGTTGACGAGGGAGGTTGAATGTCTTATAAAGAGGAAGAAGGAGGCTTACATAAGGTTGAGGAAACAGGGTTCAGACAGAGCAGTGGAGGGATACAGGATAGCCAGAAGGGACCTGAAGAAAGGGATTAGGAGAGCCAAGAGAGGGCATGAAAAATCTTTGGCGGATAGGATCAAGGATAACCCAAAGGCATTTTATGCGTATGTGAGAAACATGAGAATGACGAGAACGAGGGTAGGTCCAATCAAGGACAGTAGTGGGAGACTGTGTATTGAGTTGGAAGAGATAGGAGAGGTCTTGAATGAGTACTTTTCTTCAGTATTTACGAATGAGAGGAACCGTATTGTTGAAGAGGTGAGTGTGAAACGGACTGGTAAGCTAGAGGAGATACATGTTAGGAAGGAAGATGTGTTGGACATTTTGAACAACTTGAGGATAGACAAGTCCCCCGGGCCTGATGGGATATATCCTAGGATTATGTGGGAAACAAGAGAGGAAATTGCAGTACCGTTGGCAATGATCTTTTCATGTTCATTGTCAACGGGGGTGGTACCAGGGGACTGGAGAGTGGTGAATGTTGTGCCCCTGTTCAAAAAAGGGAATAGGGATAACCCCGGGAATTACAGGCCAGTTAGTCTTACTTCGGTGGTAGGTAAAGTAATGGAAAGGGTACTGAGGGATAGGATTTATGAGTATCTGGAAAGGCACTGCTTGATTAGGGACAGCCAACACGGATTTGTGAAGGGTCGGTCTTGCCTTACAAGTCTGATTGAATTCTTTGAGGAGGTGACCAAGCATGTAGATGAGGGTATAGCAGTGGATGTAGTATACATGGATTTTAGTAAGGCATTTGATAAGGTTCCCCATGGTAGGCTTATGCGGAAAGTCAGGAGGCATGGGATAGAGGGAAATTTGGCCAAGTGGATAGAAAACTGGCTAACCGGTCGAAGTCAGAGAGTGGTGGTAGATGGTAAATATTCAGCCTGGAGCCCAGTTACAAGTGGAGTTCCGCAGGGATCAGTTCTGGTTCCTCTGCTGTTCGTAATTTTTATTAATGACTTGGATGAGGGAGTCGAAGGGTGGGTCAGTAAATTTGCAGATGATACGAAGATTGGTGGAGTTGTGGATAGTGAGGAGGGCTCTTGTCGACTGCAAAGGGACTTGGATATGATGCAGAGCTGGGCTGAGGAGTGGCAGATGGAGTTCAACCCTGCCAAGTGTGAGGTTGTCCATTTTGGAAGGACAAATAAGAATGCGGAATACAGGGTTAACGGTAGGGTTCTTAGTCTGGTGGAGGAACAGAGGGATCTTGGGGTCTATGTTCATAGGTCTTTGAAAGTTGCCACTCAGGTGGATAGAGCTTGTAAGAAGGCCTATGGTGTATTAGCGTTCATTAGCAGAGGGATTGAATTCAAGAGTCGTGAAGTGATGTTGCAACTGTACAGGACTTTGGTTAGGCCACATTTGGAGTACTGTGTGCAGTTCTGGTCGCCTCACTTCAGGAAAGATGTGGAAGCTTTGGAGAGGGTGCAGAGAAGATTTACCAGGATGTTGCCTGGAATGGAGAATAGGTCGTACGAGGATAGGTTGAGAGTGCTAGGCCTTTTCTCATTGGAACGGCGAAGGATGAGGGGTGACTTGATAGAGGTGTATAAGATGATCAGAGGACTAGATAGAGTAGACAGTCAGAAACTTTTTCCCCGAGTACAAGAGAGTGTTACAAGCGGACATAAATTTAAGGTGAAGGGTGGAAGGTATAGGGGAGATGTCAGGAGATGTTCTTTACCCAGAGAGTGGTGGGGGCATGGAATGCACTGCCTGTGGGAATGGTAGAGTCAGAATCTTTGGTGACCTTTAAGCGGCAATTGGATAGGTACATGGATGGGTGCTTAAGCTAGGACAAATGTTCGGCACAACATCGTGGGCCGAAGGGCCTGTTCTGTGCTGTATTGTTCTATGTTCTATGTTCTATGGATAAATGTGAAGTGATGCATTTTGGAAGGTCGAACTTGAATGCTGAATGTAGGATTAAAGAAAGGATTCTTGGCAGTGTGGAGGAACAAAGGGATCTTGGTGTTCAAGTGCATAGATCCCTCAAAGTCGCCACCCAAGTTGATAGGGTTGTTAAGAAAGCATATGGTGTGTTTTGGCTTTCATCAACAGGGGAATCAAGTTTAAGAGCTGTGAGGTTTGGTGAGACCACACTTGTAATATTGTGTCCAGTTCTGGTAACTTTGTTATAGGAAAGATACGGAGACTTTGGAGAGGGTGCAAAGAAAGTTTACCAGGATGCTGCCTGGACTGGAGGGGGCTTGTCTTATGAAGAGAGGTTGACTAAGCTCGGACTTTTCTCTCTGGAGAGAAGGAGGAAGAGAGTTGACCTGATCGAGGTATACAAGATAATGAGAGGCATGGATAGAGTCAATAGCCAGAGACTTTTCCCCAGGGCAGGATTGATTGGCACGAGGAGTCATAGTTTTAAGATATTAGGAGGAAAGCAGAGAGGAGGTGTCAGAGGTAGGTTCTTCATGCAGAGAGTTGTGAATGCATGGAATGCGTTGCCAGTGATGGTGGTGGAAGCAGAGTCATTAGGGACATTTAACTGACTGCTGGACTTGCACATGGACAGCAGTGAATTGAGGCCAGCAGAGATTAGGTTATTTTATTTTAGATTAGGAATAATCCTTGGCACAACATTGTGGGCTGAAGGGCCTGCACTTTTCTATGTTCTTAGTTCTATGTTCTAATCTCTCCTACCTTCTCTTTTAACATTGTGTTAGTCTTGGAAGTGGTCCGGTGCTCTCTTTCTGTGATGATGCTGTCACTTTAAAGGTTATTTTGCACTGATTTTGTTTCAAGAGATAGCAGAGGCACTGAGAAAGTGAGGCTTTGGGGTTTTTTTAAAGTTGGAACAATGGAAGCAGCCTGGATCTAGCCGGCTCTCACACACCAAGCTTTCTAGTTTTTAAAAATTTTTTTATTTCGTTTTAATAGAATCTTTTGGGGTCTCAAAAGAGTTGGAAGCTTCAGTGAATGTCTCCTGGCTGCTACGCTCTCTGAGTTTTCTCTTGATGTTTTTTTCATCCAGGATTAGATGAGAGAATCTGTGTCTGCATTTGCCTTTTTGCCAAGGGGTATGTTTATAGGATGTTAATATACTGGAACAGTTTTATTTGGAAGTACTGTACTAGCTTTTAGAGCACTGCTCCTTCATCAGGGAGTTGAAGGAGCAGCACTCCAAAGGCTAGTGCTTCCAAATAAATCTGTTGGACTATAACCTGATGTTGTGTGATTTTTAACTTTGTACACCCCAGTCCAACAGCAGCCCCTCCACTTATTGGAACAGTTAATTAGTAAGCGGTACTGTTAATAATATTCTGTTAGGTTTTCCAACAGTTAAGTTATTCTAAATTCCTCTTCCTTTTGTTTGTATTTTAACTATTGTGTGTAAATAGGTTGTGTTTTGCTTAATGTTGACCAGCTACATTGCAACTGGAACACAGCATTTTACATATATCTTTAAAATAAGAAAAAGTTAGGGTTTAGGTTACCTTCTTCAAGCATTTTGAAGGGATATGGTCTGGTCTGGTTACTGAAGAGAAGTTTCTGGGGTTTAAGGTCTTTTTTTAAGATTTCTCTTTATTAAACGTTTTATGAACTATCTACATTCTTGGACTGAACACAAAGTCTACACAGTAGCACCTGCCTTTTAAAAAAAAACCCAAATCATTTATTTTTCTTGTTTTTGATCATGGACAGCATGGTTGTCCAATGGTTAGCACTGCTGCCTCACAACACCAGGGACCTGGGTTCAATTCCAGTCTTGGGCAACTGTCTGTGTGGGTTTCCTCCCATAATCCAAAGGTGTGCAGGTTAGGTAAATTGATTGTGCTAAATTGCCCATAGTGTTCAGGAATGTGTAAACTAGGTGCATTAGTCTGGGGAAATGTAAAGTAATAGGATAGGGGAATGGATCTGGGTGGGATCCTCCTCAGAGAGTTGGTGTGGACTTTTTGGGCCAAATAGCCTCTTTCCACTCTGTAGGGATTCTATGAACTAAGAAAGGAATTGTTTTACCATCAAGGAATGCCAGAAGGCTGCTACATGTTTTTGAAAGCAAGTATCTTTACACTCATTGTAAATACTATTTACATAACTGTTGGTTCCAGCAGTTTGCAGATGAATTGGAGCTGCAAGATTATGTTCAGCTCTGGGCACCATGAATAAGGAATGATGTTAAAGCCCTGGAGATAGTGTAAAGGAGCTTTACTAGATCGATAGCAAGAATGAGGGATTTTAAGTATATTAGATAAAATGAGCTTATTCTTCTTGGATATTAAGAGGTGACCTTATTGAGGTGATCAAAATTATGAACAATTTTGACAGGGTAAAGAAGGATATTCTGTTCCCACTAGTTAGTATGTCAGTAACTAAAATTGTCAAAATTGTCAACAAGAGAGCTGGGAGCGAGTTGAGGAGAACATCTTTACTCAGAGGGCTTTTAGGATTTGGGAATGTGTTGCCTGGGAGAATGGGGGAGGGGGCATTCCATGGGAGCTTTAAAAGAGAGCTGGATATATTTTTGAAAGGGATTAATTTAGAGAACTACAGAGATAGGGCTGGAGAGTGGAACTAGCTGGGTAGCTGTTTTGGGAGCCAGTACAAACATGATGGGCCAAGTGGTCTCCTTCTGTCCTGTAAAATTCGATGATTATATAATTCCCTGAGTTTGCTTCACAACAAGGAACTGATTTGTCTGTGGATTACTGACCATTTAATGATGACAAAAGCCTGTGTGTGATTGGTTCTTAAGTATCTGAATAGTTTGGAATCATGAACAGTTTGGGATTGTGAACGGGAGACAGACAAGTCATTAGATCTCCACCAGCTCAGTGGCTGTGCCTGTTCTCTGCAGCAAAACCCACGTAAACCTGAGGGAAACCAATTGATTCAGTTACTGTAAACTGTGACTTTTAACTAACAACCAGAGACCTGTCTGTAAGTGTGGACCAATCACCATGTCCCTCCTGCATCCAGTGAAGGAAAACTGAGAGGCAACATTCTGAATTATCAGAAACATCACAACAGATTCTACGAACAGGAACTATAAAGCTGCCTCCCAGTATTTCCATCTATACAGTATGTAGTATATGCTGACAAGTTATAATAGTTCATAGGAGTCTGATTTTCATAATAAATGGTAATTCTTATTAAGTATGGAAACCTGGTCTGTTTTTCCCAACGTGGGCAGCACGGTGACACAGTGGTTAGCACTGCTGCCTCACAGCGCCAGAGACCTGGGTTCAATTCCCGTCTCATGTCTGTGTGGAGTTTGAACATTCTCCCCGTGTCTGCATGGGTTTCCTCCGGGTGCTCCTGTTTCCTCCCACAGTCCAAAAATGTGTAGATTAGGTGAATTGGCCGTGCTAAATTGCCCGCAGTGTTAGGTGAAGGGGTAAATGTAGGAAAATGAGTCTGGGTGGGTTGCTTTTCGGAGGGTCAGTGTGGACTTGTTGGGCCGAGGGCCTGTTTCCATACTATAAGTAATCTAATCTAATCTACTGGGTCTGACAGTCAGATAAATTGAGGAATTTTCTGTACTATTTCAAATCTTTACCTTTGGGATGACTCTGAGAATAGTGGGTGCTTTGTTTCCAGTGTGCTATCCCAGGGAGACATCTCCACCATGTGATCTCTTATGTCACTCCTGATGTAGTGTACTATTTAGATATGCAAATATTAAATCTTAGCTGTCCGCCATCCAGACCTTCCCTTTTATTCATTCCTCCCTTGCATCTTTTCCTTCTTCTTTGTCTATTCCATCTCTAACTTTTCCCATTTCTGATAAAAGGTCACAGATTTAAACCATAATCAGACTTTTGAACAGATCTCTCAAATATTAATTCTGATCTCTCTCTCTCTGCACCTTCTCTGCTGCTGTAACACTGTATTCTTCACTCTGTTCTGCTGTCCTACTGGACTTTGCATGGCATAATCTGCCTGTGTAACAAGCAAAGCAACACTTTTCACTCTATCTTGGCACATTTGACAACAATCAGTCAATTAATAAATCAATCAGTCAGATTTGAACCAGCATTTTCTATTGTTTTGTCAGATTTCCAGCATCTCCCGTATCTTGCTTTTTTTTCCCTCTGGTTATAGGGCTGGGTTACGTCAGACCTTCAGGGCAAGTGCAGATTGCAGATGGTGGAGATCAGAGTCGAGAGTGTGGTGCTGGAAAAGCACAGCAGGCCAGGCAGCATCCTAGAGCAGGAGAATCGATGTTTCAGCCCTTAATAAGGAATCTTGAAAGAATCTTGAACAAAATGCTCAAAGTAGCAAATCTCCAAGAGGCTACACCTTTAGTTATTGTCAGACAGCCAGTGGCTTGATGCTCAGGATATCTTTGGTGTTATGGTGGCTCAGTGGTTAGCACTGCTGCCTCACAGTGCCAGGGACCTGGGTGTGATTCCATCCTTGGGCAACTGTCTGTGTGGAGTTTGCACACTCTCCCAGTGTCAGTGTTAGTTTCTTCCAAGTGTTCTGGTTTCCTCCCACAATCCAAAAATGTGTAGGTTAGGTGAGTTGGCCCGTAGTGTTCAGGGATGTGTAGGTTAGATGCATTCGTCAGGGATAAATATAGGATATATATAGGGTTACTCTTTGGCAGGTCAGTGTGGACTTGTTGGGCCAAAGGGTCTGTTTCCACACTGTAGGGATTCTAATTCTAATTCTAGTGGAAGGAAGTTGAGGAAATTTGTTAGATAATCTTCATTAAAAGGTGAATAATCAGCAAGTATAAAAAGCAGAGATAATCCTGAGAGAGTGATAACTGGAGCAAGAGTTGGATTGGAAGGGCACAGTGTGAACTGATGGTTTGCAAAGCGCATTTAATTCTCTGGAGAAACTCTGAGGGATCAGGAGTCCCCGTCTGTGTGAGTCAGGGCAAGCTCAATCCAGCAGGATAACAGAGTTTCATATCCTTCCTGTTAAACTCGGTATCTGTCATCTATAGGCAAGACAAGATCAAAGAAAGCTCTTGAGACTTTGTGATCGATAACTGACTCGGAATTCAGCTTTCCTCATTAAACCATGATACTCTAACCTAACCTGACCGACGTTTCTTGCTTATCAAAGTGTGAAAAATCAAAAGGCAGCCCTACACCTACTTTCAGTCCCACCTTGCCAGGTTATGAATTATTGAGCACATCAACCTGGGGCAGAGCCCCCGTGCTGATCTTTCGGGAAGTCAGTACAATGCTGCAGGAAGGCTGGGTAAGCATGGAGGAAATTCAGACTGAGGAATCTCAAACGCTAATTAATCAAGACTTCAAATAGATATTCAAACAGATTCCAAATGAATCAAAGAAAACCCCAGCCTCAGTATCTAATAGCACAGATAGGATCTTATAGCTGAATTAAAAAGATGAAAAACTAGTGATTTGGTATCAGGCTACATGTTAGAATGTTATGAAAAGCTGAGCCCCACTGCTCCCCATCCCAATCTTTAATACTTGATGTTCATCTAAATTTTTCTTTAGGTTTGTAGGATTGCTGCACTTTCTCATAACTGTAACTAACCTCAGTGATTGAACCCACAGCATTTCTTTTCCTATCGCAAATTCTGCAAATCTCTGATTAGGTTTGTGTGTTGTATTTCTAATTTTTAATTGATTTGCTTCAAAGGCAAGCTCAGAATCATTGAGTATTTTTATGTTGCTGGGGCTGGAGGGTTTGTGTTACAAGGAGAGGCTGGGAATTTTTTCTCTGGGGCATAGGAGATTGAGGTGACCTTATAGAGATTTATAAAATCATGAGTTACATGCCCTCTGGAATTAGACATTTCAGCTCTGGGGACAAAGATTCTGACTGTCAACACTCACCCCGACAGCAACATGGCATCTGTCTCTTGTACTCCATTCCCTGCCCCATAAAGGCCAGTATGCCATACACCTTCTTTACCACCCTGTCTACTTGCGTGGTCACTTTCAGGGAGCTATGGACTAAGATCCCTCTGTACATCAATGCTGGTCAGGGTCCTGTCATTAACTGGAGACTTTTCTTTAACATTTGATCCCCCGAAGTGCAGCACCTCACACTTGCCTGGATTAAACTCCATCTGCCATTTCTCTGCCCATATCCGTAACTGATCTACATGCCACTGCATCCCTTGGCATCTTTCAACACTATCCACAACTCCACCGACCTTTGAGTGGGAGGGGAGAGTTTAGCCTTGACCCTATGCTGTGTTTAATCTTTAGATTAATGCTGTTACAATTACTCATTACTGAAATCAGGATCCAGGCTACCCCTCCCCCACAGCCATCACTGCCACCACATAGAACATAGAACAATGCAGCGCAGAACAGGCCCTTCAGCCCTCGATGTTGCGCCGACTTGGGTTGGGATATCTGGTCGGCATGGATGGGTTGGACTGAAGGGTCTGTTTCCAAGCTGTACATCTCTATGACTCTATGAGCGGCAGAGATGAGGAGATTGGCAAAGGTCTTTTTCCTACGGTGGGGGTTTCAAAACCAGCGGCATTTTTCACGGTGAGAGGAGAACGATTTAAAAAGGACGTGAGGGGCAACTTTTTTACACACGTGTGCAGAATGAACAATTGGAGGAAGTGGTGGATGCGGGTGCAGTTACCTGTTTAAAAGACATTTGGATAAATTCATAAATAGGAAAGGCTTGGAGGGATATGGGCCAAATGCAGGCAGGTGGAACTAGTTTAGTTTGAGAACATGGCCGGCGTGGACTGGTTAGACTGAAGAGGCCTGTTTCCACGCTATGTGACTCCGACTCTATAACACTTTCAACAGATTTGCTTGTACAGCCTAATCTTTACCTGTCAAAATGCTGTGTAACAGTAAGTTCCAAACATCTTTAAGCCACTTGGTCTACCCTGCTGTCTTTTCTAATGAGCTAAAATATCTTTTGACTCCATACTCAGTTAATTTAAGTATTAAACATAGATTTTTAGCTGAATCGAATCCCTCATTGGAATCAGAATCAATCGCCAAGCTGTTACCTCCTCTTTCCTTGTTTATATTAAAGTTTTCTCCAGCCAGATCATAGTATCTGATTTCTTGCTGTCTCTTTGAAGTTCTAGCTTTCTTATTTCCATTTCCTTTTCCATTTCGCTTTCCATTTACTTTGTACTTTTTCTTACTATTTCATTTCTTTTTTTTAATCTTCTTCCAAACTAAGTCCTTTCATTTTTCTTCCCCTCTCTTTTCATCTAAAACAAATTTTTTTCATATTTCTTCTCGCTGAGTCAGGTTTTTCTTTAAATGGTCTCTTAGTTAATTCTATCTGCAACATCTCAATTTCAGAAGATCTTCTGTTAATTGGATAATCACATTAAGCAGCTGCACCTAACAGGATCCAACTTTTATTCCTACTTTCAATTTATCTGTTAAATTTCATCTTAATCAAAGAGTTCACTTAATCCTCTGTTGTGTTTCATAACCCCAGAAAACTCTTAGCAACTTTTAAAGCCATTTTTGTAATTTTCGTAAAACTATGCACTCTTGCAACACGTGGCATTTGCGCTGATGGCTATTGTTGGCACTTTACAATCTTCCCCACCTCGGGCATGGGTTTAGGGTGAGAGGGGAAAGATATAAAAGAGACCTAAGTGGCAACCTTTTCATGCAGAGGGTGGTACATGTTCAATAAAAGGGCAGCACTGTGGCTCAGTGGTTAGCACTGCTGCCTCACAGCGCCAGAGACCCAGGTTCGATTCCAACCTCGAGCAGGTGTGGAGTTTGCACATTCTCTCTGTGTCTGTGTGGGCTTCCTCCGGGTGCTCCAGTTTCCTCCACAATCCAAAGATGTGCAGGTCAGATGAATTGGCCGTGTTAAATTGCCGATAGTTTTAGGCACATTAGTCAGGGGTAAATGGAGGGAAATGGGTCTGGGTGGGTTACTCTTCAGAGGGTTGGTGTGGACTTGTTAGGCCGAAGGGCCTGTTTCCATACTGTAGGGAATCTAATCTAATCATTTATGGAATGAGCTGTCAGAGGAAGTGATGGAGGCTAGTACAATTGCAACATTTAAAAGAAATCTGGACGGGTATATGATTAGGAATGGTTTGGAGGGATATGGGCCAGGTGTTGGCAAGTGAGACTAGGTTAGATTGGGATATTTGGTTGGCATGGACAGGTTGGACTGAAGGGTCGTTTCTGTGCTGTACATCTCTATGACTCCATGATGGAATCTGGCGCTGGGAGAACATGCAGACTACAGATGCTGGAGATCAGATTTGAGACTGTGTTGCTGGAAAAGCACAGCCGGTCAGGCAGCATCCAAGTAGCAGAAAAATCAACATTTCAGGATTAAGCCCTTCATCAGGAATGAGGCTTGTGGGCCGGAGGAGCTGAGAGATAAATGGAAGGGGATTGGGGCTAGAGGGAAGATAGCTGGGAATGTGATAGGTAGATGAAAGTATGGGTGGAAGTGATAGCTCAGAGGGGAGGATGGAGCAGATGGGTGGGAAGGAAGGAAGGTGGACAGGTAGGTCCAGTCAAGAGGACATTGCCGAGTTGGAGGCTTAGGACTGGGATAAGGTTGGTGGAGGGGAAATGAGAAAACTGTTGAAATCCACATTGATCCTGTGTGATTGCAGGGTCCCAAGGCGGAAGACGAGGTGCTTTTCATCCAGGCGTCAGATGAATAGGGCTTGGCGATAGAGGAGGTCCAGGACCTGCATGCCCTTGGTGGAGTGGGAGTGGAATTGAAGTGTTCAGCCACGGGCAGTGGGGTTTGTTGGTGCAGGTGTCCCAGAGATGTTCTTTGAAACAATCTGCAAGTTGGCGTCCTGCCTCCCCGATGTAGAGGGGACCACATCGGCTACAACGGGATACAGTAGATAACATGTGTGGAAGTATGGGTGAATTTCTGATGGATGTGGAAGGATCCTTTGGGGCCTTGGACGGCGGTGAGTGGGGAGGTGTGAGCGCAGGTTTTGCACTTGTTGCTGTGGCAGGGGAAGGTGCCGGGAGTGGGGTGCGAGCTAGTGGGGGGGGGGGGAGGTGGTGGCATGGATCTGACAAGGGAAGGGAGCTGCGGAGGGAATGATTTCTCCAAAAGGCAGATAGGGTGGAGGGGAATATATATCCCTAGTAGTGGGGTCCATTTGTAGGTGGCAGAAATGGAGGAGGATGATGTGATGTATATGGAGGTTGTTGGGGTGGAAGGTGAGGACCAGGGGGTTCTGTCCTTGTTGCAATTGGAGGGGTGGGGTTCAAGGGCGGAGGTGTGGGAAATGGAGGAGATGCGCTGCAGGGCATCGTCGACCATGTGGGCGGGGCAATTGCAGTCTTTGAATCTGGTATTGGGTAAAGGTTGTAATTCACTGCCACCAACCCTCCTACAATTTCTCTAGGACCTACCAGATGATCAATGGTAGAGGATACACCATTGGTGATTCTTAACAGAAGAATCACTTGTCTTGGCTCAGAAGATAGTTCATTATATCATAGAAATAAGTCTTGTCAAGCATCATGACTAAGACCTCATGGGAGCTGTACAGAATATGTCTGCTCCCTCAAAGACTATGTGGCATCATCAGAGTGGGAGGATCTGTTCGAGCATCAATATTAACCCTTTCATAACCTTTCCTTATGCACCAATCTCTTATTCTTAAACAATGCCACTTCGGTTTAGTCTTCCTCACAAGAGGAAACACCCTCTTGATATCCACCATATCAACTCCCCACAGAGTCCAATAACATTGCCTCTCACTCATCTCAACACCAGTGGGTCTAACCCAACTTGTTTCTTCGTGAGTTGGATTGTTCTCTCCAGGAATGAGCTGAAAATGTATTGCTGGAACAGCGCAGCAGGCCAGGCAGCATCCAGGGAACAGGAGAATCGACGCCCCGGGCATAAGCCCTTAGTCAAGTGAGCCTTCTCGGAACTGTTTCCAAAGAAATTATCTTTTTTTTTAATTAAGGAGACCAACATCACACACAGTAATCCAGATGTAATCTGAACCAATACCCCATACAAGGAAACAGTTCTATTTTCAGGGAATAGAGGGATATCAACCACGTGCAGGCAGGTGGGATTACTTTAGAATGGCACAGACATGGTGAGGTGGAGAGTCTGTTCCTGTGTTGAAAAGTTCCACGTTCTGCATTCCTCTCACACTGCGGATAGCACGGTGGTTCAGTGGTTAGTACTGCTACCTCACAGCACCAGGGTCCCAGGTTTGATCCCAGCCTTGGATAACTGTCTGTGTGGAGTTTGTGCATTCTGCGTGGGTGTCCTACAGATGCTCCGGTTCCCTCCTATAGTCCAAAGATGTGCAGGTCAGGTGAATTGGCCATGCTAAATTGCCCATAGTGTCAGGTGCGTTAGTAAGAGGGAAATGGGTCCGGGTGGGTTACTCTTCAGAGGGTCGGTGTGGACTTGTTGGGCCAAAGGGCCTGATTCCATACTGTAGGGAATCTAATCTAACAGCTGCACCATTCCATTTGTCTACCTAATCATTTGTTGTACCAGAGCACCTAGATTTACCTGTAAATCTTTAAATAGTACTTTAAACTGTTGTTTCTATTCCTCCTGCCAAGATGGACAACTGCATAATTATCCATGTTATACACCATTTGCCAAATCTTTGACCACTCACTTACCTGTCTACATTCCTTTGCAAACTCTCTCCCTCCCTTTGACAACTTATTTTCCCAACCTATCTTCGTTTCCCGCCATGAAGGTGAATGTTTGATGAAAGACAGCTCATTCAACAGAGCAGCTCACCTTCAGAATGGCCTGAGGAGTGTTGCCCTGGGTTCTGGGCTCAAGTCACTGGAGCATGATTTGAGCTGCTACAGTCACATATGACACTGCATGAAAATGTGAAGGAATGAAAGACAGGGAGTTAAAGTAGACTGCACAAATGAGAAAGAGCTCAAACCTAGGAACATGTGAAAAGCAGTTGTTGACAGAGAGAAATTAAACCAATCATGCCAACAGAATCTGTCATTAACATTAAAACTGATTTCCTAATGAAAGCTCCAAATGTAAAGAAAATGAAGAGATTCATTAAAAATTGATTAAGTTTGTTAAATTTGAGCTGTGTTGTTTTGGTTCCAACTGTGTCTGTACCATGAATTCACTCAATCAACACTTTCCTATTGGTAGGTAGCCATCTTTAGTGTATTTGTTCCTACAAAGAGCAGCAACTGTTTGGTTTTAACTGTCAAGTTTAAAACCAGCCAGCAGGGAGTCTTTCAGATACCACGCAATGTAACAATCAGTTCTGGTTCATTGCATGAAAATTACGTTGTTAGTCAACATTGTTTTAGTTTTGAATGAGGTTCAATCACTTTGAGACTAAAATGATGCTAAACCTCAGAGCATTACTACCTAATCAGTAGGTTTCCCCTGGGATAGTTCAGAGCGTGGGACTGAAGTCCGAGACTCAAGCCTGAAAAGGGTAACAGGATTGTTTCTCAAAAGGCTATTGGTAAACTAACTGGATTCTTTAAATCTATTTTTAAATAAATGCCTATCAGTGACTTTATTCATGGTTTATTAATTTCAGTGCAATTTTGGACTGTTCATGGTGCGATTTCATCCATTGATCACACTTTACTGTGATCCAGGGTGGGGCAGGCTTTGAAGTTTGTTGTGTGAGGTTAAACATCTCCTTGGCTACCATAACATCAAAGGATGAAGAATATTATTTCACACTTTTCGCAAATTTTCTGCCTCCCTGCTGTCAATGATTCTGGGTGGGTGCTTATAGGGGCCTGAATGATGTGAGCAATGATGGGAAAGGTGGTAGAATAATGCAGCGAGTTCAGTGAGGCCTATCTCAAGGAGGGAGTGACTCCCTGCATTTTAACCATCTCCAGCCATTAAGGTGAGATTCTCATCGGACAGCGTCAAGTTAGCTTTTGAAGAGGATTTTTGCTTGCTAATGACCTTATTAACTGCAGTGCTCACCTCATTAATAATGCAACTTCCTATCCTACTCCTCCCCCGCCTACAAGCAAACTCAAGAATTCTCGAGATGGAGGTCCGTGTGGTTACCAGGCGACTGCAGCTCACCGCAGGCTGCAAAGAACTTCTATGTTCCTCAGCAAGCAACAAAATCTGAGGGCACGGTCTATGGGCACCAGCCGAATACACCCCTCATCCACAGACATTGGCATCAACAACTTCCAATCCCTCAGGACCCTCTCGGTGCCTCTCCCATGCAGTGCGCTTAGGAAGGACAGACCTGCATTACAGGGCACTCTGGCAGCTAGCATTGAGTGCTGCTGGGACGATACTTCATGCACAGGCACATGCACCCAGATCACCAATTGGACCAGGCTGCATCTCAGGGCTGCTTTCTTTTTGCACTCGCTCACTTAGTGACTGCCTGCAAGCTTGCAGCATCCCTGTCATTCCCTGCCTTTCCTCACCTTGCCTGTTAGCACAGTGACACATCAACCAGAGCCTAAAGACAATGCCACCATATTAACATGCTCGTTTGTGCAGCCATTGCAGATTGGCTGCTCATTGTTAGGGATTGGTCCTGAAGACTAGGGACGATACTGTGCTGTATTTTAAAGGCATTTTAAAGACTGAGGCATTTTAAAGTAACACCTACAGCAAGTGCCGGCTGCCTGCATGGCAAACCCACTACACATTCATTCAACCAAATGGCCAGGTCAGAATATGAGCAGCCAGTCCTCAGTCAAGTCACCAGGGAGAGGCAACACTGTCGGTCAGTGTTCCAGTAAATGTCACAGTACACACAGAGTCCAGCTGCTTGGCCATTGTCAGTCGTCTGCTTGGACAAGACATGGTCAGGCGATATGTCTGACTGCAGTCCAGAGAGTGGATAACACACAGACCTTACGGCCCATCACCAGCAGACAGGAGAGTCACATCCCGACAGTCAAGGGGCTGCAAGGACAGCGGTCATAGAGTTATAGAGCTGTACAGCATGGAAACAGACCCTTCAGTCCAACTCATCCATGCCAACCAGATATCCTAACTTAACCTAGTCCCACCTGCCAGCACTTGGCCCATATCCATCTAAACACTTCCTATTCATATACCCGTCCAGATGCCTTTTAAAAGTTATGACTTGGAGATGCTGATGTTGGACTGGGGTGTACAATGTTAAAGATCACACAACACCAGGTTAATGTCCAACAGGTTTATTTGGAAGCACTAGCCGTCGGAGCGCTGCTTCTGATGAAGGACAACACCTGATGAAAGAGCAGCGCTCCAAAAGCTTGTACTTCCAAATAAACCTGTTGGACTATAATCTAGTATTGTGTGGTTTTTAACTTATAAATGTTATAATTGTACCAGCCTCCACCACTTCTTCTGGCAGCTCACTCCATGCAAGCAACACCCTCTGTGCCCTTAGGTCCCTTTTAAATTTTTTCTCTCTCATCCTGAACCTATGCCCTCTAGTTCTGGACTCTCCGACCCCCAGGGAAAAGACCTTGTCTATTTACCCTATCTATGCCTCCCATGATTTTAATAACCTCTATGTGGTCACTTCTCAGCCTCCAACACTCAGGGAAAACAGCCCCATCCTATTCAACATCGGCCTATAGCTCAACCCTGGCAACATCCTTGTAAATCTTTTCTGAACTCTTTCAAGTTTCACAACATCTTTCCGATAGGAGGGAGACCAGAACGGCACACAATATTCCAACAGTGGCCTAACCAATGTCCTGTACAGCTGTAACATGACCTCCCAACCCCTGTACTCAATGTTTTGACCAATAAAGGAAAGCATACCAAATGGCTTCTTCACTATCCTATCTACCTGCGACTCTATTTTCAAGGAACTATGAACCTGCACTCCAAGTTGTCTTTGTTCAGCAACACTCCCAAGGACCTTACCATTAAGTGTATAAGCCCTGCTCTGATTTTCCTTTCCAAAATGCAGCACATCACATTTATTAAATTCCATCTGCCACTCTCAGCCCATTGATCAAGATCCTGTTGTAATCTGGGGCAACGTTCTTTGCTATCCATTACACCTCCAATTTTGTTTTCATATGCAAACTTGCTAACTATATCTCTTATGGTCACATCCAAATCATTTATATAAACAATGAAAAGCAGTGCACCCAGCAGCATCCTTGTGGCACTCCGCTGGTCAGAGGCCTTCAGTCTGAAAGGCAACCCTCCACCACTACTCTCTGTCTTCTGTCTTTGAGCCAGTTCTGTATCCAAATGACTAATTTTTCCCGTATTCCATGAGTTTTTTGATTAGATTAGATTAGATTACTTACAGTGTGGAAACAGGCCCTTCGGCCCAACAAGTCCACACCGACCCGCCGAAGCGTAACCCACCCATACCCCTACATTTACCCCTTTACCTAACACTACGGGCAATTTAGCATGGCCAATTCACCTGACTTGCACATCTTTGGACTGTGGGAGGAAACCGGAGCCCCCGGAGGAAACCCACGCAGACACGGGGAGAACGTGCAAACTCCACACAGTCAGTCGCCTGAGTCGGGAATTGAACCCGGGTCTCTGGCGTTGCGAGGCAGCAGTGCTAACCACTGTGCCACCGTGCCGCCCATTAACCTTGCTAACCAGTCTTCCAGGGGAAACCTTGTCGGACGCCTTACTGAGGTCCATATGGATCACGTCCATTGTTCTGCCCTCATCAATCCTCTTTGTTACTTCTTCAAAACACTCAATCAAGTTTGTGAGATGTGATTTCCCATGCACAAAGCTATGTTTGGGGCGGCACGGTGGCTCAGTGGTTAGCATGGCTGCCTCACAGTACCAGGATCCCATGTTCAATTCCAGCCTCGGGCAACTGTCTGTGTGGAGTGTGAGTTTCCTTTGGGTACTCCAGTTTCGTCCCACATTCCCAAGATGTGTAGGTCAGGTGAATTGGCCATGCTAAATTGTCAATAGTTTAACAACTCCATAGTTGTTAGGAGCATTAGTCAGAGGGGGGTGGGTTATACTTTAGAGGGTCAGTGTGGACTTGTTGGGCCGAAGGGCCTGTTTCCACTCTGTAGAGAATCTAAAAAAAATCTAATTGACTATCCATAATTAGTCCTTGCCTTTCAAAGTTCATGTACATCCAAGTTCACGATGTTATCATCTATTTCCCCACATTCTATATCTTCCATGTTCATCTCCACAGTAAACCCTGTGCAAGATACTCATTTAGTATCTTCCCAATCTCCTACAGTTCCATATACAGGCTGCCTTGCTGATCTTTGAAGGCTCTATTCTCTCCCTAGTTACCATTTTGTCTTCAACATATTGAATTGAGTTGAATTTATTGTCACGTGTACCGAGGCACAGTGAAAAGCTTTGTCTTGTGAGCAATTCAGGCAAATCACACAGTCAAGTAGCATAGATAGTAAATAATAGGTAAACAGTGGCAAAAACAAAAACACAGGTACAGGTGAATGTTAAGAGTTTGTGAGTCCATTCAGTATTCTAACAACAGGAGGGTAGAAACTGTTATGAAACCGGCTGGTGTGTGTGTTCAGGCTTCTGTACCTTCTCCCCAATGGTAGAGGTTGTAGAAAAACATTGCCAGGGTGGGATGGATCTTTGAGAACGCTGGCGGCCTTTCCTTGACAGCGGGTCTGGTAGATGGATTCTATAGATGGGAGGTTGGCCTTTGTGATTGTCTGGGCCGAGTTCACCACTCTCTGTAACCGTCTCCGATCTTGAATGGCACAGTTGCCATACCAGGGAGTGATACATCCAGACAGAATGCTCTCGATGGCACATCTATAAAAGTTGGCAAGGGTATTCACCATCATGCCAAATTTCCTCAGCTGCCTGAAGAAGAAGAAATGTTGTTGGGTCTTTATAACCAGTGCACCCACATAAAGAGTCCAAGAAAGCTTGTTGTGGATGACCACTCCCAGGAGCTTGACACTCTACACTCATTCCACCTCTGTGCTGTTAATGTGTAGGGGGGCATGAGTAACATCCCGCCAAAAGTCAATAATGAGTTCCTTGGTTTTGCCAGCATCGGGAGCTAGGTTGTTCTCAATGCACCATTTTTCCAGGTCTTCCACCTTCTGTCTGTAGTCTGTTTCGTCGCCATCTGAAATTTGACCAATCAGCGAACTTGTAAATGGCATTTGTCTGGTATTTGGTGACTCACTCATGGGTATACAGTGAGTACAGTAGGGGACTGGGTAAGCACCCCTAAGGGGTCTCCGGTGTTGAGTGTTAGTGAGGTTGAAATATTGTCCCCAATCTTCACTGATTGTGGCCTTTGGGATCAGAGAACTGAGAATCCAGTTGCAGAGAGTGGGGCTTAGTCCGAGATCACTAAGTTTAGTAATCAGTCTCGAGGGGATAATAGTTTTGAAGGCTGAACTGTAGTCAATGAGGAGGATTCTTATGTAGCTGTTCTTGGTGTCAAGATGTTCTAGGGAGGAGTGAAGGGCAAATGATGTGGCATCTGATGTGGATCTGTTGGTCTGATAGGCAAATTGGAGTGGGTCAAGAGTAGTGGGGAGGTTGGAGTTGATTAATACCATGACCAGCCTTTCAAAGCACTTTATGACCACTGAAGTTAGGGCCACTGGGCGGTAGACATTGAGACATGCTGCATGAGGCTTCTTAGGCACAGGGATGATGTGGGCCTTCTTGAAACAGGCAGGGACAATGGCCTGCTGCAGGGACAGGTTGAAGATGTTCGAGAAGACCTCTGCCAGTTGATCTGCACATGCTCTGAGTGCACAGCCTGGTACTCCGTCTGGTCCCATTGCTTTCCTTGGATTCACACGAAGGAAAACTGATCTGACCTCTGATGCAGGGACTGTTGGGATAGAATCTCTTTGGATTCTCCTTAACCCTATTTGCCAAAGCTATCTCATGTCCCCTTTTTGCCCTCCTGATTTCTCTCTTAAGTATACTCCTACTGCCTTTATGCTCTTTCAAGGATTCACTCGATCTATCCTGTCTATACCTGACATATGCTTCCTTCTTTTTCTTAAATAAAATCTCAATTTCTCTTGTCATTCAGCATTCCCTATACTTACCAGCCTTTCCTTTTACCCTGACAGGAATATACTTTCTCTGGATTCTCGTAATCTCATATCTGAAGGCTTCCCATTTTCCAACCATCCCTTTACCTGCGAACATCTGCCTCCAATCAGCTCTTGAAAGTTCTTGCCTAAGAATCTCAAAATTAGCCTTCCTCCAATTTAGAACTTCAACTTTTAGATCTGCTCTATCCTTTTCCATCACTATTTTTAAACTAATAGAATTATGGTCGCTGGCCCCTAAGTTCTACAACTGACACCTCAGTCACCTGCCCTGCCTTATTTCCCAAGAGTAGGTAAAGTTTTGCACCTTCTCTAGTAGGTACATTCATGTACTGAATCAAAAACTTTCTTGTGCACACAACAATTTCCTCTCCCATCTAAGCCCTTAACACTGTATGAGTCCCAGTCTATGTTTGGAAAGTTAAAATCCCCTACCATAACCACCCTATTATTCTTACGATGACTGAGGTTTCCATACAAAATTGTCTCTCAATTTCCTGTTGACTATTGGGGGAGCTATAATGCAATCCCAATAATATGATCATTCCTTCTTAATTCTCAGTTCCACCCAAATAACTTCCCTGGATGTATTCCCAGGAATATCCTCCTTAAGTACAGCCGTAATGCTATCCGTTATCAAAAACGCCATTCCCCCTCCTCTCTCACCACCCCCCTGCTCCAATTTCTTTCCTTCCTATAGTATTTGTTTCTTGGAACATTAAGATGCCTGTCCTGCCCATCCCTCAGCCACGTTTCTGTAATTTCAATGATATCCCAATCTCACGCCCTGAGTTTATCTGCCTTCCCTGTCAGGCCTCTTGCTGGAGAATGGCGTACCATCAGTCAGGGAGCTGCAAGGACAACAATCAGGAATCTGCTCACTCAAGCCTTGAGCTGCTTGTTGAAATCAGTCAGAGATCAGGAGGGCGAATGCCATCCTGAAGGTCATGAGATCAGTGAGGAGGGTGCAAGGGAAAGGTGTAAGGGAAAAAGTGGCTTTTTGATATACAAGGTAATGAGACACATAGATAGAATAGATAGCCAGAAACTTTCCCAAAGGGCAAAAATGGCTGCCACGAGGGGTCATAATTTTAAGGTGATTGGAGGAAGGTATAGGGGAGATGCCAGAGGTAGGTTCTTTGAGTGAGAGTGGAGGGTGTGTGGAATGCACTGCCAGCAGTGGTAGTGGCATCAGAGACATTAGGGACATTTAAGCGACTGCTGGACAAGCACATGGACAGCAGTAAATTGAGGGGTGTGTAGGTTACATTGATCTTAGATTAAGATAATTGCTCAGCACACTATCGTGCGCTGAAGGGCCTGTACTGTGCTGTACTGTTCTATGTTCTATGTTTTATGTTCTATTTGTCAAAGAAGAGGAGAAAGCCGAGGCATCTGTTGAGTTGGGAATAAGCATAGTGACAGGGGAATGCCAAGATATAGGTAGGAAAGCTTTGGTGGGTATGGCAGCCTAAGCGAGGAGGGGATATTAGCGGTGACTTCACATGGAATCCATAGGGACAGCAGTAAGGACTGTGATGAGCAGCAGTAAGGTCTGTGATGGGCAGTAGTAAGGACCATGGTGGGCAGCAGTAAGGACAATGGTGGGCAGCAGTAAGGACCATGGTGGGCAGCAATAAGGTCTGCAATGGGCAGCAGTAAGGACCCTGGTGGGCAGCAGTAAGTACCATGGTGGGCAGCAATAAGGACTGTGATGGGCAGCAGTAAGGACCATGGTGGGCTGCAGTAAGGACCATGGTGGGCAGCAGTAAGGACCATGGTGGTCAGCAGTAAGGTCTGTGATGGGCAGCAATAAGGACTGTAGTGGGCAGCAATAAGGACCATGGTGGGCAGCAGTAAGGACTGTGGTGGGCAGCAATAAGGACTGTGATGGGCAGCAGTAAGGACCATGGTGGGCAGCAGTAAGGACCATGGTGGGCAGCAGTAAGGACGGTGATGGGCAGCAGTAAGGACCATGGTGGGCAGCAGTAAGGACTGTGGTGGGCAGCAGTAAGGACTGTGGTGGGCAGCAGTAAGGACCATGGTGGGCATCAGTAAGGACTGTGGTGGGCAGCAGTAAGGACCATGGTGGGCAGCAGTAAGGACTGTGATGGGCAGCAATAAGGAACATGGTGGTCAGCAGTAAGGACTGTGGTGGGCAGCAGTAAGGACCATGGTGGGCAGCAGTAAGGACTGTGATGGGCAGCAATAAGGAACATGGTGGTCAGCAGTAAGGACAATGGTGGGCAGCAGTAAGGACTGTGGTGGGCACCAGTAAGGACCATGGTGGGCAGCAGTAAGGACTGTGGTGGGCAGCAGTAAGGACCATGGTGGGCAGCAGTAAGGACTGTGGTGGGCAGCAGTAAGGACCATGGTGGTCAGCAGTAAGGACTGTGGTGGGCAGCAATAAGGACCATGTGGGGCTGCAGTAAGGACCATGGTGGGCAACAGTAAGGACTGTGATGGGCAGCAGTAAGGACTGTGGTGGGCAGCAGTAAGGACCATGGTGGGCAGCAGTAAGGACTGTGATGGGCAGCAGTAAGGACTGTGATGGGCGGCAATAAGGAACATGGTGGTCAGCAGTAAGGACTGTGGTGGGCAGCAGTAAGGACCACGGTGAGCAGCAGTAAGGACCATGGTGGACAGCAATAAGGACTGTGGTGGGCAGCAGTAAGGACTGTGGTGGGCAGCAATAAGGATCATGGTGGGAGCAGTAAGGACCATGGTGGGCAGCAGTAAGGACCATGGTGAACAGCAATAAGGACTGTGGTGGGCAGCAGTAAGGACTGTGGTGGGCAGCAATAAGTATCATGGTGGGAGCAGTAAGGATCATGGTGGGCAGCAGTAAGGACCATGGTGGGCAGCAGTAAGGTCTGTGATGGGCAGCAATAAGGACTGTAGTGGGCAGCAATAAGGACCATGGTGGGCAGCAGTAAGGACTGTGATTGGCAGCAGTAAGGACTGTGGTGGGCAGCAGTAAGGACCATGGTGGGCAGCAGTAAGGACCATGGTGGGCAGCAGTAAGGACCATGGTGGGCAGCAGTAAGGACTGTGGTGGTCAGCAGTAAGGACTGTGGTGGGCAGCAGTAAGGACTGTGGTGGGCAGCAATAAGGACCATGGTGGGCAACAGTAAGGACCATGGTGGGCAGCAGTAAGGACTGTGGTGGGCAACAGTAAGGACCATGGTGGGCAGCAGTAAGGACCATGGGGGGCAGCAGTAAGGACTGTGGTGGGCAGCAGTAAGGACTGTGGTGGGCATCAATAAGGACCATGGTGGGCAACAGTAAGGACCATGGTGGGCAACAGTAAGGACTGTGGTGGGCAACAGTAAGGACCGTGGTGGGCAGCAGTAAGGACTGTAGTGGGCAGCAGTAAGGACTGTGGTGGGCAACAGTAAGGACCATGGTGGGCAGCAATAAGGACCATGGTGGGCAACAGTAAGGACCATGGTGGGCAGCAGTAAGGACTGTGGTGGGCAACAGTAAGGACCATGGTGGGCAGCAGTAAGGACTGTGGTGGGCAGCAATAAGGACCACGGTGGGCAGCAGTAAGGACCGTGGTGGGCAGCAATAAGGACCACGGTGGGCAGCAGTAAGGACTGTGATGGGCAGCAGTAAGGACCATGGTGGGCAGCAGTAAGGACTGTGGTGGGCAGCAGTAAGGACTGTAGTGGGCAGCAGTAAGGACCATTGTGGGCAACAGTAAGGACCATGGTGGGCAGCAGTAAGGACTGTGGTGGGCAACAGTAAGGACCATGGTGGGCAGCAGTAAGGACTGTGGTGGGCAGCAGTAAGGACTGTGGTGGGCAGCAGTAAGGACTGTGGTGGGCAGCAGTAAGGACCATGGTGGGCAGCAGTAAGGACTGTGATGGGCAGCAGTAAGGACCATGGTGGGCAGCAGTAAGGACTGTGGTGGTCAGCAGTAAGGACTGTGGTGGGCAGCAGTAAGGACCATGGTGGGCAGCAGTAAGGACTGTGGTGGGCAGCAGTAAGGACCATGGTGGGCAGCAGTAAGGACTGTGATGGGCAGCAATAAGGAACATGGTGGTCAGCAGTAAGGACTGTGGTGGGCAGCAGTAAGGACCATGGTGGGCAGCAGTAAGGACTGTGATGGGCAGCAATAAGGAACATGGTGGTCAGCAGTAAGGACCATGGTGGGCAGCAGTAAGGACTGTGGTAGGCACCAGTAAGGACCATGGTGGGCAGCAGTAAGGACTGTGGTGGGCAGCAGTAAGGACCATGGTGGTCAGCAGTAAGGACTGTGGTGGGCAGCAATAAGGACCATGTAGGGCTGCAGTAAGGACCATGGTGGGCAGCAGTAAGGACTGTGATGGGCAGCAGTAAGGACTGTGGTGGGCAGCAGTAAGGACTGTGATGGGCGGCAATAAGGAACATGGTGGTCAGCAGTAAGGACTGTGGTGGGCAGCAGTAAGGACCACGGTGAGCAGCAGTAAGGACCATGGTGGACAGCAATAAGGACTGTGGTGGGCAGCAGTAAGGACTGTGGTGGGCAGCAATAAGGATCATGGTGGGAGCAGTAAGGACCATGGTGGGCAGCAGTAAGGACCATGGTGAACAGCAATAAGGACTCTGGTGGGCAGCAGTAAGGACTGTGGTGGGCAGCAATAAGGATCATGGTGGGAGCAGTAAGGATCATGGTGGGCAGCAGTAAGGACCATGGTGGGCAGCAGTAAGGTCTGTGATGGGCAGCAATAAGGACTGTAGTGGGCAGCAATAAGGACCATGGTGGGCAGCAGTAAGGACTGTGGTGGGCAGCAGTAAGGACTGTGGTGGGCAGCTTAAAGGACCATGGTGGGCAACAGTAAGGACCATGGTGGGCAGCAGTAAGGACTGTGGTGGGCAACAGTAAGGACCATGGTGGGCAGCAGTAAGGACTGTGGTGGGCAGCAGTAAGGACTGTGGTGGGCAGCAGTAAGGACTGTGGTGGGCAGCAATAAGGACCATGGTGGGCAACAGTAAGGACCATGGTGGGCAACAGTAAGGACTGTGGTGGGCAACAGTAAGGACCATGGTGGGCAGCAGTAAGGACTGTGGTGGGCAGCAGTAAGGACTGTGGTGGGCAACAGTAAGGACCATGGTGGGCAGCAATAAGGACCATGGTGGGCAACAGTAAGGACCATGGTGGTCAGCAGTAAGGACAATGGTGGGCAGCAGTAAGGACTGTGGTGGGCACCAGTAAGGACCATGGTGGGCAGCAGTAAGGACTGTGGTGGGCAGCAGTAAGGACCATGGTGGGCAGCAGTAAGGACTGTGGTGGGCAGCAGTAAGGACCATGGTGGTCAGCAGTAAGGACTGTGGTGGGCAGCAATAAGGACCATGTGGGGCTGCAGTAAGGACCATGGTGGGCAACAGTAAGGACTGTGATGGGCAGCAGTAAGGACTGTGGTGGGCAGCAGTAAGGACCATGGTGGGCAGCAGTAAGGACTGTGATGGGCAGCAGTAAGGACTGTGATGGGCGGCAATAAGGAACATGGTGGTCAGCAGTAAGGACTGTGGTGGGCAGCAGTAAGGACCACGGTGAGCAGCAGTAAGGACCATGGTGGACAGCAATAAGGACTGTGGTGGGCAGCAGTAAGGACTGTGGTGGGCAGCAATAAGGATCATGGTGGGAGCAGTAAGGGCCATGGTGGGCAGCAGTAAGGACCATGGTGAACAGCAATAAGGACTGTGGTGGGCAGCAGTAAGGACTGTGGTGGGCAGCAATAAGGATCATGGTGGGAGCAGTAAGGATCATGGTGGGCAGCAGTAAGGACCATGGTGGGCAGCAGTAAGGTCTGTGATGGGCAGCAATAAGGACTGTAGTGGGCAGCAATAAGGACCATGGTGGGCAGCAGTAAGGACTGTGATGGGCAGCAGTAAGGACTGTGGTGGGCAGCAGTAAGGACCATGGTGGGCAGCAGTAAGGACCATGGTGGGCAGCAGTAAGGACCATGGTGGGCAGCAGTAAGGACTGTGGTGGTCAGCAGTAAGGACTGTGGTGGGCAGCAGTAAGGACTGTGGTGGGCAGCAATAAGGACCATGGTGGGCAACAGTAAGGACCATGGTGGGCAGCAGTAAGGACTGTGGTGGGCAACAGTAAGGACCATGGTGGGCAGCAGTAAGGACCATGGGGGGCAGCAGTAAGGACTGTGGTGGGCAGCAGTAAGGACTGTGGTGGGCAGCAATAAGGACCATGGTGGGCAACAGTAAGGACCATGGTGGGCAACAGTAAGGACTGTGGTGGGCAACAGTAAGGACCGTGGTGGGCAGCAGTAAGGACTGTAGTGGGCAGCAGTAAGGACTGTGGTGGGCAACAGTAAAGACCATGGTAGGCAGCAATAAGGACCATGGTGGGCAACAGTAAGGACCATGGTGGGCAGCAGTAAGGACTGTGGTGGGCAACAGTAAGGACCATGGTGGGCAGCAGTAAGGACCATGGTGGGCAGCAGTAAGGACTGTGATGGGCAGCAATAAGGAACATGGTGGTCAGCAGTAAGGACTGTGGTGGGCAGCAGTAAGGACTGTGGTGGGCAGCAGTAAGGACCATGGTGGGCAGCAGTAAGGACTGTGATGGGCAGCAATAAGGAACATGGTGGTCAGCAGTAAGGACTGTGGTGGGCAGCAGTAAGGACCATGGTGGGCAGCAGTAAGGACTGTGATGGGCAGCAATAAGGAACATGGTGGTCAGCAGTAAGGACCATGGTGGGCAGCAGTAAGGACTGTGGTAGGCACCAGTAAGGACCATGGTGGGCAGCAGTAAGGACCATGGTGGTCAGCAGTAAGGACTGTGGTGGGCAGCAATAAGGACCATGTAGGGCTGCAGTAAGGACCATGGTGGGCAGCAGTAAGGACTGTGATGGGCAGCAGTAAGGACTGTGGTGGGCAGCAGTAAGGACTGTGATGGGCGGCAATAAGGAACATGGTGGTCAGCAGTAAGGACTGTGGTGGGCAGCAGTAAGGACCACGGTGAGCAGCAGTAAGGACCATGGTGGACAGCAATAAGGACTGTGGTGGGCAGCAGTAAGGACTGTGGTGGGCAGCAATAAGGATCATGGTGGGAGCAGTAAGGACCATGGTGGGCAGCAGTAAGGACCATGGTGAACAGCAATAAGGACTCTGGTGGGCAGCAGTAAGGACTGTGGTGGGCAGCAATAAGGATCATGGTGGGAGCAGTAAGGATCATGGTGGGCAGCAGTAAGGACCATGGTGGGCAGCAGTAAGGTCTGTGATGGGCAGCAATAAGGACTGTAGTGGGCAGCAATAAGGACCATGGTGGGCAGCAGTAAGGACTGTGGTGGGCAGCAGTAAGGACTGTGGTGGGCAGCAATAAGGACCATGGTGGGCAACAGTAAGGACCATGGTGGGCAGCAGTAAGGACTGTGGTGGGCAACAGTAAGGACCATGGTGGGCAGCAGTAAGGACTGTGGTGGGCAGCAGTAAGGACTGTGGTGGGCAGCAGTAAGGACTGTGGTGGGCAGCAATAAGGACCATGGTGGGCAACAGTAAGGACCATGGTGGGCAACAGTAAGGACTGTGGTGGGCAACAGTAAGGACCATGGTGGGCAGCAGTAAGGACTGTGGTGGGCAGCAGTAAGGACTGTGGTGGGCAACAGTAAGGACCATGGTGGGCAGCAATAAGGACCATGGTGGGCAACAGTAAGGACCATGGTGGTCAGCAGTAAGGACAATGGTGGGCAGCAGTAAGGACTTTGGTGGGCACCAGTAAGGACCATGGTGGGCAGCAGTAAGGACTGTGGTGGGCAGCAGTAAGGACCATGGTGGGCAGCAGTAAGGACTGTGGTGGGCAGCAGTAAGGACCATGGTGGTCAGCAGTAAGGACTGTGGTGGGCAGCAATAAGGACCATGTGGGGCTGCAGTAAGGACCATGGTGGGCAACAGTAAGGACTGTGATGGGCAGCAGTAAGGACTGTGGTGGGCAGCAGTAAGGACCATGGTGGGCAGCAGTAAGGACTGTGATGGGCAGCAGTAAGGACTGTGATGGGCGGCAATAAGGAACATGGTGGTCAGCAGTAAGGACTGTGGTGGGCAGCAGTAAGGACCACGGTGAGCAGCAGTAAGGACCATGGTGGACAGCAATAAGGACTGTGGTGGGCAGCAGTAAGGACTGTGGTGGGCAGCAATAAGGATCATGGTGGGAGCAGTAAGGACCATGGTGGGCAGCAGTAAGGACCATGGTGAACAGCAATAAGGACTGTGGTGGGCAGCAGTAAGGACTGTGGTGGGCAGCAATAAGGATCATGGTGGGAGCAGTAAGGATCATGGTGGGCAGCAGTAAGGACCATGGTGGCAGCAGTAAGGTCTGTGATGGGCAGCAATAAGGACTGTAGTGGGCAGCAATAAGGACCATGGTGGGCAGCAGTAAGGACTGTGATGGGCAGCAGTAAGGACTGTGGTGGGCAGCAGTAAGGACCATGGTGGGCAGCAGTAAGGACCATGGTGGGCAGCACTAAGGACCATGGTGGGCAGCAGTAAGGACTGTGGTGGTCAGCAGTAAGGACTGTGGTGGGCAGCAGTAAGGACTGTGGTGGGCAGCAATAAGGACCATGGTGGGCAACAGTAAGGACCATGGTGGGCAGCAGTAAGGACTGTGGTGGGCAACAGTAAGGACCATGGTGGGCAGCAGTAAGGACCATGGGGGGCAGCAGTAAGGACTGTGGTGGGCAGCAGTAAGGACTGTGGTGGGCAGCAATAAGGACCATGGTGGGCAACAGTAAGGACCATGGTGGGCAACAGTAAGGACTGTGGTGGGCAACAGTAAGGACCGTGGTGGGCAGCAGTAAGGACTGTAGTGGGCAGCAGTAAGGACTGTGGTGGGCAACAGTAAAGACCATGGTAGGCAGCAATAAGGACCATGGTGGGCAACAGTAAGGACCATGGTGGGCAGCAGTAAGGACTGTGGTGGGCAACAGTAAGGACCATGGTGGGCAGCAGTAAGGACTGTGGTGGGCAGCAATAAGGACCACGGTGGGCAGCAGTAAGGACCGTGGTGGGCAGCAATAAGGACCACGGTGGGCAGCAGTAAGGACTGTGATGGGCAGCAGTAAGGACCATGGTGGGCAGCAGTAAGGACTGTGGTGGGCAGCAGTAAGGACTGTAGTGGGCAGCAGTAAGGACCATTGTGGGCAACAGTAAGGACCATGGTGGGCAGCAGTAAGGACTGTGATGGGCAGCAATAAGGAACATGGTGGTCAGCAGTAAGGACCATGGTGGGCAGCAGTAAGGACTGTGGTAGGCACCAGTAAGGACCATGGTGGGCAGCAGTAAGGACTGTGGTGGGCAGCAGTAAGGACCATGGTGGTCAGCAGTAAGGACTGTGGTGGGCAGCAATAAGGACCATGTAGGGCTGCAGTAAGGACCATGGTGGGCAGCAGTAAGGACTGTGATGGGCAGCAGTAAGGACTGTGGTGGGCAGCAGTAAGGACTGTGATGGGCGGCAATAAGGAACATGGTGGTCAGCAGTAAGGACTGTGGTGGGCAGCAGTAAGGACCACGGTGAGCAGCAGTAAGGACCATGGTGGACAGCAATAAGGACTGTGGTGGGCAGCAGTAAGGACTGTGGTGGGCAGCAATAAGGATCATGGTGGGAGCAGTAAGGACCATGGTGGGCAGCAGTAAGGACCATGGTGAACAGCAATAAGGACTCTGGTGGGCAGCAGTAAGGACTGTGGTGGGCTGCAATAAGGATCATGGTGGGAGCAGTGAGGATCATGGTGGGCAGCAGTAAGGACCATGGTGGGCAGCAGTAAGGTCTGTGATGGGCAGCAATAAGGACTGTAGTGGGCAGCAATAAGGACCATGGTGGGCAGCAGTAAGGACTGTGGTGGGCAGCAGTAAGGACTGTGGTGGGCAGCAATAAGGACCATGGTGGGCAACAGTAAGGACCATGGTGGGCAGCAGTAAGGACTGTGGTGGGCAACAGTAAGGACCATGGTGGGCAGCAGTAAGGACTGTGGTGGGCAGCAGTAAGGACTGTGGTGGGCAGCAGTAAGGACTGTGGTGGGCAGCAATAAGGACCATGGTGGGCAACAGTAAGGACCATGGTGGGCAACAGTAAGGACTGTGGTGGGCAACAGTAAGGACCATGGTGGGCAGCAGTAAGGACTGTGGTGGGCAGCAGTAAGGACTGTGGTGGGCAACAGTAAGGACCATGGTGGGCAGCAATAAGGACCATGGTGGGCAACAGTAAGGACCATGGTGGGCAGCAGTAAGGACTGTGGTGGGCAAAGTAAGGACCATGGTGGGCAGCAGTAAGGACTGTGGTGGGCAGCAATAAGAACCACGGTGGGCAGCAGTAAGGACTGTGGTGGGCAGCAATAAGGACCACGGTGGGCAGCAGTAAGGACTGTGGTGGGCAGCAATAAGGACCACGGTGGGCAGCAGTAAGGACTGTGATGGGCAGCAATAAGGACCATGGTGGGCAGCAATAAGGACCACGGTGGGCAGCAGTAAGGACTGTGGTGGGCAGCAGTAAGGACTGTGGTGGGCAGCAATAAGGACCATGGTGGGCAGCAGTAAGGACTGTGGTGGTCAGCAATAAGGACCATGTTGGGCAGCAGTGAGGACTGTGGTGGGCAGCAGTAAAAACCGTGGTGGGCAAAATAAGGACTGTGGTGGGCAGCAATAATGACTGTGGTGGGCAGCAGTAAGGACTGTGGTGGGCAGTAGTAAGGACCATGGTGGGCAGCAGTAAGGACTGTGGTGGGCAGCAGTAAGGACTGTGGTGGGCAGCAGTAAGGACTGTGGTGGGCAACAGTAAGGACCATGGTGGGCAGCAATAAGGACCATGGTGGGCAACAGTAAGGACCATGGTGGGCAGCAGTAAGGACTGTGGTGGGCAAAGTAAGGACCATGGTGGGCAGCAGTAAGGACTGTGGTGGGCAGCAATAAGGACCACGGTGGGCAGCAGTAAGGACTGTGGTGGGCAGCAATAAGGACCACGGTGGGCAGCAGTAAGGACTGTGGTGGGCAGCAATAAGGACCATGGTGGGCAGCAATAAGGACCACGGTGGGCAGCAGTAAGGACTGTGGTGGGCAGCAGTAAGGACTGTGGTGGGCAGCAATAAGGACCATGGTGGGCAGCAGTAAGGACTGTGGTGGTCAGCAATAAGGACCATGTTGGGCAGCAGTGAGGACTGTGGTGGGCAGCAGTAAAAACCGTGGTGGGCAAAATAAGGACTGTGGTGGGCAGCAATAATGACTGTGGTGGGCAGCAGTAAGGACTGTGGTGGGCAGTAGTAAGGACCATGGTGGGCAGCAGTAAGGACTGTGGTGGGCAGCAGTAAGGACCATGGTGGGCAGCAGTAAGGACTGTGGTGGGCAGCAGTAAGGACCATGGTGGGCAGCAGTAAGGTGCAATGCCCCAGGGCCCGCGGGAAAGGAGGAGATAATTTTGACAACTCCCCACTTCATGGCCCCAACAACACAACATGTTTGTCTCCGGAACATAGGGTTAAAACTATTCCCACTGCCAAGATCTGAGCGGTGGAGTTCTCAAATTTGTCCATGTCCATTATAGTGACAAGTCTGTTTTTCACGCATGAATGATCTAAGATGGTTTGCAATCCAAAGCAGCAGCTTCCTGTCATGAGTGAACATAAAATTGCAGCTGACAAACCAGAAAAACATATAAGGACCAAGTTGTGTATTTCCAAAGTCATATTATTGAATCAGAATATTTTATCAAAGGAAAATCACTTCCCATGTCTTGTCAAACAATGTGGAATCTGAAACATTGTAGGAGAATGCTCTATAATGAAACTTAAAGTCACAGTTTGAGAACTCATTTGATAAGTTTACTGTCCGGCAGCAGTTGTCAGAGAATATTTCTAATTCTTTTTCTCAGCAAAAGAGCTGTCCTTTTCAAGTTCTTTGATCCATAACTGGCTTTGAATAAAGACTCACCTTTCAACTTTGTCATGCTTATGACTGAAAGGTTCCAAAGAAAGCAATTACTGCAGACCAAATTTCAGGTCTGTGATGTGAGAATTATATATCTGTCCGATGAAATGTTTGTGAAATCTAGGTCACAGCAAGGTTGGTCCTGATTATCAATCAACTGCCTCAAAACCTGAAATACTTCACATGGGAAACTGCAGAGACCAATGCTGAAACCCAGACACTGAAAGTCATTTGTAACAGAACAGTTATTCCTCACGAGTGTACCACATGGTCAATTTTACCAGATGCACAGGTCTTATGGCAGGTGTACAGATCCTTGACATTAAATATGCACAGGCCTTTTCTGGGTCTGTAAACCATGTCTGCACATATTTATTTAGATTAGATTAGATTCCCTACAGTATGGAAACAGGCCCTTTGGTCCAACAAGTCCACACACCTTTGAAGAGTAACCCACCCAGCCCCATTTCCCTACTGTATATTTACCCCTGACTATGGGCAACTTAGCATGATCAATCCACCCTAACCTGCACATCTTTGGATTGTGGGAGGAAACCGGAGCACCCGGAGAAGACCCACGCAGGCACAGGGAGAATATGATAACTCCACACAGAAAGTTGCCCGAGGATGGGATCAAACCCGGGTTCCTGATGCTGTGAGGCAGCAGTGCTAACCACTGAGCCACCATGCCACCCCTTTAATCGTTTGATAGTAGAAAACTTAAGTGTTACTGAAAAAGAATATGCATGTTGTTGAAATGTTTTGTCTTGCACTCATCAGGAGAAATCAGAATCAACCTGCCTGATTTACATTTAAACAAAGTTTATCCATCAGCTGTCAGACTTAATCTAGCTGGCACACTCGCCATGACAATCAGAATCCACTTGCTAACCAATTGGCAGTCTCTGCTCCTACAGTTTTTAAAAAAAATTCCCTTTACATTAATATTTCCGGTGAATTATTCTGACAAGCTCAAGACTAAAAAATTCGATAAACTGTGTCTTTTTCATCAATGCACACATTTATTCAGCGTGTTCTAGTGTAGGCAAACAAGAGTTCAATTCGGGAGGAGCAGCCAGAGTAACCACATCCTGTGAATGAGTAATAAAAACAGACATATACGTTAGAAGCTACGAGATTTGTGTGTTGATAAAGACCTTAAACATTCAGCAAGGTTCTGAAACTCTAGATTAGGGTTCTCACACTTCCTGCAAAGACTCCATTTCAAGGTTAGAATTTTGTCATTATCCCCTTCAGTGAGAGCCATTTTGAACGGGAATGGCGACTGGGGATGAGAAAGTAGGGGGTGAGGTGGTGACACTATCTATGAGGAGGGGTGTGGAATACATTAGGAATTCAAGAGATCTCATTGTCCTTTTAAAAAGTGTCTAAGCCTACCATTTGTACGACAGCAGGAGCAAGACTGTGCTCACAGTTTGATAAGAATGTGAGGTTTGAAAACTGCCTCACAGATGTTTGCATATTCAAGGTTCTGTGGAGTTCTGAAGAAGAGTTATACTGGACTTGTAACATTAACTGTGTTTCTGTCTTCCCAAGTGCTGTATGACCTGCTCATGCTTCCAATTCTTCCTGTCTTTATACCAGCACAAACTAATTGGATTAAATGACCTGTTTTTGTAGCTGTACATGCAAAGCAATGTATTGTATTTCTGCTCAAGTGCACTGGGGAACAAACTGAGAGTGTATTATTATGGAATTGACCTTACACTTGTCCTCCCCTGTCCAGTTCTGACTGCGGACTGTTTGGTAACTCTCTATAGCACTTTTAAAACATATTAAAACGTGCTGTTACCAGTAAAACAAATCTCTCTTTTGAGGATGTTCTGAAACTGTCCATTGACCATGTCAATTCTATGAGCAACAGATGGAAAATATTTCATTCCATTTTTGGAATTGTTAAATAGAGACAGCCAGCACATCTTCACCTGTTGCTGTCAAATTGTAGCAATGGAAAACAGAGTGAATAGATGCTCAAACCAATTGACATGGTAAGGGGAAGGATGCCCAAATTTGTAGGATCCAAAAGTCCCTCTGAATGTCAAACTGACTCTATTCTGTCTCCATTCATCAAGGGTGTCCACAATGAGATTAGCATCGTTCAAATACTGACACAGTAAGGAAGGAATAACTGTCCTCCTATCACCTCTATTTACAACCCAATGCTCACAAAAACCTTGCAATACTTTTACTGCATCTTTCTGTATACAGTAAATATATATGAGTCAAAAAGTGTGGTGTTGGAAAAGCACAGCCGGTCAGGCAGCATCCAAGGAACAGGAGAGTCGACGTTTCGAGCATAAACTCTTCATCATGGCATATTCCTGATGCTCGAAACATCGACTGTCCTGCTCCTTGGATGTTCTCTGACTGGCGACCGCCACACATTTTGACTCTGATCTCCGGCATCTGCAGTCCTCACTTTCTCCACAGTAAATATACATGTAAACCACATTCAACTTGATAAAGCCTGTTCAATGTTGGTGTGGCTTCCTTAGATTATAATTTGGTTCATAACTTCATGGAACACTCACAAACCTAATGCTCACTCAGAAATTGCTGAAAATACACAGTAGGTCAGGAAGAGAAAGAGAGAAGCAAAGTTAATATGCCCCAATTTTTAATTGGTATTGAGTTTAAACCGCACTGCAGGGAGGCATTGAAAACTATGGTCCCTGAGGATGTGTCAGTTCCTGGTACCTACAGAACAGTGAGAGGGAAGGTATGGGGAAGCTGCTCACCATTAATTGATGGAACTCCTTAAGGAGCTAATGAATGGAATGGAATGGGGCATCCCAACCAGACTTGTGCATGCTACTATAGGGTTGAAATCACTATATTTGCAATGGCATTTTAAATCAAGTCAGTGAATGCAATCAGCACTAGCACACACATAAGTATTACCTGAAGTATTAATGGTATTAATTAGGTTTGTGGGGTTTGTTTAATTAAAACAGTAAAACACACTACAAGTTATGAAGCAGCCATTACAGCAAACAACAGGTTTCTGCATCTTCTGCTTTCAAACCCACAGCAGACTAACTGGCAGGCAGAGTCACACCATGGTATCCTGAAGGGTGAACCTTTGTGAACACTGTATCTTTTTGTTTTCTGTGTTTTTGATTTTTATTCGATTCTGTTGTGGGATGTGAGTGATACTGGCTGGCCAGCACTTATTTTCAGTCCCTCGTTAACCTTGAGAAAGTGGTGGTGAGCTGTCATTGTGGACTCAGATAGGTAAAGGACTGTTTTAGAAAACAAAGATTGTTGAAGGATTGCTGTGGGAAAGACAGCCTAGTTACAGATGAGCTGAAGATGATTGTGACTGTGTACAAACAGAGATTTGTCTGGCAGCACGTGGCTGATTGGTCTGTGGTGTGGTGACCAGTTGTCAATGACAAAGGTTTTCTGCCCACCAACATGATGTGATTGGCTCCCAGTTAGATATTTGTTGGCTGTGAATGTTCCCTCTTGAACGGAATGAACTGTTTTTGCTCTGCTGGAGAAAGCATCTCAACCTTGAAGGGAACCAGTTTGTTTCCCGTCAGCAGCTGTTGTCAGGTGTGACTTTTAATTAAATACGTCACAGACTATATAAGTGTGAACAACCTTGTGCCTCCTGCAAACCTGGAGAAGGAAGGTGAAGAAGCAGAATTTTGATAATCTCAGCAAAGGGATTAAAAAGCCATTGTAGTAATGTGACTGGACAGGTAATCCAGAGCCCTCAGACTAACATTCTGGGGAAATGGGTTCAAATCCCACCATTGCAAATGGTCAAATTCAATTTTAAGAAACCCTAGAATTAGAAACTAGTTTATTATTTACGTGTACATGCTCTCGATTGTGGTAAAAGTAGATTGTCATTCACTAATGTCTTTTCGGGAAGGAAACATTCCATCATTGCCTGGTCTGTCCATGTGACTCTAGATCCACAGCAGTCTTAACTGGACAACTCGTAACTGCCCTCCAAAATAGCCAAGTAGCCACTCACTTCAAGGGCAATTAGGGATGGGTTATGAAGATTGGCCATGCCTGTGATACTCACATCCCGTGTCCAAATAACAGGGAAGGAGCTGCCTGACCTGCTGGGTTTCTTAACCCATTTTGCTTTTATTGCTTTGCATTACTCAACTTTGATCTCACAGATCTGATGCCTTTCTCACTTGAATTCCACTGACCTGAAGACAGGCAGATTTCAACACCTCACCATCACCTCTCACAGGACTTTGGGAAAGACAGAGCATTCCAGGAGGAGTTACCATAACTCAGCGAATGCCCCAATTCCTTTGTTAATGGAAAACTGAAAAAGGAACAGGCACAGAAAGAATACTCTGATTAATAAACAAACCTGGATCCTCAAGCAGACTGGGGATTAGGGCATTGTTTCGAGACAGCTTCTGTTAGCAGATGGGTAATGTGATGTCGTGCCATCAATAACAAGTTTGAAGCATGTTGCGTGAAAGAAATGATTGGAGCTGAGCAGCTGGAGTATCTTTTGGAGCCGCGTTAACACCTGCATGTGTGACGTGACACATATGGTCAAATTCAGCAAGACAAGCAATGGAGAAAGTGATTGCACATATAAACAACCTCAGAATATCGCACAGCTGAGGAAGTGTTTTTTTCTCAAGTGTAATCATTGTGGCAGTAACTATGTGCCAAGTAAGATCCATAAGCAGTACAGTGATAATAAACAAATTGTCCAGTTTTGGTGATGTTATTTGCAGGATTAATAATCATCCTCAGACAAATGGAAAAACTAGTATCTAAAGCCAGCTATAGAGTCCACTAAGCCCACTTCACCTTTTATTAAGTTCACTATTCTCCTTCTTCTTCACCAAGTCACCAGACACTGGAAAGAACTCCCCTGAAATTCTACAAAATAATCCCAAGGAATGCTTTCCATCCATCACCATCAAGGATACATCATCCATCAACCTCATTCCATAGTACTGACCATCCAACATTGTGGCTCTCCCTCAGTACTGACCATCCAACAGTGTACTGCTCCCTCTGTACTGACCATCTGACAGTGTGACACTCCCTCAGTACTGACCAGAAAACTTAAATATCATCATTGAGTCTGGAAGGAGTTAAAACAAAGCTGGAGGATATTTCTAGCTTGTTTTTCCCCGAAAGACCCTTATGGAGAAAGTTCAGAAAAATGCAAAGTATTGAGGAGCTGCAAAACACTTTGGATTGTTTCTAGAATTAAACATTTACTTTAAAGATAATATAAAATGAGGGGATTTAGTTGTCAGTAAAAGTAGAAAGAAGCAAATTCTGTCCTGGCGTTGAAAGTCTAAGCTCCCTACAATAAGAAAATAATGTTTAGTTAAGAATGTTCTTTTGGCATTTGTTACAATAAACATTTCAAAACATGAAATATTGTTGTGTTTCCTTCTTTCAACTAATAATTGGAAGTTCAAATTTATCTTTAAAGGTTATCAGTCTCTGCAGAGATCACACCACAATCATGAAGTTGGATGAAGTGATAAAAGTTGAATGTAATCATTGAGTTGATAAAAGGACAGATTTAATACAACAAACATCAAGTTCTGCTCCAATCACTGTCAGGAACACCGTGACCTAATTTCTTCCTTTGCCTGCAGTAAAGATTTAATTGAAAAGAGGAGAAAGGGTGAACCAGTTGTTATATAACTACAAAACATCTGCTGCTCCATCAGTATCATGCACATTGATTGGCCACTAGCTAATGCTTCTGAAATGTGACTTTACTTGTCCCTGGATTAACGCATAAAAGTTAATGCATTATACAAAAAAAACTTCCTATTTTGAAACCTACAAGAAATAAAGACAGATATTGACAACAAAGGGCTCAAAAGAAAAGCCAATAATGAAGAGGACTGAGAGTGCACTGTTGTACAAATTATAATGAGATTCATGTAACTGATTCCATGAAGACAGCAGTCTGGAATGAGAATGTGAAGAGAGAGCTCTTAGACACTACATCAGAGCCGTGTTCAATTACCTACCATGTAGGAGGGAAACAATCACATAGTGGTAATGTCACTGGATTAGTAACCAGGAACAAAAACAGAAATTGCTGACAAAACTCAACAGATCATTCATCAGAATAAATCTGTCATCAGATTTGAAAGATTCATTCTGCTTTCTCTCCACAGATGCTGCCAGACCTGTTGAGTTTCTTTCACAATTTCTGCTTTTGTTTCAGATTTCCAGCATCCACCCTTCTTTGTTTATTGTAGTAATCCAGAGATCCAGGCTAATGATTTGGGGAAATAGGTTCAAAATTGGCCACATTATGATGGTTCATTGGTTAGCACTGCAGACTCTCAGTACCAGGGACCTTGGTTTGATTCCAGCCTTGGGTGATTGTCTGTGTGGAGTTTACTTGTTATTCCCGTTTCTGTTGGGTGCTCCAGTTTCCTCCCACAGTCCAAAGACTGGATTGGCCGTGCTAAATGTGGGGTTATGAGGATAGAGTAAGAGGCTGGATCTGGGTGGGATGCACTTCAGAGGGTTGGTGCGGATTCATTTCAGATTATAGGAACTCTCTGATGTTAGAATTTGAATTCAATTAATAAGTAAGAAATTGAAAGCTAGCCTCAGTGATGGTGACTATAAGACTGTTACCAATTGTTGTAAAAAACCTATCTTATTCACTAATACTCTTTAGGGAGGGAAATCTGCCATCTTGACCCAATTTGGCCTGAATGTGACTCCAGACCCGCAGCAATACTGTGGACTCTTAACTGCTCTTTGAAACGAGTTACCTGGACACAATTGAGATTGGTAATAATTGCTGGCGTTAAAGCCACATCCCATGAAATAATTTTAAAAACATATAAATGTAAATAAAGGAGTACTTTGATGCATTCGGAGTTGAAACATCTTACACTAAAGCAGTCTCAGGGACAGTGTATGCACAGATAGCCACAGTCCACATCCTCCAGTATCAGTATCTCAATGTGCAAATAGCAGGATGAGCTTAAAGCACAAGATAAAGCAAAAAAGATTGCAGAATGAGGAAGTTACATACTTGAAAGAACTGAATGTAAATAATTTAATGTGCTCAGTTGGTTTTAATGTTAATATTCTTCACAGTAGAATTGCCAACTACTAATGTTGGATTGAAACGATAAAATCATCACAAGTGATGTTTGGTCAGAGTGCAGTGATCAAGATCTTGTAGCTGACGAAGCTGTGCCTAGGTACCTTTGTACCTAAGATGGCACTGCAAGTGGTGACTTGGAAATGTTTCATTGTATTCAGTTGAGCACATGTGACAATAAAACTAATTCAGTTCAATTCAAGTGGTCATCGCAGAGATGAGATAATGTCAGACTAAGAGCCCCATTGAATCTTATAGCTCAGTCGGAAGCACGCTTGTTTCTGAATTGTGAGAGTCTGGTTCAAGTCCCACTCTATACCTTGAGTACAAAAATCTATGTGTGCTGTTGGAATGCTGCATTATGGGAAATGCCAGCTATGGAATGGGACATGAATCAGAGGCTCCACCTGCCTGTTCAAGTGGGTGTCCCATAGCACTATTTTGAAGAAGAGAGTTTTTTTTGGTGTCCTGGCAATCTTTCGCCTTTAATCAAATCACACAAAATGGATTAACTGACCATGATCACTTTGCTGTTGTGGGGTTTTCTGTGTACAAATTAGCTTCTGAGTTTCTCAGTTACAGGGATGTGAGGAATGCATTGGGAAGCAAGTCCCACTGCTCCACGGGTAGTACCAGTGGATTCATGGTTTTGATTCAATCATCAAATGGCTGTTGTTGCACTTTTATGCTACTTTCCAGAATAAAACAGACTTTCAGAGGTTTTCTTTACCGAACTCAAAATAATCCATTTATTATTTTAAAAATCACTCTGAAGAACAAGTGACAAAACTCATTACCATCTAAGCTTTGATCCAGAATTAGGACCATATCCCCTTTAAATCACAAAACAAACACATGCAGAGAACACCAAAGATGCAAAGACTCTGCAGAAATGGTAATTAAAAGAAGGCAAAAGAATAAAATTGGCCAAAGATCTATGAACAGCAATAGAGAATTTGATGCATTCTCTTGCTCTACTATTTTCTTGTTGATGAAATTGAATTGCCAATAACTGTAGACCATTGAAAAATAGAGTAGTCCCCTTGTACTGGCAGGGGATATGGTACAATAACTACTGCGAAAGCCTGATACCGTGGATAGGTGCAAACCAATTCATTTAAATGGGAAATTCACCTTCCCTGTAGTTCCCTGCTCCCTGGTTCTGGAATGTTCCCTGTAGTATGTTCAAGTCGCGGTAAACCATGTGTAATTGAAACTGCAGAAACCAACTCTGCGGATATGGTGGTCACCCTATATTTCAAAAAAGTATTCAATTCAGATGGAAAGTATGATGGAATTCTTCAGGTAGTGGTCACTGTTCATCTTTTCAGGCTTCAGAGGATAATCAAAATATAAAGGTGTGGAAACTTTAGCAGGTTCCCTAATACTTCAACCAAGAGGGAGACAGATGGCCTGGCACCTGTATTTTGACTTTTCCTTGTTCTTCATCCTCTGGATTTGTGAAACTAGAAAATAAAGTCCAGATAGTGTTGCTGGACAACCATCAGCAGACAGTCCCCAGTTGTCTCTTCAAAGTCAGATGTTTCAGCAATTAAGGCGAGTGATCTGCAACTCTTAGCTCTCTAAAAGCTTTGGTTGATTATTTTCCCAAGGTCATTTGATCTTCAGTAAACATCAAGTAGATTGAAGTCCACATTAAACTGTTGACCTCATTTCCAAGGAATGGCATGGGTTCTCTTCAAACCATTCGTAAAAATCATTTTTAAACCAGAAAGTGCCTCAACAGTTCAAAGTCTTCCAGTTCTCCATATAGACCATAAATATTGAGATGTATTACCAATACGATCGCAATTATGACGATGTTTCAAAAGTATTTCATCAGTTGTCAAGTGCTCTGAGAGCTCCAGTGGTCATCAAAAGTTTATCTCTCAGGAAAGATTCGGACTATTGTCTTTTGCTGCTTTGGTGTTTTGGGATTACGGGCTGATTTTCCGAATAATCCTGCAACCTTTGGTTTGGCTGTCTGTGATTCTGTCTCAGAGTCAGAAAGCCCTGACTTTTTAGCCATAGAGTCATACAGCATGGAAGTAGACCCTTCAGTCCAACACGTCCATGCCAACCATAATCCCAAAATAAACTAGTCCCACCTGCCTGCGCTGGCTCCACATCCCTTTCAAGTCTTCTTATTCGTGGATGTATCTAAATGTCTTTTAAACATTGTAACAGTACATCCGCCACTTCCTCTGGAAGTTCATTCCACACACAAACCACTCTCTGTTTAAAAAAGTTGCCCCATATATCTTTTATAAATCTTTTTCCACTCACCTTCAAAATATAGTCTTAAAATTCCCCACCTTGGGGAAAAGACACTGAGTGTTCACCTTATCTATACCCCTCATGATTTTATAAACCTCTATAAGGTCACCTCTCAACCTCCTACACTCCGGTGAAAAGAGTCCCAGCCTATCCAGCCTCTCCTTATAACTCAAACCCTCCATTCCTGGCAATATCCTTGTAAATCTCTTCTGAACCCTCTCCAGCTTAATGATATCCTTTAGTCTTATTGCTGGCAGTCCTTTTGTGCTGATCTCTGATTCAGAATATTCCGGGCTGGAACTTGTTGAACGTTCTGTCCACTGGGTGTGGTCTGTAGTGTAAGATAATGGTTATGAAAGTGTCCATTTGAGTTGTATTGTTGCTCCTTGTACTCTGAAATCTAATACAGGCACCGGACAGCTGCCTCCTTGGAGTTATTTCAGTTTCAAAGTTTCTTACTCTTGAACTGAATGCTAAGTTCGACCATGGTTAGGCCACTTTTGGAATACTGAGTACAATTTTGGTTTCCCTCTTATTGGAAGGATGTTGTGAAGCTCGAAAGGCTTCAGAAAAGATTTACAAGGATGTTTCCAGGGTTGGAGGATTTGAGCTACATGGAGAGGCTGAATGGGCTGGGGCTGTTTTCCCTGGAGTGTCAAAGGCTGAGGGGTGACATTATAGAGGTTTATAAAATCATGAGGGGCGTGGTTAGGGTAAATAGGCAAAGTATTTTTCCCTGGGACGGGAGAGTCCAGAACTAGAGGGCATTGGTTTAGGGTGAGAGGGAAAAGATTTAAAAGGGGCCTAAGGGACAATGTTTTCTTACAGAGGATGATGCGTGTGTGGAATGAGCTCCCAGAGGAAGTGGTGGAGGTGGTACAATTATAACATTTAAAGGGCATCTGGATGGGTATATGAATAGGAAGGGTTTGGAGGGATATGGGTCAAGTGCTGGCAAATGGGACTAGATTAGATTAAGACATCTGGTCGGCATGGACGAGTTGAGCCAAAGGGTCTGTTTCCGTGTTGTACATTTCTATGACTCCATGTTATGATCACCATTCCCTGAAGAAAGACAAACAAAAAGAAAAATAACAAGAAATAAGAAAAAAGAAACTAAATTTTATAAAATACAGCTATTGGGGGCAGGAGGGGGACTCTTGTGACACAGTGGTAGTGTCCCTACTCCTGGACCAGGAAGCCTGGGTTCAAGTCCCACCTGTTCCAGAGTTGTGTAATAACATCCCTGAACAGGTTGATTAGAAAAATAGGTGAAATAAGAAAAGATATAGTATTTGGGTGGAGCATCGTGTGGAGCACCTGCCATCCCATGTGATTATACACCTTACCCCCAAGGTGTCCTGCCCTACTCCCAGGATTGGAGAAGGGTGAGACATTCCAGCCTCTCAATCCTTGGGATTTTTCTGGAATTTCTCTTTTTCATTGCCACAGAGATGCAGTAAGATGGCTGCTAATTTGGCTGTGGAAGCTGAAGAGTCAATTCAAGGCCTTCTAGCCTGAGAGGAGTAACAATGGAAAGCAGGTCAGAGAAAAGTCATTCAATTCTCTGTGACACAGTGGCTCAGTGGTCAGCACTGTTGCCTCACAACACCAGGGACCTGGACTTGATTCAGCCTCAGGCGACTGTTTGTGTGGAGCTTGCATATTCTTCCTGTGTCTGTGCAGGTTTCCTCCCACAGTCCAAAGATGTGCAGGTTAGGTGAATTGATCTTGCTAAATAGTCCATAGTGTTCAGGATCTGTAGGTTAGGTGCATCAGTCAGGGTTAAATGTAGAGTAAGAGGGTAGGAGAATGGGTCTGAGTGAGTTACTCTTCGGAGGGTCAGTGTAGACTTGTTGGGTCAAATGGCCTTTTCCACACCGTAGGGATTCTATGATTCTATGAACTTGGATGCACCTCCTCAAATCTATCAAAAGACAAAGTGGCCAGATGTCACTGTCAGCATGAGGTGGACAGGGGCTAAGGGATGGATCACATTTGGCTGTGCTGTAGGCAGAGCTGCCTGAAACCGTGGCAACACAGTCCACTTGCAGTCAGGTAAACTAGTAACCATGGTGTATGAAAACAGGGGTCATTGTCCTGCAAGTGCGATCAAGAGGCTCTTCATGAGCTGAATTGCCTTCCCCTCTCACTGCTGGTTTGGAACCCAACTTCACCAAAATAGAAACCAGCAGGAGCAGTGGCAGGAAACCAGCACACCCTTGGTTATGTTCAGGAATGCACACCCACCCCCTCTGTTTGAGTTCCTTCTCTCCCTGCGATGCAGAATTTCAGCAGCTGCTTTATCGCCCTTCCCCTTACCCCCTGTCCACCCCTCCACCAAATACACAAACCCCTGGGAGTGTCGGGGTGGGGTGAAGTATTAGGAGTCCAGCGAAGACCGTCCCTAAATAAGACAGGCCGGTACATGTCACAGCATGCTGTCTGAACACCCCGGCCCTGTGTCTGATGTGGGACATTCCATACTCCAAACAATGGCAATGCCACTGTCCAACACAAACGGGCAGGGAATTCAGATTATAAATATTTATTTATGATAAACGGGCCTTTGTTCCAAGTTGTTAAAATTCCTGAATCAACAGCACAACACTAATAATTCAGCAACTGTTGCTGACAGCAGTTTTTCAATGGCAGGAATCCAAATTGGCAAGTCACCCAAAGTCTGAGTGCCAATATCACGCTGTGATAAGGGTCATTACTCAAACAGAGATTAAATCCTGCTGAGCCCATCCATGGACTGTTCTTTTAAAAAGAAACAACGTATATTTACAGGATGCCCTTCACTCAATTCAAAGTACTCATAACCAATAATGTGCATTCATACTATCATGTAGGAAACAACAGCAGTCAATTGCACACAGCAAGATCCCATGATTGGCAAAGTCAGGTGTCCTTAGAGAGGGAGCACATGGCATTTACCAATACTCTTGATACCTTTAGAGAGAGGCAGGTACAGCAGGTGCTTTATCCCCCCTTCCAACTCCATTTTGATTTAGACTGCCCCCCCATCTCCCTCTACCTACCTCCGCATGCATTGCCCTAAATGAGTTTGTATGTAAATTAATTCAACGGAGAATTTGGGTCATTTACTACTGATAGTTACTCTGTCAAAATTATGGTGGGGAAAGCTGTTCGGTTGTGTGTGATAGAATTCTCAGATGTTGATTAAAAATGATGTAGCGATGTTTGGAGGCGTTCTCATAGTGTAGTTGTAGTGACTCTGTCTCTGAAAGAGTCCCACCTGCTCTATATTAACATTTCTGAACAGGCCAATTGGAAATTATCTACAGTAATGTTAGCTGAGAGATATATATTAGCCAAGAAAACATATTAGATTCTGCAGCTGTTCCTCTAATAACAATCTGGGAACTATTTACATCCACCCAAGAAGGGAGATACGTTTTGGTTTAATGATTCATGTAAAAAAAACCTCAATACTGACCCTCTAACAGTGTAGTTCTCCCTCAGTACTAACCCTCGAACAGTGTCATGTTCCTTCAGTACTAACCCTCTGACAGTGAAAGGTTCTCTCTGAACTGACCCTCTACAGTACAGTGCTCCCTCCATGCTAACCCTCCGACAGTACAATGCTCCTTACCCTTCGACAGTGTGATGCTCCCTCAGTACTGACCCTCTGACAGTGTAGTGCTCCCTCAATATTGACCCTCCGACAAAGTGGTGCTCCCTCAGTACTGACTCTCCAACAATGCAGTGCTCTCTCAGTACTAATCCTCCAACAGTGCGGCACTCCCTCAGTACTGACCCTCCGACAAAGTGGTGCTCCCTCAGTACTGACCCTCCGACAGTGCAGTGCTCCCTCAGTACTAATCCTCCAACAGTGCAGCACTCCCTCAGTACTGACCCTCTGACAGTGCCCACTCCCTCAGCACTGGCCCTCTGACATTGTGAAGCTCCCTCAGTATTGATTCTTCGGCAATGCAGCGCTTTCTCAGCACTGACCTGTGGACAATGCAGTGCTGACCCTCCGACATTGTCGTGGGGTGTATTACTGCTCCTTCAGCTTCTGGAATTGGGGTGTTCTTGTGGAGACTGGAGACTGGAGAATGCTGAGTTTGGATAACAAGAACAGGGGAAATAGAGAGCTGTGGCAGGTGGAGAATATCATCAGTTTTTGGCAGCATCTTTTGCTTCAATTAAAACTAGAATAGGGAGATTTTAGAACTTATTTTATATCATGTTGCTATTATCTGATGGAACTGTTGAAACTGTCATTCCTACCCGAGGTGCACCTTAGTCTACCAAGCAAATTCTGTCCCCTAGTGGCTAGAACATCACTTCACACAACTTCAATAATAGCTTAGCGTTGTATTCTGCAGTTAATATTAAATGTTCAGAAACATAGAGCATAGAACAGTACAGCACAGGAACAGGCCCTTCACCCCTCCATGTCTGTGCTGACCACGATGCTATTCAAAATTAATCCCTAAATAATCTGCCTGCATTTTCTCAAATGTCTCTTAAACATTACTATCGAACATCCCTGGCTGCGTGTTCCAGGTACCTACTGTTCCTTCTAGATTTGAGTTTTGAAGGAATTTCCCCCAGTAGTTATTGGGAAAGAGCAGTAAAGTTCCCGTTTTCCTGGGATACAAACTGAAGAACTTATGCCACTGGGAAGGAAAGATAAAGTTTAAAAAAAGAGGTTCAGCAATATCCGGACTTCTTTCGGGAGGTGAATAAAATTCCCTACATCCAGTGAGGCTGTGTGCACATGCAGACCTTTCAAGGATCTTTCAGTTTTTAGTTATTCAGAGAGAGTGGTTTTCCGTCCCTTAGGAGATTTTCTTTCTTGTTAGATTGTATCAATTTGGTTTATTCTGAAATATTCCTTTAAATGTCCACCAATCTATTATAATCCCCACAGCATGGAAACAGGTCATTTGATTAGATTAGATTACATTACTGTGTGGAAACAGGCCCTTCGGCCCAACAAGTCCACACCGACCCGCCGAAGCGCAACCCACCCATACCCCTACATTTACCCCTTACCTAACACTACGGGCAATTTAGCATGGCCAATTCACCTGATCTGCACATCTTTGGACTGTGGGAGGAAACCGGAGCACCCGGAGGAAACCCACGCAGACACGGGGAGAACGTGCAAACTCCACACAGTCAGTCGCCTGAGGCGGGAATTGAACCCGGGTCTCAGGCGCTGTGAGGCAGCAATGCTAACCACTGTGCCACCATGCCGCCCAGCCAGTCCACACCAACCCTTCAAACAGCATGCCACCCAGACCCACCCTATCATGTATTCCTGCATTTTCCCATGGCTAATCCATCTATCCTGCACGTCCTTGGACACTATTTGGCATGTCCAATCCATCTAACCTGCACATCTTTGAACAATGAGAGGAAACCAGAGCTCCCAGTGGAAACCCCTACAGACACGGGAAGAACATGCAAACCCCACACAGACAGTTGCCCGAGGCTGCAATCGAACATAGATCCCTGACGCTGTGAGGCAGCAGTGCTAATCACTGACCATCACGCCAGGCTATTGATCTGTCCATTGTTCTAATTTGCCTGCACACTGCAGATTCTTTATTCATTATTCACTCATGGGATGAGGGCATCACCAGTATTTATTGCCCATCCCTAATTTCCCAAAGGGCAGTTGAGAGTCAACCACATTGCTGTGGGTCTGGAGTCACACGTAGGCCAGACCAGATAGGGATGGCAGTTTCCTTCCCTGAAAGACATTAGTGATCCTTATGGGTTTTTCCAACAATCGACAATGGATTCATGATCATCGTTAGGCTCTTAATTCCAAATTTTTGTTGAATTCAAATTCCACCATATGCCGTGGCAGGATTCGAACCTGGGTCCCCAGAACATGACCTGGGTCTCTGGATTATCAGTCCAGCGATAACAACACTAGGGCATTGTCTCCCCCAATAACAAATAACAGTAACAGAAATTGTGCTATGTATTATGATAAGAATTTTTTTAAACACTGTGTTCTGAAGAAGAGCGACTGGACCTAAAATTTTACCTCTGCTTTATCTCCAAAGATGCTGCCAGACCCGCTGAGTTTTTCCAGCAATTTCTGTTTTATTTCTGATTTCCAGCATCCACAGTTTTTTTTTGCTTACAATTCGGATGGCTCTGCTTTTAGGCGTTTATGTATGTTTAAGATATTAACTTTGGACTCACTTTTCGCTCCCTCAAACTGAATGTAAAATACAATCATATAATGGACAGAGAGTTCCCTATTTCAGTCTGTACAAAGGGTTTTCCTATTTAATGACAGCCAGTTTGCAAGCTCTGAGGTTGGCCTTTAGATTGTTCCTATATCAAAGTTGGGGAAATCCTGTGGTTTGAATTTAGCAAGTTATAACACATTGCCTTGGTATCGAGGAATTCTCCATGTGACCCCTACACGACCCACCCAGTGAAGCTTTGCTCATCATAGGGTAACTATGAATGGATAGCAGATGTGCCAGGAATAAGCGTAGTAAAAATCTTAGTTTGGGATATAACTACAAACTAAAAATGTTGGCAATGCTCCACAGTTCTGGCATCAATTCTGATAATGGCCCCCCTCACAAACTTCAGAAGCAGTCTGATAGGGGGCTGGGAGTGTAAAATCTGTTGGGATGCTTGAAGTGATGGTACTCGGCATGGTGTCTGTTGCCTACCCACCTCTGCTATCATGTTATCATGCTGATAGGGGTGATGGAGGGGCGCCATACCATACGACAGTGTTGTGTCCAGTTATAACCTGGAGTTCTCTGCACGAGTTCAGGGTTAGAGTCTTCCCATTTGCCGCCCTATGACCCCTGAAAGCATCACATGATTAAAACCTTGTCACTACAAGGGCTTTCTGCCACTCTCACCAGGGGATCCCTGGTTGTTGCTGACAATCCTGACCCTGCTCACTCACCCTCTGGTCCTCCTATATCACTGCTCCCCATCTGGGAACCCATTACAGTATCTTCAGAAACACTGGTCAAAGCATATTATCTGGTTAATTATTAAGTATGTGAGCCCAATGGTGCCTCAGTTCCTGCATAAAAAGTGACTACACTTTAAAAGTACCCAGACCAACCTTGATTATCCGAACGAGATGGACAGGGAGTATTTTTTTTGGATAATTGAGTGTTCGGATAACTGATTAATTGGATAAAGGATAACGTTTTTATGGGACCTTGAGATCTACTTTGGATATTCCGAAATTTAGATAACTGATGTTCGGATAACCGAGGTTGTCCTGTAGCTCATTTGCTCCAAAGAATTCTGGGTCATCCAGTGGTTTTGCAAGGGGCTCGCAATTTGTAAAACCTTTCTTTTACTCTCTCATTTTTTTTTCATTTCTTTTCTCTGTTTAATGCCATTTCTGGGATTCTATCACTGGTGACATTAGCTATAAATTGTCCTATTCACTCTGTTATTTTTGAAAGCCACTTTGCACTAGCAGCAGCATGTCATGAAAAAGCTTTGTTATTTTTGAAATAGGACTGTAGCACCTTCACGTGGGGAGGAATATGTGAGTCATCAGCTTTCCTTTTACAAACAACGATTCTGTTCACAACAGTGTTGGTCATTGAAATAACTCCACAGAGACCAGTATCCGTCATCAAGTCACCCTTTATTTACACATGGAAAGTCCTTGACACTGATCCAGCTTCTTCAGAGCAAATTCCCCCCCCCCCACCTGGCTGACCTCATTACAATCACTACATCCCTCCTCCTCTGAATCCGAGGACGTAGGCCAGATTTCTTTTTGTAGCTCCTCCTACAGTGTGTCAGCACCGGGTCAGGTTCCTCCAAATCTGCCCCTAGGTAACGCACAACAACTCTCTTCTTGCGCCCGGAGCGTCTTGGAAGAAATTCATTCTCTTCTTCAGGCGGCAAGGCGTCGAGGCGGCGACATCAGCCGTGTCCATCTCAGATTCTGAGGTAACTTCAAAGCTTGACGGAGAGGGAGAATCCATGGGTTTCAGAACAGTTGGAAAGGTTATCGAGGAGCAAGGCATATGGTGCTTCCTCACCGTTTGTGAGTTTGCAGCTTTCATATGGTCCACGTGCTTGTTCAGGACCGTCACACCTCCCTGAACTTTATACATCATGGGACCTGACTTTGCATCGACCATGCCTCTTAGCCACACAGAGCCATTCCCATGGTTCCTACATCAAACTTTGCCCCCTGAAGTAAACTGTCTCTCTCACTTAGAGGATCTGGCATCTGGCATCATCATTCTTGCAGTTGTTTTACCCTCCACCCCCAGATCAGATTTAATCATGCCCATCAGCCATGATTGAATGGCGGAGTGGACTCGATGGGCCGAATGGCCTTACTTCCGCTCCTATGTCTTCTGGTCAAACCTGGTGCAGAGACTTCTCCCCGTTAGTAACTCTGCTGGAGCTATCCCTGCAGTCAAATGAGGGGGTGGTCCTACAATCAAATAGGACAGTTTGGTATCTTTAAGTCTGCCTTCAAAGTTTGGACTGCTCAAGGGCAGCATGGTGTCTCAGTGGTTAGCATTGCTGCCTCACAGCACCAGGGACCTGGGTTCGATTCCAGCCTTGGGCAATTGTCTGTGTGGAGTTTTCACACACTTTCTGTATCTGTGTGGGTTCCTTCTGGTTTCCCCCCACAATCCAAGGATGTGCAGGTTAAGTGAATTGGCTGGACAAAATTGCACCATAGAATTCAGGGATGTGTAGGGTAGGTGTATTAGTCAGGGATGAATCTAGAGCAATAGGGGAGGGGAATGAGCTATTCCTTTGGAGGGTCTGTGTGGACTTGTTGGGCCAAATGGCCTGTTTCCTCACTGTAGGGATTCTATGATTTCTTCCTGCCAGGCCATTGGATGATGGATGTTATGGAGCCTTCCTTACATGTCGAATGCCATTCAACTTTAGAATGTACAGGTACTTCTCCTATAACATGTATTTATTAAAGGCGATTTGTCTGTAACGTGATTTGTGAATTGCTAACCTTTTTTTTAATAAAGGGAACTCCCGTGCGCTGTTGCGTGATTCCCATCCCCGGCAATAGGTGTCACGGAAGACTGGACTCCGTTTCCTGAAGAAGGGCATGTGCCCGAAACGTCGAATCTTCTGTTCCCTAGATGCTGCCTGACCTGCTGTGCTGTTCCAGCAATAAAGTTTCAGCTTTGGACTCCGTATCAGCATCACCTGGTCAGTCAGCTTATGTGCTTTTTGGTGAAGAGCTACATGAAAGAGATTGTGAAATGTTTGTGCTAGCGGACTTGGAAAAAGCATCGTGGAAATGTCTCTGCAGCCTGAGCGCAAGAAGCTGGGAGCAATCTGTTAATTTAAAGACTTAAAGAGTTGAGATAAGAGTGGAGTTTCACTGGAATTGACTAACAGTAAAAGGACAGTGTTGAGGAGCAGTTTGAAACTTGGTGTGGTTGTTCGTATTAAGAGCCTTTTTCTCTATTTTTGTTTTAAAAATATGTTTCGATGATAAAGATCATCTGCAGACTCATGTGATTCTGTTTCAGTGATTAATCATAATGACAACCAACCGCATAAAAATACCAGTACATGGTCAGTCAGCTGCTCAGGGTGGTCAGAGTCAGGAAACTCTGCACATAGTGGGTGAGAGAGAGAAAGGTACTTTTGGTGCATGTGTAGAGATGTCCTGAGGGGGTGAGTAGGTTGTGCAGAAGATATTCAGGATTAGTCAGGGTCAGATGTTAGCGAGGATGAGAGTGAGTTGGGAAGATGTTAAAGGAACTGGTGAGTACAGTAACAGAGATAGAGTGAGTGTGAGGTATCAATAAGAAGATGGTGGCAGAGTGGAGACGGTCATTGATCTCCTTCCTACATTCGGTGCATTCCTTCAGATGACTGAGCCTACACTGGCCTGCGTGGTAACTCTAGTCCAGGTTGGCGTGATTCCAGTCGAATGGTATCCTCAGTTGGCCTGAGAGAAAAGGACATCCTGTCTCAGCATCATCCCATCCCCATCAGCAGCATCTCCATGTCCCTGTCCACAAAGAGACACACTAATCTTCCATTGTCTGCCACATCCAGGGCCAATGTCAGGAACCATGTAGGCAGCTCCAGACTGACAGCTCTTGTCTGGGTGTACAATATCTTTTTAAAGATGGTGCTGCACCACAGATGTTGGTCAATTCTGGGATATCTGGAAAGCGGTGAGTTGTTTTGGAAAAGTATGATGGTGCTAGAATGTGTGAGAGAAATCAAGCAGGTTTTGTAAAATAAGGTGATAGACCTCCCCAAGCATCACGATGTGAAACCCTCCGAGAAACTTGCCAAAACTGACAGCTAAAGAAATTCAGATTCAGCCCTTGATCTATCAAGGCAGATTTCATTCTGGGCTCTAATTTGTACAATGTTACCATTGGATGGGATCAGAAGACTGGCTAGAATGTAGTGCAGGCAGCGTGTATAGAGGCCAATCGAGAGTAATCAGTTAAAGATTCTGATGAATTGCACTATACAGTACCATACAATAGGTCAGTTACAAAATTTACTTAAACTGTGCTAACATTTGTGTTAGGCTAACTATTATTTTTGTTTCGATTTTTACTGGTATTTTTGGTGGTTTGTCCAACCCTGTTTTACTCTTACACCCCATTATTTCTCTTGCATGACTTTCTATAACATGGTGTTGTTGGGAATGCAACCACGATGTTATTGGAGAACCACCTGTATGGATCCTTTATTGCCTCCCCCTAGAAGACCACTCTGCCAGTAGATATACAGGAGATTCAAATAGACAAAATACATGATGCAATTTTCAATAAACTACAGATGCCATTTTTCGCTTATGACCAGAAGGACCATGGGAAAGATGACTGATTTCATTCTTTCCAATAAACATCCTTTCCCATGGTGAGTCATAGAGTCAAAATTAAAAAGAAATTTTTCACTTGATGTCATAGAATCATACGTCACGGAAACAGACCCTTGGGTCCAACTAGTCCATGCTGACCAGAGGTCCCAAGCTGACTTGGTTCCATTTGCCAGCATTTGGCCCTTTTCCCTCTAAACCCTTCCTGTTCATGTATCCAACCAGATACCTTTTAACTGTTGAAATTGTAACAGTCTCCACCATCTCCTCTGGCTGCTTGTTCCACTCACGCACCAACCTCTGCATGAAAAGGTTCCTCCTCAAGTCATTTTAATATCATTGCCCTTTCACCATAAACAATAATCATTATGTGTGAGTTCCTTCAAGCATGTGGATTAGGATGTGCATCTTTCTAACTTAACTGAAAGAGCCTGGTTGTGTGAGTAATATGAAGTTAACAGCATTTCTGCAGTTCTTTATAGGTTACATGAATACAACCAACATTGTTACAGAGACAGTTCGAAGAATACCAGCCCAAGTCTAACCCCTGATGAAGGGCTGATGCCTGAAACATCAGTTCTCCTGCTCCTTGGATGCTGCCTGACCTGCTGTGCTTCTCCAGCGCCACACTTTTCTAACCCAGGTCTAACCCATGCAAGCACCGTCTTTATTCCGACAAAATTCTCATAACATTATCACAGTGGGTGGTGCTTGCTGCACTCATTCAAGAATTAACCCTTTCAGAGCCTTTTATATCCATAGTAATCGTGAGCAAGAACCTCATAGAGTCATAGAGATGTACAGCATGGAAACAGACCCTTTGGCCCAACCTGTCCATGCTGACCAGATATCCCAACCCAATCTCGTCCCACCTGCCAGCAACCGGCACATATCCCTCCAAACCCTTCCTATTCATATACCCATCCAAATGCCTCTTAAATGTTACAATTGTACCAGCCTCCACCACTTCCTCTGGCAGCTCATTCTACACACGTACCACACTCTGCGTGAAAAAGTTGCCCCTTAGGTCTCTTTTATATCTTTCCTCTCTCACCCTAAACCTATGCCCTCTAGTTCTGGACTCCCCCACCCCAGGGAAAAGACTTTGCCTATTTACCCTATCCATGCCCCTCATAATTTTGTAAACCTCTATAAGATCACCCCTCAGCCTCCGATGCTCCAGGGAAAACAGCCCCAGCCTGTTCAGCTTCTCCCTATAGCTCAAATCCTCCAACCCTGGCAACATCCTTGTAAATCTTTTCTGAAGCCTTTCAAGTTTCACAATATCTTTCCAATAGGAAGGAGACCAGAATTGCACGCAATATTGGCCTAACCAATGTCCTGTACAGCCGCAACATGACCTCCCAACTTTCCTGCTGGAGACTATCAGATTCAGCATAAACCAGGGATCAAACCTGAAAGCTCTTTGTCCTCAACTATCATTTCATCATTGAGTCAACTGAATGAACCCACTGAGAGATCTCAATCTCATATTTTCTCAAGAAATGGGATCCAGTCTACAGCGGGGTCATTGAATTATTAATTTCACCCATTCCTTGTTACATTTCACAGTTAAAGACATGTGATGAACAATTCAATTCACCTCATCTCTGGAGCTCCAGAATCATAATGTTCACCAGGATCACATTGCTCTGAAGTGAGAAGTCATTATGCAAAATACTGAAACACACGCATCATCAATTAAGAGCAACCAGAACATAGTTTCTCAGTTTTCGGAACATCCAGTTCAGAAGCAAGAAAAGGTTATTTTACAGCAAATCACAGGATCCCTGCAGTTCAGAAAGAGGCCATTCAAGTCTGCATCGACCCTCTGAAGAGCATCCCACCCAAACCCACCCCATATGGTATTTTATCATTGGCTGACTCATCAAACCTGCACAGTCATGGATACTATGGAGCAATATTTAGCATGGTCATTCCATCTAACCTGCATATCTTTGTACAGTGGGAGGAAACCCACGCAGACACAGGGCGAATGTGCAAACTTCACATAGACAGTTGCCCAAGGTTGGAATTAAACCTGTGTTACTGGCACTGTGAAGCAGCAGTGCTAGCCATTGAGCCACTGTGCAACCACCATTTTGTCCCTCTGGCCTGTTTTGTAATTCAGTAAGATCATGGTCGATCTGTTTGCATTGTGAATTCCAGACTTGCATCTCCTCCTGATAACTACTGATTTCATTTCCCCAAATATCTATCCACCTCTACCTTAAAAATGTTTCATTATCCCACCTCCACCACCTTCTGAGGCAGAGAGTTCCAAATTCAGACATCTCTCTGAGAAAAAATGATTATTTTCACCTTTGTCCAAAAGCAGGATCCCTGGTTTTAAAATTGTGCTCCATAATTCCGGACTCACTCACAAGAGGAAACATTTTTTCCGTGTCCATCTTGCCAAAAGCATTCAGGATCTTATTCACTTCAATCATGTCACCCCCCTCAATCTTGTAAGTTCCAGTGAAAACAAGCCCACTCTCTCCAGCCTTTCCTCATAAGACAACCCACTCATTTCAGATGTAAAACTGAAGTGCAATATCCTTACTTTATGTTCAATTCATCTTGTAATGAATGATAACATTCCATTAGCCATTTTGATTATGTGCTGTAAATGCATTCAATTGCTTTGTGACTCATTCACTAAAACAACAACTTGAATGCTTCTGCTTCTCAGAATTCTGCAGTCAGTATTCATTTAGGTAATATCCCATTGTTTAGTCTTTGTGCAAAAGTGAACAATTTCACATGTTCTCACCTGACACTCCATCATATTTTTGCTCACTCACTCAACCTATCTGTATCCATCTACAACTTCCTAATGTCCTCTTCACAACAGACTTTCCTTATCTACCTCTGTGTCATCTGCAAATTTATATATGATGTCTTCAATTCCCTCATCTATGACAATGATATAAATTGTAAAACATAGAGGCCCCAACACAGATCCCTATAGGGCCCTACACATTACCTCCTCCCTAACAGAAAAGGACGTTTTTATGCATATTGTCTGTTTTCTGCCAGGTAGCAATCTTCTTTTTGTGCTACCAGTTACCCCTTAAGCCATGTGATTTGACTTTGCACAATGATCTACAATGTGGCACCTTTCAAATACCTTCTGGAAGTAGTGAACATCAATGGGCTCCCCTATATCCACAGTGCATGGTATACCTTCAAAGAATTCCAATGTATTGGTTAAACACGATTTTCTTTTCACAAAATCATGCCAATGTTTCCTAATTACCTTGACTTCTTTGTTTAAGTATACCTTCTTTAACAATCAATGTTATTCAATTGCCATGGCAGATTTCAAGATAAGTGGCCGACAGTGTGTTATTTTCTGCTTCCCTCTCTGCTGATGTAGGGCGATTGTAGTTAGTATTCACCATTCTGATGAAACCTTTCCAGAATCCAGCAAAATTTGGAAAATTAAAGCCAACACATCTACTACCTCATTATCCTTAATAAACCCTAGGATGAAAACCATCAGGACCCAGGGATTTGTCTGACCGTATTTCTCTAGCTGATCGTTTACGACTTGCTGCGGCAGAAAAATAAGAGAAAACTGAAGCAGTAAGAACAAAATACAAAGTGATGACAGGGTAGGGGACTAGAAGAGATTATGTGACTAAAGAGATGATTGTATAAGGCTAACGTCATTCTATCATAATTCCTACACCTGACTTTTCAGGTAGAAACTGCTAGTGATGAATATTTCCACTATCTCCTGGCCAACATCCCATCTCCTATTTTTTTCCCTGTTGTATATGATCTATTCATTTACGTGTGCAGAGCCTTTAAACTTATTTTTATGCAGACATGTACAAGCTTAATCTTAAATGAGCTGACTGGTGGACAGCAGCCTCGTTAGTTTGGTGGCTGCAGCTTAGAGGGGACATTGCTTTTGACGCAGCCTTTTGTTTCATTACCTGTCCCACTACCATCTCCTGTTCTCTTGCACCAACATCCCATTTGTGATTTACATTCCCCTATCTTCCATCTTATCCTTCCCCTTTTGCTCTCTTTTAAAGGTTACATATCCTACCTCAATTACACCTTTTATTGTGCATTTAATGCTACTTTATGAATTTAGGTTTCAATCAGACTGATCATGGAGAAGACAAAGTCAAGGTCTGTCTTCAGGTTTACATTTCAAATTAACATTGTTTATTAATCTTTTATATTTATGATGTCATGCATGTTGGTAATCACCTACCAGACTATGACACAGTTACATTCAGGAATAATTTCTTCAAGTGCTCATGACCATATGTTCTCTGACCTTCTCCTGGAGAGTCACATATTTCAGTATGTCTCCTTCCAGAGTAATTTAACCACACACACTGTGGTATTTATACCCAGTGATGTTCAGCACTGTGACATTGGCATCAGTTTGCTCCTAGATGCTAATCCTTACATAACTTATTTCCCCCAACCTTTCTCTGCCTCCAAACTTGCTTAAAGCCCATTACATCTCTAACTTTGTCCAGTTACGATGAAATGATCATCAATGTAAAGTGTTAAGTCTGTTTCTCTCTCTCCTATAATTGATGCCTTGACCTGCTGAGGATTTTCCACAAAAGTGAAGCTTTTATTTAAATATTTACGATATGATTAATCATGGTTGATCAGGAGGCAGGAGGTGCCTGCAAGGCTGAAACATGGAGGATTGGTTTATTTCCCTTCCTTCCTTTGATGTTGAAACCCACGCAGTTGGAAGCTCTGTACTAATTCCAATTTGTGAACTTCCCACGTGAATCTTGCAAGCTCTCCCACAAATTTGCGTGTGCCCTATTTTACATCAGAGCAAACCTGTTTAAACGCTGTTGGTTGGGAATCCTCACCTTTGATCTGCAATGGAGAATAACTGAAGTAAGCTTTTAATCAAAGAACATAAGCAGATCAAAGCTGACCACGGAGACTTGAGATTCAGGTGTGCTAGCGGCATTAAGCTGTGTGTGAAAGTAACCATTTGGAGCATGAGGGAAAGCTGTCAGAGGTGAACGGTGCATTCAGTTGTGTCAAGGGAAAGGCTTGGAACCAATAAAACGTTGTTAATTTGCAACATTCTGACATAAGTCGACTAGACCTGGGAGACAGTGGTGTAGTGGTGATGTCACTGAACTTGTAATCCAGCCGCTGACGCTTATGTTTTGGCAGGTTTGAGTTCAAATCCCACCGCAGTGGTAAATAAATATGGAATAGAGAGCTTGTCTCAATGATGATGACCATGATAATCATCATTGATGGGTGCAAGATCTCATCTGGCTTGCTAATGGGAAGGAAATCTGCCAACCCTATCTCGTCTGGCTGTCGTTGACTCACAACAATGAAGTTTACTCTTAGCTGCTCTCTGTAAGAAGGAACATGTTGCAGAAACCGCATGGTGATCAAAGATATAGCGTCACCTTAAGATTAGATGGCGGTTGTTCAGAAGTGAAATGAGGAAGCAGTATTTTTTTTCAGCCTGTTTATGAAATCCAGAACGTGGGACTGCAGTCTTCCTGAGAACTGTGGATGCTCCATCATTGAATATATTTAAAGCCGGGAAAGCCAGGTTTTTAGTCTCTCTGAAAACCAAGAGATGTGTGAGGTGGGAAGTGAAGTCTCAAAGCTGAAGATGGAAGGCAAAGCAATGGTCTACTCCTGCTTCTCTTTCTTGACTTCATGTCCACCCAAAAAATCTGGAAAGCTCATCCCAAAAATGATGCAGGTTACCTGAAACTTTAGATTTTAGATTAGATTCCCTACAGTGTGGAAACAGGCCCTTCGGCCCAACCAGTCCACACCAACCCTCCGAAGAGTAACCCACCCAGACCCATTTCACTCTAACCAATGCACCTAACACTAGGGACAATTTAGCATGGCCAATTCACCTGACCTACAAGACTGAGTTTTGTTGATTATTGAATGCTTAGAAAGTTGGGAGATGGGGCCAAAGGTGGATAAATGAAGTTAAAATACAGATTATTTCAATTTGATTGGACGGGAGAGCAGGTACAAGAGGATTATGTACCCCCCTCCAACTCCCACCATCCCTGTGGATCCTAAAACTTTATTAAACAATTCATCACTCTAGACACACTGGCCAAATATTAAAACGCATCAGAACCTAAAGTCAGTGGCAAATGCAATCCTCAGCCATTAAGGTCGAATATGCCTTCCCCCACCTCCTCCCCTCTTCATGATCTGGAGCTGGAAACTATACTAGTGAGAGGGTTTTGGGGGTGGAGGGTGGGTTGGGGCATGGGAAGGTATTGGTGCAGGTACATGCCCCATCCCCAGCCCCCACAAAGAAAAACCCAGGCTCTCAAAGCCATCTGTATACCAAGCTTTCTGAACAAAGCTAAAAATTCTAAGTATGATATCTGGGAATAAAATTTGAGAGGGAGTAATACTTGGAACAAATTGTTCATTTGTGCATGTCACTGTTTAATTCACAGAATCGTAGAGTATCATCATGCAGAAGGAGGCTATTTGACCCACTGTGTCTGCACCACTCTTTAAACGAGCGTAATAACTTACTGTCAATTCCCCCATTCTGTTTCACATTTTTTCTGTCCAAATAATCATCCAATACCCTCCTGAATGTTTGAACTGAACCTGCCTCCAACACATTTCCAGGCAATGCACTCCATACCTAAAGTATTCACTGTGTGAAAATGTTTTTCTCACATTCCATTTACTCCATTTGCAAATCACTTTAAATCTGTGCCCTTTGCTTCTTGAGCAGGGGCTTTTTCTATACACCTCATGATTTTGAAAACCTCTGTCAGATCTCCTTTTGGCTTTCTTTTCTCCAAGGGGAACAGTCTCAACATCTTCAATCTATCCTCATATTGAAAGTTCCTCATCATTGGAACCATCCTTGTAACTCTCTCCAATGGGTTTGCATCCTTCCTATTACGTGGCCCTCAGAACTGTACACAATCAGTCTTAGTGTGCAATTAGGAGGTTTGCATTAAAGAAACATACAACCACAACATGGTGGCAGCAATGTTTGTTTGAAGATCAAAGGAAGAGCCTCAGAAAAGATTTTGTATGCTATAAAGGTTGTGTGCATATTGAAATCCCAAGAGGCAATCCGTCTCTCAGTGGCATTGGCTGAAAAATCAGATTCGTGAGTTTGTGTTGAGCACAGGACAACAAAATGTAGTCATAGATTCAGATGCAGGAGGTTGTGAGCTTAAATCCAAACAAGCTGTAAATTTGAATTAAATCTATCTTGAGATTTGTGGACTGATAAATAAAATAACATCGACAGCTGTTTTCAGCTTGTCACAAAAATCTAACTCATTCACCAACATTCATCATTACCCTTCCCTACTTGTTCAACATGTAACTGCAGGCACACACTCTGTGGTTCACTGCTGTTGACTATGTGTAGTTAGTTATATAGCAGTGGTGTATACAGTTCATTCAGAGTGACCCAGTTGCTGTGGCAACATACAATTTTCAATGCATGTTGTGGCCTGGAGCTATGAACCGTAATAGCAGAGGCTCCAATTTTCTTTCTATCATGCGGATGGCCAGATTCTCTCCCATCTTACTTGCTTCCATTGGCATTTATTCTAAGAATTTGCTGTTTCAACATATTTGGCAGTCTAATAAGGGCATCAAATCCTTACAAGATAAGAGGAGGCTATTCAACCTATCAAATCCATGCTGGCTCACTGCAGAGCAATCCAGTCTATCCCATTCCCTTGCTCTCTATCTGCAATCTTGTCTGCTTATTTTTTCAAGTGCCTATCCAATTTCCTTTTTAAAGCCATTGATAGTCCCATTCCCCATGTAGGCAGTGAGTCCTACTTGCTGTGGAGAAAGTTCTTCACATTCCCAAACCTGTATCATTTTCCCAAATTTTATACCCTAGTCCTTGGATCATGATTCTGGATTAGTGGTGCTGGAAGAGCACAGCAGGTCAGGCAGCATCCGAGGAGCAGTAAAATCGACGTTTCGGGCAAAAGCCCTTCATCAGGAATAAAGGCAGAGAGCTGAAGTGTGGAGAGATAAGCTAGAGGAAGGTGGGGGTGGGGAGAAAGTAGCATAGAGTACAATTGGTGAGTGGGGGAGGGGATGAAGGTGATAGGTCAGGGAGGAGGGTGGAGTGGATAGGTGGAAAAGAAGATAGGCAGGTAGGACAAGTCGTGGGGACAGTGCTGAGCTGGAAGTTTGGAACTAGGGTGAGGTGGGAGAAGGGGAAATGAGGAAACTGTTGAAGTCCACATTGATGCCCTGGGGTTGAAGTGTTCCGAGGCAGAAGATGAGGCGTTCTTCCTCCAGGCGTCTGGTGGTGAGGGAGCGGCAGTGAAGGAGGCCCAGGACCTCCATATCCTCGACAGAGTGGGAGAGGGAGTTGAAATGTTGGGCCACAGGGCGGTGTGGTTGATTGGTGAGGGTGTCCCGGAGATGTTCCCAAAAGCGCTCTGCTAGGAGGCGTCCAGTCTCCCCAATGTAGAGGAGACCGCATCGGGAGCAACGGATACAATAAATGATCTTAGTGGATGTGCAGGTAAAACTTTGATGATGATCCCACCTTCTTTGTCTATCACACATCCTGGAATGAGCCTCAAATCCAGAACTTCTGCCTCAGAGACAGGGACACAACCCATTGCATATCTAGAAAGGATAGACCGAATCTAAAAGTTGAAGTTCTAAATTGGAGGAAGGGTAATTTTTGAAGATATAAGGCAAGAACTTTCAAAAGCTGATTGGGGGCAGATGTTCGCAGGTAAAGGGATGGCTGGTAAATGGGAAGCCTTCAGAAATGAGATAATAATAGTCCAGAGACAGTATATTCCTGTTAAGGTGAAAGGAAAGCCTGCTAGGTGTCGGGAATGCTGAATGAAATTGAAGTTTTGGTTAAGAGAAAGAGGGAAGCATATATCAGGTATAGACAGCAGAGATTGAATTAATCCGTAGAAGAGTATAAAGGCAGTAAAAGTATACTTAATAAGGAAATCAGGAGGGCAAAAAGGGGACATGAGGTAGCTTTGGCAAATAGAGTTAAGGAAATTTAAAGGGTTTTTATAAATACATTAAGGACAAAAGGATAACTAGGGAGAGAATAGGACCCCTCAAAGATCAGCAAGGCAACCCATGTGTGGAGCTGCAAGAAATGGATGAGATACAAAACAAATATTTTGCATCAGTGTTTACTGTAAAAAAGGATATGGAAGATATAGAATGTGGGGAAATAGCTGGTGACATCTTTAAAAATGTCCATATTACAGAGGAGGAGGTGCTGGATGTCTTGAAATGCATAAAAGTGGATATATCCCCAGGGCCTGATCAGGTGTACCCTAGAACTCTGTGAGAATCTAGGAAAGTGACTGCTGGATCCCTTGCTGAGATATTTATATCATCGATAGTCAAGGTGAGGTGCCAAAAGACTGGAGGTTGGTTAACATGGTGCCACTATTTAAGAAAGGTGGTAAGGAAAAGGCATAGAACAATAGACCAGTGAGGCTGACATCCGTGGTGGGCAAGTTGTTGGTGGGACTCCTGAGGGACAGGATTTACATGTATTTGGAACAGCAAGGACTGATTAGGGATAGTCAATATAGCTATGTATGTAGGAAATCATGTCTCAGGAACTTGATTGAGTTTTTTGAAGATGTAACAAAGAGGATTGATGAGGGCAGAGCGGTAGATGTGATCTATATGGACTTCAGTAAGGCGTTCAACAAGGTTCCCCATGGGAGGCTGGTTAGCAAGGTTAGATGTTATGGAATACAGGATGAACTAGCCATTTGGATACAGAACTGGCTCAAAGGTAGAAGACAGAGGGTAATGGTGGAGGGTTGCTTTTCAGACTGGAGGCCTGTGACCAGTGGAGTGCCACAAGGATCAGTGCTGGATCCACTACATTTTGTCATTTACATAAATGATTTGGATGTGAACATAGGAGGTATAATTAGTAAGTTTACAGATGACACCAAAATTGGAGGTGTAGTGGACAGCGAACAAGGTTACGTCAGAGTACAATAAGATCTTGATCAGATGGGCCAATGGGCTGAGGAGTGGTCGGTGGAGTTTAATTCAGATAAATGTGAGGTGCTGCATTTTGGAAAAGCAAATCATAGCAGGACTTATACACTTAATGGTAAGGTCCTAGGGAGTGTTGCTGAACAAAGAGACCTTAGAGTGCAGGTTCATAGCTCCTTGAAAGTGGAGTTGCAGGTAGATAGGATAGTGAAGAAGGTGTTTGGTATGCTTTCTTTTATTGGTCAGAGTATTGAGTACAGGAGTTGAGAGGTCATGTTGTGGCTGTACAGGACATTGGTTAGGCCACTTCTGGAATATTGCATGCAATTCTGGTGCAACACCAGAAAGATGTTGTGAAACTTGAAAGGGTTCAGAAAAGATTTACAAGGATGTTGCCAGGGTTGGATAATTTGAACTATAGGGACAGGCTGAATAGGCTGGAGCTGTTTTCCCTGGAGCGCAGAGGCTGAGGGGTGACCTTATAGAGATTTATAAAATTATGAGGGGCGTGGATATGATAAATAAACAAAGTCTATTTCCTGGGGTGGGGGAGTCCAGAACCAAGGGGCATAGGTTTAGGGTGAGGGGGGAAAAATATAAAAGGGACCTAAAGGGTAACTTTTTCATGCAGTGGGTGGTGTTTACATGGAATGAGCTGCCTGGTACAGTGATTGAGGCTGGTACAATTACAGCATTTAAACGGCAACTGGATGGGTATAAGAATAGGAAGAGTTTGGAGGGATATGGGCCAAGAGCTGGCAAATGGGACTAGATTAGGTTAGGATATCTGGTTGGCATGGACAAATTGGACCAAAGCGTCTGATTCTCTGCTATACATCTCTATCACTCTATCACTCTATAACTCTTCATTTATTTTATAGAGTCCCCCTACCACAAGAATAAAGTTTTCAGGTAATTTGCCACAGTCCAAAAAGCACCATCGGCTTAGAGCTAAATTGGTTGCGTTTAGCTTGAAGGACCACTCCACAAGCATGTGTCAAGATGAGGGCGCAGTATCTTCATGAAGACCTACTACCCACTAATACGGTGGCTCAGTGGTTAGCACTAGTGCCTCACAGCACTAGGGTACCAGGCTTGATTCCAGCCTTGGGCGACAGTGTGGAGTTTGTACATTCTCCCCGTGTCTGTGTGGGTTTCCTCCACATTCCAAAGATGTGCAGGCCAGGTAAATTGGCCATGCTAAATTGTCCATAGTTGTTAGGTGCATTCGTCAGGGGGGGGGGGGGGGGGTGGGTTACTCTTCAGAGGGTCAATGTGGACTTTTTGGGCCAAAGGACCTGTTTCCACACTGTGGGTAATCTAATCTAAAGGAGCAGGAGGAAACTCATCACGATCATGGCTGATTGTTCAACGCAATAGCCTAATCCCCTTAACCTTTGATCCCATTCACCCCAAGTGCTATATCTAGCTGCCCCTTGAATACATTCAATGTTTTGGCATCAACTATTTGCTGTAGTAATGAATTCCGACAGGCCCACCACTCTTTGGGTGAAGAAATATCCACTCATCTCCGTCCACCCCAAACCCTCAGACTGCGACCCCTGGTTCTGGATGCTCCCACCACCGGGAACATCCTCCCTACATCTATCCTGTTTAGTCCTGTTAGAATTTTTTAAGTCGCTATAAGATTCCCCCCTCACTCATCTGAATTCCAGCAAAAACAAGCCTAACCTCCTCAATCTCTCCTAATATGTCAGTCTCACCTGGTAAACCTTCATTACGCTCCGCCAAGAGCAAAAGAATCCTTCCTCAGAAAAGGAGACTAAAACTGCACACAATATTTGATCGTGCACTTATTGGCTTTATTCTACACCACACTCTCGACATCTAACCAACTGACCTGAACAACAGTATTTATTTACAATCAATACACTTTTTAACATGCTCCACTAGAGGGAGCAGGAAGACCAGACATTTTAGGACAAGTTTATGTAAATCATTAAACTGCTTTCCAGTTCACTTAAGATTGTTCATAAATTATGAGCAATTTGCACGAATTATTTGATAGTAGATATTTTGCAACACGTTTTCCCCCAAAAGACACAAAATTGTAGGTTGCTATTTTTTAGGACGTTCAATTAATGCAGGACTAAAACATCACAGGTAAATGTGAGATCACACATCGAGAGATTCTGTCAAATCCAGATCATTTACATTTTCAGAAGTTTCTATAAACATTTATTCAGGACAAAATTAATAGTCACTTAGTAAAATCAGATTTAATTAAATAAGTACAGAGTGCATTTATTTAAGGCAAATAGTTTAATCTAACTTGCTGGAGAATGGTGAAAAGAAAACATTGTCATCTGGACAAACATAAAAATTCCAAATTTCAAACAGCCACAATAATTCGTACCGCAGGAGAAAAGGCTGCTATTTTAGTTTACAAGTTGATGCTGATTAGCCAAGGTTTTGCCATGAATAGAACATAACCTTCCTCAGCCCCTGGGTAATTTAAAAAATGTTCAAAGCTTGAACATGTTCCTTTTGCTTGCAGAGAACAGATCCCTATGTATAAGTGTATCTTACTGCTAGCAAATGTAAATGAATCATATTAAGAATCGAACGATTATCTGAAATTGATTGTTATTATAACACCATAAGACATCAGAGCAGAAATTAGGCCATTCAACCCATCATGTTTGCTCCTCCAATCAATCATGGTCGATGAGTTTCTCATTTCCATTTTCCAGCTTTTTTTCCTGTAACCCTTGATCCCCTTGATACTCAAGAACTTATCTATCTCAGTCTTAAATTTACTCAATGACTTGGCCTCCACAGCCTTCTGTGGCAATGAGTTCCATAGATTCACCACTCTCTGGCCGAAGAAGTTTCTCCTTATCTCAGTTCTAAAAGGTCTTTCCTTTACTCTAAGGTTGTGCCTTCAGGTCCTTGTCTCGCCTTCCAATGAAACCATCCTACCAATACCTACTCTATCCATGCCATTCAGTATTCCGTATGTTTCAATTAGATCCCCCCCTCATCTTTCTAAACTCCATCAAGTATAAACCCAGAGTCCTCAAATATTCCTCGTATGTTAAGCTTTTCATTCCTGGGGCCATCCTATTGAAACTCTCCTGAACATGCTCCAGGGCCAATACGTCCTTCCTGAGATATGGAGCCCAAAACTGTACACCATGCTCCAAATATGGTCTGACCAGAGCCTTATAGAGCTGCAGAAGTATATCCCTACTTTTATATTCAAGTACTCACAAAATAAATGCCATCATTGCATTTGCCTTCCTAATTACTAGCTCAACCTGGAAGTTTACCTTGAGAGAATCCTGGACTAGAACCCCCAAGTCTCTTTGCACTTCAGACTTCTGAATTTTCTCCACACTTAGAAAATAATCCATTGCCTCTATTCTTCCTACCAAAGTTCATTACCTCACATTTTCAGACATTATACACCATCTGCCACTTCTTTGCCCTCTCTCCTAACCTGTTCAAATCCTTCTGCAGCTTCCCACCTCCTCAATGCTACATGTCCCTCTACCTATCTTTGTATCATCTGCAAACTTTGCCAGAATGCCCTCAGTTCATTCATCTAGATCATTAATGTATAAAGTGAAATGTTGTGGTTCCCAACACTGACCCTTGTGGAACATCATTAGTCACTGGCTCATACCCTGAGAAGGACTCTTATATCCCCACCCTCTGCTTTCTGCCAGACAGCCAAGCTTCCATCCATACTAGTATCTTGCCTCTAACACCATGGGCCCTTATCTTACTCAGTAGCCTCCTGTGTGCCACATGGGCTCCACCACAAGCTGCTGCATTGGTTCACTCAAGATAGTTCAACAAGTGCTACCCAATTGAACAATCACATTCAGTTTTACTTTGGGATTCTGAGTATGTCATGTATTCTGATTGCTACAGGCAACCTGAGCAAACATGCTGTTTGAGTTAATCAACCAAATCTTTCGGATATATAGCCTCCATATCTGGCATCACACAGGCACAGAAACACAAACATAACTTTTCTCAATTGTGTGGGAGGCAAAATGGGTTTGTTTCTACCTGATAGCAGCATCCTGTTTATGGAAAATACCACTGCAATGGCACTGCAGCATAGTAGAATGAAACACTTTTCTGAGATACCTTGCCTTTCCAGGTTAATTTAAGGAAGAGCAGGCACTTTCTAGGCTCACTGATGAGTTCGCACAACATAGCAAACAAGGATCTGATCAGGATTTGATTGAGGAGACTTTAGAACAGTGATAGTGTCAATAGACCACAGACTCAGGCTAAAGTTCTGAGGGCATTGGTTCACATACCACCATTACAGGTGGTGAAATTTGAATTCAATAATAATCCAGCATTCAAGAAAAAAAATGCACCTGATGTCTGGGCCAGGAGGGGGCAGATGGGACTATTTAATTTGGGATTATATTCAGCATGGTTACACCAAAGGGTCGATTTCCATGCTGGAGGCACTATGTCAACTGTCACAAAAATCCATCTGGTTCATAAATGTCTTTTGTCACAAATTGGAGAAAATCTGCCATCCTTAGCTGGTCTGAACTGCATGTGACTCTAGCCCTACAGCAATATGGTTGTCTCTTAATTCTGTCTGGGTAATTAAGGATAGCAATAAAAGCTAGTCTAGTCAGTGACACCCACATCCCAAGGACAAATCAAATGGATCGCTACTTTCCAGCAGGATAATGTTGATGCCTCAGTTTCTCTGTCAAATTGCAAGGAGCAATGCAACCAATTTGTAATCTTCCTGATTCATAGTAATCACACTTCATAGTAATACAAATTTCAATATTCTCAATTCACAGTAATCCAAATTTTCAATATTCTCAATTTGCAGCAATCCTCATTCACAGTGTTCACAATTCACAGCAATCCTCATTCACAGTGTTCACAATTCGCAGCAATCCTCATGCCTAGTGTTCACAATTCACAGAAATCCTCATTCACAGTGTTCACAATTCACAGTAATCCTGATGTATTGCTCCAGATTCACAGCAGTCACAGTTCATTGTAAACCTGATTTGCAATGTTCTTGATTCACAAAGTTCTGGATTTGTGATATTCAAAATTTGTGGTGCATCTAATTAACAACATTCCTGAACCAAATTACTTTTAGTTTGTAATATGCATGAATCACAGTATTCCTAATTCATTCTTAATTCTCCGTATTTCTGACTTACAACTCAGGGACAATCCATCATTTAACCACACCTAGATCACCGTCTTCTGTGGCCTCTCTTTCTAAACAGCATCTCTATAGCTTTTCAGCTCTAATCAAATGACTGAAGTACTGGAATTCTATTTCCTAAATGTCATTTTCTAAGAGTTCTTCTTACTCTTGAAATTTCAAGCATCTCTTCATTTGCTTGTGGTCACTCCACATTTCAAAGACCTCTATTATCTTCCACAGAGTTTCACTTATTACATCACTTGCATTTAATATTATTTCAACCTAGAAAGAGAAAAGTTTGTCAAGCATTTTATCATGAAGGAAATGCCATTTTTAATCACCTACTAAAAGACTTTGATGTCATGTTCAGTGCAGATTTGTGTTATGTTGTGCTTGAGCATGCAAACCCAGCTGCCCACTGCAGGACAGTAGTTGTGAATTCCATATCCCAAATCGTCCCTGCCCAACATTCCTCAAATACCAGGAAAGCAATTGGTCACATTTGAATAGCATTATACTTCTACAGCTGCGAAGATAATGTCCAAGAAAGAAAGTGTTGCTGACTGGCCCATTAAGTTTCCAAAATGTTGGGCAGGAAGCAAATGCTGCTCAACCACAGCAGCAAGAACTTCCACTGATATTGCTTTCCATCCATTGACTCTGTCCATACTTCCAGAAGCCTCACAAAAGTAGCCAACATAATGAAAGACTCCTCCCTCCCATTCCTGGTATAGTCTCTGCCACTCTTTTCCATTCAGGCAGAAGGTCCAAGTTTAAAAACACATGCCAACAGATTCAAGAACAGCTTCTGTTATCAGAATTATGAATGAACCTCTCATATATTGAAGTTGATTTTTCTCCACACCTGCTCTACAGCTGTAACTATATTCTGCAACTATCCTAGTGTCCTGATCTACTTATGTAAAGTATGATTTGTCTGGATAGCACACAAAACAATACTTTTCACTGTATCTTAGCACATATAGCAATAATAAATCAAACCAATTCAAGTAAAGTGAAGAAAACCACCGCAAGGTTTTTCACAGTATAAGAAAACAGGCTGATAATGGCAAATCAAGTATCCAGCACCTACGGAATTCTGCAAATCATAAAAAAGGCAAATTAATTTGCAGCAAGTCGGGGATACTGTGAATTATGAAATCGCTGAATCAGGAATACTATGAGACAAAAATACTGTGAATCAAGAATAAAATGAATTAGGAACACTGGGAATTCACAGTGATTCAAGAGTCCTGTAAAACAGGGTTACTATGAATGTGAATCAGGAATACGGTGAAACAGGAATACTGTGAATTGTGAATGCAGTGAATCAAGAATATTGTAAAACAGGAATACTGTAAATCATGAATGCAATGAATTAGGAAAACTGTGAATTAAAAATACAAATGATTCACAGTATCCCAATTCACAATTTCCTAATTTGCAAGCCTTTGAATTATGGATGCTACAGACAGTAAGACAAATGAAGGGGTGCTTAAAATTGCAAAAGCAAAAAGTTCTCTTAAAAAGTGGCATCCACAACAGCAAATGTCAGCTTTTTTAAAAAAACAATTATCACTGCTATAAAGCTACAGAGATTTATAAAGCTGCAGAGATCTCTTCCAGACAACAAAATGGAGGGCAGCAGAGAAAGGGGTTGACGTAGGCATAGTTGGACCAAGAATATCACAGAGTGATCGCAGAGGAGCTACATCAGGTGTGTGAGGATGGGGGAGTGACAGAAGGAGAATGGCACCATGACAGGAGATATAATTGGATTTGCAGCAGTTCCAATCATTGCATTTTGGATTTAGTAATAAATGATTAAGGTTTCCCTGAATGGTCCATTTCTTCCCCTACCACCCCCCCCCCCCCCCCCCCCCCCCCCACAGCCCACAGCTCCCCATCCTCCTGCACTCTCTGCTGTGTAATTAACCTTCCTTGAACTCGCAGTAACAACAACTCTTTGCTTGATAAGATTCAACATTCCTCAGGAAGCATTCAGTCTGACAATTATGGCTTGCCATTGATGTTAGGGTGAACTCTCCCTGCTGGCCTCTAATTGCAGATGGTAAGCCTTAGATAGTCTGTAACAAACTAAATAACCAGTGAGATAGAAACAGCAAGGCAAGTTCAACTGCTTCAATGATCTACTGAAGACTTAATGACACGGAGGCACTGATGATTCATTTCCTGTTACAGTGATATTCACTGAGTCATGTATCATTTAAACATTACCTGTCTGCCCACCCTTTCTTCATTATTATACAGCCCTTGGAAGCATGACAAATGAAACACCAGAGTCCCAAAACAAAGGAAGATGAAGTGAGGATCTGATAGCATTATAGCAAACCAGAACAATTTAAAAGTCGAGTTTAAATGTCCTATTGATTTCTAGTCTGCTGTGCTTATTGATTTGAACAAAATGATTATTTAGTGAGCTGTTAAACTCTTTAGTAAAGCAATTATTTGGGGTCCATTGGGTAACATTTCAGGCTGTGGCACCTAAATTCTGCTTAGAGGTTATATCTTCTCAATCCAAAAATCAGAAATTAAATGAGAAATGGTCAAAGTGATGTTAGAAGCTGTGACCTGGGGCCCATCACATGGCCCTGTGGGAAGTATAGCAATAAAAAGAAAACCTTTCATTTCTAACATGTCTTTCAAGATTTCACAACATCTCAAAGTGCTTTATGAAGCAAATGAAGGATTGTTGAAGTGAAGCCACAGTTGTGATTTATGAAATTCAACAGCCTGGTTGTGCACAGCTAGATCCCGCAAACAGCAATGTCATAATAGCTAACCCATCAATTTTTGTGATCTTGTTTGAGGAATAAATTTGTTCCATTACTCTTTTTCAAATAATGCCCTCAAATCTTTTACATCCAAATGAAAGGGCATGCAGGGATTTCAGTTCATCATCTGATCTGAGAAACTCCATCAGTACAGATTGTTCTGCTATAACGTGTGTTTTGTTAATGTGAATTCACTCTAAAGCGACTAACGAATTAGGGGACAATGTTTGTAAAGTGCAAACCTTTAAGGCATTTATTGGTTATAATATGACTCCAGTCCCATTAGTTTAAATGCTGCTGTTATTACACAATTTTCTTATAACACGGGATTGCATGAGAATGGAACTACCGTGTTATAGCAGAACCAACTGCATGAGTCAGCCTGGATTAAACATTAAAGACTGAGGATTTTGAAGTCACAACCTATCAGCTCACATCCAAGCATGGTACCCACTGAGTCATGAAGAATGACTTTAGATACTTTATGCTTGTGTTATCAATGATTCACCTTTATAGCAAAGGCAAGAAATGTCTGTTGGTTAATATTAATGGGCAGACATTTCATGCAGTTACATGACATTCCTCTGTTCAATATTATTATTGTGGGGTTTACCAATTTAAAATCCATGGCTTTAAAACCTGTTAAAAACAATACCCAGAGAAATATAATATTGAACACCATTATTTTCAGAAAGGAAAGGTGAGCTGCAGTAGGAACAAGTGGGACCTTGTTTTCTCACTTTCAGGTCACACTGACAAACCTGCATCATCAATGATGGGAGGATCAAGCACAGTAGTGCAAAAGATAAAGTATTCACAACAGTCTTCAGCCAGAAGTGCCAAGTGATGATCCAACTTGACATCTCCTGAAGTACCAGCATCACAGATCTTCAGCCAGTTCAATTCACTCCACTTAATACAACAAAGTGGCTAAAAGCACTGGATACCGAAAAGTCTATGGGCCTTGATAACATTCCAACAATAGCACTGAAAATTTCTGCTTCAGAATTTGCCATGTCTCCCCCAAGCTGCACCAGTACAGCTACAAACATGACATTACCCAGATACATGGAAAATTGCCCAAGTATGTCCTCTACACAAAATGCAAGATAAATCCAACCTCATCACACTCCTCTCTATCATCAATGGATGAATGCAAAGTGTCATCAACAGTGCTATAAAGCAGCACTAGCACATCAATAACCTGATCACTTACACCCAGTCCGGGTTCTGGCAGGACCAATCAGCTTCTGAACTAATTCCAGCAAATATCTGGCAAATGGAGTATAATGTGAGAAAGTGTGATATGGCAGAAAAAGCGAAAAAAGAGTAATTACAGAGCTCTGACATGCAGAAAAATCTGAATGCCCTAGAATATGAATTGCCTACGGTTAGCATACGGATACAGAAAGTAGTCAAAAAAGTTATTAGAGTGTTATGTTTTTATTGAGAGAGGAATTATATGCAAAACTAGGGAGGTTATTAGAACATAGAACATAGAACAGTACAGCACAGAACAGGCCCTTCAGCCCACGATGTTGTGCCGACCAATGATCCTCATGTGAGGTAAACCTAATGTATGAACTCTCAAATTTCTGTGACCATATGCATGTCCAGCAGTCTCTTAAATATCCCCAATGACCTCACTTCTGCAACTACTGCTGGCAACGCATTCCATGCTCTCACAACTCTCTGCGTAAAGAACCCGCCTCTGACATCCCCTCTATACTTTCCGCCAAACAGCTTAAAACTATGACCCCTCATGTTAACAATTTCTGCCCTGGGAAAACGTTTCTGGCTATCAACTCTATCTATGCCTCTCATTATCTTGTACACCTCAATTAGGTCCCCTCTCTTCCTTCTTTTTTCCAATGAAAAATGTCCGAGCTCAGTCAACCTCTCTTCGTAAGATAAGCCCTCCATTCCAGGCAGCATCCTGGTAAACCTCCTCTGAACCCTCTCCAAAGCATCCACATCTTTCCTATAATAGGGCAACCAGAACTGGACACAGTATTCCAAGTGTGGTCTAACCAAAGTTTTATAGAGTTGCAACAAGATCTCACGACTCTTAAACTCAATCCCCTGTTAATGAAAGCCAAAATACCATGTGCTTTCTTAACAACCCTGTCCACTTGGGTGGCAATTTTAAGGGATCTATGTACCTGCACACCAAGATCCCTCTGTTCCTCCACACTGCCAAGAATCCTGTCTTTAATCCTGTACTCAACTTTCAAGTTCGACCTTCCAAAATGCATCACCTCGCATTTATCCAGGTTGAACTCCATCTGCCACCTCTCAACCCATCTCTGCACCCTGTCAAGGTCACGCTGCAGCCTACAAAAGTACTCAATACTGTCAACGACACCTCCAACCTTTGTGTCGGCTGCAAACTTGCTAACCCATCCTTCAATCTCCTCATCCAAGTCATTAATAAAAATTACAAAGAGTAGAGGCCCAAGCACAGAGCCCTGTGGAACACCACTCACCACAGACTTCCAGGCAGAATATTTTCCTTCCACTACCACTCACTGTCTTCTGTCGACCAGCCAATTCTGTATACAGACAGCTAAGTTTCCCTGTGTCCCATTCCTCCTGACCTTCTGAACAAGCCTACCATGGGGAATCTTATCAAATGCCTTACTGAAGTCCATATACACAACATGCACCGCTCGACTCATCAACTTGTCTAGTAACATCCTCAAAGAACTCAATAAGATTTGTGAGGCATGACCCACCCCTCACAAAGCTGTGCTGACTGCCTTTAATCAAGCCATGCTCTTCCTATCCCTCAGAATCCTTTCTAACACCTTGCAGATGACAGACATGAGACTGACTGGTCTATAATTGCCGGGGATTTCCCTATTTCCTTTCTTGAAGAGAGGAATTACATTTGCCTCCCTCCAGTCCTCAGGTACGACTCCAGTGGAGAGCGAGGATGCAAAGATCTTCGCAAGCGGGCGAAGCAATCACATTTCTCGCTTCCCAAAGCAGCCGAGGACAAATCTGGTTGTCTTATACCGAGTATTGGTGAGACCGCTTCTGGAGTGCTGGGTACAGTACTGATCGCTGTATTTACCAGGTTAATGCATTGGAGGCCATTTCAAGAAGGTTTCCTTTACTGATACTTGGAATAGAGTCAAGATTAGAGTAGTGCTGGAAAGGCACAGCAGGCCAGGAGGCACCTGAGGAGCAGGAAAATCGATGTTTTGGGCAAAAGCCCTTCATCAGGAATTTTTCCTGCTCCCTGGATGCTGCCTGACCTGCTGTGTTTTTCCAGCACTACTCTAATCTTGATTCTAATCTCCAGCATCTGCAGTACTCACTTTCGCCTGATACTTGGAATAAGCAGCTTGTCTTACGAGGAAAGGCTGGACAAGGTACAATTGTGCCATCTGGGGTTTAGAAGACTCAGACGTGACTTAGTTGAAATAGATAAGATCCTGAAGGGACCTGCCTGGGTGGATGTAGAAGAGATGCTTCCTCTTGTGGGAGAACCTAGAACACAGGGTGATAGACTTAAAAAAGGGTCTCTCTTTTGGACCAAGATGAGAAAAGAAAATCTCTCAGAGAGTCATTGGAATTCATTTCCTCAAAAAGTGGTGGATCCAAAAAGTTTAAATATTTTTAAGGCAAAGGCAGATAAATTCTTGACTACAGAGGGGAAGAAAGATTATTGAGGGTATGGATGAATGTAGAGTGGAGGCTAAATTGAGATCACGTTATCGTATTATTGAATAGCAGAGCAGGCCAGAGGGTCAAGTGGTCTATTCTTCTCCCTTGTTCATATGTTTGTGTGTTTTTGTGCTTATTGTCATTATTTAAAAGATCATAACAAAACACACACTTACAGAACTGAAGAAACTATTCAGTCCCTCATATCAGTGATAGATCTTTGCTAGAATAATCCCAAACCTAATGACGCTCTCTCATGCTCCCCACATGGCTCAATATCTTCCTCTGCCTCAAATACTAAACTACTCTTCCCTTCATAGATAAAATGGTCTCAACACTTCTTTGATATATCAATCTGGAAACGAATAAAATGAATTTAAATTGATTTACGACCCCTTATCACTCCCTCACAAACCAGAAAATAGGTTCAATTATTCACCCTATCAAATGTAGTCATATTTTAAATCTTCTTTTATTTTTTATTCTAATCTTCTCTGTGTCTGTGCAGACTACCCCAGCAGCTCAAGCCCCTCATAGCTATGGACCTCAACACTGGTATCACTCAGTAAACATATACAGTCTACTTTTTATTGCTTTAATGTGCTTTCTATAACAGTCTGTACTGTGGAATGTTGACTTTGATGTGTTCATGACCACATTTAGCCAATATGTGCAGTCAACATTTGCAGCAATTTTCCGACAGTTTATTGAGAAGCAGCAGCTTAGATAAGCTAATTAGGCAAAGAAAGGGAATGTACAATACTAGAGAGATGGAGGATCAAGGTTAAAACTGTTCTGTAAAATGAAGAAGCACTCCCATGTCCCAGACGTCTTGCAGCCTTTCATGAAAATCTTTAGTGGCAGCACCTTTCTTCTTCTCTTGGGCTAATGGAAGGAATCTTCGGGTCTTCCCCCAAGAAGATGGTTCTCGTCCCCATGAGTCCCCTCATAACCATCCCTCCTATCTACCTCTGCTGATATATATTATTCTGGGAGTTGACCTTGAACCCTGTGTTAACCAACTGTCTAAAACCTCTCAACCAATGACCGGGGCTGCCACTCATGATGCCAGGATGACCATTGTAGAATATTACTACGTGTACTCACAGAAGTACGGGGAAAAGGTTTTTACAACAGCAGCGTCTAACAGTGCCATGTTCGGTACAGGTACCTCTGTTCAAATCTTGGATGTAAAAGAGGAATAAAAGGAAAAGTAGTAGCATTATTTGCAATGTTGAAACAATAAGCTAGAAATAAGATAGTTGTAACATAGGATTAACATTACAGTCCAGTAAAGAATTTCAAATAGTAGTAGCTCAGCACATAGTCTGACCACTTGCACCAGGCCTCAGTCCAGCAACTGTCCTGTTCCATGCCAAGCCTCCAGTCTGCTCTGCACTGGCATTCAGCTGCACCAAGATAGGTTGCACTGCTCTAGGGCTCATTCCCTTCGCACTGCAATGGGACTTGCCTCTCCTCGCACTGGTCCAGGATTTGCCTCTCCTCACGTTGGTCCAGAACTTACTTCCCCCTCACGTTGATCCAGGACTCGATCTCCCCCCACGCTGCTCTGAGACTCACTTCCCTTTGCGCTGCACCGGGACTCGCTTCGCCTCGTGCTGCTCTAGACTGCTAAAGAGAGAGAGAAAAAAAAATTAAAGTAACAGAATAGGTGGAGTAGAGGAGCTCCAAGTGGAGCTGCCTACTCGGCTGCCATCTTGTCGATTATACCATGGTCCCCTTGAAGATTAGTTGGCATTCCTTCGAGGAATAAAACCCTGTTTTTGAAAACGTTGGACTCAGTGTGGTTAGTGTTGCGCCTTCCTTCTGTTTTCAAATATTAGAGATCTGTTTATATTTGTAGAAGGCTAGTTACTGCTGTAACACTGAGGCTGCACAGGAAATGCTAAATGTGAAACATTGAAAGAAATTGAATTTTAAAGAGGGCCCCAATTTCCAACAGAACTGACCAATCTCCAATATCAGCTCATGTTAAACAGTCATTCGATAATTAGAATTTGATTCTTGCTGAAAAGACAGACATTTCCAAAGCTTTTGGTCTTGTATTCATCAGGACAAGTACAGGAATGCTGAGTTTTAAATGATCCTAACAATTTATACAGCAGGAATACACAACACAAATTACCTGGGAAGCAATCAGCATCCTATTCACTTGCAGTATAATTGTAATTGTTAGAAATTTGCCAAACTTGCATTTGTCCTGATGAGTACAAGATGAAAAGCGGCTTGCTTTCCAAACAATTAGCTTCCTTTTCTCCTATAGTATAATTTATCATAAGCTTTGAAATTTAGCACTCTTGAAATTGTCCTGGTGAATGCAAGATGCAAAACTTCAGGAAAATATCCACCTTTTCATCAATTTGTATTGCTTTTTGTTTTGCTTTTATTCTCTAGGCCTTCACATATATACAAAAATGTCCAAGCTGCTCAGTCACAATTTTATAAAGAACACTTGATACATGAGAGACCACAGACTGCCTTTGGCTGCTGACATTAAGGGTCATGCATTGTTTAATCGATTAATAAACCTTTCTACTCCCATCTGTTTTGAACATCTTTTTGTGAGCTAAGTTCTATTCCAATGTCTCAGTGGGTGCATTTCTGTATTCCTTTCCAATGCTTAAATTGAAGGACACTCTGTTCCTTGCCATTACCTACATAAGAGTGAAACAGAGCAGATAATGAATCAATGAAGCAGCTAATTCTGAAGCAGACACGCATATAGCTTCAAGGTCATGTCCGTGAATGTACTGCTGCAAATAGATCTTTGGCAAATCATATTAAATAAAGCACTCGCAGGATATAGGAGGAACATTACAAAGAGCATTAGATTTTGGGTCCATTTAAACAAAATATTAAACATGAGTTCAAGGCAGTTCTGTTTCAAAACAACTGTAAACTGAATTAAGGCTAATGATAAAGGTATGCTGTGTAAAAGGGATGTCAGGCCCCAAATGGATTCTGAAATAAAATAGATTTCCACAGGGGCGCTTGCTCTACATTGCTGTGATGTTACATCAGATCCTGATTCCAGATTCAATCTGCATTTACTGCATAATTGGAGTGCCTTACTGAATTGAATAAGGAACCTGTTGTGCCTTTTAGTAGACAGATCAAATTATTTTACCCTTCAGCTTCTTCAGGTAACACATTTTCACCCTTAGTTGTTCAAGATATTTATAAGAACATGCTATAACCACCAAAGTTCAATACAAATTCAAAATATACCCTTGTGCATTTTGTTACTGTTATTACTATTATTAACAATAAACTATTGAAAGAATAATGTTTGATTGGAATTAGAGATATTAGGAATTGGAACAGTGTCTCGCACCTGTTCATTATTTTTATTCCTTCATAGGATATGGTAATGTAAGCCATGCCAGCATTATTTATTCATCTCTAATTGCTGAGTTTCAGGATTTTATCCCAATGATACTGAAGGAACAGTGATATATTACCAAGTCAGGATGATGAGTGACATGGAGGAGAACTTGCACATAATGACATTCTCATACTGAAATGAAGATCAAATAGAATAAACCAAATTAGAAATATAGAAAATAGGTGCAGGAATAGGCCATTCTGCCCTTTACGCCTGTTCTACTATTCAATATGATAATAGCCGATCACCCAACTCAATACCCTGCTCCCATATTCTCCCTAAAAGCTTTGATCATTTTAGTCCTAAGAATGATATTTAACTCCTTGAAAGCAGTCAATGTGTTGGCTTCAACTGCTTTCTGTTGCAGAGAATTCCATTAGCTCACTACTCTCTGGGTGCAGAAATTTCTTCTCATCCCGGATGTAAAAGGCCTCCCTCTGGTTCTGGACTCTCCAATCATTGATAGCATCCTTCCTGTTTTTCCTCTGTCTAGTCTTGTTAGAACTTTACATGTTTCCATGATATGACCCTAATTCTTCAAAACCCCAATGAATGTAGCCTAACCAATCCAATCTGTCTTTGTACATAAGTCAGTCTGGTAACCTTCATCACATTCCCTCCCCAGCCAGAACACCTTTCCTCAGAGAAGGAGACCAAAACTGCACATAACATCCCAGATGTGGTCTCACCAAGGCCCTGTAGAATTACAGCAAGCCATCCTTGTTCCTGTATTCCTGTTGAGAAAGTCAAAATATCAGTTTCATTCTTCACTACTTGCTGTACCTACATACTCACGTTCAGCAACTGGTGAACATGGACACCCAGGTTTAGTTGCATCTTTCCCTTTCCCAATCTATCACCATTCAGATAATAACCTTGCCTTCCTATTCTTGCTACCAAGTTGGATAGCCTCACATTTATCCACACTGTATGACATCATCTGTCATGCATTTGCCCACTCACTCAACTTGTCTAAATCACACTGAAGGAACTCTGCATCCTCTGCTGTCCTTATCCTTCAAGACGAAATAGAAATAGAGGTTGTGGGTTTGAAAGGTGCTGTTGAAGGAGTCTGACAAATCTCTGCAGTGCATCTTGTAGATGGCATACACTGCTGCTACTGAGCGATGTGGACAGTGAGAGTAGTGTTGTAAGATGAATCCTCACCACAATACATTATTATGTAAGATTCATTTGGAAGATTCGCCTTTTAAAGCTGGGATCCTGAAGGTGTAGTTGTTTACACCACCCTAGTGTCTGGTCTGATGTGATAGACAAAAACCATTTCATAGTCTAATGAAAATGGGCTCTTGTCTTAAATGACATACAATTTACTGTATGACAGGAACTAGGTACAAGTTATATTGGTATGATGATGGTAGGCCACAGCTGGAGTACTGCTTACAGTCACCTCACTATAGGAAGGATATGATTGTACTAGAGGGGGTGCAGAGGAGATTCACTAGGATGTTGCCTGGGATTAAATAGTTTAGCTATGAAGAGAGGCTGGATAAGCTCAAGTTGTTTTATTTAGAATGGTGAAGGCTGAGAGAGATATCTGACAGAGGTGTATAAGATTATGCAGCTGTTCACCTTAATTGAACAAGGAAGCATAATTATTAGGTGAAGAGTAGGAGGTTTAGAGGTGATTTGAGGAAAACATTTTTAACCTCAAGGTATGGTGGGAATCTGAAACACACAGCCTCGGAGTGTAGTTGATTTGCAAGACCTCACAACCTTTAAAAAGTACTTAGAAATGTCATGATATTCAAGGCTATGGTCCAAGTGTAGATTTAGAGTAGTTTTTGTTCATGCAGAATTGATGGGCCAAAGGGCCTCTTGTGTACTGTATAATTCTTTGATAGACATTGTCACCAAAACATTGAAGGTGACCATTATGTTAGGTCATACTCCTTCATGGTCCAAAACTGTTCCCGTGCCCAGTTCCATGCATCACCATTATATTGGTCACTGGATTAATGCACTCTTCAGAATTAACCCTTTAAGACATCCCTACACAACAATAACTGAACCTGAATTTTAATAAAGATTTTAACATACATAATATACTCATTGAAAGTATAGTTCCTTCAATAGGCTAACTTCAAAGAGTAAGTTGTTTGGGTGTAATGAAAGTATATTCCCCAAAGTGGGAAAGGTAGGACAAACAATCTAAATTTTCCTGGGTGACAAAGGGGATAGAAACTAACATTAGAAAGAAAACGTATGTTTGTAATTGGCTTGGGCAGAAAAACAATTGCAAACCTAAAGAAATACCAACTGTGTAGAGGATAAATGATAAAGAAAACAAGAGAATTAAAGAGGAATTATGAAAGAAGACTAGCAGCTAACAAAAAGAGGAATCCCAAAGTTTTCTATGGGCTTATACAATGTAAAAAGTTAGTTAAGGGAGGAGTAGGGCTGATCAGAGACTGAAAAGAGGATTGACACAAGGAGGAGAGGGCTGAAGTGTTAAATGAATACTTTGTATTTGTCTTTATGAAGGACGAAGATGCTGCCCAGGCTATGGTGACAGAGGAGGAAACATGGTCACTAGAAGGGTTCAAAGTTAATAAGGAAGAAGTTTTGATAGACTATTGGTACTTAAAAGTTGGCAAGCCACAAGGACTAGATGAGATGTATCCAAGGACTTTGAAGCAAGTGTGTGTAGAAATTGTTGGGACACTGGCCACAAACTTTCAGTCCTCCCTCAACTTAGGGAGATACAAGAAGACTGGATAATTGCAAACATTATGGCCTTGTTCAAGAAAGATTAATCCCAGCAATTACAGACCAGTCAGTTTAACTTTGGTGAAAGCTTCAAGAAAACAATCAGGATATAACTAGTAGTCCTAAGGAAAAGGGATGTTGACTGTGAAGAGTCAGTGTGGATTCTAAAGGGAAAATCATGTTTCACTGAGTTGTTGGAATTTTTTTGAGGAGGTAACATAATGGCTTAATGAAAGTTACACTGTTAATGTGATATTCATGTATTGCCAGAAAGTGGCAGTTTCTCACAAGAGACTTATGAAGAAAGATATAGATCATGGTATAAAAGTGACAGGAGCATCCTGATTACAATATTGGCTGAGTGATAAGAAACAGAAAGCAATGGTCAATGAATATTTTGGGCTGGAGGGAGATTTGTGTGCAGTTCCCCAGGAGTCAGTTTTAGGACCCTTGCTTTTACTGATATATATTAATGATCTGGATCTTGATGTGCAGGCGACAATTTCAAAGTTTACAGATGCCATGAAACTTGAAAGAACTGTAAACTGTGAGGAAGGCAGAGTGCAACTCCAAAAAGATGTTCACAAGTTGATAGAGAGAACAGACATGTGCAGATGAAACTCAATGTGGTGAAAAAATGTCAAAAGACATCACAAAATAGGCGTTGCAATTCTAAAAGAGCTGCAGGAACCAGGTATATCTGTGCACCATTTATTGAAGGTGACAAGACAGGTGGAGAACAGTTAATAAAAGATGCAGTGTCCTCGAGTACAGTGATAGTGACATAGAGTACAAGAGCACTGGACGTGATATTGAACTCATATAATATGTTGTTTAGACCTCGATTGGAGCACAGTGTACTGTCCTGGGTGCCACAGTAAAGGAAAGATATGGATGTATTGGAGCAAGTACAGAAGGATTTACAAGAATGGTTCCAGGAATAAGAAGGTTCATTTATGACCATGGATTGAAGAAATTGGTACTGTTGTCCTTGGAGAGAAGAAGGCGAAAAAAAAGGTTGTAAGAAAAGTCTTTTTCGAACAATGAGTAGCTATAGCATGGAATGCACTGTCTGGAAATATGCTGGAGGTAAATTCAATTGTCGCATTCAAGAGGGTGTTGGATCATTATTTGAATAGAAATAGTATGGGAGGGGATGGGGAGAAAGCAGGAAATTGGGCATTTCATAATGATGGTTGCTTGAAGAGCCAATGAAGACATGAGGAGCCGAACGACTGCCTTCTACACAAAACAATTCTGTAAGTCTTTGATTTTTGGTGCTCTGCTGAACTACATCAATGTTTGGTTAAAAATAAGACAGAACATTTTACCCATATAAAGGTAGAAACACAGTATATGGGTCACGCACTGAGAATGAAAGGGCACAAATTTAAAGTCATTGATTAAAAAAAATATGAAAAAATGTATATTTCACAAATCCAATAATTTGGGTTTAGATTAACAGGAGTTAGAGTTTTATTTGAAAAGGAACAACTTGCAAGGTTACAGGAAGAAGATTAGAGCATGGCATTATGAGAAATGCCGATTCAGAGTTAAAAATCACACAATATCAGGTTATAGTCCAACAGGTTTATTTGGAAGTTCTGTGATTTTTAACTTTATCCACCTCAGTCCAACACCGGCACCTTCACATCATGGCTACTATTCAGAGTGACAGTGCAGATTTGATAGGCTAACTAGCCTTTTCTGCCCTGTAGTACATGTCATTATCTGATAACTTTCCCAGTCTCTCTTGGCTATGCACACGCAAAGCAGTCAGTTCGTCAAGTCACAGTCAAGCATTGTAGATTGCAATGTCAGGTCGACACGCTTGAATTTTGTAAAATATTTAAGAGGGTCAAGGTGAAATTTCACACAGCTCTCATCTTCTTTGAAGCCTCATCCATGGTGAGTCAATTTTATTTGGACATTAAGTAAATCGGGTAACATTCACGATAAGGTAAATGATCATGCTGTGTTGAAAAATAAGCCTCATAGAGCGTTCTACTACATTTCCATTAGGGGAAGGAAACTTGAGCCATTGAAATTTCACAGTGAGGAGTCATTAGAATGAGACCAGGGTTGTAATGTTGCAAAGACAGTCTTCTTCACACAAAGAGCCATAAGGTTTTGGATTCTCTACTCAAGAGAGCTGTGGATACTAGGTCTTTGATAATATTCAAGACTGAGATTAATAGATTTTTGTATACTCAGGAAATTAGGGCAGTTGGAGGTAGAGCAGAAGGTAAATTGAGCAAAAAGATCAGCCATAATCTTACTGGATCGAAGAATAGGCTTGAAGAGTCAAATGGTCTCCTTCTGCTTCCATTTCTGTCTTGCTTGGAAAAATTGTGGCATTTACACTGAGATATAGAAGAGAACATAATGAAAAGTTTTGAAGGCCAGTCAAAGTCCTAGCTTACCCTCCCTATTGGCATTGTGGGTCCACCTACAGTAAATGGAGTCAAGAAGATAGTTCACCACCACTTCTCAAGGGGATCGAGGGATGGGAAATAAATGCTGCCACAGCCAGCAATGCTCAAATTCCACATATGAATAAAAAAATAAAACTTGCTGAAAACAGAAACATAATGCAGAAACTATTCCCATGCACTTATCAAGACAAACACAAGAATGCCAAATTTCAAACAATCTCAAATTTCACATTTTAACATTTGTCCTGATAAGTGCAAGATGAAAGGATTCAAAAACATGAGAAAACGGTGAACGATCATTCTATTAGTTAGTAAATTGTTGACAGAGAGATATCAGGCTCAATTTCAACCAACACAAAAACTCACTTGCATAGAGTTAACATTAAGAGACGAATCGAGAGTGTGGTGCTGGAAAAGCACAGCAGGTCAGGCAGCATCCGAGGAGCAGGAGAGCTGACATTTCGGGCAAAAGCCCTTCACCAGGAATGTATGTCAAGATATGTTAAATTTTAGTATTTCATGGAAGGTGCAATCTCCATTATAATGTAGGAGGATGATAACACTTCACCAGTATGTCATTGACTGCAAACATTAGGGATTTCCTGAGGTCTATACAGTAATCAGTAATTTAATTGCAGAAAGGTTTTCAAATGCTGTACCTTTGTTAATAAACCTAATGTTGGTTTATAACAGGGAGATGGTGATGCAATGGTAATTACACCGTGCCAGTAGTCCTAGAGCCTTAGGCTCATGTTCTGAGGTCATTGTGGGTTCAAATCCCACCATATCAGCTGATGGAATGTTAATTCAGTTAATAAAATCTGGAATTTGGGATCTAATCTCAGTAATGGTGACCACATGGCTATCGTCAATTGTTGTAGATAGACGCTTTTTCAATAATGTCATTTAGGTAAGGAAATGTGCCATCCTTACCTTGTCTGGCTAGAAGATCACAGCAAGCCAGGCAGCATTAGGAGGTGCGGAAATCAATGTTTCTGTAACCCTTCTGCAGGACCCTTCTTCTTCTCCTGAAGAAGGGTTACACCTGAAACACCAGCTTCTGCACCTCCTGATGCGGCCTGGCTTGCTGGCCTCTACCAGCTTCCTGCCTGTCTACTTTGGATTCCAGAATCTGCAGGTTTTTTTGTCTCTAATCCTTACATTGTCTGGCCTACACATGACTCCAGATCCATTACAACGTAACTGATCCTTAACTGCACTCTGAAATGGCTGAGTTGACCACTAATTTCAATGGGCAATTAGGGATGAGGAACAAATGCTGCCCTTACCAGCCCTGCCCACATCCCATGAAGGAGAGGACAGGGGAAAATCAGATGAAAAAAAGTAGCATCAATCAAAAGGAACAAATGGTAAATAGTAACTACAATTAAAAAGTTTCATTTCAGGGTCAAATTAAGTCACTTGAATGTCTGCAAGAACAACTTCATGTGATTGATCCTTCACAGCAATTATTCACAATTTTATTCACTATTGTACCATCTGATGAAACAGGGAACAATGTTATTGTGACAAAATATCATCAGTGTTGCATCTCACACTCTTTACTTCTCTGTCTGGAATGTGTTAAACAATGTGTTGAATTTATTCTACTTAATTGCAACTGAGTGTTGTAAATGATAATAGATAAAGCTGAAATCACAAAATTAGTCAAGCTTTGAATTACATTCATAAATGACACTGAAACCTTCTACTATGGCTCCAAACCCCCCAGGAAAATATATATCCTCACGGTTCTCTCAAACCATCCAAAATTCCATATCTAATCCTTTTAGAACTCATTATATTCCACACTTGAATTTAAAGTAAGGAGAACCATACACGAACACGTTCCCGGGATGTAAGTTCTGACATAGAGGAGGCCTTATTATCCTAGCCAAAAGGACTGGTGAATACACTACTCATATTCTGCTGCCTGTGAGCAGTAATTCAAATGCAAATACCCTGAATCAAACAGTGTTTCATTTTTCAGAGTGCTGAATAGGTCGTGAAAGAAAGATAATGTGATCACTTACTTAAATCACAGTGGTGTGACAACAACTTGCATTTATGTAGCATTTTTATCAGTCACTTGGTACTTCAGAACCTGAATATTGTTGAAAAAAGAGCGATGTTGTCCAGCTTTTTCATTCTGCATTCATCAGGATAGATACAAGAGTGCCAAATTTTAAGTAATCACAGCATCCTAGCCTGGAGAACCATTAGTTCCTCATTGCTTTCTTTACGGCAATGCATTAGTGAAGTAGAGTAAATTTGCCGATCTGAGTCCTTTTCTCCATGATATAAATCGTTGAGACCATTTGAAATTTAGCATTTTTGCATTTGTCTTGATGAGCGCAAAACGAACAGTTTTAACAACATGTTTTCTCCATTCAGCAACATTTTAATGCTTTAAATACAGAGTCTTTGATAATATTCAAGGCTGAGATCATTAAGATTTTTGTATATTCAATGAATTAGCGGATTGGAGATACAGCAGATGGTAAATTGATGGAAAAGATAGGTCATAATCTTATTGGATCAAAGAATAGGCTTGAAGAGTCGAACGGTCTCCCGCTTCCATTTATCACTTTCTTTCGGAAAATTGTGACTTCTGCAATGAGAGATATAGAAGAGAATAAATGAAGTTGTTTGAAAGTCAGTCAAAATCCTGGTTTAACATCTCTATTGACATTGTCAGTTTACCTATAGCAAATAGGCTGCAGTGGTTCAAGAAAATAATTCACTACCACTTTCCCAAGGGCAACTAGGGATGGGCAATAAATGCTGGTGCAGGCAGCAATGCTCAGATTCCATAACTGAATAAAATAATGAAATTTGCTGCAAGGAGAAACATATCGGGGAAGGTATTTCTCTCGTGTTTATCAAGTCAAATACAAAAATGCCAAGTTTCAAACAATCTCAAATTTCATATTTTTGGATAAAAAGATTCAACAACATGAGAAATTGGTGAAAGATTGTTTTAATTGTTGCTAAATGGTTGACAGGGAGATATTAGGCTCAATTTTAACCCGAGTTTCTTCATAGGAATTGAATACAGAGATATATAAAGAGTCATTAATCCTGATGGCCAAAGGTTTGGTCAGAGAAGCAGGTTATAAGTACTATCTTAAAGAGGGAGAGAAAGGTAGAGAAGCGGAAAGGTTTAGGAGGGAACATTAGGGTTATAGCATGTCATAAATGGATAAAACCACATGAAGAGTTTCCAATATGTTTTCAAGTCAGGATTGTATGTGGTTTGAAATTGAACTTCCAGGAAGTGGTATTCCCATGTATCTGATTCTCTTGTCCTTCTTGGTGATGGAGGTTGATGTGTTTGGAAAATGTTGCCTAAGAAGCCTGATGAGTTGCTGCAGTGCATCTTGTAGATAGAATACATTGCTGTCAGCATGAATTGGTGGTTCACTCTTAAGTGCCCGCTGAAATAACCGAGTGAGACATTTGGTTCAAGGCAATTGCGGATGGACTCTTTAGGTAGTACAGCACTCCCTCAAACAGGGCAGCACTCCCTCAGTAATGATTCACAGGTTTCATTAAAAATGTGCTGCCATTAATGTGGCAGACATATTTTCTATGAATCATAGAATTCCTACAGTGTGGAAACAGGTCATTTGGCCCAACAAGTCCACACTGACCCTCTGAAAAGTAACCCATCCAGATCCATTCCCCTACCCTATTACTCTATATTTACCCCTAACTAATGTACCTAACCTACACATCCCTGAACATTATGGACAATTTAACATAGCCAATTCACCTTACCTACACATCTTTGGATTGTGGGAGGAAACCCACATAACACAGGGAGAATGTGCAAACTCCACACAGTCACCTGAAACTGGAACCGAACCCAGGGTCCCTGGCACAGTGAGGCAGCAGTGCTAACCACTGTACCAGTGCCAAGAAGGCATTCCAGCTTGTGTATTGTGTCTAATTCTGCAATCAATCCTGTAATAAAGATGTCAAGGTGTAATTGGGGAAAAAAATAGAAAACGTTGAAAAAGCTCAGCAGATCAGGTAGCATTTGTGGAGAAAAATCAGAGTTAATGCTTCGGGTCAAGTGACCATTCCTTGAATATTAAATGCTGACCATTTCAGTAATGTCCAAATGCCACAAATGAGTAAAAAGCATGATGGTGATATGGTACTGATTTATCATAACATCAACAGGGATGAGGGCCTTTGGTTACATGGAATGATGACAGTGTTCTACTCCTGTATTTATTGGAGTTTATAAGAATGAATAGCAACTTCACTGAAACACACATAATTCTTATGGGAACTTCAAACAATGGCACAGGTGGCTCAGCAGTTAGCACTGCTGCCTCACAGTACCAGGGACTCAGGTCCAACTCCAGCCCTGGGTGAATGTCTTTTGGAGTTTGTACATTCTCCCTGTGTCTGCATGGGTTTCTGTCCAGTGCTCCAGTTTCCTTCCACAATCCAAAGATGTGCAGGTGTAGGTGGATTGGCCATTTTAAATTGCCCATTGTTCCCAGGGATGAGTGGGTTAGCCATGGGAAATGTAGAGTTACAGGGTAGTGGGCCAAGTCTGGGTGAGATGCTCTTTGGAGGGTCAGTGCAGACATGATGGGCTGAATAGCCTCTTTCTGAACCATAGGCATTCCATAACTTTATTGGTAGAGTGCAAAAATGGTGTTTCCCCTTGAAGGAGACTCCAGGTAGGACTAGACAGCAGCAAAGAAAATAAGATTAGGAAGAGGCTACTCAGCCCTTTAAGCCCTTCTCCCCATTCCCTTTGATCTCTTTATCAATGAAAAATCCTGATGATGATGATTTCAGAGAAATTTAAAAATCAAGAAAGGTAAAAATCGCAGAACACCAAGTTATAGTCCAAAATGTTTTTTTTTGAAGTACAAGCTTTCAGAGAAGTTAGGCCGGGTCTGCCCTGCTTCTTGCTTTTGCCTTTAACTTGATATTGCCTCCCCTGGCCACAGTCCCTGCCTCAGCTCGGGACTCCCAAGCGGGACCCCGCCCTCCCGCCTAGACGGACAGCCGGACCGACCAATCGTAAGAAGGATGGGCGGGTAGTAGGCGGGGTCGGGAGCGGGCCAATCGATGGCGGGGTGTGGGGTACGGGGCGGGATATGCCGGACGTCACGTGATGAGTGGTGCTGGCGGCCGAGGGAGTGAGTGGGAAGCGGAGACAGAGTGAGGTGGAGTGGCTGGCCGACCAACTGGCGTCTACTCCCCTCACTCCCGTTCTACGGGGTGGAGAGAAGGTGATTTCCATCGCGTGGGGGTGCTGCCGCCCCTCCTCCTCCTTCTGAAAGCGGGTCTCTGGCTGTGGCAGGTGGGTGGGCGCGGAGATCCTTGGAGCCCCTCTCCCTCCCTCCCTTCCTCTTGAGGGGTTTGAGGAGGAGGCCGGAGGGTGAGGGAGGACAGTGAGGCGGCGGGAACCGTTGAATCAGGCGCGCGCGCTGCCCACGGGGCATCGGGCACGGGCGGCACAGTGAGCCCGTAACTCCGTCCCGCACGCGCCCAGCAATCTCCCCCCCCACCCCCCCCCAAAAGGTTGGAACGCTCCTCACCCCTTCCCCGTGCAAACCCCCACTCCCCCAACTCCCTCCCCGTGCGAACCCCCCACTCCATCAACCCCCTCCCCCGTGCGACTCCCCCAACCCCCTCCCCCGTGCGAACCCCCCACTCCCTCCCCTGTGCGAACCCCCCATTCCCTCCCCCGTGCGAACACCCCACTCCCCCAACCCCCTCCCCCGTGCGAAGCCCCCAACCCCCTCCCCCGTGCGAACCCCCCACTCCCCCAACCCCCTCGTCCGTGCGAACCCCCCACTCCCTCCCCTGTGCGAACCCCCCATTCCCTCCCCCGTGCGAACCCCCCACTCCCCCAACCCCCTCCCCCGTGGGAAGCCCCCAACCCCCTCCCCCGTGGGAACCCCCCACTCCCCCAACCCCCTCCCCCGTGCGAACCCCCCACTCCCCCAACCCCCTCCCCCGTGCGAACCCCCCACTCCCCCAACCCCCTCCCCCGTGCGAACCCCCCACTCCCCCAACCCCCTCCCCCGTGCGAACCCCCCACTCCCCCAACCCCCTCCCCCGTGCGAACCCCCCACTCCCCCAACCCCCTCCCCCGTGCGAACCCCCCACTCCCCCAACCCCCTCCCCCGTGCGAACCCCCCACTCCCCCAACCCCCTCCCCCGTGCGAACCCCCCACTCCCCCAACCCCCTCCCCCGTGCGAACCCCCCACTCCCCCAACCCCCTCCCCCGTGCGAACCCCCCACTCCCCCAACCCCCTCCCCCGTGCGAACCCCCCACTCCCCCAACCCCCTCCCCCGTGCGAACCCCCCACTCCCCCAACCCCCTCCCCCGTGCGAACCCCCCACTCCCCCAACCCCCTCCCCCGTGCGAACCCCCCACTCCCCCAACCCCCTCCCCCGTGCGAACCCCCCACTCCCCCAACACCCTCCCCCGTGCGAACCCCCCACTCCCCCAACCCCCTCCCCCGTGCGAACCCCCCACTCCCCCAACCCCCTCCCCCGTGCGAACCCCCCACTCCCCCAACCCCCTCCCCCGTGCGAATCCCCCAACCCCCTCCCCCGTGCGAACCCCCCACTCCCCCAACCCCCTCCCCCGTGCGAACCCCCCACTCCCCCAACCCCCTCCCCCGTGCGAACCCCCCACTCCCCCAAACCCCCTCCCCCGTGCGAATCCCCCAACCCCCTCACCCGTGCGAACCCCCCACTCCCCCAAACCCCCTCCCCCGTGCGAATCCCCCAACCCCCTCACCCGTGCGAACCCCCCACTCCCCCAAACCCCCTCCCCCGTGCGAATCCCCCACCCCATTCCCCCGTGCGAACCCCCCACCCCCCTCCCCGTGCGAACCCCCCACCCCCCTCCCCGTGCGAACCCCCCACCCCCCTCCCCGTGCGAACCCCCCACCCCCCTCCCCGTGCGGACCCCCCACCCCCCTCCCCGTGCGGACCCCCCACCCCCCTCCCCGTGCGGACCCCCCACCCCCCTCCCCGTGCGGACCCCCCTCCCCGTGCGGACCCCCCACCCCCCTCCCCGTGCGGACCCCCCACCCCCCTCCCCGTGCGGACCCCCCACCCCCCTCCCCGTGCGGACCCCCCACCCCCCTCCCCGTGCGGACCCCCCACCCCCCTCCCCGTGCGGACCCCCCACCCCCCTCCCCGTGCGGACCCCCCACCCCCCTCCCCGTGCGGACCCCCCACCCCCCTCCCCGTGCGGACCCCCCACCCCCCTCCCCGTGCGGACCCCCCACCCCCCTCCCCGTGCGGACCCCCCACCCCCCTCCCCGTGCGGACCCCCCACCCCCCTCCCCGTGCGGACCCCCCACCCCCCTCCCCGTGCGGACCCCCCACCCCCCTCCCCGTGCGGACCCCCCACCCCCCTCCCCGTGCGGACCCCCCACCCCCCTCCCCGTGCGGACCCCCCACCCCCCTCCCCGTGCGGACCCCCCACCCCCCTCCCCGTGCGGACCCCCCACCCCCCTCCCCGTGCGGACCCCCCACCCCCCTCCCCGTGCGGACCCCCCACCCCCCTCCCCGTGCGGACCCCCCACCCCCCTCCCCGTGCGGACCCCCCACCCCCCTCCCCGTGCGGACCCCCCACCCCCCTCCCCGTGCGGACCCCCCACCCCCCTCCCCGTGCGGACCCCCCACCCCCCTCCCCGTGCGGACCCCCCACCCCCCTCCCCGTGCGGACCCCCCACCCCCCTCCCCGTGCGGACCCCCCACCCCCCTCCCCGTGCGGACCCCCCACCCCCCTCCCCGTGCGGACCCCCCACCCCCCTCCCCGTGCGGACCCCCCACCCCCCTCCCCGTGCGGACCCCCCACCCCCCTCCCCGTGCGGACCCCCCACCCCCCTCCCCGTGCGGACCCCCCACCCCCCTCCCCGTGCGGACCCCCCACCCCCCTCCCCGTGCGGACCCCCCACCCCCCTCCCCGTGCGGACCCCCCACCCCCCTCCCCGTGCGGACCCCCCACCCCCCTCCCCGTGCGGACCCCCCACCCCCCTCCCCGTGCGGACCCCCCACCCCCCTCCCCGTGCGGACCCCCCACCCCCCTCCCCGTGCGGACCCCCCACCCCCCTCCCCGTGCGGACCCCCCACCCCCCTCCCCGTGCGGACCCCCCACCCCCCTCCCCGTGCGGACCCCCCACCCCCCTCCCCGTGCGGACCCCCCACCCCCCTCCCCGTGCGGACCCCCCACCCCCCTCCCCGTGCGGACCCCCCACCCCCCTCCCCGTGCGGACCCCCCACCCCCCTCCCCGTGCGGACCCCCCACCCCCCTCCCCGTGCGGACCCCCCACCCCCCTCCCCGTGCGGACCCCCCACCCCCCTCCCCGTGCGGACCCCCCACCCCCCTCCCCGTGCGGACCCCCCACCCCCCTCCCCGTGCGGACCCCCCACCCCCCTCCCCGTGCGGACCCCCCACCCCCCTCCCCGTGCGGACCCCCCACCCCCCTCCCCGTGCGGACCCCCCACCCCCCTCCCCGTGCGGACCCCCCACCCCCCTCCCCGTGCGGACCCCCCACCCCCCTCCCCGTGCGGACCCCCCACCCCCCTCCCCGTGCGGACCCCCCACCCCCCTCCCCGTGCGGACCCCCCACCCCCCTCCCCGTGCGGACCCCCCACCCCCCTCCCCGTGCGGACCCCCCACCCCCCTCCCCGTGCGGACCCCCCACCCCCCTCCCCGTGCGGACCCCCCACCCCCCTCCCCGTGCGGACCCCCCACCCCCCTCCCCGTGCGGACCCCCCACCCCCCTCCCCGTGCGGACCCCCCACCCCCCTCCCCGTGCGGACCCCCCACCCCCCTCCCCGTGCGGACCCCCCACCCCCCTCCCCGTGCGGACCCCCCACCCCCCTCCCCGTGCGGACCCCCCACCCCCCTCCCCGTGCGGACCCCCCACCCCCCTCCCCGTGCGGACCCCCCACCCCCCTCCCCGTGCGGACCCCCCACCCCCCTCCCCGTGCGGACCCCCCACCCCCCTCCCCGTGCGGACCCCCCACCCCCCTCCCCGTGCGGACCCCCCACCCCCCTCCCCGTGCGGACCCCCCACCCCCCTCCCCGTGCGGACCCCCCACCCCCCTCCCCGTGCGGACCCCCCACCCCCCTCCCCGTGCGGACCCCCCACCCCCCTCCCCGTGCGGACCCCCCACCCCCCTCCCCGTGCGGACCCCCCACCCCCCTCCCCGTGCGGACCCCCCACCCCCCTCCCCGTGCGGACCCCCCACCCCCCTCCCCGTGCGGACCCCCCACCCCCCTCCCCGTGCGGACCCCCCACCCCCCTCCCCGTGCGGACCCCCCACCCCCCTCCCCGTGCGGACCCCCCACCCCCCTCCCCGTGCGGACCCCCCACCCCCCTCCCCGTGCGGACCCCCCACCCCCCTCCCCGTGCGGACCCCCCACCCCCCTCCCCGTGCGGACCCCCCACCCCCCTCCCCGTGCGGACCCCCCACCCCCCTCCCCGTGCGGACCCCCCACCCCCCTCCCCGTGCGGACCCCCCACCCCCCTCCCCGTGCGGACCCCCCACCCCCCTCCCCGTGCGGACCCCCCACCCCCCTCCCCGTGCGGACCCCCCACCCCCCTCCCCGTGCGGACCCCCCACCCCCCTCCCCGTGCGGACCCCCCACCCCCCTCCCCGTGCGGACCCCCCACCCCCCTCCCCGTGCGGACCCCCCACCCCCCTCCCCGTGCGGACCCCCCACCCCCCTCCCCGTGCGGACCCCCCACCCCCCTCCCCGTGCGGACCCCCCACCCCCCTCCCCGTGCGGACCCCCCACCCCCCTCCCCGTGCGGACCCCCCACCCCCCTCCCCGTGCGGACCCCCCACCCCCCTCCCCGTGCGGACCCCCCACCCCCCTCCCCGTGCGGACCCCCCACCCCCCTCCCCGTGCGGACCCCCCACCCCACTCCCCCGTGCGAACCCCCCACCCCACTCCCCCGTGCGAACCCCCACCCCACTCCCCCGTGCGAACCCCCACCCCACTCCCCCGTGCGAACCCCCACCCCACTCCCCCGTGCGAACCCCCACCCCACTCCCCCGTGCGAACCCCCACCCCACTCCCCCGTGCGAACCCCCACCCCACTCCCCCGTGCGAACCCCCCACTCCCCCGTGCGAACCCCCATCTCATTCCCCAACCCCCTCCCCCATGTGAACCCCCCATCTCATCCCCCAACCCCCTCCCCCATGTGAACCCCCCATCTCATCCCCCAACCACCTCCACATGCGAACCTCCACTGTGTGAACCCCCCTCCTCATCCCCCACCCCCCTCCACATGCGAACCCCCTCTCTCACCCACCCTGTGTAACCCCCCAACCCCTCCCCAACACCCACCCCGTGCAAAGCCCCTCCTCACCCCTAACATCCACCCCATGCGAACCGCCCCCAAAACACCTGTCTGAATCCCCTCAACCCCCTCCCTGTCCGAACCGCTCCCAACGTGCACCCCCAACCCCATCTGAATCACCCCCTACTGTCTGAACCACCACCTCCACCACCTTGCAGAACCCCCCCCCCCTCCCCCCCGCCCCCCTCCCTCCCCCCCGCCCCCCTCCCTCCCCCCCCGCCCCCCTCCCTCCCCCCCCGCCCCCCTCCCTCCCCCCCGCCCCCTCCCTCCCCCCCGCCCCCCTCCCTCCCCCCCGCCCCCCTCCCTCCCCCCCGCCCACCTCCCTCCCCCTCGCCCCCCTCCCCCCCGCCCCCTCCCCCCCGCCCCCTCCCCCCCGCCCCCTCCCCCCCGCCCCCTCCCCCCCGCCCCCTCCCCCCCGCCCCCTCCCCCCCGCCCCCTCCCTCCCCCCCCTCCCTCCCCCCCCTCCCTCCCCCCCCTCCCTCCCCCCCCCCTCCCCCCTCCTCCCTCCCCCACCCCATGTCTGCTACCCCTCAATTGCACCCTATCCGAACAGCCCACCCCCACCATATCTGAAACCCCCTCCCAGTCCCCCCCATCCAGACAGTACCACTAACCCCCACCTCATCCAACCCCTTCAGCCGTGTCCAACCCCATCCCATCTAACCGACCCCACCTTCACCCCAGTCTTGTCTGACCACCTCAAACTCTGCAGCCAACCACTCCCTCTTTCTGGACCCCTGCTCTGCCCCCATCTTTTCATCACACACCAGACCCCACACACTTCACCTTGTGCCCTCTTTCTTCTGTCCTCTCCTTCCCCATCCCTCCTTTTCTTGTCAAGTCCATCCCTATAAACCCTGGGATCTCTTACCCTTTTCCCACATCCATCCTGATCCCTTCTCCAATTCCCTCCCCCCTCCCACCATATGTCTGCTACCCCTCAATTGCACCCTATCCGAACAGCCCACCCCCACCATATCTGAAACCCCCTCCCCCCTCCCCCCTCGGTCTGTCTGCTCCCCCTCAACCCCACTCCATTTGAACCCCTCCCCCCAAACACCCTCTGTTAGAACCACCCTCACCAACCCCCCCACCCCATCATATGTCTGCTACCCCTCAATTGCACCCTATCCGAACACCCCACCCCCACCATATCTGAAACCCCATCCCAGTCCCCCCCCATCCAGACAGTACCACTAACCCCCACCTCATCCAACCCCTTCAGCCGTGTCCAACCCCATCCCATCTAACCGACCCCACCTTCACCCCAGTCTTGTCTGACCACCTCAAACTCTGCAGCCAACCACTCCCTCTTTCTGGACCCCTGCTCTGCCCCCATCTTTTCATCACACACCAGACCCCACACACTTCACCTTGTGCCCTCTTTCTTCTGTCCTCTCCTTCCCCATCCCTCCTTTTCTTGTCAAGTCCATCCCTATAAACCCTGGGATCTCTTACCCTTTTCCCACATCAATCCTGATCCCTTCTCCAATTCCCTTGACCATGTCCTCCTCCTCCTTGCCCTGTCTACTTTTGTTACTTGCTTCCCCAAATATCTCCCCCACATTCTATGATTAAAATCTGCCTAATCTGAATGTTTTAGAATGTTCACATCTGGCTACATAATTTTTTTTTCAAAAACAACATTCTACACTCCTATAGGAACATCTGGAGAGAGCTTGTTCCTCATTTTCCCAGTGATAACTGCTGTTTGACAGTGAGGCACCACCCTCCTATTTGTTAAAATGCCTGCTTGACCCTTTACACTAGTGAAAGAGAAGGGTGTGGACAGATCTGAATGTAGGCTGTCCATTCTCCCCACCCACACTAAATGCTGCATCTTGCCAGCAATTTTTTTCAACTTAAAATTATGGATGGAACAGATATTACTTTGAAACCCTTCCAGACCTGGTTTGTAGTTGACATCTACCATAGCTTAGTGAACATCTGAATGAAGATTGTCAAGGAAATTTGTGATTGACGTGTCATTTCTGATCAGTCTTTTTTTTTGTCCTTATTGGAAGTCTGACTTTGCAACTTTAAACTAGCTGTAATTTATACTGAGCCAGGATGTACTAACTAATAGAATAAAAACAAAATACTGAAAGCACGTAGCTTACTTTCTGGAACAAATTAATACTTGTGCTTTTTGCTGTTATTCAACTTGCAGGTTTAAAATAAAGTTAGCTCCTATTTTGTAGTATCGATCCTCTTGATGGATCAGAGGAGACCAAGTTAAGAAGATAGTCTACTTTAGTTGCTACTCGATCTATTCAAGCACATATTGATTATCTGACTGAACTGTTGACCATGATATCAAATATGTTGTCCTGGAGTGATGTCAAAATAGTCTCCAAATTTTATGTTAATAGGTACAGAAAAAGCATAATTTTACAATTACAGTCAGGCTGTTGACAGATACCTGGAAATACTTCTTTTGGACAAAGGTTGACTAAGTTTGATACCCTTCCTTAAAGGGCCATTGATGCTGATTGAATTGGAATCTTCAAAATTGCATGCGATAGAATTTGTTAGATGCAAGTAATGATATATAGGAATACACAGATAATGATAGGAATTGATCTATAGGTCAGTCGTCTAGTTAAGTTGTGAAACAGTTAGTGTTCCTCTTATGAGAATTGCATGAGGTGTTGCTACTGCAGATTCATTGGCAGCTATTCTATGAATAGGGGCTACTGTATTAAATGTCTTGAAAGTGCATCAGGTTAATATTACTGGCGGATTGAAATAGGCTAGAATAAATCTCTGCTTGCCATTTGTGGTCAGTCAGAACTGTTCAGGCTGGGTGCAGAGCTGCTGGCAAACTAGGCATTGCCAGGGAAGAGTATTTTCAGGCACAAGTATTTTAAGAGCCAGTTGCTTCAAATTAATGCTGGTTGAATTACTTCTGTTTATGTAACAAATCATAAACATTCAGTGGTGATTTACTTTGTATCTCATTTTCTACTGTGTTTTGGTCCTCTACAAACACCCAATAAGGGGGATAAAAGCAAACTTTGTAACTTTTCCAATTCTATGCAGTATTTTTCATATGTTTTTTGGAAACTAGTCATGTATAGTTACTTGCATCATGCACACCAGGTTATTTTTGGTGCACGAGCACAATGATTATTGATTTTGGACAAGCAGCTTGGAGGTTGAGAACTGAGATTCCACTGTAGTAAATTCTGAAATTCATTCCTGATTATATCATCTGCATGAGTCAGGCGTTTGCTTGACATTACAAATACAAATATTGTCTAAAGTTGTTTCCATCACCAATTCGACTTGCTTCCTTGTGACTCTAATAATGCCCTCCATTCCATTTCAGAGCAAATAAATTGAATCAGCTCTTCCTGCAAACATTTTAAAGAATACTTTAATAGGTATAATGGCATTTTGGTGTTGCCATGCATGTCAAAGCTTTAAAGACATGCGACAAGTTTGAGTTCTATAGTTTGAGTTTAGGCTTAATCCTATTGAAGATGTATATCTGTTATGTTGTCCTCAAAGTGCTGGCCTTGGGTTGGTTGGTGGTGCTCTTGCATCTGTATCAGAAAGATGAATTGAAGTCCCATCTCAAGACTCGAGCATGAGAGCGTAAAGCAACCAGTACAGTACTGAGGAAGTGCTTCATTGTCCAGGATGCTGCCTTTCAGTGTCCTGAACAATATTTCTTAATCAGTGTATTACAAATTATTTTTCTGGCCATAATCTTATTTAGCGAGTTTTGAGAAGATTTGTAGCTCAGGTTGAGATTCTGGATGTAGTTTTGCTGTTTGACGTGGAAGGTTCACTTCCAGACGTTTCGTTACCCTACTACGTAACATCTTCAGTGGGCCTCTGAACGAAGCACTGCTGATAATTCTTGCTTTCTATTTATGTTTGGGTTTCTTTGGGTTGGTGATGTCATTTCCTGTTCATTTTCTCAGGGGGTGGTAGATAGAGTCTAACTCGATGTGTTTGTTGATAGAATTGTGGCATTCCAACCGGAACTCTATTTTGTAAATGACATTAGTTTTGTTTGTTGTCTGTATAGGGTCTTTCAAGTTCATTAGCTGCTGTTTTAGTGGCTTTGTGGGCCACCCGCGCCCCCCCACCTTCCAGGCATCATGGTAGCCCACAAACCTACCAACACACTAAGACAACAGCTGATGAACTTGAAATACAGACAACAAGCAAAGCTAATGTAATTTACAAAATACCGTGCAAAAACTGTAACAAACACTACATTGAACAAACAGGCAGAAAACTAGCCACTAGGATATGTGAACATCAACTAGCCACAAAACGACATGACCCTCTCTCACTAATATCCTTACATACAGATAAGGAAGGGCACCACTTAGACTGGGACAACCCATCCATCCTAGGACAAGCCAAACAGAGAGAGACATGAGAATTCCTAGCGGCGTGGCATTCCAACCAGAATGGTTGGAATGTGTGCATACTGGTGACTTTACTTCCTGCATTACAATAATGACTGTTCGAAAGTACTGCGTTGACTGTAAAGCACTGTGGGACATGGAAGTGTTGAATGGTACTTTCTATATATGTTTCCTTCTAAATCACTGGTGAAAATCATATTCTCTGAAGACAATAGTATTTTAGGACTTGGTTTGTATTTTGGTCTTGGATTTGGTTGATAATTTCAGCTTGAGTTTGGGATAGTTTCAAGTGTATTCCTATTCCAGACATGGTGTAATGTGCATTTTCCTTTTTGAAAGAAAAGTGAGTTTGCACATATTAAATGGTTGTAGGATTCCACAATATTTTTCACCAGTATGCAAGCATTCTTTCAGTTTGTCACAATGCTGAAATCAAGATATCCATCATGTGGCCCACCAGAAGAGAGAACTTTCTTGCACTCATTCTTCCAATTAAAAACGTAAGTTCAATGCAACAAATAATACAAATTATGCCTTACTTTGTACTTGATTCAGGTTTGTGGTCAGTGGATCTTAGAGTTTGAACTTTCTGAGAGTCAGTTGGATTGGCTCATTGCAGAATTAAAATCAGTGGAATTAAAGGAGTAGAATTTTGGGATATGGAGGAGAACAAGTTAGCAAAATCAAGCTTCTCATGAATATTATATTTGGAATACTTAGTGATCTTGAACTGAGGTTTAATGTAACTCTTTTCTTGTGAATTAAAGGGGAAGGTTCTCTCTCTTCCCACTGCTTCCCCCCGCCCTCCAAAAAACCCTCACTAATGTACCAGATAGTGAGTTTTGAATAAGTTATACTGTAATAATATCTATTAATTTGGTGAGGAACAGTATTCTTTGCAAAGCAGTATTCTCTGGCAGTTGCTGAGCTGCTGATTAGTTAGAATGTTGCTGCTAATTTACTTAGCGTTGTTAGAATAATTCTGGTTAGTTGTATGTGCATTTATTTGGAACAAAGAACAGTACAGCACAGGAACAGGTCATCAAGCCTATGCCGACACATGACTATTTTCTAAACTTAAAAAACCTGTTGCCTCCATGCAGTCTCTCTATTCCCTGCCTATTTATATATCTCTCAGATGTTATTGTTGTATCTGCTTCTACCACCATCTGACAGTGCATTGCAGGCACTTGCCCACCTCTTCCTCCTCTTTCCCCCCCCCCCCACCCCAAAACCGAATGGGGGGAAGAGAAACTTCTCCCACATCTCCTTTAAACTTACTCCCATTCATCTTAAACTGATGTCCCTTCGTAATTGACATTTCTACCATGGGGAAATGTTAAGAGTGTGATGCTGGAAAAGCACAGCAGGTCAGGCAGCATCCGAGGAGCAGGAAGATCGACGCTTCAGGCAAAAGCCCCTCATCAAGAAGGGCTGATGAATGGCTTTTGCCCAAAATGTTGATTTTCCTGCTCCTCAGATGCTGCCTGACCTGTGCTTTTCCAGTACCACACTCTTGACTCTCATCTTCAGCATCTGCAGTACTCACTTTCGCCTACCTTGGAGAAAAGTCTGCCGACTATCCATTCTATCCACGGTTCTCATAATTTTGAAAACTTCTATCAGTTCGCCCCTCAGCCTCTGACATTCACATGAAAACAAACCGAAGGTTTCCAATCTCTCATAGCTTTGAAGATTTATATTTTTGCTGATAAATGGCATTTCTTATTATTGTAACTTTGTTATCCCTTTAATGTAATGGAATGACTCAGTGCTTTGCAGGAACTTTATGGAGCAAAACTCATTGACACTGAGCAGCATACAGCATTCGTCCTGAATATCACAAGGTTGGTCAGAGTATTAGGTTTTAAGCAATGTCACGAAGATGAAAGAAAAGACAAATTTTTGGAGAACCTCGTGTCTAGGTACCTGAAAGCAAGGCTGTCAACAGCAGAGGGATTAAATTGGAATTGTTCACTAGGCTAGAATTTGAGGAATGTAATCTGAAGTGGCGTGCAGAAGGTGTAGCCATGAAGCAATTGGAAATAAAGATGACATTTTGAAAATTGTGATTTCTTCACAAAAGAGCAATGTGGAGCAAGGTGTACAAAACTGATGGGTGTCTGGAATTTGCAGGGAATTAGAGCACAAGTGGAAGAATGGTCTTGAGATATGTGGATTGTTGATTGTGAGAGACCACACAAGTATGTTGGAATAGTTAAGTCTAGAGGTAACAAAGGGTGCGTGGGAATTTCACCAGCAGATAGATTGAGACAAGACTGAAGTTGGGTAGCGAGCACCTTTCATGCTGCAAACGTGTGGTTCTGGGTCAAATATAACACCACATTTATGGATTATCTCGTTCCGCATCCAACATTTTCTAGAGGAGAAATGGAAAGGCAACAATTCCTATGAGTCAAAATAATGGCTTTTGATTTGTGATATTTAATTGGAAAAGTTTTAAGTGCATCCAATGTTGTGAAATATTTTGTAACTTCTGTTCTTAGTACATATCAATTCATGGCCATTTGACTTGTATGCTGGCAGTACAGGAGTCTCCTAAGGCATTTCCCCCTCAAACAAGTATGTTTTTGAGAGGGGATTTGTGGCCTCAAGGGAAAGCAGCCAGATCAGTGTTACCACAAGTGGCTCTGTTGTTCAGCAGAGAGAATTGAAATGTAGGTGAGCATTTGTGATAGAAGACTATAGCCAGGAGCGGCCAGTGGCTCAGTGGTTAGCACTGCTCCCTGACAGCGCCAGAGAACCATCTGCCTGTGTGGAGTTTGCACATTCTCCATGTCTGTCTGGGTTTCCTCTAGGACCTCCCTTTGCCTCCCACAATCCAAAGATGTGCAGGTTAGGTGAATTGGCCCTGTTAAATTGCCCATAGAGTTCAGGGATGTGTCGGTTAGGTGCATTAGTCAGGGGTAAAATATAGGGTAGGGGAATGGCTCTGGGTGGGTTACTCGTGTGGAGGGTCAGCGTAGATGTGTTGGGCTGGAGGGCCTGTTTCCACACACTGGGGATTCTATGATTTAGATAGATGTTTCGCCTATACATATGGCCGCAAGTGAGACTCCTGGATGATATGTTGCTTTCTGGTGCCAGGGTCAAGGATGTCTTGGAGTGGGCACAGCATATTCTGATAGGGGAGGTTGAGTGGCCAGATGTCATGCTCTATTATTACTAATAACGTAGGCAGAGAGCGAGATGAGGTGTTACAAAGGGAATTTAGGTAGTTGGGTAGGAAGTCTACAACTGTAATCTTTGGGTTACACGCTGTGCCACATGCTAATGAAGCCAGAAATAGGAAGATAATACAGTTGAATATGTGGCTAAAGAGCAGATGTGGAAGGGAGGGCTTCAGATATCTGGATTATTGGGATCTCTCCCAGGATAGGAGAGACGTGTACTAAAAAGACGGATTGCGCTAAAACTGGAGGAGCACCATCCACCTTGCAGGTGGTGTAATTTGAGGGGAAGGTTGATGGTAAGTCAGGTGAGCAACAGAAAGTACAGATAGGATCAGAATAATGAACACGACAGGACTGGTCATCTGAAGTGTATTTATTTTAATGGAAGGAGTATAACGGATAAGACCGATGAACCTAGAGCCTAGGTTAGTACATGGAACTATGCTGTTAGAGCCATTATGGAAACTTAGGTGAGAGAAGGGAAGGACAGATAGCTCAATGTTCCAGGATTTCAGTGTTTCATTCAGGCAAGAGAGAAAGTTGAATAACTGAGAATGTCACAACTGTACCAAGCGAAGACATCTTGGAGAGGCCAAATGCATTCACTTCAGCTGGTCTTGTAGGAGCAAAGGAAACTGAACTAAGCCAATCAGTCCCACAGCCTGCTCCGCCATTTATCGAGGTCATAGTTTATGTTTGACCTCAATGTTGTTTCCTTGTATTATCCCCACATCCCCGAGAAGTTGATGGATCTTTGTCTTGAATATACTCAGTGTCTGAACCTTCTCAAAAATCTGCAGTTGAGAATGCCAAAGGTTCACCACTCTGGATGACGAAATTCGTCCTGGTTTTGGTCTGGCCGAGAGGTAGGGATACTACAATTGCAAGATCCTAGTCTATGTCAGGTATATCCTTTCATGCTCCAGTTGTAGCAGAAAAGAAATATGATAGGTAGAAAATGATTGATAAATGATTTTTGTTTTTGAGAAGTTTTTTTCAAAAATGTAACATAACTGTACTAAATGAATCTTATTGTTAAAGTTGGTCTGAGCCCTGGAGACATCCACCAACAGTGAAAGCAAATGTTGCTAGATTTCCATACAATAACATAGGTATAACCTCAGTTATCATTTTATCAGGAAAGATTCATCAGGCTGGGGCCCCTTCCTGGAGAAAATATTTCCACTAACTGGTGAGGCTGTAAGGACTAGCATGGATCTGTTGAGTCAAAAGACATTTATCTGCATTATAAATGATTTTTAATTCTTACCTTAAATCACTTTGAATGCTTGTTCTGAGCCCTCAAAAGACTATTTCCCTTTATAAACATTGGAAGCAATTCATGTTTGAATTGCACAACATATGCGCACTCCCAATATGCTAAATACAGCAATGATGGGCTTTCACATCCTGCTTTTGTGACACTGCATCACATGATGTTGCTATTTCTCGACGTTTTTTATAATACATCAGTAACTGCAAGGTTTTAAAAAATATTAATGTAATGTCCAATGCATAATTTTCTGAAAATGGTAAATAGTTTGTAGGAAAATTAGATTAACGTAATTTCCAAACCTTTGAATTTTACTAAATTTATTACGTTTAATGAATTTGATCAACTATGATATTCTCCATCCTTCTTAGTAAAGAACTGCTCAGCTAGAGTTAATACAGCAGAACTGCAACATGTAAAAATTATTCCACACACTTTAGCAGAGAAAAAAGTACTGGTAACTTCATTAAAAGAGCATCTCAAACCTTCATTAGTACGTATTATGTGTTTGGCTTCGTGTGATTCCGTATACCAGAAAAATAGGTTCAGGATCAAATTTGCCATTTCCTGAAACAAAGTTCAGCAGTAAAGTTGTGTGTGTGACTTAAGTCCAGGAACGTCTGACAAAGGGGATATACTCCGAATGCTGGAAACCTGAAATAAGAACAAGTGCTGAAAAACTTAAGAGTTCTGGATGCATTTGTGGAGAGTGAAACTGTTGTCAGACCAGGTGACCTCTCATCAGAATGGTTTTTCTCCATCAACCGATGTGCCATAACTGCGAAGCATTTTTGAACATTTTGTTTTGTTATTGTTTTCTATGACATAGCAATAGGATAAAATAAGTTGAAGTTTGAAAGAAAAGCAGTATGAAATATAAATGCAAATTTCTGAGTGAAGTTTGAATGCAGTGTTTCTGAGGAGAGTTCTGTGCTGCAGAAATATCGTTACTTTTACATTTCAAATCTTTTTCTTGTGACTTTGTTTACTTCATGTGCTATATTTTTGGGATTTGGCATTAGTGGCCATCTGTACTTGCTCTTGAAAATTGCTGATGAGCTGCTTTATTGTTTTGAAAGCATGAAATAGATGGGTTTTTTATATAACTGATCATATCAGTAACCTGTAATAAAGCATTTTAGCTGCTTCAATAGGTGTTTGGGGTAAAGTTTGACACCCTAGATCTCTAACTGATTGCATCTTGAATGGCTGGCTGAAATTGAGAATTTCTGACATGGGGGCAGAATTCTTCATGACTGTTAGATGAGGAACATGTTTGATTTCAACCGAATAAAAATTAAATTTGAAATAATATCCTGCTACCTTTTTATTGAATTTGATAAATTGTGTTCTTAATTCATTGTCTACTTTTTGCCAGTAGTAAATGTCTTATTAGTAACTTTAGTTTGAATAAAGTGAAAGATTAAAAAGCTAACCAGTTTTTCAATTAATTTGTAATATACGTAGCAGCATATAAATGCATCAGTATACTTGACTGTCTCAAAATACTTTTATGAAGCTAGAAGTATAGTAGAAATACTCTGATCTTAAAAATTAAATCTGCAAGAAATATTTAGGGAGAGCCAGTGCTCCTATTTGCTTTAGCCTTTCTATGATTCTCACAAATGGAGTCTCCCTCATGAGTTATCAACAGATTTTTCTTTTGGAGACACTAGACTGTATTGTGTGGTCATGAAAAGCTGGATTTTTTTTCTGCCTTAATGGCCTACTCTAGGTCAAACATTTGACATATGCACTATATTTTTTCCATTGTAACACAACACTTTGTCGTACAGCATTTTAAGCTTCTGTTTTCAATTAAACCATGAACTGAAGAATTCATTCTATGAATATTTGTTGATTTCTTATTTGACATGGATCTTTGCAACCCCAATGTATTTAAAAGCATTACTCTTAAAATGTCTTTGCTGTGATTTTGATAGCCAAGTATAAATGGTATGGATATCCTCTTTAATAGTGATTAATAATATGTAAAAACATATTTCAATATTTGAAGAGTTCAGACCTGAGTTATTGAAAGGTGGGAAAATAAGTGGGTGATGTTGCCAGTAGTGTTCTTTGGCAGCGAGGAATTGCCAGATACTGGGGTAGGAATTCAGCACCAAACTTTTACTACTGGGGAAAAAAATAGCGGCCTTTATTCTGTGACCTATTGATTTACCATTTACCAGTAGAGCTTAGATTGGGACTTCTGGAACTGTGGCTTAAACATATGTATCATTATACTGTTCAATTGGTTACAGCTTTAGTTTTTTTTAAAAGCAACTTTATGTTCTTGCCTCAAGAACCCTTCTGATCTTGCCCTGTCAGATGGCTTCCTTGCTGAGACTGCTTCTATTACAGTCAACTGCTCTGAAGTTTTGGGATTTTTGATAATGTTCGAATGCAGGAAGTTGCTGTCAGAATACTTTTTGTAAGGGTTCTAATTGAAGCCAGTGCAGCTGACATCTGCTTTTCAGGACTAACCTAAATTATATAGGTTATTTCCTTCTTGACAAGTCAATTAAAAAAAAACTTTTCTGAAGTTATCTGTTGTAAAACTTAAAACCCAAATCTGAAAATAATTCAAGAGATGAATAATAAATTTTGCATTTTCCTTCATTATCTTGTGTGTATTTGGTGAGTTGGGAACAGTTGAGTTATCTTTGCAATCAAAACAGAAAATGCTGGAAATAAATTGTCTCCACCTAAAGTCCTGAAAATTGGGTCATTAAGTGAATCAAAAGAATCAATATTAAAACCAGAGTTAGGTTCCTTTTGGACTTTTAGTGCCTGGGGGGGAAAATATACAGATTACAATACTGTATCATGTAAATGCAGCGCAGTGTTCCTAACTGGCAGAACAAAAAAAACACTGAAGTTAACAGAAATATTGTATGAATGCAATTGAGAAATTGAGACAGCACTTGCCAGTGCTGTGTGTGTGTGTGTGTCTCTCTCTCTCTCTCTGTCTTTCTGTCTCTGGTCAGAGTGCTTTCACTTTGTTTGATGGATGGCGAGAATGCTAATATGTTTAGTGTGCAATCTCCCAGACTCTGCCATATGTGGGCAGGTGTTGTATTGTTGGCCGTTCCCCCCTCAGGTTGAAACAAAGCACAGAATGGCTTTATCTCCTCCATCTTTATTCTGGGCCATGGAGGGAGAGCAATCGCATATGTCTTCTCTGGGATAGCAGTTTCTTAATGAATTATATAGTCATTTTACAGGGACGAGCATCCAGATAAGGCAACATACATATTAATTGTGTGACTGTTACAATCAATGAGAATCAGTAGCAGAGACCAAGCCGTTTACTGTTATACAATGAATGTTCCTAACCTTGTTAACTGGATTCATACAATGGATACTTTTCCCCTTGTTAAACTGACCTCCTATACTGAGTGCTCTCAATATTATTTACTGGCTCTACATAATGACTGTTTGTTTTTCCATTTTGTTAACTCATTGCCCTTGCCTCCAGCACCCCATTGTTAACTAAGTTCTTATCTGAGTTGTGCTCAGCTGAACCTCTTTTTTTCCCCACATAACTCTGAACTTAACTCTTGCCCTACCTGCTTATACCCCATACACATTCTCATTCCCTCCTTTTATCACTTCATGGTAACCACCAAGCTGGCACTACCAGCTTTCATAAGACTTTGACAGCCAATATTTAAGCAAGTTATTGACACACCGCATACAATGATTATAATAACAAAAATTGCTAGTCCGTTACAGTAACTAGAGTTTGAAGAATTCTCCCATGTGGGAAAAAATCCATCAATAAAGTTCTTAAATTCATAGTCCTGAGTGACCACTCCATCCATTCCAAGTCGAGTGGAAATGAGCCAGTTCTCCAAAATCTCCTTTAGTAAAGTCCAACTTGAAAACAAAATTTAGAATGTTCCCACATCACTCCTTCGAGAATTCTGAATACTTGAGTAACAGCAGTTAAATGCTTCACAAAACTGATAAGACAGCCATCCTTCCAGAGATGCTTCAGATGGAGGATACCAGCACATTTGAGTGTGCATTCAGCAGCTGCGACTGCAGGCTAGGTGAACACAGCATTCTTTGCTTCTGCTCCTGCTCTGGTGTTAAATGTAACAAAGCCAACTGGCTGTTGTGATGTTAGCTTGATCAGTGAACCTTCATATTCCTTAAATGATCAAAAGACAAGGGAAAGCTCACGTGGTTTAATGACCGTAGGAAGGCCACTGACAAAAAGCGTACTGACCTCGTCTTCATTGTTGTTAACTGCTTCACTTTTCATGCTCATGACTGGGGAGCTGATTGAATCCTTTGGATCAGGTTGTGGAAGGGTGGGCAGTGGTTCGAAGCCATGATTTACCTGTGAATGGAGAAATTGGAGAGAAGATGTTAGCTGCTGAAAGTGTCTTTGCATTTCCTCTCTCATTCCTTCCTTACGAAGGTGGATATCAATATGAAGACAGTCACACATGTAACTACACTAAATTGTGCTGGCTGTTTCAACCTTTGAATTCTTGAAGTCTGTTACTTTGTTCACTATTTATGACATTGTCAAGTTTTATACAATCCATAAATTTCTAAATTGTACTGCCTAAACAATTCAGTCATTTTTAAACAATCAGTGGTCCTAAAATCAAAATCTAGGGTAACTCATTCAGGTTATTCAAAAATTATTTTCCTTTAACAAATTGATATTTGGCTAATGTCAAACCTATTGCAAAAAATATTTCCAAAATCTAGAACAGCAAGTAAACAACAACAATTTTTCCTGAGCTTTAGCAATTGAAGAGGCAGTTTCCGTTCAGTTTAAATTTCAAATATTCGTGGGAAACAAATGCTGAGTATTTTAAAATATGTTTTCCAAATTAAACTTCCCAAATAAAGTAATCAGAATTACAGTAGCAACTTTGGTAGAGATCAACATTCTTTGAATTTGCAATATGAAGGGGGCCATTGAAGTCTTAAATCAACAGAATTTAAGCAGCCCACCCTCAAGTTCTAATGTTTTGTTAAGGTTTGAGAGAACATCAAACTCAAAATGCACTCTTTTTGTGAACATTCTGCATTAAAAACATAGCAACAAAGATATTATAATACAATACTCTCGTCTGGTTAAAGCATGACCACTGACCCAACTATTCCTTTTTAAACAGGCGTTGCAGAATTTCAAGCACATCAGGGGCTCAAGGCACTCAGTTTGTTTTAAGGTTACAAGTTTGATCATTTTAAGGAGGACATAATGTACAATTTCAATGTAAAAACAAAACCTGCCCACTACACAGCCCACAAAGCACGTTGAATTGAGATCCTGATTCAAACAAGGTAAAACAGTTACTTAAAAGGATTTTCCAAACCAGTATTTTAACAAACCAAAACTTTTAAGCATCAAACACACTCAGCATGGCACAATCTACATTGGGTTGAAAAAGGAAAGTTTCAATTATTAGTACAACCTTAATTTCAGCCTTTTTTTTGTTTTGCATCCTCTCATTGGAATTACACTTATAAAAAGAGAGAGTCCTCGCAGTGGATCATGTGGCGCCATAATCCAAGCCCCACACTTTCCCCCAGAACAAAGATTCAGAACCTCAAATTTTGCTACGAGGGGACTTTAGCCCCTTTCTCATTTTACTCCTCATGGAGCCTCGAACCCCACTTAAAGGCAGAGGACTTGAACCTCAAATCAACCCAGCCAGTGGACTTGAACCCCAATAACGTGCAGAGGACTCGAACCTGGATCACATTCCATCCCCACCCCTCCCCAATGCACTGCAGAGGACTAGGAACTCTGCCTGCCAGTGCGTTTGCAAAATTGTGTCTCTCGACTGAACTAATTACTGTTTGAGGAATCCGTAGAATAAAGAGCGATTGAACGAGGGGACCGTCTCCGGTAAACAGGAATATTGAGAGGCACTAAGGTTTAAAATCTTAGTTTGTGGGCCCCTCCATCTTGTGACAGCGATGTTCCGGGTGGCAGCTGACACCGTCCGATCGTAACTATCCACTTGGATCCTGCCGACTAGATCAATATTGTCATCCCGTTTGCCCCCTTCAGTCGAAGTAAAACGCTCAGACTCAGTATAGCTTTATCTCCTTCATCTTTATTCCGGGCCCTGGCGGGAGAGAGAACGATCACCCGTGTGCACAGTGACATGTGTTCACCGTCTTCTCTGGAGTAGCAGCTTCTTAATGAATTATATAGTCATTTTACAGGGAGGAGCATCCAGATAAGGCAACATACATACTAATTGTGTGACTGTTAACAATCAACGAGTATCAATAGCAGTGACCAAGCCCATTACTGTTATACAATGAACGTTCATAACCTTGTTAACTGGATTCATACAATGGATACTTTTCCCCTTGTTAAACTGATCTCACATACTGAATGCTTCCAATATTGTTAACTGGCTCTACATAATGACTGCTTTTCCACCTTGTTAACCCATTACCCTTGTCTCCAGCACCCCATTGTTAACTGTAGGTTATTATCTGATCTGAGTCATGCTCTGCTGAACCTCTTGTTGCATAAAACTCAAACTTAACTCTCTCCCTGCCTGCTTATACCATGTTGGCTGAGTTGCTTGGAGGTTATTGGACTCTCTACTTTAACCACTCCATGTTCCTGACAAAATCTCTCGTATTAATGTCTTCCAAGTAGCAAGTCCAGTGCCACCATTTGTTGGTCGCTTATGTTTGAAGTGGAATCACTAGTGTGAAGTAAGGGACTTTAAAATGGTTTATCCTTCTCATCTGTTCTATCATTGACTTTTAAATGGCTTCTCTGCCTCATTGCTACATACAAGGGGTCTGTTTTTTTTTTAATTCATTCATAGGATGAGAGTTGTTGGCTAGGCCTGCATTTATTGCCCATATTTGTCCATAGGCTGTTAAAAGCCAACCACATTTCCCTGGGTCTGGAGACACATGTAAACCATTTAAGCATGACAGTTGCCTTCCCTAAAAGGACATTTAGTGAACCAGATGGATTTTTCCAACAATTGACAATGGATTCATGGCCATCGTTAGACTCTTAATTCCAGATTTTGTTTATTGATTTCAGATTTCACGATCTGCACAGTTTAAACCCAGGTTTCCAGAACACTTTTTGGGCCAAAATAATACCACTTAAGTCATTTGAATGATGTTAAAATTAATCTTTTAGCGTGATTACCGACCTTGTCAATTTACTAATGTTCAAGTGAAATTGCTAAATGGGCAACTTTAAAGGAGGACTTGCTCTATTAGTTTTAGTACTGCTGATAAAAATATAACTTCAAGGCTTACTTTATAGCAATTGATCTTTACTGAAGACTGCTGAGTCACACCTGCACATTAAGTTTTCAAATAGCCTGCAGCCAAGTAAAGATTGCAAAGATAATTTCTGGTGTAATGAGCACTGTAATTGTACAGCATGTTAATTCTGCCTTTCAGAATATCAGATTTGAATTTTTTGGAACTCTGTTAATCATCTGAGGGTCGCTGATTATTTTGTGACTGATACATTTTTAAATTTGATGGACGGAATTAGCAATTTGTGAAAATATTTGGCTTTAGTTTTGTCTTGTTTGCCAAGACCTGCAACACTTGAAGAACTTGTTCAGATTGCTGAATGCTGTGAAAATCTATAAAGCACAGATTGTCAACCGATTGTCTTCATCCCGATGCACTTGAAATTTGCATCTATTTGTGATTGTCGGTTGTTGTTGTTCATAGAGATTTTCTTTGAAGTAGCTCATCTGTTCTGAGAGGCTAAGACATCTGAAGGTTGGGTGCGATGTTGTGGAGGGATGTGCACAAAAATCAGCTGACCAGCTATGAGGTGTGAAACAACAGGAATAGATCATTTAGCCTTTTGAGCATTTTCCATGATTGTTAATTAGAGGATCTGTTGCCTCATTCCATGATGTCAGGAGTTTGCAAAGATACATCAATCTAATGAAAATTAAAAATCAATCCAGATACTACTGTTAAGAGTTTCAACCTTTCACTGTTCTTTGCATGTAGGTGTCTGGTGTAGTTTTACTCCTGAGAGATCTGCAACTAATATTGCACTATAAGCAGACTTGGATTTGAGAACAATCAGTAAAACGAGTTCATCTATTATGTTCAAAGCGTTATTAAATAATTAAATTAAATCATCCTGTGTGGTGCCATTGCACACCAGGTTCCAGTCACATTAGCAGCCTCTACCGTCACTAAATTTATTGAGCCATCTCCAAGAAAATACGACCCTCATTTGTATAACCCATCCTTGTATTAAATGTAGTGGTAAATTATACAGCAATCCCTCTAGTTCCTTTATTGTTCCTGGGTCAAAATCCTGAATTCTCTCCCTAGCAGCATTATGGGTCTTCCTACAGCACGATGGCTGCAGCAGTTCAAGAAGGTATTTTGCCACCATCTACTCAAGGGCAAGTAGGCTGGGCAATAAATGATGGCAAGCCAGTGACATTTATGTTCCATGAGTGAATTAAAAATAAATACTAAGGTGTAGTGTGCAAAATTATGAAATATGAAATCCAGCTAGGGCTTTGTATAACTGCATCATGGCTTCTAAGGTAAAGGCACTGTAGTCTGACAAGATAATTGGGCTGCCCCCTCAATAGGGATGACTGCTGGTTTAACCTGAGGATGACCACACCCCAGGTGAGGGGAGAGCTTGAGAAGGAGAGTTCTTTTTAGTAACCTGGCCAAAATGAGATTTGAACCCATGCGTTGGCATTACTCTGCATTGCAAACCAGCTGAAAAATGTGTTGCTGGAAAAGCGCAATAGGTCAGGCAGCATCCAAGGAGCAGGAGAATCGATGTTTCGGGCATAAGCACTTCAGCTCTGATCTCCAGCATCTGCAGTCCTCACTTTCTCCTAATTGCAAACCAGCTGTCCAGCTAACTGACCCCCAACTTCTACGCCCTTTTATTCTAGAGTTTTAATACAATGACCAGTATTCTGTTCACATTTTTGATTAAAGTGCCATGAGCAACTGCAAAATATAATATGTGCACCTACACTTCATAGAATCATACAGTACAGATCAGGCCTTTCAGCCCATCAAATCTGTACTGCCAAAAATATACTAGTACCTACACAATTCCACTTTCCTGAACTTGGCCCTTGTTTGACATATCAAGTGATGATCCAAGTCCTTTAAGGATTGCGAGGATTCCCCCTCAACTACCCTCCTAGACAGTGCATTCAAGACCTCCTTACCACCTGGGTGAAATGGTTTTTTCGTTGAATCCCCTCTCAACTTGCTGTCTTCCATTCTAAAAATTGTCCTCTAGTTATTGATCCTTCAGCTGAGGGGAACAGCTGTTTTCTATTCACCCTATCCATGCCCTCATACAGTCTGTTCTGCTGTAATGTACGTTTCTTCAACGCAAATTGGCTTAATGCGTTTTAAGAATTTACACCATTATTTGTAGAATGCAAACTTTGCTTACCTGTATTGGCTGTAATGTGATTCCAGTCCTATTAGTTTAAATGGCACGGCTATTATGTAATTTTCTTATAACACGCGATTGCACAAGAGCAGAACTGTCATGTTATATCAGAACTGACTGTAATCTTACGCATCTCTATCAGGTTCACCTTGACCTTCTCTGCTCCAAAGAAAACAGCCCATGCTTGTCCAGCCTCTCTTCATAGCTGAAATACTCCATCCCAGGCAACATTCTGATGAATCTCCTTTGTAACATCTCCAGTGTAATCATATCTTTCCTCTAGTGTGGTGAACAGAATTGCACATAGTGCTCCAGCTGTGGCCTAACTAAAGTTTCGTAGAGCTCCAACATGACTTTCCTATTCTTCTAATCGTGCTGCGTATTAACCTGATCTGCCACCTTTAGGGATCTGTGGACAAACAGCCAAGATTCCTCTGTTCCTCTGAGCTTCCTAGTCTTTGTATTCATTGAGTACTCTGTTGACTTGTTCTTACTTCTAAAGTGCATCACCTTTTATCAGTGTTAAGCTCAATCTGCCCATCTGTCTCTTTTGTTTTCCTGTAACCTAACACTTACCTCATCGGTGTCAAACACCATGCCAATCTTTGTGTCATCTGCAAACTAACTTATCATCTCTCCCATATGCTCATTTATAAATATCAGAAACCATGAGGGATCCAGCATTGATCCTGTGCAGTGGCTTTGCCACCAGGTTCCAGTCACATTAGCAGTCTCTACCGTCACTTTCTATCTCCTTTTACTAAGCCAATATTGGATTTATCTTGCCAAGTTACGGTGAAACTTAAGGGTTTTATCAGTTTCCCATGTGGGACTTTGAGGCCTTGCTGAACTCCTTATAAAGTTCATCAACTGTCTTACCCTCGTGTTAGATCTCGCAGTGGGAGAGCACTTTGGTGACAGTGATCACAACTGCCTCACATTTAGCACAGCAGTTACCGAGGGAAGATATTTAATTGGAGAATAGGAAATTGTGACGCTATCAGTCAGGAGTTGGAAAGTACAGACTGGGATCAATTGTTCCACAGGGCACAGCAAACATGTGGAGACTATTTAAGGAGCAGTTGTTGCGAGTGATGTGCAAATTTGTTCCTCTGAGACAGGTAAGGGGTAAGATTAAGGAACCTTGGATGACAAGAACAGAGGAGCTTCTTGTCCAAAGGAAGAAGGCAGCTTACGTAAGGTCGAGGAAGCAAGGATCTAGCACAGCTTTAGAGGATTACAGGCTTGCTAGAAAGGAGCTCAGAAATGGACTGAGGAGAGCCAGCAGGCGGCATGAAAAATGCTTGGCAAGAAGGATTCGGGAGAACTCGAAGGCATTTTACTCATACGTGAGGAATAAGAGAATGATCAGGGAGAAGGTAGGGCGATCAGAGATAGCGGAGGGAACTAGTGAGTGGAGTCTGAGCAGATGGGGGTAGACTTAAGTGAGTTTTTTGCTTCGGTTTTCACCAAGGAAAGGGAACTTGTTGTAAATGAAAACTTTGAGGAGCTGGGATACAGTGTTGATCAGATCAAGGTTGATGAAGTTGATGTGCTGGAAATTTTGGAAAACGTTAAGATTGATGAGTCCCCAGGGAAGCGAGAAAGGAGGTCGCTCCGGGAAGTGAGAAAGAAGGTTGCTAAGCCGCTGGCGAGGATATTTGCCTCCTCACTCTCCACGAGAGTCGTACCAGAGGATTGGAAGGAGGCGAATGTTCCATTTTTCAAGAAGGGTAATAGGGAAATCCCTGGTGTTTACAGACCAGTTAGTCTTACGTCTGTGGTCAGCAGAGTTTTGGAAAGAATTCTGAGGGATAGGATTTATGACTATTTGACAAAGCATAGTGTGATTAAAGGCAGTCAGTATGGCTTTGTGAGGGGCAGGTCATGCCTCAAATCTTATTGAGTTCTTTGAGGGGGTGTCAAGACAGGTCGACGAAGTTCGAACAGTAGATGTGGGGTGTATGTGGACTTCAGCAAGGCATTGGATAAAATTCCTCATGGTAGGCTCATTCATAAAGTGAGGAAATATGGGATACAGGGAGGTTTGGCTATCTGGATTCAGAATTGGCTAGCTGACAGAAGGCAGAGAGTGGTTGTAGATGGACAATATTCTGCCTGGAGATCAGTGTTGAGTGGGGTCCTGCAGGGCTGTGTTCTTGGGCCTCTACTCTTTGTAGTTTTTATAAATGATTTGGATGAGGAGGTTGAGGGATGGGTTAGTAAATTTGCCGATGACGCAAAGGTTGGAGGTGTCATCGATAGTATAGAGGGCTACTGCAGGCTGCAGCGTGACATAGTCAGGATGCGGAGCTGGGCTGAGAAATGGCAGATGGAGTTCAAACTGGATAAATGCAAAGTGATGCATTTTGGAAGGTCAAACTCGAATGCTGAATATAGGATTAAAGACAGGATTCTTGACAGTGTGGAGGAACAGAGGGATCTGGGTGTGCAAGTACATAGATCCCTCAAAGTCGCCACCTAAGTGGAAAGGGTTGTTAAGAAAGCATGTGGTGTTTTGGCTTTCTTTAACAGGGGGATAAAGTTTAAGAGCTGCGAGGTTTTGCTACAGCTCTACAAATCCCTGGTAAGACCACACTTGGAATATTGTGTCCAGTTCTGGTTGCCCTACTATAGGAAAGACACAGAGGCTTTGGAGAGAGTGCAAAGAAGGTTTGCCTGACTGCTGCCTGGACTGGAGGGCTTGCTTTATGAAGAAAGGTTGAATAAGCTTGGGCTTTTCTCTCTGGAGAGGAGGAAGAGAGGAGACCTGATCGAGGTATACAAGATAATGAGTGGAATAGATAGAGTCAATAGCCAGAGACTTTTTCCCAGGGCAGGATTGACTGGTACAAGGAGTCATAGTTTGAAGATACTAGGAGGAACGTATAAAGGAGACATCAGAGATAGGTTCTTTATGCACAGTTGTGAATGCATGGAATGCATTGCCAGCTGTGGTAGTGGAAGCAGTGTCATTGGGGACATTTAAGTGACTGGACATGCACATAGATTGCATTAAGTCGCGGGGTGCGTCCGTTAAGTTATTATATTTTACATTTAGGATTAAACGTCAGCACAACATCATGGGCCAAAGGGCCTTTTCTGTGCTGTACTTTTCTATGTTCTATGTTCATCCGAACACCTAGTCATCTCCTTTCAAAGTTCCACCACTTCACCAAAATACCTCCACTGTTTCTAATCTGTTTTACCACTTTATGAAGTAACTTGTTTTGACAGTGATTTGCCTTGGATTTGCCATTGTTGAAGCTCATTTGCCATTGTTTTGTCCATTCGCCCATTTAATCTACTAAATATGTTAGTAATTTTATGCGTCTATCTATACTTTGTCTCAGCCACTTTAGTCAAGTTTCCCTATCTTGTTGACATTGTTAATGTGTATAATGAACAGTTGAAACTCCATCATAGATTCTTGCAGTGCATGCTAGTCAGATTCTATTATCTCTTAGTGACCCTGTCACTAAACCAATTTCCTAACTGGGTCAGTATTTTCTTTTAACTCCATAAGCTTCAGTGTTGACCAACTGTTTCTTATGAGAAATTTATGCCTTATAGGAATGTATGTACTCCAAAAACACATTTTATTAGGTTAGTCAGGCAGGAAAAAAATTCTTTCAGTGGATCAGTTATCCTTAACAGTGGATTCTAATAGTCTAGCATCAGTTGCCAAGCAATCTGGTCATAATCCCCTAGCTTCCTCTATAGTGAGATGATGTGCAATCTGAAGATTTGAGTCAGGAGAACTTTGGAAAATTATCGTTATATAAGCTGCAACCCTCCATCCTTTAAACCAAGGAATGAAAACGTCTGATCTTGGGTTTATCACTTTTACTGTCTTTATTTTTGTTGCTGTTACATTTCTTCTGTTCATATTGGTGTGTCTCTGTCACCGATTCATTGTAAGTTTCCTTGGGATGTCTAGTATGAATTCTTCCTCAACTGTAATTACTGATGAGTTATTCAATGTCCCCATTTTGTTTTGCTTTGTTGAGCATATCAGTGTTATCATTCGTGAAAGAATCCACAATGGTCTTGAGCACCCTGATAAATTTGTAAAATAAAATGTTAATTTTATATCTCTTGCGAGTTTCTTTCCATACCCCCATTTTGTAACTCCTTTTGTCAATGATTACTCTCACTTTATTATATTTCTCCAAAGACTCGTCCTATTTTTATATTTTTATACATTTTATTTTCTGTTTTATCTTGCCTCTTATGGTTTTTGGCAAGATGACCTCTTGCCCATAATGGGTACAAGCTGGTTCTGTATATTTTTAAACACTTTTTACTCTACACTGTAGATTTAACTGTCTACAAATTCACTCAATTTGCTGTGGAAAATCTTGTCTCATCCCATTCCGGTTATTTTTACCTAGATCAAGAATCTTAGCTGTTTTACACTTTTTCAAACAACGTTGAATTGGAGTATATTATGGGGGTCAGACAAGTTTTTAAATTTACAAAAACAAAGTAATGTAGGTGCTAGAAATCTGAAATAAAAGCAGAAATACTTGACTAATCTGCTATCTAAGGATAGAAAGACAAAGCTAATGTTCAGGACAGTACTGATTCATCAGAACTGGGAAAAGTAAAACAATAACATGTTTAAGAAAGTGAAGTGGGGTGGAGAGTGGGGAGTGTACATTAAGTGCCAAGACTGATGAGATGAATAAAGTCAAGATGAGTCTGAAGGATGTATGAATGGCAGAATTATGCTGCCTCAAATGCAGAGCAACAGAAATGAGTGTTTTGTTTTTGCTTGGAAAAGGTAGCACTGTACAATTGCTAGGGAGAGGAAGCAAAACTATCTTAAAGAAAAGCAAAAACTATGGATGCTGGACCTCTGAAATAAAAATAGCCCTTGAGAAACTCCGGTTTGGCAGCACTGTGGGGAGAGAAAGAAACATGACTTCTTCAGAACGATAATGTCATAATAAAGATACATTCCTCGTCTGACTAATTTGCATTCTTTTTAAAGTAAGGGAGAAGGCAATGCAATTGATGTATATATGGACTTTCCAAAGACAATTGTTAGTGCCACACATTAGACCTGTTGGCACAATTTAAAGCCCATGAAATTAAATAAACAGTGACCAGGGGACAGGAAACAGTAGTACAGTTGTATTTTTGGACTGGTTGAAAATATCCCCTGGTGTCCTGCTACAATTAGAGTGCAGTTTGTTTTGTATAATAACCTGCACTTTATATAGTGCACATTTCCGAAACTTGCAGATGAGGCAAAATATGGAAATATGATAAACAGTAAGGAGGATGGAACAGGGAAGGGTTTGGAGAAATGGGCAAACACTTGGCAAATGAATTTGAAGAGCAGGATGAAATGAAGCATTTTAATTGAATCGATTGAGCAGACATTTCAGAGATTGCCTTGCAGTGAACCACATTGTGTTTTGTCGTTGTTATCAAATATCAAATTCATCCATGTAAACAAATATGCAATCACTTATGAAAATACGTGGAAGATTATTCTTTCCTCCAATCACTCTTGGGTATGGATGCTTTAGGGAACACATTTTACTTTGAAGTTTAATTGAGAATGTATGATTGAGAAAAGTATCACTTTTGGAAGAAACTGTTAAATGAATAAGATCTTTGGAAAATGTGGTTTGTTAACCAATAGATGTAAAATATCCCCAAACAGGAAGAGCATGGATTTCTCTGCACAATCTTTCAAATTAATACACTACCACCAAAACAATTGGTCATTTCTCCCATTTGCAGTTTGAGATATGTGCAAAATGATGTTGCATTTACCAATGTAATTCATTCACATAGAACGAATTGCTCTTGGGTGGTTTATAGTATTGAGTACAGGTGTTTTACATGTATTAACATAAATTTTCACACACATTAAAAATTTTTAAAAACAGACAAATACTTTTGAAGGCAATAAAAAGCTGGTGGTGTTAGTAATTATTTTGCTGCAGAGAATGCATTCGATGGATCTGTATGTTGTAAAGCACAGCTAGTCTGGTGTACATCTACCTATTGCTTTACTGCTGTTGCCTTGTCAAAACCAGATTAGTGTGTCACCTACAAACAGTTTGAAATATCATTGCCAAGTAAGACCATGACAATGCCTAATTGGTCTTGTGAAATCATCATTGAATTACGTAGTAGTCTGGGCATGTTTCATTTAGAGAACTGAGCTTCTATCTTTTCAATTTGTATGTTTTTGCCTGATCGAAGGGAAATATTGTAGTTACTAAATATACTCTCCACATTGCCCGCACGTTTTCTTTATCACTCACTACAAGAATTTTATTTGTTAAACATTGGTGAATTGGTGTCATTGGCAGCCTTAGCATCAATCAAACTTTAGATTGGTGTTGACTGGGTAGAACACTGTTTGGCCAGCATACCTATAGTTTCTGCTCTTGTTTTGATTTTTGGCATTTTTCAGAATTGAGTATTTTTGTGTAATTTTGAAGCATTAGGTTGCTTTGAAATCCTGCATTTCCCATCTGCAGTTAATCTACAAATTGAGTATTGAGTACAAAGTGAAGATGAAAGTCTGACCGTTTCTAACTGTGCCAAAGGCATGGTCTTTGTTGAAAAGTTGTCTTTGCAGAGCTGTTCTTGAAGTTGTGTGGTTGAGGAAATACGTTGTTGGTCTGAGCTTGCTTTTCAGTCTGAATTACTGTGCCCCTTATTAAACCAAAGACTGAGTATTTCAGTCTAAGGCTCTGCTTTTCTATCTTGATAAGTGGGTCTTCTAATTTACTTGCCAAACTGTATATTGTCATTGTTAGGCAAAATAATATATCTGTTATGATGCTGTGGTAATTGAAAGCTGACATGTGCCTCATGTTAGGATGCTGTCTTTTAAAATCAAACACTACTTTTGTTTTACATATTTAGTTGTATGAGACACATAATTCAATTCGGGCAGAGAATGCCTTGAGATTGAAATATCCAAATTGCAGCTGGCAGTTTTAGTTGTCCAGAGATTTTTTTATATCATTACCTTTTTAATTATGATGGTTGATTATTATTTTGCTAAAATGGTGGCCCTGGGTGCCAGTTCTGTCATATATTTATAACATTACATAAAGAAGAGTTTACTTACTGAGTTTGGAAATCTTGTACCTTGTGACATGAGTGCTTTGTGTGTCTCTGGATATGTTTTCTCCCCCACTTCAGTTCTAATAATATTTGAACATCTTGCAGTCTTCTCTGTTTGTTAATGGGGCTAGGTTATAACTATAAAAGCAAAACTGAGTCACTTTACATTAGTTGTGGTGGTGAAATTAAATTTTTCAATTTTTAGAGAGAATAAAGAAAATTTAATAGATCAGAATGTTTCAAATTACTATTTGGAAGATTCTAAATAACAGCTTGACCCTATTGAAAATAACATACCGTGGACAAGTTATTTTACTCTTTGTTCACTGGTACTGTGTAAATAGTATTTAGTATTTATTTTCCACTTCTACCAGTTCTAACTAGTGAAATGTTCTTCTGTAATAGTGCATGAATATCTGTTGGTCTGGACTGTTCTGATAAAGATGCAGCGATATAACTGTACCTTAATTGCCCAGCTATTCTAATCTTTTACTTTGTCATAGAGAAACACCAACTGTTTTTTAGCATCATCTGACACCACTCCACTACTTGCAGAGCAAAGTCAAGAGGTGAATAGCCCACTAATGTTCCCATTAATCTTAGGATCACCATGCATCAGCAATTTTTGTAAGCTGGAGTTCATAAAGGAGTCATTTTTAAAACCCTTGTATGTTTGAGCACAACCCTACAATTGGGTGTAGTGCATATTAATTTTTTAAATAGATGTCTAAATTAAATGGTTAAATTTGACCTTCTCTTGCAAAGTAGCCAAAATGAATCTAAATTTAGTCTTTCAGACTTGATCTCCTTGTAAATAGATGGTTAGAACTTATACATAGAAATTACTCTAATTCCCTGTTGTAGGTCATAAATAAATGACATATAATGTGGATGTTGTCATCGTGCGTATTCCACTGGATTTTTAAAGCAGTTCTATGAAGGCTGTATTAACATGTAATCCCTGAATTTAACTTGTGTCAAGGTCATAAATATGGTTGAGCTGTTACTGGGAGAAAATTAATTCATGCAATGGAAACAATCAATTCTAAGCTTTGTCCAAGCTTATTTTTAGAGAATGTAAAGGAGTAAATCACTATGTTCTAGAAAGGTCTTAATTTTAGTATTTTTGAGAAATAGACTTGAATAAAGTGGAAAAATTAGTGATATAACTGCGTAACTGTGAAAGCTGTAATAATGCTGCTGTTTTGAGGAACTACACATTATCTTTTGGATTTAAAAGAATGCCTGGTGAGCATGAGTGTGAAAAGTTAATAGAAGATTAGAGTGGTGCTAGAAAAGCACAGCAGGTCAGGCAGCATCCGAGGAGCAGGAAATCAAAGTTTCGGGCAGGAACCCTTCATCAGGTTCCTGCCCGAAACGACAATTTTCCTGCTACTCGGATGCTGCCTGACCTGCTGTACCTTTCCAGCACCACTCTAATCTTGACTCTGATCTCCAGCATCTGCAATCCTCACTTTCGTCAAGGTTAATGCAAGTCTAACAATCTAGTAGAGACTGTTTAACTAAATGAGACTATTAAAATCAACAAATTAACTTTTAGAGTGGTACCTCCTGTATGTTTTTAATTTCATGAAGTTATACATAGGATTTTACAACAGTGGCCACTTGGCTTATTGTGCCTTTGGAAGAGCCATTGAATTAATCTCATACTGTACTTTCTTACAAAACAAAAATAACATTGAAATGATCAGCAAGTCTGTCTAAAGAAAGAGAAACAATTAATATTTCAGAATTATAGAATGACTCATTTCAAATTTCCAGCATCTGCTGTGGTTTGCCCCATTCTTTCCCATTTACCTGCAAACCTTTTCTCTCCAAATGTACGTTCAATTCCCGTTTAAACCTTAAGTGAATCATCATCCACCACCCTTGCTGGCAACACATTCCAGATCACCATAACTCTGTTTAAAATGGTTTCATTAAAACTTTGGGGTGTTTTTTGAATTTTCATCTTAAATCTTAGTCCTTTGGTTACTAATTCTCTTGCCACTAGAAACAGTTGTTTCTTATTTGCTCTGGATCTTAAAATTTGATTTGATATATCTCTCATCAAATTTTAATCTTGATCTTCTCTGCTGGAAGGAGAGTGACCATAACATTTGCAATATTTATGTAACTGAAGTCTCTCATCTCTTGTATCCAAGTAAATCTCCTCTGCATAGTCTTTAAGATCTTGCAGATTCTCCTAATGTGTAATGCCTGGAATTGGACACAATACTCTATCTGGGGTTTAGTCAACACTTTGTCAAAATAGCTGGAGTTTAGTCAACTTTTCATCAAAGTTTAGCGTAGTCAGGTAATGGTATAAGAACAGTAAAATGTAATCTGAAAGTATTGACATTCGAGTATGCTAACAATGTAATCCTAAAGTTTTGGAATGACTCTTAACTGTAAAATGGCCTAAGGTATTAACATTCTCATTTGGTCTGCTGCTTTGGATCCAGAATGGAGAGGGTGCCAGTATGACTAGTGCTCTCAGTGCTTTCTAGTTTTGTGTGAAATACGATTGAGCAATCTTACCTTCCATTTGGTCATAGAATCATGGAGATGTACAGCATGGAAAAAGACCCTTCGGTCCAACTCGTTCATGCCGACTAGATATCCCAACCCAATCTAGTCCCACCTGCTAGCACCTGGTCCATATCCCTCCAAACCCTTCCCATTCATATACCCATCAAGATGCCTTTTAAATGTTGCAATTGTACCAGCCTCCACCACTTCCTCTGGCAGCTCCTGCCATACACGCACCATCCTCCAAGTGAAAAACTTGCCCTTTAGGTCCCTTTTATATCTTTCCCCTCTCACCCTAAACCCATGCCCTCTAGTTCTGGACTCCCCGACCTCCGGGAAAAGACTCCGTGCCCCTTATTATTTTGTAAACCTCTATAAGGCCACCCCTCAGCTTCCGATGCTCTAGGGAAAACAGCCCTAGCCTATTCAACCTCCTTGTAGCTCAAATCCTCCAACCCTGGCAAAATCCTTGTAAATCTTTTCTGAACCCCTTCAAGTTTCACAACATCTTTCCGATAGGAAGGAGACTGGAATTGCACGCAGTAGTCCAACAGTGGCCTAACCAATGTCCTGTACAGCCACAACATGACCTCCCAACTCCTGTACTCCATACCCTGGCCACTAAAGGAAAGCATACCAATCGCTGCCTTCACTATCCTATCTACCTGCGACTCCACTTTCGGGGATCTATGAACCTGCACTCCAAGGTCTCTTTGTTCAGCAACACTCCCTAGGACCTTACCATTAAGTGTAGAAGTCCTGCTAATACTTGCTTTCCCAAAATGCAGCACCTTGCATTTATCTGAATTAAACTCCATCTGCAACTTCTCAGCCCATTGGCCCATCTGGTCCAGATCCTTTTGTAATCTGAGGTAACCCTCTTCGCTGTCCACTACACCTCCAATTTTGGTGTCGTCTGCAAACTTATTAACTGTACCCCTTATGCTCGCATCCAAATCATTTATGTAAATGACAAAAAGTAGAGGGCCCAGCACCGATCCTTGTGGCACTCTACTGGTCACAGGCCTCCAGTCTGAAAAACATACCCTCCAACACCACGCTCTGTCTTCTAACTTTGAGCCAGTTCTGTATCCAAATGGCTAGTTCTCCCTGTATTCCATGAGATCTAACCTTGCTAATCAGTATCCCATTGGGAACCTTGTCGAACGCCTTACTGAAGTCCATATAGGTCACATCTACTGCTCTGCCCTCATCAATCCTCTTTGTTACTTCTTCAAAAAACTCAGTCAAGTTTGTGAGACATGATTTCCCACGCACAAAGCCATGTTGCCTATCCCGAATCAGTCCTTGCCTTTCCAAATACGTGTACATCCTGTCTCTCAGGACTCCCTTCAACAACTTGCCCACCACCGAGGTCAGGCTCACCGGTCTATAATTCCCTGGCTTAGTATTATTGTTGGACTATTAATTGACACTCTAGTAGTCTGCGAACCCAGATTCGAATCCTGCCGTGTCAAATAGTAGAATTTGAATTCCATAACTAACCTGGAATTAAAAGTCTAAAAGTCACCATGGACTTATTGTCAATTGTTGTGTTTAAAAAAAAACCCATCTGATTCACTAGATGACCTTCACATGATCTGACCTACATGAGACTTTCAACCATAGAAGGGTGGTTGACTTTTAAACTGCCTTCTGGTCAATTAGCAAAGGGCAATAAAATAGTGGGCTAGCCACCGATTTCCAGTTCCCATGAATGATTAAAGGTAAACATGAAAATGCTTGATGCTGTAGCCAGATTCTGAAATGAGCAAGCCTTCCTTTTCCTGGCACAACTGTCTTCCACCTTAATGAGTACAATAAGTTACAATTTTGAGGGAAAATGGGTGATTGGGTTCAGGCTGCTCCGTTAGTGTTTGATTCGGAGATGCTGGTGTTGGACAACTACCTGATGAAGAAGCAGCGCTTCAAAAGCTAGTACCTCTAAATAAACCTGTTGGACTACAACCTAGTGTTGTGATTTTCAGTTAGTGTTTGCAGATGTGCTGTGTTGGTATTTCTATGATGCTCTTGATTATTTGAGGAGCTGCAATATAGTAATAACTGAAATTCAGCGAAGTATTCTTGCAGCCATCAGTTGAAAAAGTCAGGTGTTTTAAATAGTCAAACTGCATTGTTAATTTATAAGCCTTGACACACACCTGTGTTATGAATGTGTCGTTTCAGTATTGTATCATGTGTTAAGTTGTGAAGTTTGTGTTGGGATGGATGAATAGACTTTCAAATGAATGTAAAAACTAACAAACATTTTAACTTGTTAACCCTCGGGCTGAAACAAACCAGATTCTGAACAGAATTTAATTAAATGTTTTCTGTTCATTAAGATTAAATGTTTGAAGCGTTCTACTAAAAAAATTAGATGCCTTTTAAAAATAATGTTGTCTCTTTACGTCCCAACTGTATCTAATTTACAGAACAGTAATTCCACTAATTAGAGTAGGCGGACAGAGGTTATAAAGAGTAGTAATTTGTTTTAACTGATTTGTAGTGAGAAAAGCTGGATTAGTTCAGTAGTACCATACTTTTGCTTTTGTGGTGCAAAATGCAATTGTTTATTAATCAACAATGCTGTTCAGTTAATGGGACACTTAACCGTTCGTTGATGTTGTGTCATGTACTGTAGTTTAAATTGCTTGGAGTTTTACAAGAATGCCAGCTGCTTTTCTCTCTTGTGACTCAGTTCTGGCTTTGGATAGGGTAGGAGTGCAATTAGGTTACTCTTGTCTTCAAGGCCATTTAATTATTTCCATTTTAGCTGGAGGGCATTATGCAAAACAGTTTCTGAATTGTTTATCAACAAGTATAAGGAGCTTTTCTTGCAAACTTGAATGTTTCAGGAAATCTAACAGCAAAAATTTTTCCCTCCTAAATAAAGAAAAGAGAAATCTATTCCAGTAAATTTACCATGATAAGACAGTCGAATGTAAATCCATGGAAGTAAACTAGAAAATCTAGAAGCATGATTGGGACTGGTGGCCATAAAATGGATCTAAATTGTAATTTGTAGTTGAGATTTTTAAAAATGTGGGATTTGGGCATTGCTGGCTGTCCAGTATTTTTATTGGCTGTCCCTAGTTTCTTTTGAGAAGGTGGTGGTGAGCTGCCACCTTGAGTCTGCAGTTTACATACTGTGTAAGTTGACCCACAATGCTGTTAGGGAATTCCAGGATTTTGATCCAGGGTCCTATGACGATGCCAGATGGTCCATCCAGTTTCATTTCTTTGTGACTTTGTAGTATTTGATGCAATTGAGTGGCTTGCTGGGCCATTTCAAAGCGCAGTTGAGAGTCAACCACATTGCTGTGGGTCTGGAGTCACATGTAGCCCAGACCAAGTGTGGATGGTAGATTTCCTTCCCTTAAGGACATTAGTGAACTGAATAGGTTTTTCTGACAGTCAACAATGATTTTGTGGTCGTCAGTAGATTCTTAACATTTTTATTGAATTCAAATTCTACCAACTGTCTTGGTGGTATTTGAACTTGTACCCCAGCATATTATCTGAATTTCTGAATTAATAATCCAGTCATATTACTACGAGGCCATCACCTCCCCATGGTTTACTTCATGTGGAATTTTTAATGATGTGGGAAGGGCTTTGGGTATATTTTTTTAACTATGTGAGTAACATTTTTGTGGTATTGGTTCATTGCTCTTTTGTTTTTCAGCCAGACAGACAAGTGGATAATGATATCTGTTTCACAGAGACAAGGTCTGACCTATTCATGAATAAATAGAAATCTGGCTATTCCAGCTCATCACATTTGATTCTGGCGTATCTTCAGAAACCTGGATAGGACATATGGTTAGTAAGTTTGCAAATGATACCAAAATTGGAGGTGTAGTGAGCAGTGAAGAAGGTTCCCTCAGAGTACAATAGGATCTTGATCAGATGGCCCAATTGGTTGAGTGGCAGATTGCGTTTAATTTACGTAAATGTGAAGTGCTGCACATTTGAAAGGCAAATCAGGCAGGATTTATACACCTAATGGTTAGGTCCTGGGGAGTGTTGCTGAACAAAGAGACTTTGGAGTGCAGGCTCATAGTTCCTTGAAAGTAGAGACACAGGTAGATGGGATAGTGAAGGTGGCACTTGGTATTCTCTCCTTTAGTGGTCAGTGCATTGAGTATCTGAGTTGGGCAGTCATGTTGTGGCTGTACAGGATATTGGTTAGGCCACTTTTGGAACACTTTGTGCAATTCTGGTCTCCCAGCTATAGGAAGGATGTTGTGAAACTTGAAAGCATTCAGAAAAGATTTACAAGGATTTTGGCAGGGTTGGAGAGCTTGAGCTATAGTGAGAGGCTGAATAGGCTGGGGTTATTTTCCCTGGAGTGTGGGAGGCTAAAGGGTGTCCTGATAAAGGTTTATAAAATCATGAGAGGCATGAATAGGGTAAATAGACAAGGTCTTTTCTCCGGATGGGAGACCATAACTAGTGCGCATAGATTCAGGGTGAGAGGGCAAAGATATAAAAGGCACTTAAGGGGCACCTTTTTCGTGCAGATGGTAGTGTGTGAATGGCATGAACTGCCAGAGTAACTGATGGAGACTGGTACAATTACAACATTTAAAAGGCATCTGGATGGGTATATAAATAGGAAGGGTTCAGAGGAATATGGGTCAAATGCTGGCACATGGGGCTAGGTTTCTGTTGGATATGTGGTCAGCACGGACGATTTGGACTAAAGGGTCTATTTTATGCTGTACATCTCTCTGACTCTACGACTCTGATCTTTTAGTTGACCTGCTTTTGCCTGTGCACAATATTTTAGGATCTGTTAAATTTGAGTTGGTTCTGTAGCAGAAACAATTGAATGTTAAGGAATAAATTAATTGTTGATTTCTGTGTATTGAAGGTAGATGATTTGCTCTGAATTGTGAATGAGAGCTTCTTGTCAGTCAGAATTTTGAAAGAACTTTGGAATGGTGTTTTTTTTTAAGATTTAGTCTCCGTAATTCTTCCGAGCCATAGGACTGCTCTCTTTGATCTCTGCCTATAAACTATGTTGGTGTACCCCCTCTCACTACGCCTGATGAAGAAGTGTTGCTACGGAAGCTTGTGATTTCACACAAACCTGTTGGACTATAACCTGGTGTCATGTGATCAAAGTTTTTGAGAATGTTGACTTTGTCCAACCCAGACAACACCGGCACCTCCTGATTCTTATCAAAGAGGTCACCAAGCCTCAGGCAAAGGGAGACATTAAGAAGGCAAGTCCTTCGTAGTAACGTCAGCCAGTGTGGGAATTGAACCCTTGTCAACTGAACTAATTTCTGAAAACAATTGTTATGTCTCTTGTTACAGTCTGAAACTCCATCTTTTGCTTTTTAGCTTGACATTGCAAGTAAGGAAAATGACAGCAACCATTATAAAAGATTCATTCACAGAGTACTGAGAAATCTGTGACAGGATTGGACTGTCTGCACGGATTTATAAAAGGGAAATCATATTTGACAAATGCATTGGAATTTTTTAAGGATGTAACTAGTATAGTTGACAAGTAAGAAGCTGGTGATGGATGTGGTTTACTTATAAAACATAGAACAGTACAGCACAGAACAGGCCCTTCAGCTCACGATATTGTGCCGACCATTGGTCCTCATGTAAGGTAAATGTAATGTACGAACCCTCAAATTTCTGTGACCGTATGCATGTCCAGCAATCTCTTAAATATCCCCAATGATCTTGTTTCCACAACTGCTGCTGGCAACGCATTCCATGCTCTCTCCACTCTGTGTAAAGAATCCGGCTCTAACATCCCTTCTATACTTTCCGCCAAACAGCTTAAAGCTATGACCCCTCGTGTTACTTGGACTTTCCAAATGCGTTTAATAAGATTTCATGTAAAAGGCCTGCATATAAAATAATAGTACCTATAAGTGGGAGTAGTGTGATGACATGGATAGAGAACTGGCTGGTAGACAGGGAGCAAAGGATAGGAATAAATGGGTGGATACTGCAGGGTTCTGAGCTTGGAGCCAAGTTATTCAAAATATGTATTCATGATTTGAATGAAAAAACTAAATGGAATATCTACAAGTTTGCAGACTACACAAACCTAGGGTGGGAATGTAAATTGAGAGGAGAATACAGAGGTGCTTCCCTGTGATTTGGGCAAGTTGACAGAGTTGGCAGATGTGGTATAATGTGATGAATGTGAGATTATCCACTTTGGTAGCAAAAACAAAAAGGCATTATTATTTGCATGGTGATAGATTGGAAAAGGGAGGTTCAGCAAGACTTGGGTGTCCTTGTAAACCAGTTGCTGAAAGTAAGAATTCAGATGCAGCAGGTGAAGATGACAAATGGTATATTGTCTTTTATAACGAATACATTTGAGTACAGGAGCAGGGATAGCTTCCTGCAGTTGTTTAGGACCTTGCTGAGATTATACCTGGAGTGTTGTGTGCAGTTTTGGTCTCCTTACCTGAGTTAGGATGTTTTGGTTATGGAGGGAGTGCAACAAAGATTTACCAGTCTAACTCCTGGGATGACAGGACTGATGTATGAAGAGTGACAGAATCAGTTAGGACTGTATTAACTGGAATTTAGAAGAATGAGAGGACATTTAGAAACATATTGGATTCTGACTAAATTAGAATAAATGCAGGAAGGATGTTCCCAATGACTGTGATGTCCAGATCCAGGAGGCACAGTCTAAGAATATGGCATACACCATTTAGATTAGGAGAGTTTTTTTAAATTCACTCGTGGGATATGGGCATTAGTGATGGTCAAACAATTATTGCCTTCTTGTAGTTGCTCTTGAGAAGGTGCGGTGAGCTGCCACCCTGAACTGCTGCAGTTCATGTGATGTATTTTGATCCACAATGCTGTTAGGGAGACAGAATTTTGACCCAGTGATGTTGAAAGAACAGTGATATATTTTCAGGTCTGGAGTTTATATGGCAGCTGTTTATATTTGAGTTAGGACAGAATTGAGCTTTTAATCCACCTGTTTGTACACGTTAATGTTCTGCCAGAGCTGTCTCCAACCGTTTTCCATTTAACTCTATCAGCATACACACCCATTCTATTCCCCTTCTTATCCAGCTTCCCTTTAAGTGCATCTGTACTATTTGCTTCAATGGCCCCTGCTGGTAATGCATTCCAAACTTTCATTGACTAAAGAAGTTTCTCTTGAATTCCCCATTGAACTTTATAAATCTAATCGTCTTCAGAATCTTTATTTTGGCCTTCCTAGAAATGAGCCTTGATAGAGTTACTCCATGAATCTTCCTTTTTCTAAGGAAAAGAAGCACAACTTGTTCAGTTTTTCCCTTGATTCAAAGGCAGTTGTTGTATCATCCTTGTGAATTTTCTTTTGCCCTTTTCTGATGCCTTGGTGGACTTTATAATATGGAATCAGAACTGTGTCACAGCTTCCGGATGTAATCTAACCAAATTCGCAATTATTACAGTATTGGAGTAGGCTGTTTGGCCCATCTTGACTATACTGGCTCTCAAAAGGTGCTATTCAGTTAGTGCCACCACCACTGCCAGACTCTGCACGTTTATTCTTACTCAGGTCATCCAATTCCCTCATGATTGCTTTGATTTAACCTGTTTCCACCACACACTCTGGCATTGCATTCCATATGACAATTGCTGTGTAGAAAAAGGTTTTTCTTAAAGTTGTTGCTTTTGTCAGTTACTTGAAATTCTGTACTATATTAATCTCCATTCTCTCACCAATGGACATAATTCTACGTAGGTTTAACATAATTTCCTCATTTAAAAAAAAATCCATTCTTTTGAAATGAAGTCTAATACTTGGTTTGCTTAATTTTTTTAATCTTTATTTCTATTTTGTGATTCATGTCTGTATTCCTGAATCCCTTCACTTTTCTATCCTGGTTAGATTCTGATTTTAAAAGCACCGTGACTTTCTCAATCCTTTTACAAAAAATGCCCTATCTCACTTTTGTCTGCATTGAAATTTGTGTACCAGTTGAGCACTCTTCCTTACAAGCTTCATGACCTTTATTCTGCAATAAGATGTGGTGTCATATGCAAGTTTAAAAGGTGTGCATCTAATTCCTGAAACTTAACAGTGAACAACAGTAAAATAAAGCAAAGAACTGTGAATGCTGAAAATCTGAAATGAAAGCAGAAATGGCGTGAGAAACTCCAGGACTGTGGAGAGTAGGTGGAGTTAATGTTTTAGGTCCGTTAACAATTCTTCAGAGCCCTGAGTTCTGAAGCTGACTCACTGGACCCAAAAGCTTAGCTCTGCTTTCTCTGCACAGATGCTGTCACACCTCTTGAGTTTCTCCAAAGCTTGTTTTTGTTTGATACATTTCCACCTTCCTTCAGTTCTAAGGAAGATATGTTTGTCAGATCTGGCCATCAAATTTATTATAATATCCTAGATCAGATCACCAAATTATGATCTGGTTAGGAACCAATAACCTTTATTTTTAAAGTAGGCAAAACGTGTGTTCCAGGGACTTTAAGAAAATAAAGCCACAAGATTCCACAGTTTTGAACAAACAAGACGACTGAACCATACAAGTTATGATCTACAATACGTGTAACCCTGTTTCCAATACTTTAGATTTAAAATAGTGTCAACGAAACAGATGCTTCAATCCATCCAGTCCATGCCAATTCCAAACTAAACTAGTCCTACCTGCTTGCTTCTGGCATGTTCTTATCCAAGTGTCTTTTACATGTTGTAACTGTATCCACATCCGCCACTTCCTCAGGAAGTTCATTTCATACACAAACCACACTCTTTGTAAAAACGTTGCACCTCATCTTTTTAAAATCTCTTTCCTCTCATAAAAATGTGCCCCCTAGTCTTGAAATTCCCCCATGTTAGGAAACATGTCTGCCATTAACCCTATCTATACCATTCATGATTTTATAAACCTGTAATGTTACCTCTCAACCTCCTCCACACTCATGAAAAATGTTTCAGCCTATCCAATCTGCCTACTAACTTCTAGACCTTGTTCTTGAGTTAGTTCTAACAGCACAGTGCCATCCAATTGCTCATGATTCTTTTCTAGTAGTACAGCTAATATCCTAACATGCCAGTTCTGTCGCTTCAACTCTGACCTCAATTGTTTTTCTGTGATATTCAAACTGTCCTGAGTAATTTACTGAAAATGTGCCAATAAGTTCCAACATTATTGAGCAGAATTGAATGTTGCCATCCACTTGGAGCTCCCTGTACTACTTAGTTGGTGTTTCCATTTTCCCAGAATACTAAAATTTAAAATAAATAATGCATGCAAGAGGATTAATCACGTTCAACTCAATGTTAACACTGTTTCTTTCCCCAGGTACTGCCTGACCTAATATTTCCATCACTTGGTTTTTTTCTTCTGATTGCTTTCTTGTTGAACATCTGGTTGTTTGTGCAATTAAATCACATTAGCGGTACATTTGTTTTAAAATAAAGTACCGACACTGGTATTAGCAGTGGAACCAACTTAACCGAAAATAAAACTATTCATATTCAAGTATTTGTGATTAATATGGTTTACTATTTTCTGGGATTCAGTTTTACTGGTACAATGTTCCTTAGTGGTTTAGGTTGCATTGAATTAGCTTACTGTTACAGAAAGCAGTTGCTACTTGTACAATATAATTCTCAATTAATTGAAGCTTATTAACCAAAGTTTCCAGGCTTGCTGCCGAAGTATGATGCAATACTCAGGAATTAACTTCCTATTAAATTACTCCTACATGTTGAATATGTGTTTGAGGCAAATTTAAAAAGAATGCTTGGTATATTTCATGTGTCAAGAAGATTCCTAATATCCAACTGCAGCGTAAAAATGAAAGATAAACTTATTTGTAAGATAGTCTCCCATCTAAAGCTGTAGTACGATTGGGAATGTCTCAAACTGTAATCGGGTAAGGTACTAAAGTTATTAGTGTTATTTTAAAGTCTTTATTTTGTTTGTAATCATCTAAGGAGCTCTTGCTTAGCAATAACCAGCCCATTCTGCCAAGGTCACTCAGTTCTTGACTTCATTACAACCTTGGTTTTCCAGGCATGGAAAAAAAAGAGCTGAATTCCACAGTTGAAGTGTGTATGAATGCCCTTGACGTCAAATTGCGTTGATCATCAAGATATCTAGCAAACTTAGTCAGTGAGAGTTGGTGGAGGGATTTCTTTGCTGCTTGAAGTCTCACCTGCCACAAGGCAAGATGGTTGTGGTTGTTGGAGGTCAGTTGTCTGAGCTCCAGGGCATTGCTAAAAGATTCCACGGGGTAGTCTCCTAGCCCAATCGCTTTGTGCTGCTTCATTCATGAGTTTCTCACCAAAATAAAGCCAGAGATGGGATGTAGGCTGATGATTACACCATTGTTCACCATCATTCACAGCTCATGCTGAAGTTGAGCAACCTGTGAACAATATCCTGGCTTGGGTTGGCAAATGACTAGTAAATTCAGAGCTCAGGCATATGAGCTAGTGGCCATCTCCAAAAGCAGAGAATGTGATTTTTGCCTTTGACTTGCAAAGATATTGCTTTGCTGAATCCCCTTCAATAACTGTCTTGGTTACCATTGACCAGAAATTGAACTGGACTAACCATTAAAATATTGTGGCTTCAAAAGCAGCTCAGAGTTAGGAATCTTGCAGTGAGTAACTCAACTTTTTGCTACTTAAAGCCTGTCCATCATTTACAAGGCAAAAGTCAGGGATGTGATGAAATTATCCCCATCTCTGGTGATGTGCAATAAAATGCTTGCCTAGCCAGTGATACCTACATCAAATGAATTAATTTAAAAAAACTCTAACTACAGGTTGATACCATTCTGGGCAAACCTGTTTGATTGGCACCACAACCTCAAGCATTCACTCCCTCTGCCACTGACGCACAGTAGCAGCAGCATTAATAATGTGCAAGGTACACTGTAGAAATTCAAGGCCTCTCAGACGGCATCTTCCAAATCATGACCACTACCATCCAGAAGGACAAGAGCAGCAGATACATGAGAGCATCATCTGCATGTTAATGTCCATCCCGATTTGCAGATACCCTGTATACCTCTGTTCCTTCAGTATTACTAGGTCAAAATCCTGGAACTCCTTCCTTCAGTACTGATGTGAAGTTCTTTTTCCTGAGATACTTACATACTTGATGCAACTGCAATGACACCAACTTCTGTGAACCAAATTTTATTAAGCACGGTACAGTACAAACTTTCTGGAGGAACCTTTAACACACCTTGCAGGGCTTATGGGGTCATGGCAAAAGCTTTCTCTGAACAAAAGAAATAGTTTATACAACTTTACACAACAGTTTATACAACTACACTTTATACAAAATCTTTACATCACAATAATACCCACAAGACAACCCCCAGCTATTCCCCCACAGTCGCATGCCATTCAAGACACAATGCAGTGACTACTTCATCCTTAGAAACAATATAATGCAAATCGTTCCTTAATGGTCAAATCTGTTGCAAATTTTTTTTTTGTAACTATAGGGGAATAGTCACCTTCCAACTGTAATGTTCTTATTGATTTCTGAACAAGAGACGAAAATGTAATTAGTAGGAGATGACAATGTAAATGGCTTTTGAATAAGAAATGGCCATGCAAATGGCTTTGAATGCCAAAAGATGGGAATGTGATTTCCTTACAACCTATCTGCAAATCAGGGGCAAACCACCCTTGTCTCAGGGCATCCAATTTCCTAAAGGTCAGCAGAGCATATTAACTCTTTATCTCATTGGGTGACCCTACACCAAATGCACTGCAGCGGTCAAAGAAGGCAACTCTCCACCTCCTCACGGGTAACTATGCATGGACAATAATTGCTCACCCAGCAACAAAACACACTTCCATTAGTCAATTATAAAATATTGAAGTGCAAAGGAATATGAGCACAAATAAGCCATTCATGTATTCATTAGAGTTTAGAAGATTATGGAGCGATCTAATAGAAACTTACAAGACAATGTATGGCTTGAAAGGGTGGATGCTGGGAATTTGTTTCCGTTAGGTGGGGAGACTAGGACCCGTGGGCGCGACCTTAGAATTATAGGGTGTCAATTTAGTATGGAAATGAGACATTTCTTCAGCCAGAGAGTGGTGGGCCTGTGGAGTTCATTGCCACGGAGCACAGTGGAGGCCGGGACGTTAAATGTCTTAAAGGCAGAGATTGATAAATTCTTGATCTCGCGAGGAATTAAGGGCTATAGCGAGAATGCGAGTAAGTAGCGTTGAAATGTCCATCAGCCATGGTTGAATGGCAGAAGTGGACTTGATGGGCCGAATGGCCTTCTTTCCACTTCTATGTCTTATGGTCTTATTCAGCCCCTCATGTCAGTGCTGCCATTCAGCTAGATTGTGGTAGATCTACCTCAATATTATTTCTATGCACTTCATATCTTTTGTCATCTTTAATCTCTAGAAATCTGTTACTCCACAAGTTTTTTTGAGTAGTGATTCCAAACAGTCAACAACCTGAGTATCTGCATGTTGATTTTCAGTGACTGATGTACAAATATACCCAGGTCCCTTTTGGAAATCAAACTTCCCATATCCACTAAAATTAGGAGCCTTTCATCATTTCCTGTCAAAGTGGATAACCACTTCGTGGTCAGTACAACTTAAATGGGCTAGAAATATTTAATTGATCTTTGATCAGATCTCATTGGAATGAGCCAAATTTTCCTTGACTTGATATGTTAACTGTTATCCCTTTCAGTGTCTGTTGTTCTTTATGATGCTGAATTGGAAGGCTGTCTAGAAAACTGTTCTCTGCATTGCTAAAACCATCGCAGTCCTAGATTCAGTTTTGTGATTCTTTCTCATGTTCCAGTGAGGTGAATTTAGTTGTATAAACAGGTTGCAGACTTGTATGCTAAAGCTTAAAAAGCACCAAGTTAATGCATCTTTTTAAAGCACCTTCTCAAAATACAAAAAAAAACTATTTAATCATTCCTTTCTTTGTAGATGGAAGGTTAAAGAACAGTATTTTGAATGACTAAGCCAACTTTTTTGTATCAACCAGTTGCAATTTATTTTGCACCCAGAATTCCAGATTTAAATGTGCCAACTGCTGTTTGTTGCGGTTCTCATCAAGACTACCACCAGCTGAAGCTCGCTGTGAGATTGGTGTCAAAAGCTGGACCCACTAACATTGATCTTGCACTACAGGTAGTTCTCCTATAACACCGTAGTTGCGTTCCAGTGAAACCTCACTTAATAGAAATAATGGGGCCTTTGGGGAAAAGTGGGGATTGGGGCAGACTATCAAAGAAATCACTTACGTTTACTCAAATATACTCAAAAGTCTAACAAAATATCGCACAGCCTGAATGAAGTTCAAATCATATTTATTAACAAAATAATAAATTTGTACATTAAAAATTAAGAAAGCTGCCCTCTGTACAGTACCTCTCTCAGAAGACTGCTCCCTGTTGGCAGCTGACATTGTGCACATGCAAAATGGCATGTGCAGAACAAATTGCGTGAACCGATCTCTGCAGGAATTGTGCTATTGCCAACGAGGTAAGCCTTTTCCAAAATACTGTTCCCTAAATCTTCAGTGATGTTACAGCTAGATCGTGCTGCCGAAACGCATGTTATCCCAGATCTATCTGTACATAAAAGCAGCTGTAACTGGGCTTTCATAATTACTTAAACCAGGGCTGAAATGAGGCCAAGAGCTGAGTGGCCCTAGCAGAATCGAAACGTAGAGAGCAACCACTTATTGCTCGGCAATTGCTGCTTAAATGATTACAGATGAAATAAACTAAGGTTTTAAAATAGTGCTGATTTTTTTAGATATCAAATTAAAGTTTGAGATATTCCCAATCATACTACAGCTTTAGTTGGAAGACTGCCTTATTATCAAGATGATTATTACATTTCACCACTTCTCTTAAACCACTTTGTAGTTATCTATCAATGTTGTTGAGATCTTTGTATATCTGCATATGTGGCTCAATCCTCCATTGCCTATCATTCTTGTCTCCCGACATCCCCATGTCTTTTGTGTCTCTTTCTTCAGCTGTGCTGTCACTTGTAATTATCTCCTTAGTTACAGTTTAAACCTGCCCTTTTGACATGTTCATTTCCTGCGTGACCTGTAATTTTTTTTGCTGCTGTACAGATTTCCAAGGTTCATACGCAGTCATGGTTTCTGTAACCGATTGGCATGAGTGGAACCTCTGTGCAGCTGCGCAGTTTGGAGGGGCCATTGTAATCATCACTTTTCCCTTTGTAGCTTATCCAAGACTGAATAGATTGTTGTTTTTTTTTCTCTCTCTCAAAATTATGGTTGGTTTCTTAGCCATGTGATACTATCCCAATTTATTGCCACTTAGAATTTGCACCTAGCAGTATAGTGAAAATATTGAGGAAAGCTGTTTCTGCAGTCATAGCCCATGTTCATGTTGTAAAAGGGTCTTGCTGTTGTAATTTAATCTTGCTAAATCCAGCACCCCATCATACTTAAACAATCTTGCCTTTCACAGTTTTTACTACCTTCAGTCAAGAATTTTAAGAACCTTTTAAAAAAAATTTGAAAACTTCAAGCACAAGAAAAAAGTTGGCTTTATTAGAATGAGATTTTATTGTCATGAGTACTCAAGTACCGCCATATAGAAGAGCAGTAAAGTGTGAAATGCCATTGTCTATCTTTAAAATACAAAATCAGAATTTAAAAAAATAAGAGAAACAGAGCCAAAAGAAAAAAATGTCTAGGTCTTAGTCACTATTCAAAAGAACAGGGAAAAAGTCCAAATCTTAATGTCTTATCTCCCTGACTGTAGCCCTGGTCTGGAGTTTAAGTCAGCTGCCTCTTGGGACATGATCCACCAATCACCTTTGCTGCTGGAATGTGTCGCCTCTGTTGCTACTGCTGCTGTCATTTTAGCCATCTAGAGGTTTGGTGCTGCTAATTTACTAAAACTCAGAAATTGAGAATCCACTTATCATTCTGCTGTTGACTTCATCCTGTTAAGGGGATTTAAAAATTGACTGTACAGCGAGCTCATTGTCACTGAGCTACAGGTTTGCATTTTTAGTAATATTGTAATCTTGACCCGCAATGGCTGCCTGAATGTAATTTATGATTTGTTACTCATTCACTTGCATTTTACAGTGAATAATGCAGTCAGATACAGTGGTAAAGCTTCAACAGTTGTCACAATCCAGTGCCATTTTGAATAGTTCAAGAATAAAAAGGAAAAAAAGATATAACTGAAAGAGTCCTGAGCCGGCTCACCAACAACTCCTGGACTGTCTTGCTGCTGTTTGTGCCAGACGTACCAATATATGAGTCACCACATTTTAGGCGCAATCTCGCTGATGCTGGGTTCAGTGCCAAACCCACACTCAGCAGGAGTCCCCAGCTCTGCTGCTGCTTCAATGAAGCTAGGAGCCCTGGCTCTGGGCATGCCACACTGCCATCACTGTAGCTGCCATCTCGCCATCACTAGGAGTCCCTGCTCTAAGCCTATTGCAACTAGGAGTCCCTGTCTCCACTGCCAGACCAAACTGTTGCTGCCATCTTGCCAAGGATCCTGCTCCAGCTGCCACCCTCCAAGCTGTTGGCTTGCTGGTGCTGCCATCTTAAAGTCTGCTGCCATCTCCAATCGCTGGAGGATCTTTGCTGCTGCCGGCCTCTCACACAGTTGATGTCCGTGCAGCCACTGCCTCCAGTAACTGTGAGGAGCCCATTCTGCTGCTGCTTCCAATCACTGGGAAAAGCCGCATTCCACACATGGCCCGCTCTAGCTGCCACTCTGATTTCGCTGACTAACCCAATGCAAAAGTCTCCAAAGAAAAACAAAAGAAAAAAATAAAGAAAAAGAGCAGAAGTAAAAAGAAGCATGTGGACTGTGGACAACAAATAACTTACTGATTAGTTAGATTTACTGAAGTATTGGCACAGCGGCAATCATCCAGTTGCTCTTTTTCCATCCTGTAAACCACTTATGATTTGCTAGGCTATTGATATTTTTTATCTGGCTACCAACACCTGTGAAATTTTAAAGTTGTCCATTGTTGAGCGCTGGGATGTTACTCCATCTAGTCATCCTTGACCTTATCCCCTGCCATTCAAAGGGAACGTTTTTTGTCAAGGATGCACTTCTATTCTGAGTGTCCAGATATCCTTTTTGATTTGCATTCAGTAATTTAAGTTGAGCAATGGGGGTTAGTGTTTTTCTGCCCTATTCCAGTTTTGAGCAACAGGTCATGACGACTGCAGCAGATGTGGATGAGTATTTTGTTTCACATATACTAATCCCTGTGGCTAAAACATCTTTTTGCTTTCTTTATAGTCTTATACTCTTATTCACTTATATAAAAAAGGGGTTCTAGTTGCAGTATATGGTCACTTCAAATGCAATTCATAGGTTCTGAGGTTAGTTGGATTTGCTCAAGAGGCAATCAGAGTCAAGGAGTGATACTCGAATAGCACAGCCGGTCAGGCAACCTCCGAGGAGCAAGAGAATCGATGTTTCAGGGCATGATGAAGACTTATGCCCTAAAAATCGATTCTCCTGTTCCTTGGATGCTACCTGACCGACTGCCCTTTTCCAGCATCACACTCTTCTCTTTGACTCTGATCTCCAGCATCTGCAGTCCTCACTTTCTCCAAGAGGCAATCATCATCCACTTTGCCTCTTTCTGTTATGTAAACCTCTTATGAGGTTATTGATACTTTTATCCAGTTAGCAGCACTTCATAGTGAAGGCTTGGCATTGTTTCTTACAAATAAATCAATTGTATGTTAAAAGATGTTAACTCATGCTTCCATTTAGTAAGGAATCAATAGGAATGGAAAAATTTGAAAAATGTCATTTGAGTAGGGAATAGAGATCACCCTTTACAGTTACCAATAGAACTGCTGGAGGATATATTGTGTAACCAGTGTTGAGAGAGGAGGTATCTTGAAGTGGCGCGATAGGGAAGGACTGGAGCCAGTTGTTGTGGACCTCGCCAGGACAAGTGTCATTTGAATTGAATTATAAAACAAAGAGGTAATGTCTGGATTGCTACTGGAGCCACAATGCTAAATGTCTTGGAGATAAACAGATCAGCCATGTGCAAAAGGAACTCCATTTGAAGGGACACCAGCATCAGTATTGTGATAAGGAACTCGTTTGCGCTAACCATTTACTTGGCTGGAATTGGGTTAAAGTTGACTTACTGAATGAGCCATAAAGAATATATCAACCAGTTTAGGCTCATGGTAGGTGCCCACCTTTTAAATAAAGTGGGTAGAGGAAAGAGTTCTATGTGGAATTAATAACCTAAAGATAAGAGGATCAGTGTAAAAGTTAGAATCCAAGAAAGGGTAAATACGATATTATTATTTTGGAATCAAAACATTGCAGGAAGTAACACTGTACCTGTTAGTGTTTTTAAAAAAATGACTAAATCAATGCATAACATCAAACAGTATGAAGCTGTAACTTTTCTCAATAACTGATTGTCACTCCTACCTATTCTACCATCAAAAGACATATCTACTGTGGGTAAATTAGTGAGGAAAGGTGTCAATTGGGTTTTTACTTTGGTTCCCTAGTTTCGTGCCATGTAGCTATTCCTGCAGGTAAGTTCTTCAGGCCTTTATCAAGAGTGGTGCTACAGAGTCGCTGTTTATTTACTCGCGAGTTGTGGGGATCATTGTATGCGCCAGCATTTACTGCCCAATCCAAGATGGTAAGCTGTCGCCTTAAACTGCAGCAGTCCGCCCATTATGCTATTAGGGAGCCAGTTCCAATATTTTGACCCAGCGATATTGAAGAAGTGACCATAAACGTATGTAGAAAAAATAGTTTTTGTTTTTTGAAATTAATGACATTTTTCACTTGGTGTTGTAGAGTCATACAGCATGGACCAGACCCTTTGGTCCAATTCGTCCGTGCTGACCTAATATCTCTATGTAACTTAATTTCATTTGCCAGCATTTGGCCCATATCCCTCTAAATCCTTCTTATTCACGTAACCATCCAGATGTCTTTTAAGTAGCAGCTTGTTCCATAAGTGTGAAAAAGTTATCCCTTGGGTCCTTTTTTAAATCTTTCCCCTCTCACATTAAATCTATGCCCTTTAGCTTTGGACTCCTAGGAAAAAGACCTTGGCAATTTACCCTGTCTAAGCCCCTCATGATTTTATAAAGCTGTCAGGCCACCCTTCAGCCTCTGAAGCTCCAGGGAAAAAAGCCCCAGACTACTCACTCTCTCATTATAGCTCAAACCCTCCAGTCCTGGCAACACCTTGTAAACCTTTTCTGCACCCCCTCAAGTTTAACAACATCCTATAGCAGGGTAACCAGAATTGTATGCACTATTCTAATAGTGGCCTCACCAATGTCCTGTACAGCCACGACATGATGCCCCAACTCAATGTTCTGACAAATGAAGGCAAATTGAAGTTAGAGTAAACCAACCATGTGAAAAAAAGGGACAAAACTGAGCTTTGCTGTTGAGAAAAAAGTTGTTCTTCATTTTCAAATGTTATGGTTAAATTGAAAAAGTAGTTGAAATGTTTTAGCCAGCAAAGAAGTTTTGCCTTTGCAACTATTATTCTCAATAGACAAATTTCCCCAGAATGTCCCATGTTAGGCTACCCTCAGTCCAAGTTGTAACCTTGACATTCTGAAAATTGAGATGTTTGCAGATCCTTTTGTTAGTAACCACACTATTGAAATTTCTCTGAACAAAAAGCTTACACTTGTCATTCTACCTGTAACTAGGGTTATGTTTCAGTTTGCGTTACATGACTCTTTCAGAATCACAGTGAGACAAATGGATAGCTCTCCTTAAGGAAATTGTTTAGACACAATTGGCCGAATGTCAGTTTCTTGTAAGATTGAGACGTTGAATTTTAAGATTGGGGTAATTCTGAAAATTGGGTGTTTAGTGCAGTCCCAGCACTCTAAGGTATCATTTTAATTTCACTTAAAATCGCCACCTAAAACGACTGATAGCCTTGTATCCAGAGGAGCTGTAATAACTTAGGTTTCCTCACATTCTGGCATCCCTGATTCCCTGGTATTGTTATATGTAAAACTATGCTTCCCTAACAGTCTAAAGTACCATCAGTTGTCAAATAACTCCAATATCTGAACATTTTTTAAAAGTTCCTATTCGTACAAAGAGCATTTCTTGGTAAACATACAACCTAATAGGTATATAGCCTGTCACACTAATCTTAAATTCTGGTTGTCTGTCAAAGTTTTCTATTTGCAGTTGTATGACTGCAGTCATGGAAAGATAGAAACTTATTTCACACAGAGAGGCCATTGTGTTCAGGCTGACATTTCAAACAGGAGTTGTGCATTGGTCTTCCATTGGGCAATTTGCTCGTAATTAGAGTCGTAGAGATATCCAACTCGGAAACAGACCCTTTGGTTCAACTTGTCCATGCCAAACAGATATTCTAACCTAATCTAGTCTCATTTTGCCAGCACTTGACCCATATCCCTCTAAACCCTTCCTATTCATATACCCATCCAGATGTTTTCTAAATGTTGTAATTGTACCAGCTTTCTGCAATTCCTCTGGCACCTCATTCCATAAGTGCACATCTCTCTGCTTGAAAAAGTTGCTCCATAGGTCCCTTTTTATATCTTTTCCCTCTCACCCTAAACCTATGCCCACCCCAGGGAAAAGACCTTGTCTATTTACCCTATCCATGCCCCTCAAGATGTCACCATCTATTTCCCCACATTCTGTATCTTCCATGGCCTGCTCCACAGTAAGCAGATGCAAAATACTCTTTTAGTACCTTCCCCCTTCTCCAGCAATTCCACACATAGGCTGCCTTGCTGATCTTTGAGGGATCATGTTCTTTCCCCAGTTATCCTTTTGTCCTTAATGTATTTATAGAATTCCTTTGGATTCTTCTTAACCCTATTTGTCAAAGCTATGTCATGTTCCCTTTTTGCCCTTCTAATTTTCCTCTTAAGTATACTCCTACTGCCTTTGTACTTCTCTAAGGATGTTGCTGTCTGGGACATTGGCCTCAAGGTTTGAATCTAAATGTAGAATTGCAGTCAGGCTGTGCTGTGAGAGTGTTTGTCCAATTTTGGAACAGCACCCATCTCTCCCCCTCTTTCCCCCCCCCCCCCCCCCCCATCTACACCCTGCAAAAAATGTTAATAATGAGTTTGCAAGGGTTAGGGGGCTGGGTGTTGTTTGTGATGCCTGGGTTATGTCAGATGGCTTGTCCAGTTTTATTCCTTTTCGGTTGTTGTGTGCACCCGAATGTTTGCTAAGCTAAGAGGACTTTGAAGAGTCAACTACATTGCTGTAGGTCTGGAGTCAGATGTGGGTTAAGGTCCTGTCCTCTGTATGAAAAACAACGCATCTTATAAATATATTTTACAAATAGTTTTATTAATGATAAAACATTGTGCCTTTATTGAATTACCCAAAATCATGGGGGAATAATGCCTAAGCCAAGTTGAGTCAACTTTTCTCATACGACATGGGGATGGGTAATAAGTGCTGGCCTAACCAGTGATGCTGTCATCCCATGAATGAATATATAAAAACAAAACTGATTATTGCTGTCATTGATATTTGGCATTCTTGTATCTGTCTTGATGAGAAAAACGTTCTGTAGTACCAAGAGAAATCACGTGGCTAGTATTGAAAATTTTCATTTTTAAATTGTAAAAATCAAAAATAGCCCAAGTAATACAAGAATTTCACAACTGTATTCTGGACAATTGTACGGTACAACAAGCCAAACATAGCAAAATAATGGGCTGTAATTATTGAACAGTTGAAACTTTATTGCTGGAACAGCACAGCAGGTCAGGCAGCATCCAGGGAACAGGAGATTCGACGTTTCGGGCACAGGCCCTTCTTCATTCCTGAAGAAGGGCCTGTGCCCGAAACGTCGAATCTCCTGTTCCCTGGATGCTGCCTGACCTGCTGTGCTGTTCCAGCAATAAAGTTTCAACTTTGATCTCCAGCATCTGCAGACCTCACTTTCTCCCCTGTAATTATTGAACAGGCTGACTGTAAAGGAACGTATTACAAAATGCTACAATTGTCCTTTTTAGAAGTAAGTGAGGACTGCAGATGCTGCAGATCAGACTCGAGAGTGTGTGCAGGAAAAGCACAGTAAACCAGGCAGCATTCCAGGAGCAAGAGAATCGACGTTTCGGGCAAGAGCCCTTCTTCCTGATGAAGTAACAAGGAATGTAACAGGCCTAAGTTTGTAAATTTAGGGGAACAAAGTAAGGTTGAGTATGATAGACTGAAGGAAGCTAATAATAATATTGGATTGGTACCATGAATTCAAGATCGCAGAATAGTCACTGAGCATCTTCCAAGTTCAGCATGGTAGAATGGCAATTTGGCCATCACATCTGTGCTGGCGGTATGAAGAAGTGATTTACAGCCTTCTACCTGTAGCCCTGCATGGACACCCTTTACTTATAGGTAGTAATTAATTCTAGCTTAAAAATGTGTTGCTGGAAAAGCGCAGCAGGTCAGGCAACACATTTTTAAGCTCTGATCTCCAGCATCTGCAGTCCTCACTTTCTCCTAGTATTAATTCTACTTCAGTGCCTCTATTAAAACTGCCTGTCACATTCTAATACAATGCTTTCTAGATCTCAACTACTTGGAAGAGGGAGTTTAATTATAAGGAAAGATAAAGCTGAGAATATCCTCCTGGTGAGCAGAGGTTAAGGGAGGTTTTAATAGAGGTGACCGAAATTGTGAAAAATCTTTGTTAGAGTAAGGAGAAATTATTTCCATTAGCAAGAAGGGTAATGAGAGGGAAATGGATTTAAGTTAATTAGCAAAAGAGCCAGCAATGGAATTACAATTAATTTTATGCAGCTTGTTATACTGATTTAGACTGCACTGACTAAAATACTGCTAGAAGCAGATTCACTGGTAACTTCCAAAAAGGCTAAGAAGCACATTCGGCTGTTGACCGAAGGGTTGGTGGTTCGATCCTATTCAGGGACATTTGTGCATGTTAATTTTAGGGTGGCACAGTGGTTAGTACTACTGCTTCACACCGCCAGAGACCTGGGTTCAATTCCCGCCTCAGGCAACTGTCTGTATGGAGTTTGCACATTCTCCCAGTGTCTGCGTGGGTTTCCTCCAGGTGCTCTGGTTTCCTCCCACAATTCAAAAATGTGCAGGTTAGGTGAATTGGCCATGCTAAATTGCCCGTAGTGTTAGGTGAAGGGGTAAATGAAGAGGAATGGGTGGGTTGCTCTTTGGAGAGTCGGTGTGGACTTATTGGGCTGAAGGGCCTGTTTCCACACTGTAAGTAAGTAATCTAATCTAAAATAAAATGGAACCATTGCTTTTCAAAGAGCTTTTAATTATTAAGGAAAGAATTTCGACCAGTACATAGGATCTCCTTTGCTCTTGAAATGGTATATTGGGATCGTTCATGCCCACCTAAACAAGTATATGTGATTCTAACGTGATGTCTGGATGAGTCATCTCCAACATTCCAGCACACTCAGCACTGCACTGAAATATCAGTCTAGAATGTACTGATGTCAGTGTGTCCTGGAGTGGGGTCAGAGCTGCAGCCTTCTCACTTAGGCAGATGTGCTATGAATTAATTAAGTTGGCATGTACAGAGGAATGCAGAAGGGTATATTTTGAGAAGAAGAATATAGAATCTAGCTTTGAATTGGCCTTCCTTGCCAAAAAAAATCAAAAAATCTAAATATAAGCTGCTTAAACAGTGACTTAGTATTCTCTGGGCCATGGAAGGGAATGTTTAACTTCTGCAAGGAACTCTGTACAATCAATGTTTGACTTTGTCTCTCTGCAGCATCTTAAAAATTATATTTTTACTTTTCTGTACTTGATGCAGCCCTTACATTTACTGTGAAATGTTTTAAAGTTTGGTTTAATTTTTTTTATTTCAAGGTTAAATGACAACATCTTAGTATTTGTGGATATTGCTTGGAAATGCACACCTTTAATGATTTCTCTTTTTAAAAAAAAATAAAGTGGAAAATATAGTAAATGTTTGTGAGGGTAATAATTTGGAACTTTTTTGTATCTACGTAATTTGATCTATAGTAGCCATGATCATCATCCTGTGTCATGCACTCCACCAGCCTTGAAGGTGTTTTTGTTGACCTCCAGTTTTGTTAGGCTATATGACGCCTTATTCAGTCAACTTTGCCCGAATGTCAAGGCGTAACTGCGTTCATCTGTCTTATGTTTAGCATTCACATATGTCTGTAATTAATCTGACTGGGTCAGAGGCTGGATGGTTTGCATGTAAACCAAAGTCTAATTTGATGGGTAGATTATTGTTTAGTTGCCATTTCTTAGTGACTCATGGATTGCTACTGAGTGCACAGTTTCAGGGGAAAAAATCTCTGTTTTATTACTAATTCAGCAACAAGATAGAAGATTGCATTGGAATGGATGTACCACCTGCTTACTACACAGTTAGTACATGCCTTTCTGTGTACTTAGTGAGATTCATGATTTAACATTTGAAATGGAATCATTGACATGTTTAAAATGTGCCAGTGGACTTTCACAGATTATAAACTTCTTACATTTGTCATTTTACTGGTCTTTTTAAGACTACATGTGCCATGTCCATTTTTAAATTGCAGAAATATAGATTTAATGTTTTCTCTTTGCTCACTCTGCCACTCACTTTGGGAGTACAAAATCACTTTTCAATGTAAAGATATTTTTTACAAACTGTTTCTATCTGCATGTTTGTTCTAGTCATTGGTCCCATAGTACATTTGATTTCACTGATTTTGATTTTGTTTTGCCAATAATTTAGAAATACATTTAATGCATTATACAACATAAAATAAATTTGGGCAGAGTATTGCAGACTTCAGGGTTCCATGTCAGGTTTGAAAATTCTCTTACCCCACCCCTGCTGGAGCATACATGTTCTTGCGATACGACAGCCAGATAGGCAGAGGGGACAGGGTCGCATTGGTAATAAGAAATGAATTTAAATCGATAGCACAAAGTAATTTAAAGTCAGAAGGCAGCAATATAAATAGGCAAGGGAAAAGGAAATAAATGACCAGATGAAGAGCAGATGGGAGAAAGCTCATCTGGAGCATAAATGCCGACATAAACCTGACATTGATCAATCTATTTAGCTCCTATATTGTGTATTCTATTTTTAAAAAATATGAGTCATTATTCCCAACAGGGGTCTTTCATGTGTTTCTATGATATTTCACTTAAGGCCAAGTTTGAGAAACTCCATCTAATACACATTTGCTTTAAAAACACATTGTTTGGAGATTAGACTTGATGTGTAGCATTTGACCACACCTACACTACATACTCTAGCATAGGACTTGAAGATTTGATCAATGTTTGTGTTTTCCATGCGTTCTAGGATGGAGCCAAGTTCAGGAAATTGCTGACCAATGGAGTTGAACTACTGCAAGGAGTTTCACCAGCTTCTAAGGATAGCTATAGTTTCCATGGGTAAATGTCCATGGGAACTTTAACATGGTCACATTTATCATTTTAGTGTTGGAAATACATAGGGCAAGGGGAAGTGAATGGAATGCTGGAATCTTGTCTTTGCAGCATGTTTAAATACTGTTTCTGAGTCTCCAAACTTGGACTAAAATATACTGGCTTGGCCTTGTTTAAATCATTGTGCATATAGCTGAGTTGCGTATTGCCATCTTTCTTTTCTTGTGGATAATATTTCTAGTTTGTAAGCTGTTTGCTAACCCCAACAAAATGAGGTATATTGTAAATAATTTGTGTATGCTTTTCAGTGTAGTTAGATTTTATATTTACAATATATTTGATATTTTATGAAAAATAAGTACTCTCCTGGTGCAATTGGTACAAGAATCAACAACGCTGAGAAAACCTAACCTTTGTTTCCAGCAGTTAAACCATAATGCTGTTTGATTTAAACTTTTTACTTTTGACTGTGTGCCAGGCTTGTGGAAGATAGCTGAAGATTAATTCAGTTGTTAGATGCTTTCCTGTGTAAGACCAAACTTCAGAGTTCAAACAAATGCCAGGAAATATTTGTAACGTCTCCTGAATAGTGGTTTCACAAATATTTGCTGTAATGGTTACTTCATAGTTAGAGGAAGCAAGTTAGCAGAGATGTAAACATTGGAAGTAACTGGTGCAGACTCCAGGAATTGATCCAAAAGGTGGAAAGGCAAAGGGTAATTTGCATAAGTCTGAGGGTACACTTCAGAATGCTGCTTAGAACCAGTTGAACCCCACCTTCTCCCATTTGCTTCCAGCAGTCCTCCTGAATCAAAAGTTCCAAATTGGTGTGAGCATAAAGATCCATTTGAATGGAAGATTCTCTCGTGTAGATTATGTGTGTATATTTGCCCGTATACATGGCTCCAGAATTGTTCACTGACATGGCCACAGTCCTTTTTCTTTCATCTCTTCCCATGTGATTGTTCATTCAGTTTTGGGTATCAATAGAAAAACATTTTTTCCATAAAAGTCTCCTACAATTGCAGTGTTTGTACAGTTGTGCCAATTTTGGTTTAAATTAAATCTGTTACCTTCGAATCAATAAGACCGTTTCACAAAATAAACACTCACAAGTGCTGAACACTGCTTAAACTAGACATCAGTGCGATGGAGATATAAAGATGAGTTTGTAAACCAAAACTGGCTTGCTAATTGTAATTTAATTATTCTAGTTTTGCTTCTCAGTGTAGTTAGATTTTATATTAACTATGTATTTGATGTCATTTTGTGAAAAATATGTGTACTCTCCTGATGCAATTGGTACGAGAATCAGAGAAAATCTAACCTTTTAACCTTTGTTCCCAGCAGTTAAAAAAATGAATGATACTTTGTTATGGCGAAGGATGCCACAGGCATGTAGACAAAAACAGTTATGGGACTGGAATAGTTGCTGATTACTAACTGGTGTTTGCAATTTACTTAAGCAGATAAAATAGTAGAAAGCTTGGAACCGTTACCTCTTAAAAATACATATAGCAATACCAATCATTACTAACTTGTATTGCTCGAGGTGAACAAAGTATTGGCAGAGTAGACTGGGCATACATTCTGCCTTTATGCACCACAAGGCATAGCAGCTGAATTGCTAAACTAAACCCCAAATCCTGAAATGCATGCACCTAGTCTGCCAACATGTGTAAACTTGCCTGCCCACTCTGACAATGCGTGCAGCTGTATGTATATATGCACAAATATGTAAATCTCTGTAGCTAAAATGAGAATTGCAGCATAAGAATATGGTGAATTTGGATTTGATGGATTGAAGAAAATACAAAATAGGAACAAGAATAGGCCATTCAGCTCTTCGAACCTGTTCTGCATCTTCCAGTTTTTTTTCTTTCTTAGTCATGCCTCTCTTGCTTATTCTGACGCTCATGCTAAATATCCATGGTATAACAGTTCTTTTGGGTTTTGGATAAATGGCATTCTCAAACTCTTACTGTATTGGTGGTAATTTCAGGTCAAACATAGTTGAGGGAGTTGTTTTAAATGAATGAAAAAATACACTGAGTTCCAGAATGTGATTGATTATTATTGATTTTTATTGCAATAGCATGTAATCTTGGACACTGGAGCTTCACACTTATTTCCTTTTGCCTCAGGTGTGACATTAACTGATTTACAAGATTAAAAAATGACTGATGCCAGTGAGATGTTGGCTGCTGCCTTGGAGCAAATGGATGGTATCATTGCAGGTAAGATATTGCTAAGAATTCAGTTCAGTTTACACATTTAAGGTGTTTACACATTAAAGCACTTTTGTTTTAACTTTATGTCCACTTACTTGTTCCTCTGCTTTGAATACAGTGATCATTGCGTTATCACCAGGTCTACTTCCATGAAATACATTTGAATTCTCTGTATCAAGCTGTATTTAGAGACACTGATGAATATTTTAAATGAAAATCATCTTGTGAATAACTTCAATAGAACAATACTTGTTCCTGGTTTAAGACTACTGATGAGATGCCTATGAGGTAATAGTGAAATAAATGGACAACACAAAGCTAATTAGTCAAATGAGGCAAACATTTTATCAGTTCCCTAATTGAGCAAAACTGTCTTCTATTTTTACTACACAACCTGTTCAGAGATGCTATTACACATCCTGGAGTAGGTAGGACTTGAACCTGGGCCTCCTAACTCAGAAATAGGGACATGACCGCTACGCCACAGGATGATCTTCTGTATGGTCTTGTGCATCAGAAGTAGATCACTTCAAAATTTATCCCCTAATATCAGGGCAAGACTGTTTTCTTGTTGAATACACTACAACTCTTCACCCAGCTTCAGGTTTCCGACTCTATAATGTCAGCTTTACACCACAACGGAGATTAAAGGAATAGGAATATCTGAGACTAAATGCTTGTGATGCAGCTTTCCCCCTCCCATTTTGCAGTGCTTTCTGCCCAATGCCTACCTCTTAACCAGAGAGTTCAGCACAGGTTAATTGACCATTTGTCTTAACTTCTTAGAGTCATAGCGATGTACAGCATGGAAACAGACCCTTTGGTCCAACTCATCCATGCCGACCAGATATCCTAACCTGATCTCATTCCATTAGTCAGCATTTGGCCCATGTTCCTCTAAACCGTTCCTATTCAATAGACCCATCCAGATGCCATTTAAATGCTGTAATTGTACTAGCCTCCACCACTTCCTCTGTCAGCATGAAATTTCTTGGCATCAACCTGGTGGAGAATCTCACCTGGACCCTCAACACCAACTCCATAGCCAAGAAAGCCCAGCAGTATCTCTACTTTCTGCGTAGATTAAGGAAAGCCCATCTCCCATCCCCCATCCTCACCACTTTATACAAAGGGTTCATTGAGAATACCCTGAGCAACTGCATCAATGCCTGGTTTGAGAATAGCACCATCTTGAATCTTAAGACTCTACAACAGATAGTGAGGACAGCTGAGAAGACATCAAGGTCTCTCTTCTCTCCATTACGGACATTTACACCACACGCTGCATCCGAAAGGCTGAACAGCATTATGGATGACCCCACGCATTCATCATTCAAATTCTTCTCCCTGCTGCCATCTGGCAGAAGATATCAGAGCATTCGGTCTGTCACGACCAGACTGTGCAATAGTTTCATCCCCCAAGCCATTGTACTCCTTAACACTATATGATTACACTACTCCATTTGCAATTTTCTGATAAATTTTTGAATTGCTGCTAAAACAATGTTTCATAAATGATCATTCATTGTTATATTGTAATTTGTCCACTGCTGTGCCTGTTGTCTTGTCAGGAATTACTGTGCTGTCTTGCATGTTTTGCACTTTTCTATGTACTTTATACTGCCCTGTGTATGACTGTACTCTCGTGTAGTCTGTGTGTTCATATGGCACCTTGGTCCTGGAGCAACACTATCTCATTTTTATTGTGCCAGCTGTAAATGGTAGAAGCAACAAATAAAGTTACTCTACTCCACACACGCACCACTCTCTGTATGAAAGCATTGCCCCTTAGCTCCCTTGTTATATTATTCCCCCTCACCCGAAACCTATACCCGGTAGTTCTGGACTCCCCCACCCCAGTGAAAAGACTTTGTTAATCACATGATTTTATATGGTCACTCCTCAGTCTCTGATGCTCCTGGGAAAACAGCCCCAGCCTATTCAACCTCGCCATATAGCTCAAACTCTCCGACTCTAGCAACATCCTTGTAAGCCTTTTCTGAACCCTTTCAAGTTTCACAACATCCTTCAGATCAGAATTGAATGCAATATTCCAAAAGTGGCCTAACCAATGTCCTGTACAACCACAACATGACCTCCCAACTCCTATACTCAATACTCTGACCAGTAAAGGAAAGCATGCCAAACGCCGCCTTCACTATCCTATCTACCTGTGACTCTACTTCCAAGGAGCTATGAAGCTGCATTCCAAGGCCTCTTTGTTCAGCAACATTTGTTAATTATGGGACCGCATTCTTTTGGAATTGGTTGCTGCAATTGCTTACGCAATTCAAACATGTGCTTTGAGACATGAGGATGTGAAAGTTGTTTTCCCTACCCACTTTTCCTTCTGTCATGTGGTTTGATTTTCTTCACTTTCAAATTTTTTCTGCACCACTGAAGTGACTTAACAGTACTGTGTTTGTTCAAAGTTTGTGAGAAGATTTGTAGCTCGGGTGCTTGTTGCTGTGGTTCTGTTCGCCGAGCTGGGAATTTGTGTTGCAAACGTTTCGTCCCCTGTCTAGGTGACATCCTCAGTGCTTGGGAGCCTCCTGTGAAGCGCTTCTGTGATCTTTCCTCCGGCATTTGTAGTGGTTTGAATCTGCCGCTTCTGGTTGTCAACCGGAAGATCACAGAAGCGCTTCACAGGAGGCTCCCAAGCACTGAGGATGTCACCTAGACGGGGGACGAAACGTCTGCAACACAAATTCCCAGCTCGGCGAACAGAACCACAACACTCTGCTTGTTGTTACGGTTTGGTGGTGAGTTGTAACTTCAGATTCTGATTCAGTAATGGAGCAAGTTTGCTTTTTGAGCCACAAATATGAATAGGAAATGTTTAGCGGGATATGGGCTAAATGCTGGCAAATGGGGTTAGATCACATTGAAATGTTTAGTTGGCACGGATAAGTTGGACCAAAGGATCGGTTTCTGTGCTGTATGACTGACTCTATTTAAGCTATTACCTGGCTCCTCATATCAGATTGGGGCAGTAATATAATTGAGGAAATAAATTGATGCCTGAAATGTTTTCAAAAAATTAACTTATCAAATAGTATATATCACTGCAAGTCTAATTGTGTTATAGAATCTTTTAATATTTTTCCTATTCAGTATTGTTTTAAAATTACTTAAATTTAAGGGCCAGGACTTTTTGCTTGAAGGATAATCTTAGTAAACAAACTTAATTTAAAAATCTTTCTCATAAAAAAAATTCTCAGAACAGAATGCCAGACTGTTGTCATCTGTAAAGACAACCAATAAGTTAATGCTGTGTCAATTCACTTTCAGTAAATGTCTAAACTTATCTAGAATTCTTTGATCCCCATGAAGTGACATTGTTATGGAGACATTGTTTCTCTACCCCGTAAATCTGAAGCGTTTTGAAACTACCTGTATTTCTGTAATATTCTTGAAGAAACACAAGGTGGAACTAAAAGTAGATCATTCTGCCTTTTGAGCCTGCTCCATCATTCAAAATTATCATGGCCGATCCTCTACCTTAGTCCTGTTCGTTTTCTTCCCATACCCGTTGATTCCTTTAATGTCTAAAAATAAATCAATCACTCTCTTGAATATATTGTGACTTCTGTGAAGGAAAATTTCACTGGTGTGCTACCCTTTGAGTGAAGAAATATATCCTCATCTCTATCCTAAATAGCCTACCCTGTATTCTGAGATTGTGACCTCGGTTTTAGACTTTCCAACCAGGGAAAACTTCCTTCATCTAGTCTGTCCAGCCTTGTTAGACTTTAATAAATTTGAAGCAAATCCCCCTTTCATCCTTCTAAACTCTGGGGAAGGCAGACTACCTGAAACAGACCTGGCATCTCCTATCAACCAAGTGAACCTCTGCGCTCCCTCTAGTGGAATGTCTATGGTAGGTTGAAAACACAATCATCACTACCTCAAATTGTTAATTCTTTCACATCGTGCACAAGCATCAGAAAAACATGGCATCTGTTAGGTTATTTTCTTGGCTGTTATACTTCTGTTAGGCTTTGATTAGTTACATCTGTCATTTTGCTGCAACACTTTGAATTTTCTGCCTAATAAGTTCAGGCTGCATTTCATAATGTAGAATCAAATAATGTGGCATAATTAAATACTGAGTAGTATGTCCAGAGGTTTGGTGTTATGAAGAACCTTCCAATTCATCTGTGTATGCTGTGGCAACTCAGTTGTAACAGCATCATTCAGGATAATAAGCATTTGGATTTTGTTTCTCGTTTTTTTTTTGCCTGTAAGAAAGCATATCAATGACCTGGTGTTTAGGGTCAACTTCATTTTTATAAACAAGTGCTGCTTCTGTCTTGAAAGTTAATACATATGTGCACACTACCTGCTAATTTTCAGCCCAGATGTTATGTTTGCATTGTCACCTCATTAGATGTGCATGACTATTTCAATTATTTCTGATTCATTTTTGACCAGGTTCAAAGTCTTTAGACTACTCAAATGGCTTGTTTGACTGTCAGTCACCAAACTCCCCATATATTGGTGGGCTGCGTGTATTACACCTAGTTGAAGATCTTCGTGGACTGCTAGAGCTAATGGAAAGTGAGGAAAAAGATGGATTGCGGTCTCAAATACCAGACTCAACTGCAGAACTTCTGAGTGAATGGTTACAGAGTCATCTGGTAAGCAGTTGATACGGAGCATCTACTTTCTCTGGCTCTATTTAATTCTTTCCAGTATTTTAATATGAATGCATCTTGCCCTGCTTTTGTTTTTAATTCATTCATGGGACCTGGGTATTGCTAGCAAAACCATTTTGCCCATCCCTGTTAGTTAATGTTCACAGTAATTTACCAATTGACAAATGAGGGGGAGAAAGTTCAGCAGCAAGTGATGTTCACTGCTAACAAGACACTGCTGTTAGGGGAAAAATGATGTTCAGCTTATCACACAAGTGATGTGTATGTATTTCAGTGTTAGTGTGACACCAGTTATGTTGTGCATATGCCCCAAAGACCAATGGATCGTATAAAATAGCATGTCCCTTTGATTATTCGCAGCAAGTTACTGACCATATTCAACTGCACTTACAGAACTCAAGATAATGTCTAACGTTAGATGTGATTCTGCAATTGGATGATATTTACTGGATTCCTGAAGAAGGGCTTATGCCCGAAACGTCGATTCTCCTCCTTGGATGCTGTCTGACCTGCTGCGCTTTTCCAGCAACACATTTTTCAGCTCTGATCTCCAGCATCTGCAGTCCTCACTTTCTCCTAGTTGATTTACTGGATAATCCTGAATTTGCATAACATTATGCAGGCAGCTAATTTAGAATTGTCAGTATGGCTCACATTGTGGTGTATTTGTGTGTGCTGGAAGTTATATCTATTAATACACAGGAAGGGTGAACATGTGCATTCACTGCACCTCGTTTAACTCAACAGCCATTCTTTGATTTATTGTTGGGACATCAGCTTGACTGGTTTAAGATTCAAACAAAGCCTGATATTCATTAACAGCTGCAAATCCCGATTCATTGTCTCTCCCAATCAGAATCTGCTTGTCAACCAGTTGGCACTTCTTTTGAAGTGAAATGTTGGCTTCTGCTTTTGAAGGTATTCTTAGCAAATGTCCCAATGAGTGCATGTTAATAAACGTTGATGCGATGAGTCTTTTTTAACTCAAAAAAAAAGCTGTCATGCATTATTGATTGGCAGAACTTTAGTTTTACCGACTATCTTTATCAGTGGATCTTCAATTAAACACACTAATTCGTTATCTCGCCCCTCTCTAAAATTTCAATAATCTTTTGATATTCTAAACTCTACACCCACAAAGTGAAGGGAAATAAAAGAAAATCCTCTGGAATCCTCAGTAAAGATCTTGCAGAAAGGGTGCCTAAACTTGGTATTTACTATTTTTGTTACTTTCTAGGCTTTTCATTCTCATCATTTTTAGGAGCAAACAATTCCTGCCAAGTAAGATAAATATCAACAATGGGAAGAAACTTTAAAAATAAACAGACTTCACCTCAGATGTCCTGTTTCAAGAGGATGTGAATTATGGGTGTGTACTTGAGAGTCAGTGCCAACAATAATGTTAGCATTGGGTTTGTTTTTGATGCTAATTTTGCCAATAGGAATCAGAAACTGACTGTGTTGTAGTCTGACATGATAACATAACTAGTCCTGAGGTTTTTCCAGAATTTGTGGCGCAGAACATCTTTCCAGCAGTTCAGCTTTATATATTCTAATCTTCTGCTAACTTAATTTGCTTCCCCTTTATTCCTTCATTCTGTGAAATAGTTTCTTTGATCAGTCTAACCAGAGGAAGTGCAAATGGAAAAAAAAACTTGCATTTACATAGCACTTTTCACATTCTTGTAGGACTGTATAAAATGACAATACTGAGACTGGCTGTATGGCCCATCAGTGTGATGTTTACTCTCCATTGTGCCCATCATTTCCTTCTCTCTTGCTGTCAACCATCTGGCTCCCCTTGAGTACTGACTGATTTTAGCGTCAGTCACAACTCTGGTCTCCTGTGATTTTTGCCTTTCAAAAAAAAGTTATCAATGTTTGTGTTTAATCTTAAATCTTATGCTTCCTCTATTTTACACAATTTAATCACTGTAAGGAATCTCCAAAGAACCTTACTTTTCATAGTAAGGTCAGTTTGCCTATAGCAAGGTTCTACTGCCCAGCAATAAGATCAATACACAGTTAGCACTAAGGTGGTGTTGCTTGAATGAGGGAGGTTTGTTATCACACACAACCTTTTAAGTTGATAACTTTCACTGAACAGATGGTTTAACATGATTCCTGTGTTTCACGATTCAGCATTCCTGATGAAGGCCTTTTGCCCGAAACATCGATTTTCCTGCTCCTCTGATGCTGCCTGACCTGTGCTTTTCCAGCATCACTCTAATCTAGACTCTGATTTCCAGCATCTGCAGTCCTCACTTTTGCCTAGATGGTTTAACATGTCTATAAGGAGAAAGTGAGGTCTGCGGACACTGGAGATCAGAGCTGAAAATGTATTGCTGGAAAAGCGCAGCAGGTCAGGCAGCATCCAGGGAACAGGAGAATCGACGTTTCGGGCATAAGCCCTTCTTCAGGATTCCTGAAGAAGGGCTTATGCCCGAAACGTCGATTCTCCTGTTCCCTGGATGCTGCCTGACCTGCGCTTTTCCAGCAACACATTTTCAGCTAACATGTCTATAAGACAACTTCAACAACACAGCAATAATCTTAGATTGTATGTTGACTTCTGAGTTGAAATTGAGATAAAAGTATCCTTACTAATGAGCCATGTGTGTAAAACTGTTCTGATTTTATATTGTTTCCAATGAATGAGGGAATCTGATTTAGTCTATCAGACAGTGCCATCCTGTGGTGATTCCATATTGTTAGTCAGTAGTGGCATTTCATTTTTGCATTTAATCATCTGTATACAGGAATTTGGACAAGCCAAATAAAAATAATGGTATTTGAATATAGAGGAGCCTTTTTCTTGTATTTACTTAGTCATTGCTGTATGAAGTATTATTAGACTGTGAAGCTAGAAAAATTATTACCGAAATTGGCATTTAAAAATAAAAACTGGGTGGAGAGGATATTTGATTTAGAATTATAACATTTAAAGTATTGTTTTCCAATTTTAAGCTCCCTAATCTTGGGCTGTGAAGAAGTATGAATATACCTGACTTAGTTATAGAGGCAATATTATGGGGAAGCCCAGGTTTGAATCCTACCATGGCAGCAGATCTGAATTAAATTCAACACATCTGGAATTAAGAATCCTGTTAAACCCGAGACCATTGTTGATTATCGTTAACCAAACTAATTCATTTAATGTCCTTTATTTAAGGCCTACATGTGACTTCAGTCCCACAGCAATAATGTTGACCTTAATAGTCTTCTAAAATGGTCTAACAAGCCACCCAGCTCTGGTCAATAACTAGAAAGTCTCAAAAAACGGAATGAAATTGCATGGTTCATCTGGCATCTACCAAGACATCACAATGACAAACTTGGCCCTGTCAATCCTGAAGTCTTCCTTACCAACATCTGGGGCTTAGCGCCAAACTTGGGAGATCTGTCTCACAGACTCGTCAAGCATTAGGACTGTTTTTTAGATGAAAACCCCAAGTTTTCTCTCTCGCTGCCTGTTTAAATATCCAATTTTCTCTGAACTGCTTTCAGGGTTTGAAAGCTGCCTTGTCTTAGTAGTAAGAGCTGGTAACAGACTCTGTATTGCCTGGCTAGAAACTTGGCACAACTTGAGCATAACACTGACTGGTATTCTACTGATTCAGCCATGCAAGTGATGGTTTACTTTGATGTTTGAAGAAGTATAAAACTACATGCAGTTAGTTATTAGGTCTTTTTTTGAGTTTTATAAAATTGCAACTTAAGAGTAGTGATATAAACTATTGAATTGTTAGATCTATTGCTATTTCACCCACTGTTATACAATAAGATAAAGCACAGGAACAGGCCATTCGGCCCACCAGGCCTGCTCAAATTCTGATCCTTTAGACTTGCTACTAATTGCCAATGAATGGTTTCTAGCCCACTGTTCGCTGTTTATGTGCCTATCAAGATATGCCTTTAAACATGCCTGCTTCCACTATCTCCACAGGCAGTGCAGTCCAGGCACCCACCACCCTCTGTTTGAAAAGCCTTCCCTGCACTTATTCCCTAAACTCCTCCCCCACCCACCCATACACCTTAAAACTGCCTTGTCGTTGACCTTTCCACCCTAATAAAAGCCTCTGACTATTCTTCCTATCTATGCTTCTTACAGTTTTGTTGACTTCTATCAGGTTGCCCCTCAGTCTCCATCTTTCCAGTGAAAACAATCTAAATTTATCCAACCTCTCATAAAACTACAGCCTTCCAGACCAAATAAAATCCTGGCAAACCCCCTCAGCACCCTCCAAAGCAACAATGTTTTCCAATAGTGTGGCAACCACACTGCACACAGTATTCCAAATGTGGCCTAACCAAAGTTTTGTACAACTGAAACTTGCCAACTTTGTCAGTTGCAAATGATGTTTTTCAGTTGACTGTATGGTGCCATCAGCAAGCTTCAATTTTACAATTTGATGAATGCCTTTCAATAGCTGACTGCCTAATTAACTTGTTTGCAATTAGTGGCTAAATTATTGAAAGGATAGCTGTTCCAAGTAAAAAGGAGTGTTTATCGCTATTACCCTAACAGGCATAGGTGAGATCTGCAAATTTGAAAAATTATCCCAGTAATATTCATAGCATTTCATAATCAAAGACATTAATTTGTCACTGCCCTGTGTTGACTGTGTTAGTGTCTCAGGCACACTGTAGCAGCAAGTTATTTTACCATCATCAGATCAAACATATTAAAACAGCTAATAGAATGTTATCTTACAGGTGTGTGTGTGTGATGACTGCTGGTGGTTCAACCTGAGGGTCACTATGCCTCAGGCAGGGGGCAATTATTGAGAAGGCAGGATCCTCAGTGATCTCAGCTGGTAAAGGAATTGAATCCAATTTGTTACTGTCACTCTGCAAAGCAAATTGGCTGCCCAGCTTCTCTGGGATTATGGCTACTCACCTTCTACTTTACATTTTTAATGCAAGAGGAACTGAATATAAAACCAGGGGGATTATCCTTGAGTTAATCAAGATAATGATGAGACCATATCTGGAGTACTGTATAAAGTTATAATTGAAACTTAGAAGGTTGAGGGATTTTGACAGGGTAGATATTGAATCAATGTTTCCTCTGATGGAAGAATCTAGAATTTTGGGTCACTGTTTTAAATAGGCAGTTCCTGGTTTTTAAACAGATGACTGTTTAAAAGGCAGGTCAGGTGACTGAGGAGTCGCAGGTGGAGTTTAATTGAGATGCTGCATTTTGGACAAGCAAATCTTAGCATGACTTATACACTTAATAGTTAGGTCTTAGGGATTGTTGCTGAACAAAAGTCTTGGTGTGCAGGTTCATAGTTCCTCAAAGTAGAGTTGCAGGTAGATAGCATAGTGAATAAAGCACTTGGTATGCTTTCCTTTATTGGTCAGAATATTGAGTATAGCAGTTCGGAGGTCATGTTGCAGCTGTACAGGACATTGGTTAGACCAATTTTGAAATATTGCGTGCAATTCTGGTCTTCCTATTGGAAGGATGTTGTGAAACTTGAAAAGTAACTTGAAGCTAGCTATTCAGTTAACTGTTATGCAGTCATCTCTCTAAATCTATAATAATGCAATGGCCAGCTGTTTCATATTATGTTAATATTAATGGGGATGGATAGGTTAAAGCAATGTAGCATATCCAATTCACCTCACTGGTGAATTCCCCTTAGAAAGTCACCCTGATCTGGTTATCTATTTTGTTGCACCATAGAGTATTTTGTAACAAATACTTGAATTTGGAGAGGACATGGTCTCCACAACTGTTTCATGGATTGTTGATGTCGAGCTAAATGAACTAACTAGCATCTAGTTCTGCTAAATAAACTAGTTTAAACTGAGAGAGGGGGGTGGGGGCGCATTGTGTGTATATCCCTTGACCCTGAGACTATAATTATCTAGATAAATGTATTAGCCAGTTGGTCATGGCAAAATCCCCAAGACAGTTACGATTTTGGTGGTTGGGAGAGAAAGATGAGCCTGGCACTGGGTGAGCTTCCTGCTGCTCATGTAATAGTGCCATGAGATCTTTTTTCCAACTAAAACTTATTCAATTTCGTCCAAATGAGAAGACTCTGTGCTGTATTCCTCAACCTGGATTATACCCAATCCATAAACTGGTAGCCATAATTGTTTGACTTCAAAGTGATGTGACCAATTGAATCAAGCTACTTTACGCAATTAATATTGTCGCATGCAAGATCAAAAATCCTGAATATTTGGGAGGTGGAACGGAATTTCAAATTGATAATTTCTTAATGCCACATCATTACTAGTTGCAATTGAACTTGGTGGGTCATCTGAAGTTTGAGTAAAAATAGTTAAATCGATTGGTTCTTTATTTTAAATGAACAATTCAGTTGCATTGTTTATAATCTATGAACTAGAACTAAACTCATTTTAATGTTTAACTGCTAAGCTGGTGATTGCTCAAGTAATGCCTAACTTTAAAATTTGCTTCTGTTTCAGTGACAGCGGGTGATAGGAAAGTTCACACTGCGCAACCCTGTGTAAAGAAGCGATTTATGAACCTCCCTATTAAATTGTTAGGGCAAGTAGACCAAATCAATATATCTAATTTTAGCTGGTCAACTACTGAGGTCAGGTGCAAAGTTGTTGACTGCTTATGAATTTTTGGGAACTAGGCTAATTACTTTTTTTTCCCCCCCCATTTGTGTTTGTTTATTTCATCAAGTTGTCGTCCTGTTTCCCCCTCAGTCAAAGCAAAACACTGAGACACAGTATAGTTTTACCTCCTTCATCATTACTCCTGGCCCTGGAGGGAGAGAGAGAGAGTTACATAGGGGCATGAATTCATGATCTTCTCTGGAACAGCAGTTTATCAATGAACTCACATAGTTGTTTTACAGGGAGGAGCATCCAGATAAGGAGATAGAGATATATATATATATATATATATATATATATATATAGATATATATATATAGATATAGATTGAGGGACCGTTATAATCAGTGAACATCAACAGTAAAGATTGGGCCATCTGCTGTTGCACAATGAATAACTGGCTTCACATAATGAATACTTTTCATCTTATTAAACTGACCTCACATACTGAATGCTTGCCATATTGTTAAATGGGTCTATATAATGACTACTTTTCCACCTTGTTAACACATTACCCTTGCCACCAGCACCCCATTGTTAACTGTAAGTTCTTATCTGATCTGAGTCATGCTCAGTTGAACCTCTTGTTTCACAAAACTCAGAACTTAACTCACTGCCTGCTTAACCCCGTCTCCACATTCTCATGCCCACCTTTTATCATTTCGTGATAACCACTGCGATGGCACTACCAGCTTTCATAAGACTCTGACAGCCAGTATTTAAGCAAGTTAATGACACACAGCATACAATGATTACAAAAAAATTACTAGTCTGTTACAGTAATTAGTGTGAAGAATCCTGCCATGTGGGAGAAAAATCCACCAGTAAAGTTCTCAAAACCACAGTCCTCCGTGACCACGCCATCCTGTCCAAGTCGAGCAGAAACGAGCCAGTTCTCCAAAATCTCCTTTAGTAAAGTCCAACCTGAGAACAAAATTCAATCTGTCCTTGCATCACTTCTCTGAGAAATCTGATTTCTTGGATAAGGGCAGTTAAATACTTAACAAAACTGATGAGACTTCCATCCTTCCAGAGATGCTTCAGATGGAGGATACCAGCACATTTGAGTGTGCATTGCAGCAGCTGCGACTGCAGGCTAGGTGAACACAGCATTCTTTGCTGCTTCTGCTCCCGCTCTGCTGTTGTGATGTTAGCTTGATCAGTGAGCCTTCATATTCCTTAAACAATCGAAAGACAAGGCAAAGCTCACATGATTTAATGTCCATTGGAAGGCCACTGACAAAAAGCGTACCGACCTCCTCTTCACTGTAATTAACTTCAGTTTTCATGCTCATGACTGGGGAGCTGATTGAATTGGTTGGATCAAGTTGTGGAGGGATGTTTGGTGGTCCAACAGTGTGCTTTACCTGTGAATGGAGAAACTCTAGAGAACATGTTAGCTGCTGAAAGTGTCTTTGCATTTCATCTCTCATTCCTTCTTTATGAAGATGGACATCAGTATGAAGACAGTCATACGTGTAACTGCACTAAATTGTGCTGGCTATTTCAACCTTCTATGAATTCTTGAAATCTGTACTCTGTTCACTATTTATGACATTATCGAGTTTTATACAATCCATAAACTTCTAAATTGTATTGCCTAAACAATTCAGTCATTTATAAACAACAGTGGTCCTAAAATCAAACCCTCTGGTGCCTCCATTGAGGTTATTCAAAAATTATTTTCTTTTAACAAATTGATACTTTGCTGATGTGAAAGCTGTCAGGAAAAGCATTTCAGAATCTGGAACAGCAAGAAAACAACATTGTTTCCTGTCGTTTAGGAATTGAAGAGGTAGTTTCAGTTCAGACTTAAATCTTATATATTTGTGGGAAACATGCTGAATATATTAAAATACGTTTTCTAAATGAAACTTCACAAAACAGCCAAAAATAGAGACAATTTTGGTAGAGATCAACATTCTTTGAATTTGCGATATGAAGGGGGCCAATGAAGTCTGAATAATAATTAATAGACTTTAAGCAGCAAGTTTTGAGAAGATTTGTAGCTCAGGTTGAGGTTGTGGATGTAGGTTTGCTTGCTGAGCTGGACGATTCGTTTCAGACGTTTCGTCACCATACTAGGAAACATCTTCAGTGAGCCTCCGGATGAAGCACTGCTGATGATTCCTGCTTTCTATTTATATGTTTGGGCTTCTTTGGGTTGGTGATGTCGTTTGGACAAACAGGCAGAAAACTAGCCACCAGGATACATGAACATCAACTAGCCACAAAACGACATGACCCTCTCTCACTAGTATCCTTACATACGGCTGAGGAAGGAACAACTTCGACTGGGACAACACATCTATCCTAGGACAAGCCAATCAGAGACCCGCACGAGAATTCCTAGAAGCATAGCATTCCAACTGGAACTCTATAAACAAACACATTGACTTGGACCTGATTTACCACTTCCTGAACAAGAAATAACATCACCACAGGAAACGACATCACCAACCCAAAGAAACCCAAACATATCAATAGAAAGCAGGAATCATCAGCAGTGCTTCGTCCAGTAGTTCACTGAAGATGTTACCTAGTAGGGTGACAAAACGTCTGAAAATGAACCTTGCAGCTCAGCGAGCAAACTTGCATCCAGAATTTAAGCAGCTCATCCTCAAGTTCTGATATTCTCTAAAATCTTAACAAAACATCAAACTCAAAATACACTCTTCTTTTTGTGAACACTCTGCATTAAAAGCAATGCCTCAAAGATATTGTAATACAATACTCTCATCTGGCTAAAGCATGACCACTGACTCAACTTTTTTTTTAAACAGGCATTGTAGAATTTCAAACAAATTGGGGGCTCAAGGCACTGTCAATTTGTTTTAAGGTTACAAGTTTGATAATTTTAAAAAGAACATCATGTTGTATAATTTCAATGTAAAAACAAAATCTGCCCCATTACATAGCGCACAAAACACATTGAGATCTTGATTCAAACAAGGCAAAACAGTTACTTAACAGCCTGAACCTCCATTAAACGCAGACAGCCCAAACCTCAACCAAATCCACTCCAAGGGATTCAAACCCCAGTAACACGCAGAGGACTCAAACCTCAATCACAGAAAGCATGAACCTCAGCACGGTGCAGAGGACCCGAACCTTGACCAAACTCACCCCAGGGGACTCTAACCTCAATCACACCCCACCACCCCAGGGAACTCTAATCCCAATACCGCGCAAAGGACTTAAACCTCAATCAGAACCTCCCACCCCCAGTGCAGTGCAGCGCAGCGCAGCGGACTCTAACTTCTGCCTCCCAGCCCGCTTGTGAAACTGTGTCTCTCGATTGAACTAATTACTGTTCGTAGAATCCGTAGAATTGAGAATGATTGAGTCTTTCTGGCACACAAGAATATCGAGAAGGACCAAGGTTTAAAATTTTACCATGTGGGCCTGTCCGTCTCGACACCGTTGTTCCGGGCGGCCACTGACACTGTCCGATCATAACTATCTGTTTGAATCCTGCTGACTGCACCAATATTGTCATCCCGTTTCCCCCTCAGTCAAAGCAAAATGCTCAGAGATACAGTATTGTTTTACCTCTTTCATCTTTATTCCGGGAGAGAGAATGATCACCAGTGTTCACAGGGACATGAATTCACGGTCTTCTCTGGAGCAGCAGTTTCTCAATGAACTTATATAGTCATTTTACAGGAGGAGCTGCCAGATAAGGCAAGATATATATTAATTGAGTGACCATTACAATCAGTGAGCATCAATAGTAAAGATTAAGCCATCTGCTGTTACACAATGAATAATTGGCTTCACATAATGAATACTTTTCCCCTTGTTAAACTGACCTCTCATACTGAATGCTTGCAATATTGTTAAATGGCTCTACATAATGACTGCTTTTCCACCTTGTTAACCCATTACCTTTGCCACTAGCACCCCATTGTTAACTGTAAGTTCATATCTGATCTTAGTCAAACTCAGCTGAACCTCTTAACTCTTTCCCTGCCTGCTTATACCCTATACACCTTCTCAAGGTGAATTTTCTAAAATTACAAATATTTTTATATAATTACACATCCATACATGTTTGAACATTCATATTAACACACTATTCAGATTTAAAAGCTTTAAGTGTATATCGTGATATTATTTATTTTGAGGACTATGGTTAAAAACTGGTTTCTACAATAAGCTAATTACTGTCCATATTAATGTTAATAGAAATAAACTTAAGTGAATGCCTGCTAATGTTTTTTTGAGCCATTTTCTAAGAGTTGCTGACAAATCCAGCTGTTGTTATCTATTATAAACTTAGCTTAAAGAAGATTAGTTTCCCTTTCGGAAGTGTCCAAACAATAGTTTGAGTGAACTAGAACAGATCCTTGGAGGAAGCAGCAAAGATAATTTCAGAATTTTTTTTGAAGAAAGTCTGGAATAGCTGATGGTTTGCTAGTGTGCCCCCCAGACTGATGGTGGCAGCTATGCTTAGAATGCATAAGGTAATTGTGTTGGACTGTTAATAAAGTTCATTGACTGATATCAGTGCTACATTGTTCAAGAGTTTTCTCCATTAATAAGTGTTGTAATAGTATAAAGGGGGAAATTGATATCTACGAGCACATCAAATGGCTGAGAAAGCTAAGATTGGCAAGAGTTGTTTTTATAAATTGAATAGAGCAGAGGAAAACAAATGCTATGTAGTTTTTCCACTGCACCAGTTTAAGCTAACTATATCTTGTTCAACTACTCAGCCTCTTGTGTAAATTATTGTGTTTTGCTTTGGACTCCAGTGATATGGTATCTAACTCTATTCCAGTAGTATGTTGCAAATTTGTGAAATTAAAGATGAAGCAACCCTTCCTGTTTTGCATGGGTTTGATTCATAGCTATCGATGCTGATCATTTACTTAATATGTAATCAGTTGCTTTAATTTTCCAATTGAGCAAATATCCATTTATTGTAAACTAAAAGGATTGTTGCTATCTGTGGTTAAAATTGGACTGCTACTGGTATTTTAAATGTATAATAGCTTTCCAAATCACTGTATAGTATCATTCAAGAGCAACAAATGTGGAAAAGTATATAGTTGAAAAAATGAGACGTGTTCCATAAACCATGCACAGCTGCTCAGTGACAAAATTTTCAACTTTTTCCATCCGTAGTACACATGGAGCTATAAAACTCTGTTAAGAATAATTCTGCGTGTAGCTGCTAGTATTTCCTCTGTCAAGCTTTTGATGCTGTCCATCCATCTAGTCCTTTTGAGTTGGCTTTTTGTCCCCTTGATGTTTCACCACTTATTGTTGTCAGTGTCAGACTCTTGCCCTAACTCTTCCAAATGTCATACTTAAATTACCACTTTGTTTTCCAACTTAAAGCCTGAGAGATGCTGGAAGTCTGATTTTCCTTGTATAAATTTATTAATGGTACCTTCTGACCATCTAATTCTAAGGAACCTTCACATTTCAAAGGTTGCAATCCTCTAACCATCAGCCTTACTGAGAGACCAGTTGTCTTATCCAGACAGTGCAAAGCTTTGTAATAGGGATTTTTGCAAATTGTCTTTGTTTCTCCCAACAATTTAATGTGACCACTTCTTGAAGTCAGATATACAGGATGTAAAAACAGTCGCTTATTGTGATCCCTGTTGCCCCACACAGTTATATTTTTCTAATGAAACTTGCAAAAGTATTCAACTATTAAATACTGATTACTATTTCATAGCTGTTTCATATAGTGCAAACAGCTGCATTAATTACTGCAGCAGTTCAATGTTTGTGAGCGCTGCCTAGTTCAGAATCCTGATTTGACAAACTTGGTTGCAGGTTTGACGAGGGTTCCAACAAGAGGTATGTAATATCTCTCTTTCCAGTGCTATGTTGAATGTGTCACTCTGTTGAGCAAAAATCATTCTGTCCTGATTCATCTAAGATGATGGATTTTAGTGTAGGATCAGTATAGAACATGGTATTTGTGTATGAGAGTGATTCAGTTTCATAAAGAAAGTGGTTGCGTTTATGCAGCATTTTTCAGAACCCTCACATACCCCAAATCACTTCATTCGCCAAGTGCAGTCGGTACTTAGAAATGTGACAGCTTATTTGCAGTCAGCATTGAGATAATTGGATACATATTTTTAGGATGTTGGTTATGGGGTAAACAAATACCAGGATGGACTCCCCTGCTCTATTGAAGTAGTGTAATGGAATCTTTATGCAATCTCAATAAGGAAGGTTCTGTTTATTGTCTTGTTCAAAAGGTGACACCTCTGACAGTGAGCACTGCAATGCACAGTTAATCAAGGTGTTATGATGCAGTCTCTGGAGAAGAACTTGAACCATAATTTCCTGAGCCAAGTGGGAATATTACCATTTAGCCACACCTGAGGAATTCAGTGGAAGATAGGTTGAGATTAGGATGGAAGGACAATGTTTGAGGTGAATTTAGTTGCTCTCTATTGTGGAACAGATATGGGGCTGGATGTTCAGCATGTGGTTAAATAGAATAAAATATATGCAAGCTATTTCTGATTCAAAGGGTGGCTTTAGAGCAGTAGGGTAGATGGGATGCAAACAACATTAGATATAAAAAAATGGTGGAAGGAGACTCATGGATTTTTCTTGTGACTATCCTCTGATTTTCTCAAGCAGGGAGGGTTTTAATTGAAATTACTTTTGGGAATTCTATACTCCCAAAAAAAGATTGGGGGGGCTGGGGTTTGGAAATACATGAGGAAAGAGGGATTGGATTGAGTGAAATTTAGCGGAGGCCTGTCCAAGTGTTTGTCAAGGGCTTCAGAGAGATTTGTTTGTTGAGAGTTTGTTAGTTGCAGTTTAAATAATGACTAGGAGTAGGTTCCAGGATCCATTATTCTTCTTAGGCTGAATCTAGGAGTCGGAAGGCTCACTATCTCTTTGGTCAGAGCCAGAGATTTGAGAGCCGACTGATAGAGGATCCAAGGAAGAGGCTGTTTCGGTTGCTAGGAGCTTTTAAGATTTAATTTTTTTCATGCTTAAAATTTAAAAACTATGGGTAAGGGAAGGGTAGATTCGCTTTAAGAAAAGTGGGCGGCACGGTGGGACAGTGGTTAGCACTGCTGCCTCACAGAGCCAGAGACCCGGGTTCAGTTCCCGCCTCAGGCAACTGTCGGTGTGGAGTTTGCACATTCTCCCCGTGTCTGCGTGGGTTTTCTCCGGGTGTTCCGGTTTCCTCCCACAGTCCAAAAATGTGCAGGTTAGGTGAATTGGCAATGCTAAATTGCCCGTAGTGTTAGGTCTGGGTGGGTTGCTCTTTGGAGGGTCGGTGTGGACTTGTTGGGCCGAAGGGCCTGTTTCCACACTGTAAGTAATCTAAAAAAGTTGTTTCAATAACTTTTTTCAGGCCTTGTAGAATATAGGCTTCAAGTTCTCCCAGCATAGTGTCAGCAGCAGTCTATAAACACTGGATTTGAGCGAAGTGTGGGTCTTTTTAGGCAAGTCCACGTTAGCAAAGTTTTAAGGGGCAATTGTGGCAGTCGGTGGAGTAGTGTGGCTGACTGTTGCTGGAGATTTGTCTGCAGGACGTGTGTTTGGATCAGTCTCCTATCAGATCATTTGGCTCAGCTGGAGAGACAGTTGGAGTCACTGAGGGGCATACAAGAAGTTCAGAGTATGATTGTTAGATTTAGAGAGATGGTCACAGCACAGATTCAGTATGACAGATGAATGACTGTCAGGTGGTAGGCAGGTAGTGCTGGAGTTTCTTGTGGTTATTCCCCTCAGATTTATACCATTCTATGTGGGGTAGGTCCTCAGAGGAAAGTAGAAGTGACAGCCAGACATTGGACACCAAGAATTAATCTTTTAGTAAGCGGGGTTTGTCAAGGTTCAAACAAATCACTCTTGTAGGGGACTTTCTTGTCGGGGCACAGACAGGAGATTCTGCAATCGTGAGCAAGAATTCAGAGTGGTATGTTGCCTGCCTGATCTCAAAGCAGTTGCAACGTATTGTCAAAGGGGACAGTGAGAAGCCAGAAGTTATTGTACACATTTGTAAGGACAGCATAGTTCGGGATGGGGTTGAGGTTTTGCAGAGTGAATATAGGAACTTAAGTAGGAGGTTAAAGAGCAGATCCTCAAAGGTGGTAATCACGGGATTACTGCCGGTGCCATGTGCTAGTGACGGCAGGAATAAGAAGATAGGACAGATAAATCAATGTCTGAGAAGGTGGTGCAATGGGCAAGGATTCAGATTTTTCAGTGATTGGGATCCCTTCTGGGGCAGAAGAGACCTGTTCAAAAGGGACTAGTTTTACCTGAATTGGAGGTGGGTGGGGCATGATCTTTGCAAGGAGACTTGCTAGTTCTATTCTTAGCAAGTTTTGAGAAGATTTGTAGCTCAGATTGAGGTTCTGGATGTAGGATTGCTTGCTGAGTTGGAAGGTTCATTTCCAGACGTTTTTTCACCCTACTAGGTAACCTCTTCAGTGGGCCTCTGAGCGAAGGCTTTGCCCGGAGGCCCACTGAGGATGTTACCTAGTTCAGGTGACGAAACTTCTGGAAATGAACCTTCTAGCTCAGCAAGCAATCCTACATCCAGTTCTTTTCTGAAGACTTTAAACTAGTCAGGAGGGAGGTGGGGGGATCTTAAGTAATAGTGGAAATAGAAAGACAGATGAAGATAGCTCTGAAGTTAGAGAGCAAGTTAATTAAATAAGGCAGACGAGCAAGTCAGTGAATGCGGTAATATAGAATTAGACTGCACTTAGTTCAGTTGCAAGGGGCCTTACGGGTAAGGTAGAGGAACTTTGCATGTGTGGAACATGGGACTGGGACCTCGAAGCTATTACAGAAACCTGGCTGAGGGAGGGACAGACTGGCAGCTAAATGTTCCAGGGTTTAGATGCTAATGGAAGGATAGAAAGGCAGTCAAGAGAGGAGGGGGTGTGACATTTTTGAGTAGGGAAAACATTACTGTTTGCTTATGATATTTCTGGATCGTCCAGGGAATCTAAATGGGTGGAACTCAGGAATAAGAAGGGGCTGATCACCTTGATGGGATTGTACAATAGGCTCCCTCTAGTCAGTGGGAAACTGAGGAGCAAATATGTAGAGAAAAATATGTAAAAATAATCTGATTGTAATGGGGGACTTTAACTTTCCAAACACAGATTGGGACTACCATAGTGTTAAGGGCTTGGTTGGTGTGGAATTTGCTAAATGTGTTCAAAAAAACACTTTTGATCTATGTCTATGTACCTAGTAGAGATGGAGCAAAACTTTATCACCTCTTGCTGAGGCAGAGGGGTAAAGGCAAGGCGAATGACTGAAGAGTTACTGCGGAGCAGTTTGAGACCAGAGGTCATAATCCTATTAGTTTTAAACAGCTATGGAAATAGATAGACATTGTATAAAAAGGTAAAGGTCTTAATTGGAGTAAGGCAAATTTTGACGGTATGAGACAGACATTTTCAAAAGTTGATTGGAATAGACTGTTTGCAGGTAAAGAGATGTCTGGTCAGTGTGAAGCTTTCAAAAGATAACAAGTTCAGAGACCATTATGTTTCTATTAGTGAAAGGTAAGGCTGGTAAGAGTAGGGAACAATGGATGAATAAAGCTATTGAAGTTCTGGTCAAGAATAAGGAGGAGGCATTTGTTAAGTATGGACAACTGGAATCAAGTGAATCTCTTGAAGTATAAGGGAATAGGGGCATTCTTAAGTGGGAAATCAGGGGGACAAAAAGGGAATGTGATAGCCTTGGCAGGTAAGTTTAAGGATAATCTGAAGAGATATTACATGTACATTAGCAAAGAGAGCAACTTAGGAGAGAACAGGGCCCTTTAAAATCAACGAGGTTGTCTGTGTGGAACCACAGGAGATGGGAGAGATACAAAATGAATATTTGGCATCACTTTTTGCTGTGGAGAAAGACATGGAGGGTAGGGAACACAAGATAAATATTGATATCTTGGAAAAGGAGGTGCTGGAGGCCTTAAAAAAGAAACGGTGGATAAATCTCTGGGAGCTGATTAAATGTATCCCAGGACATTGTGGGAGATTAGGGAAGAAATTGCGGTATCTCTAACAGATATTTGTATCATCTACAGCCACGGGTGAGGTGTCTGAGGATTGGAGGGTGGCTAATTGAGTTCTAAAGCATGGAAACAGAACCATCGGTCCAACTCGTCCATGCTGACCAGATATTCTAAATAAGTCTAGGCCCATTGGCCCATATCCTCTAAATGCTTCCTACTAATGTACCATCCAGATTCCTTTTAAATGTTGTAATATTACCCGCCTCCATCACTTTCTCTAGCAGCTCATTCCAAACACACACCACCCTCTACATGAAAAGGCTGCCCCTTAGGTCCCTTTTAAATCTTACTCCTTTCGCCTTAAACCTATGCCCTCTAGTTTTGGACTCCCCTACCTTGGGAAGATATATTGTCTATTCAGGTAAAAACAATGACTGCAGATGCTGGAAACCAGATTCTGGATCAGTGGTGCTGGAAGAGCACAGCAATTCAGGCAGCATCCGAGGACAGGCAAAATCGACGTTTCGGGCAAAAGCCCTTCATCAGGAATAAAGGCAGAGAGCCTGAAGCGTGGAGAGATAAGCTAGAGGAGGGTGGGGGTGGGGAGAGAGTGGCATAGAGTACAATAGGTGAGTGGGGGAGGAGATTAAGGTGATAGGTCAGGGAGGAGAGGGTGGAGTGGTTAGGTGGAAAAGGAGCTAGGCAAGTTAGACAAGTCCGGACAGGTCAAGGGGACAGTGTGGAGCTGGAAATTTGAAACTAGGCTGAGGTGGGGGAAGGGGAAATGAGGAAACTGTTGAAGTCCACATTGATGCCCTGGGGTTGAAGTGTTCCAAGGCGGAAGATGAGGCATTCTTCCTCCAGGCGTCTGGTGGTGAGGGAGCGGCGGTGGAGGAGGCCCAGCACCTCCATATCCTCGGCAGAGTGGGAGGGGAGTTGAAATGTTGAGCCACTGGGCAATTTCGTTGATTGGCGCAGGTGTCTCGGAGATGTTCCCTAAAGCGCTCTGCTAGGAGGCGCCCAGTCTCCCCAGTGTAGAGGAGACCGCATCGGGAGCAACGGATACAATAGATGATATTAGTGGATGTGCAGGTAAAACTTTGATGGATGTGGAAAGCTCCTTTGGGGCCTTGGATAGAGGTGAGGGAGGAGGTGTGGACGCAGGTTTTACAGTTCCTGCGGTGGCAGGGGAAAGTGCCAGGATGGGAGGGTGGGTCGTAGGGGGGCGTGGACCTGACTAGGTAGTCACGGAGGGAACGGTCTTTGCGGAAGGCGGAGAGGGGTGGGGAGGGAAATATATCCCTGGTGGTGGGGTCTGTTTGGAGGTGGCGGAAATGTCGGCGGATGATTTGGTTTATGCGAAGGTTGGTAGGGTGGAAGGTGAGCACCAGGGGCGTTCTGTCCTTGTTGCGGTTGGAGGGGTTGGGTCTGAGGGCTCAACATTTCAACTCCCCCTCCCACTCTGCCGAGGATATGGAGGTGCTGGGCCTCCTCCACCGTCGCTCCCTCACCACCAGACGCCTGGAGGAAGAACGCCTCATCTTCCGCCTCGGAACACTTCAACCCCAGGGCATCAATGTGGACTTCAACAGTTTTCTCATTTCCCCTTCCCCCACCTCATCCTAGTTTCAAATTTCCAGCTCCACACTGTCCCCTTGACCTGTCCGGACTTGTCCGACTTGCCTAGCTCCTTTTCCACCTAACCACTCCACCCTCTCCTCCCTGACCTATCACCTTAATCTCCTCCCCCACTCACCTATTGTACTCTATGCCACACTCTCCCCACCCCCACCCTCCTCTAGCTTATCTCTCCACGCTTCAGGCTCTCTGCCTTTATTCCTGATGAAGGGCTTTTGGTGGCATGTGGGCGGCACGGTGGCACAGTGGTTAGCACTGCTGCCTCACAGCGCCTGAGACCCGGGTTCAATTCCCGCCTCAGGCGACTGACTGTGTGGAGTTTGCACGTGTCCGCGTGGGTTTCCTCCGGGTGCTCCGGTTTCCTCCCACAGTCCAAAGATGTGCAGGTCAGGTGAATTGGCCATGCTAAATTGCCCGTAGTGTTAGGTAAGGGGTAAATGTAGGGTATGGGTGGGTTGCGCTTCAGCGGGTCAGTGTGGACTTGTTGGGCCGAAGGGCCTGTTTCCACACTGTAATGTAATCTAAAAAGAAACGTCGATTTTGCCTGTCCTCGGATGCTGCCTGAATTGCTGTGCTCTTCCAGCACCACTGATCCAGAATATTGTCTATTCACCCTATCCATGCCCCTCATGATTTAAAAACCTCTATAAGGTCACCCCTCAGTCGCCGATGCTTCAGGGAAAATAGCCCCAGCCTATTTTGCTTCTCCCTAGGGCTCAAACCCTCCAAACCTGGCAACATCATTGTAAATCTTTTCTGAACCGTTTCAAATTTCACAACATCCTTTCTATAGGAGGGAGACCAGAATTGCATGTAGTATTCCAAAAGTGGCCTAACCAATGTTCTGTACAGCCACAATATGACCTTCCAACTCAGAAACTCTATGCACTGACCAATAAGGGCGAGCATACCAAATGCCTCCTTCATTATCCTGTGAACCTAGGACTCCACTTTCAAGGAACTGTGAATGTGTACTCAAAGGTCTCTTTGTTCACCAACACTCTCCAATACCTTCCCGTTAAGTGTACAAGTCCTGCCCTGATTTGCTTTTCCAAAATGTAGCACCTCACTTTAATTTATCTAGATTAGACTCCGTCTGATTAAGGTCCCGTTGTACTCTGAGGTAACCTTTGCTGTCCACAATATCTCTAGTTTTGGTGTCAGCTGCAAATTTGCTAATCATACCTCCTATGTTTATGTCCAAATCATTTATATAAATGATTAAGAAGGAATCTGCAAAAAATTGTCAGTGTATTGTAGTGATGGTTGACCCATGTCTTCAGGCAATATCACCATTGGGAAGATATAGATGATGAACAGAAGTGGACTTGCGAAAGGTTTGGGTGGGTGGCTGCAGGGGAGGGAAGCCATTGCTGGAGGTTCACCTCTTACAATTGGATGCCCAGGGGAGCTGTTACGACATTAGGTAAACCCTTCTGCTAATTTTAAACTAGACACACACAAGCTCACATCGCCTCCTAAACTGTAAAGCTGTGAGTGACAAAGAACTACCAAATCCCACTATTTGAAAAAAAATTAACAATTTCTCCTTTAACTCCAAGAAAAAGAAATTAAACAACTATCTACACTGTAAGCCTCCTTTGTCCGATTGCGTTATCTACCTCCCACTTTACAACAATATATTGATCCGATAAAACCCCCAATTAAGTTTTAGAAAAAAAATCAGAATTCAAAACTAGCCAGTTATCGCTTTTCCCTTAGTATGATTAGATTAGATTAGATTCCCTACAGTGTGGAAACAGGCCCTTCGGCCCAACAAGTCCACACCGACCCTCCGAAGAGTAATCCACCCCCCTCTGACTAATGCACCTAACAATGGACGATTTAGCATGACCAATTCACCTGACCTGCACATCTTTGGATTGTGGGAGGAAACCGGAGCACCTGGAGGAAACCCACGCAGTCACAGGGAGAATGTGCAAACTCTACACAGACAGTTGTCCAAGGCTGGAATCAAACCTGGGACCCTGGTGCTGTGAGGCAGCAGTACTAACCACTGAGCCACTAGTATGTTCCTGGTTTTTTTCTTCGGTCTTCTGACAGATTTCATATGAAAAGATACCTTTCAGAGCATCTCTATGGGCAATTTAACTTTGAAAGAGTGGGTCTGCAGACAGTATGATGCTTTTTGCTACTCTAGTTAACTGTTCAAATTGCCCGATTTAAAAAAAATACCAGAAAACATCGGATCGTCTCATTGGTTTGATGTCATCCAAAGCAGTAAAATTCAAATTCGATTGGATTTTGGTTTCTTGGGGCATAATTTAAACTGGCCAAATTTGAATATGTTGTGTAACGTAGCAACTCAGCTCCAGCCATTTGTTTCACAGCTAAATGTTACATATTAAAATTTTTCAGCACAGTCTCTGCTTGTTAAGTCCTTGCCAGCTTTCACACTGTCTTAAAGGTACAATACGCACCTATAACTTCATAACACTGTCAAAGGAAGGTAGTGCTGCCAAGGTGAGCAAAAGTAGATGTCAGCAAATAGGTGCTTGTGGGGCACTGTGCTCCAAGAGACCTTTTGCTCCTTTGTACCATAATTCCAAGTCCTGTTGCCGCAAAAAGGATTTCAGAAAAGTTCTAGGCAAGAAAAACTTGCCTGCTAAATGTAGTTTAAGGCCTTTTGTGGTAGACACTTGTACAGAGTTTCACAGAATAGGAAAATGGTTAATATAAACATATACTTGTAAACACTCAATTTGTTTAGTTATGCACAATAAGAGCTTAAGACAAATTACAAATAGTAAATTGTATGCATTGTTTTAAATCTGATTGGAATCTATACCCATTTAATCTAGCCCAATCTTGTGTCTGCAAAACTTCAAACCAGAGTACTTTCTTTGTTCTGGTATTTTAATGTTTATCCATGCCATTTTGGTGATTTGTTCAAATTGCTGTTTGTTTTTAAATTTCTTCCACTTTTGTGTTTGACTTGTGGTATTTATATTATAGTGAATTTTATAGATTTTTGCACACCAAATGTAATTAGAAAGCAATTAAAATGATCAACTTTACCGAATCTCAGATTAAAATATAGTACATCATAATTGTAAATTTTTGTTCCATAATAATTAAAGAAAAGTCACAGCTGTAAGGATGGCAACATTCATTTGTTGAGGATGTGAACAAGATTATGTACACATATTAGCAAAAGGTATACTTTTTCAAAATTTGGTTTATTAACTTGATGTCTATGTGTTAGCCATAATCTCCTAAGAAAAGCTACATAACGGATGGCTGTCTCTTTTGAATTATGTGCTCTAAACGAAGCTTCACTTTTTCAGGAAATTGAACAAAATAAATATTAAATGTTTTCTCCTAAGCATCATCATTCTCATTCTCTTGGTGCAGTTATATAATCCCGCTTGGCAATCCAGATATCTCTACTTTGGTAGTTGTATTTCTAATTGTTCTTCTCTTGTATTTGCATACAAACAGAAACCTATCTGTCTCCCTATTGATGCAATAATTGGCAAATGATCGTCAGCTGCTTCCATTTTCTGAATATAAATGGATGTTATGCATTTGTAGCACAGAGGCAATTAGTATCAGCAAAAACCTGAGGTCTGGCATATAGCAAATATCAGATTTGTAGTATATGGGAAACTCCCATATAGCCTCTTCCATAGAAAAGGAATTGACTCGTATAGCTCTGCCGAGTACTTGAAGGGTAGATACAATGATGTCAGTTACATCCTGATATCTGACATGCTTCTGGTGTGAACCTACTGGAAATAAAAGCAAATACACGCTGCTAAGTATGCTACTGTGAGTTTTACTTCATTTAGCATAGGGTGGTATAATTATTGAATTCCATTTGATTTCTGTGCATCTAAATGCTCTCCTTCCTCAAAAAGCTTACAGAAACATTTTGCTCCAACTACTTAGTGATTTCTTCTCCTTAAGACACATATCACTGTCGTTTTATGATCTGCCGATATTAGTGTCCTTTCCCTCAGAAAAATAATTGTAACAGATGACATTTTTCTGGTGTTATAGCATACAACTGTGAAAGCTAGCTTATTTTGTAAACTTGCCCCTCCACAGACAAATGGCCATATCTCTGTAACCGGTGATGCATACCAGGATAGACTGGCACGATTAGAAGGAGATAAAGAATCCTTGGTTTTGCAAGTAAGTAAAGCTGACACTTTTTAAAGTTTTTGTTTGAAGGTTATGATTTCTATAGTATTAGAAATGTGTATGTGTGAATTTATAAATGGGTAATAGGCACAGTTTTAATATGGTACAGTGCAGCACAATGCAACTATTCTGTAGTTGGCAATATAAGCAGTATTTGCTAGGTTTTATCATACAACATACTTCACCTTCAATTGAAAATCAACATTAATGTGTGAAAGCTTAATGTAGCCTTGTGTGTATACACGACTACAGCAGTTCGTGACTGGCTGTTACTTTCTTGAGGGCAATTAGGGCTGGGAAATGTTGTCTTTGCCAACAGCACTGCTTCCCAAGAATGAATATTTTGAAAGTAATTGCGCAGCTTTAGAATCTTCATTCACTTCAGTTTGTTCTAGCTTTTTCCTTTCCTGAATTAGTATACGCATCTATGCTGTTTTCAGTCCCTTCATAAACATTTTTTTTTGTTTACTCATTTTTGCAATGTGGAGAAATAGTAGTGAAGAAATTGCTTCTAAGCCAACCAATTGTGATTTGTCACTCCAAAAAGTTAGCTGTTTTCTGTAATCTCTCTCCCTCCCCTCCCTCCCAAACAAATTCAAAGTCATTCTCTGTGGAAACCTGCATGCTGATTTCAGTTGAACCTTTTAAAGCGTTGACCATTATTCTGTATTTCAATTATGAGGCAGGCACCTATTGAAATTTATTTTATTGAAATTTAAATTCATAGCAGATACTACGATTGAGCAAAGCCAAATATTTAAAAGTTTTTAAAAATCTTTGAATGAGAACTGTTCACAAAAATGTGGTTAGCATGATTAGTTTTAACTATCTCAGATCCTCTTAATACTCAACAGCTAAACTTGGCTTGCAAAGACACGTTGACTAAAATGTACAATTAAAATACTTAAGGTGTATTTATTGTAATATATCTGTATACTATAAATTTCAGACATGTTGTACACCTTGCATTTATACCTGTCGAGGCATTACAAATAGATAAATCAGTTACAACATGTGGGCAGTCACACAAGGTTCAACTATCACTTTAATATTCAGAATTCTCATGGATTCTGTGCAAAACGTATTGCATCGTTGTAAAATGCAATTGAATTTGAAACCAGCACCTTGGTCGAACTAATGCAGAAATATTTCATTCCCGAGCTTTTTAGGCATGATGCAACATGCTTTGATCAGATTACCAGAATAAACATGAAATTGTTTAATCAACGGGCAAGCTAGGATTTGGTATTCTAAGTATGCGTAAAGTTTATTGCTATAATAATGAGCGACTCGCAACTTACAGCACTTTATAAAGGTGGAGATCTCCCTAAATGTTTCTGTACCAGAAGTTATACTTTGTTTCACAGGTGAGTGTTCTAACAGACCAGGTGGAAGCCCAAGGAGAGAAGATTCGAGACCTAGAGAGTTGTCTGGATGAACACCGAGAAAAGTTAAATGGTACAGAAGAGATGTTACAGCAGGTAGGCTTGGAATTGTTGGGAGCAAGATGTTTTCTGAGTTGTAAAGTTCAGTGGGCATTGAGATTTGGAACCTTTTAAATGAAGCAACATTTAAGAGTTAAAGAAGGACTTGTGTCGGGAAGTTGGCCAAAACAAAGTTGCAAATGGTCATTCTTGATTTTATTACTGCAGTATCTTGTATTGTATTCTGATGAAAATGCTTAGTAATGTAGTTGAGAGGTTGTGGTATTTTCAGTGAGAACAGGGTGGTCATTGTTAGCTTGATTAACTCTTTCTTTGACTGCAGTCAAAGAAAACTTTTAGACAATTCACAAAGCAGACTTTTAACATTCCAATATCTATTATCACAGGTTAATACAATCAGAGTTTGTGGCTGAAAGAAGGCCCCTATGAAGTTCCAGTTCAGGATGTAGAATGGAATACCTGCCTTTGGATCTACAATGTTAATTTTATCACCCTATTAATTGTTTGAAAGTGTTGTTCCTTTATTGTCGCTGGGTCAAAATCCTGGAACTCACTTCCTAATAGCACTGTTGGTATACATACACTTCAAGGACAGCAACAGTTTAAGACGACAACTCAATGCTACCTTCTCCAGTTAGAGATGGGCAATAAATATTAGCCCAGCCAATGATGCTAATCACCTGAATGAGTAAAACAAAATATTAGGCTGTGTCAACTGTCTAAATTTGAAGGGGTGCTTGGAGAATTCCATCTAACCAAATGGCAAAGCTGTTTGCTTTTTTTTACTATATGTGGGCATAATAAATATTTCAAGGAAAGTTGTAGGACATTTTTAGTAACTGCAGTCTGGTTAGTTTAACATCACTGGTGTTTAGGTTTTAAAACTCTAGTGATTGTAACAAGGACTAGATAGATCTCATTGACTAAGGGTTAACCTGGGCCAAACAGGAGCGCTAGCTGACCGACATAACCAGGAGCTTCAGAGTCATCTCATTCTATGGACTGGCTCTGAGCTGGCTGGCCGGAGCCCATGTACTATGCACATGTAAATAAAGGGTGACTGGGTGACAGGATACCAGTCTACGTGCTGTTATTTCAAAAACCAATTAGAGAATATCTCCAATGTGCTTAAGGTTTGAGTTGATTAAAGATAGTCAGCACAGATTTATAAAAGGCAGATTGTGTTTGACTGATGACTAATTTTTAAAATATAATAATAGGGAAAGTTGATTAAACATTTGCAATGAATATTGTCTGTATGGATTTTAAGAATGCATTTAACATTGCAAATATAAGGTTGATTTTTTTTAAAAAATTGATGCTTGAAACATGTTTCTCAACTGCATTCTCCTGCCTTTTCACCGTAACCTTTGCTCCCCTTACTAATCTAGAATCTCTGTCGTAAGTACATTCTATTGTTCAAGGAATGAGAGAGTTCAGCTACAAAATTAAATTGGAGGGGCTGAAATTGTTCTCTGGTGCAAAGGAGGTTGAGGGAGGCTTGTGTAAGTTAAGCAAAGAAATTAGGGCGGCACGGTGGCACAGTGGTTAGCACTGCTGCCTCACAGCGCCAGAGATCCGGGTTCAATTCCCGACTCAGGCGACTGACTGTGTGGAGTTTGCACATTCTCCCCGTGTCTGCGTGGGTTTCCTCCGGGTGCTCCGGTTTCCTCCCACAGTCCAAAGATGTGCAGGTCAGGTGAATTGGCCCTGCCAAATTGCCCGTAGTGTTAGGTAAGGGGTAAATGTAGGGGTATGGGTGGGTTGCGCTTCGGCGGGGCGGTGTGGACTTGTTGGGCCGAAGGGCCTGTTTCGACACTGTAACTAATCTAATCTAATCTAATCTAATCTAATCTAAATGTTGTTGCGATTAGTTGATGGTACAAGGACTATGAAACATAGATTTAAGGTTTTGGACAAGGAGAATGAGCTTTTTTTAAAACTGAGTGATAATGACCTGGAACTCATCGCCTACAAAGGTCATTGAAGCACAGGAGATTTCAATGGGATATTACATATGTAGCTGATAGAAATGAGGATATAACAGGGGAATGGGACCTAACTAAGTTGCTATACAGAGAGCCAGCATGAGCTCAATCGGCTGGATAGTCACTTCTGTGCAATGATTTGTGAATTACCTGATAGTTTGAAGTAATTTTTAAAAAATGCATCCTATGCTGTCTTAGTGTCTGATTCAAGCACCCTAAAAGGTTCAAAGGGCTATACAATTTACTAAGTAGCAATTGATTGTACTGGCTAAGTTCTGAAGCCATCAAGAATAAGAGTGCTGAACCAAAGCATCCTGGTTTAATAATTATACCTACATAAATGAATCACTACTCTGAATTTTCTCCCCTCCAGCTTCTCTGATTTAATAATGTCGTGAACGCTGTTTGACAGCTACTCATCAGAATGTGCTGGTGAAGAAGGCATTCGACTCTGAAAATAGATTTGTCTCTCAGTTGCCATATCATCTTTGTACAGAAATACTGCAGATACTGAACTGCAAGCCAGCTTCTTTTCTGTGCAGCAATTGTGATATTTTATGCAAGCAGTGTACACAGTCACTCTTCTTGTTTTAGGAGCTCTTGAGCAGGACATCATTGGAGACTCAGAAATTGGATCTGATGGCTGAGGTGTCAAATCTGAAGATCAAGCTGAGTGCATTGGAAAAGGATAGGTTGGAATATGAAGAAAGGTATAAAGATACTGAGGTGAGACGAATAATACTTTCTACCATTTTAATGCTGTAGAATATATCTTTACTTGACTTTCTCAAGTAAATTTACCATTGAATTAAAAAGTTTCTTCCACCTTTAGTAATTTGGGCTGCATAAGTATTTGCCTGTCCATTTTTTGTTTTTTCAGTTTCCCTTCTAAATCTCTTTTAAGCCCTACTACTTACTTCCACTAATCTTTATTTGGAATTTGGTTAGCTTAATTTATTAGACTGCTGGTTTCCAATGCAGAGTTATGCAGCATGAGTTCAATTCCCACATCAGCTGAGGTTACCATGAAGGACTCTCCTTCTCAACCTTTCTTCTTGCCTGAGGTGTGACAACCATCAGATTAAATCAGCACCAGTTGTCTCTCTCTAATGGCGCAGTGACTATGGTGACTTTTCTTTTTACTTCCATGAATGTTCTATTATGCTTGCCTTTACTCTATTATATAGCCATTCTAAATGTTTTTAAATAATTATTTAAACACAGAATGTCATAAGCAAAAGATATAATGAGGCATGGCAGTTGAGCCCTACTTCAGGAAAGAACAGAAGGCAGCTAGGATTCCCATGTCAGATAGCTAGCTGTGCAGCTGCTGTTTTTGGATATCACATGAGGACATGATTGGGCTTGACTGTAAAGGGCCATTGGATTCAAAAACAAGTACTGTACCAGTTTACAGAGAGTTCTTCTGATTTTGAACTTGAGTTTGTAATGTTCAAACTGCTCCGTTCAATTCCTGCACTTACATGTTTTTAAAACTGCATGAATGAATGAGTAAAAAGATTAAAATGTAAACTGTCAATTCTGTACTACTGTCTATTGATTTCCACAGCAGAATGCAGCCTTCAGCAATGTTTAATCCTACTTGGTTTTGGCTGTGGACAAGTCCTTGATTGGTCACCTTGTTATTGCCCATCACACAATACAATTAACAATAAATGTCACATTAATTTATATGCCCAAGGACTTTTAGTTTCCAAAGCTACAGCATTTTTAATGAAGTTAGTGGCAATGTTGGTGTTGTTGCAAACTTTACAGTTAAAGTTGTATTTTTGTTTTCAGCTATTCTATCCATGATGTCTTTGATTCACTACTTGTTCTAGTCACCTTTTTTTCCCTATTCTTATTTCATTTACCTTGTATTCTGCAGTCATTGTTTAACCTAATAACAGAGCTGAGACAGCAGATGGAGAAAGTGGAAGTGGAGCTAGCATTATTCCAGGAAAAGAGGTCACGGTTTGGTGATCAAGAGGTGACTACATGACAGGATGCTTAATAACATTAGCATCTTGGCCAATGTGTTACAGTGCATGTTTCAACTTGATTGCTGCGGGAAGGGAATTAAGAAAGAGGGGAAATTAAGGTTACAGTAGAATATCTTCAGTCCATCTATTGCTGCATTCTTCACCCAGTATTGCTAAATTAAGTACTCTATTAACCACCAGTATTTGACAAGCTTGTTGAAGAACGTATAATTAAAACAAAAATCATTCTTGCCTACCAAACTCTTCTTATTCATGTGCCATATAATTCGCTGCAACATGAATTCAACCCATCTTTTTAATCCCATGAGGGAGGGTCTGTAAAAAGTTTTCTCTCAATCCTCAACTGCAAGCTGTCCCCCACCCTGCCACATGGAATGAAGCTGAAATAAGTAAATTATGCATTCCACATTTAACAATGACAGAGCATTGTGCTAGTCTCAGGAGCTTGGCACACAGAGCAGTAATATGTCATTGAATTGCAGGGGGCCACCCACAAACTTAAGTGAAACTTTGAAATAGCTGAAGAAGAACCTATATAATTAGATTTGTTTGCAAACATACTGTCAAATAAATATGACAGTGAATATGTGAAGAAGTATTTTTCAATTTGTTCATACCTTACAATAGCCTGACTTTGTACAGTAAAAGGTGCTGAAAACATTAAGAGGATGTGAAGACTGCAGATGCTGGAGAAGTCAGTTGAAAAGGGTAGCACTGGAAAAGCACAGCAGGTCAGGCAGCATCCAAGGAGCAGGAAAGTCCATGTTTCAGGCATAACCCCTCATCAGAAAACATTAGCTCTAGAACAGCTCAGTTATCTCTTTCTGCTCTACATTTTGTCTTTGCATGAACCTACTGTGTCACCAGTGCAATAAAATAGTTTTCCATGTTTTTATGCTCCATGTAAATCTTGGAGCATTATCATAGTCTTTGTGTCTTCAGCCAGGGAAACAAGTGGATAGGCAGATGGTCATTCATTGGAGTCATTAGTGTGATAATCTGTCTTTTCTTTTATTGATGCATTTCATCCACACCTCATGCTGAACATCATCCTAGCAATTTTGTTATACTCATAGTACATGGCAGTGCCTTGATATTTACAAAACACTGTGGCTTCTTGGTGTTTTTCACAAGAAGTGGCAGCTTTTTGGCAGCATCCATTTTGGTGCAAACAATAACGGTGATGCCTTCTTTCCTTCACTTTCGATCACATTACATCTCCAAATATTAAATTGTGATCTTGTAAAAGACTGTATAACAGACCAGGTTCATCCGCAGTAAAAATACCTTTTGGTGTGTATTCATTTGGGATCTGGCCGAATGTGGTAATAGCTAAACCTTGACCTTGATTTCAAACTCTAGGTGTGGAGTTGCGACGCTATCAGTTGATGCAGTCACATGTCAAGCATGCACAAGTTTGGCTAATTCAGATTTCATTCTGTAACTTCTGTTTATTGTGGGCATCCTTCTATACAATTTCCAGTTTCTCCAGCTGAAATGGCTGCCTGTTTGCAGCTCGAGTTTGTGGTATTCAAATTTGACTGTAATTTGCTGTGGTGTCTCTTTGATTATTCTTAAACCTCAACCCTGTTCTTCAAGAGTTATCTGATCATTTTTTCCTTTTAACACTGTTAATCAGCAAATATTTTCTTTATTTCAGTCAATTATTTTGCTTAGTGAAGAAAAGATAAATATGTTGATTTTGTATCTGATGTCGATAGTCCAGATTAAATCTGTTTGTAATTAATAATTTTATTCAGGTATTGCTTCTCATGTTCTCAGTATAAAACCTTTGAGTCTTTCCCTTCTCCCTACTTGCTCCTGCTTTTTAAATAAAAATCAATTATATTTCCGAACTCCTACAACTTCTTTTCCTAAAATAAATACCCAAAATCTCAAAATGCCTTCTTGAGGCATCATGAAGTGCTGTTCACTTGTATTCTAATGCATGTTTAGGCTTGTTCTAAATTTTTGTTAGTGCTTGAGTGCAACGTTTTAGCTCAGAATTGAATTGTACGTAATGTTTCTCTGAAAATTTAACATTCAGTGTGACAATTTCCTGTTGGATGGTTGAAGAAGCAAGCAAAACTTGTATGTTTAAAACAAAGACATAATTAGTTTCTTTCATTGCACACGAGTCATAGAAGTTCTACATCACAGGAAAATGCCTTTTGGCCTGTCAAGTCTGCTAGTCAAAACAAGCGCCTAACTATGGTAATCCCATTTTCCAACACTTGACTCGTATAGCTTTGTACACCTTGGCATTGCAAGTACACCTCTAAATGTTACTTAAGTATTGTGAGGCTTTCTTTCTCTATTGCCCTTGCAGGCAGAGAGTTCCAGATTTCCACCAATACCTCAGTGGAAAAAAAAATATACATCTCATCCATTCCAAATCCCCTGTCCCTTGGCCTAATTCCCAATCCCCCACCCCCCGCCAAAATCAGTGCATCTAACCAGTCCATCAATATCCTTATGTAATCTAAGGATATTCTCCTTACTATGTACCATCCCAACAATTTTTGTAACTTGCTGATCACACATTCTACATTCAAGTCTAAATCATTTATATATGCTGCAATCATAAAAGTCCCTAACAGTGATACCTCAGGATTCTACTGGATTTGGACTTCCTGTCATAAAAACAGCCCTCTGTTTTCTGGCACTCAACTAATTCTGGATCCAATTTGCCAACTTTCATGATTCTCTGAGCTATTAACTTTGCTATCAGTCACCCATGTGGGGCCTTATCAAAAGTATTAGAGGTCTTATCAAGAGTTTTGGAAGAAATAAACCATGGTGGATTATAATCAGGATGCTCATTCTGGAAAATTAAAATATCAGTTTCCAGCTGTGTTGAGATTGAAGATTAAGCAGTACCATCCCTTCGTTGCCTCATTTCTGTTTTCTCTCACTCCCTCACCTACCCCACTGAGCTGCTTTAGCTCTTTATCTTTGCCAAATATTGAAAAAACATTTGTGTTTTTATTACAAAATTAATACAAAATATTGTATCCACTTTACAATACAATAACAGCACTAATATAAAATTTTAAAACAGCCTACTAATCTACTCTACAAACCACCAAAACACACAATAAAATATAGGAAAGAAGGCTCTAGATACTTAAAAATAAAACACAGTATCGTATATTACTAACAATAACCAAGAAAAAAAAGTAAATGAATCATTAAATAAATTTGCATTCAAAATAAAGTTATATCAAGTCATAACAAAACCCGTATTTATACGGGACTCTTCCTCCCGGGAGCCCCCGAACCAACCAGCACCGTCCTCACGGCTAAACAAAAGCCCTAAACACTATGGCCGATATATCTGCGTTGGTGTAGTTCAAAAGGGCTGCCATGTTCTATAAAATAATTCCGTTTTTTGGTGCACCATATTCGTGAAGAATTCCAGTGGGATATATTTCATAATTGTTCTATGCCAATTTGAAAGTCATGGGGGACTTTTGGATACCCAACTTACTAAAATGTTTTTCCTCGCACAAAAGGAAAGGATAGTGAATAGTTTCTTCCCGTATGCATCTAGAGAGGGGAAATTTGGAAAGTGCAAAAGAAGAGACACTGAGTCCAACCCAATCTCCGTTTCCAAACTTTTTGCCAAGGAATTCGCTACGCTGTCCCAATATCTACGAATCTTATGGCATGTCCACAAACAATGAGTGAGAGTACCAACTTCTATTTTACATTTAGGTCACATTAGGGATGCTCCTGCTTTGAACTTTGTAAGTCGCTCTGGTGCCACATGAACCCTATGAGGTATCTTCAATTGAATCGCCTGAGTTCTATTACAGATAGAGATCTTCCTGGCATTTTCCCACATCTCTAAGGAGATTTCCATCCCTAATTCTTGACTCCAAGTTTTAAAAAATTGTTCCATGTCTTTCGATACCTTATTACCAAGCAAGTGGTAGTGAGTACTGACTGAGGGTGCACCCATTGGCCGAAGCACACTCCTTTCCATATCTGATTTGTATAGATTAGTCATTAATGTGGTCTTTTTTGTATGAAATCTCGTACTTGAGAATATCGAAAAAGGTCCTCGCTTTGCAACCCGAACTTCTGACTCAACTTTTCGAAGGACATCATGACCTCCCCATTGAACAGACGTCCCAAACAGAAGATACCTCTGGACTCTCAGATTTTAAATCCAGCATCAGTCAGGCCCGGCTGAAATCCCAATGTTCCCACTATAGGGGTAGAAGGGGAGATTTTTTGTAAATTACCCTCATCATGTCTCATCATTCTCCAAGCTTTGATTGTATTTAATACAATTGGATTTTTACAATGATCCATAATAACTCTCATCTTGTCCCCTCATCAATCTGCTATTTATAAAGATTTTGCTTGGGAGGCCTCCATATCCAACCAGATTGATTGTGGGTCACAGTAGACCCAATCAGCCACGTATGATAACAGAGAACTCAGTTGGTATCTCCTGAAATCCAGAAAATCCAGACCTACCCTTACTTGTGGGAGCTGCAACTTGTCTAATTTAATAAGGGGCTGTGTATGACTCCAAATAAAGGAGCCAAGCCAACCATAGAGCTTACGCAGCCCCTATCCTGGCAACATCAAGGGGAGCATTCTCATAGGGTATAATAGGCGAGGTAGAATATTCATCTTGACCAAAGCTACTCTTCCTAGCCAGGATATCGGGAGATCTTCCTAGCGTTGGAGCTCCTGCCTTGTTTTCTCTAAGTGTGTATAATTAGCTTTATGTAGCTGACCAAATACTGGAGTAATAAAATACCGAAATAAAGAGAGCCTCCCAGTGACCACCGAAAGGGGAAGCGGGATTCATCCGGAAAATTGGATATGCTGGTAAGACTTCCCAGCAGCATGGCCTCTGATTTCATAAAATTAATTTTGTAACCTGAGAACATATCAAATAAGTTATCCAGTTGAATTAGGCGGGGCACTGATGTCAATGGATCATCTAAGAAAAGACAGATGCTCTCCACATAGAGAGTGGTTTTATGCTTACCTAATCCTAACTCCGGGGCCGTTATATTGGGGTCAGTTCATATAGCTTCTGCCAAAGGCTGAATCACTAGTGTAAATAGTAGTGCTGAGAGAAGGTGAGAAGTTACCCTGACTTTGTGAGTAATTATACATATCTATAAGTGGGCTGGCCAATTCGTCTATATATTCTTTATAGAGCTCAGCCTGGAATCCGTCTGCTCCGGGTGCTTTACCGCTCTGGAGTTGCCTTCTTACCTCCTGGACTTCCTGGGTTGTCAGCGGGAGCGTTCAAAAGCGGCACCTGCTCCAAGGTTAGGCCTGAGAGGGCCAGATTTTTTAAAAAGACTCCATCTTCCTCGCTCTATCCTCACAGCCCTCAAACTTTTACAATTCGAAATAGAACTTTCTAAAGGCTGCATTAATCTTTCTAGGATAACAAGTCAGAGTACCAGCATCCCCTCTAATAGACGTATTGGATTGGGGAGCCTTTTTGTTTCTGGCAAGGTATGCTAGATACCTGCCCAGCTTATCACCATATCCAAATAATCTCTGCTTTGCAAATAGTATCTCAAAATCTTATATTCCTCTCCATATATTAAGGCTTTAAGTAATATATACCGTCCGGACTCATCTTTTATCTGGCTTAACATCATGAAGGGAAGATTCTTCTGGATAAGAATGGCCACTCTTCTACCTTTTAAGCTAAAAACTGAAAAGAATACCTGGCCAAATCCACCCTGTTGCAGCTTCGAATGCTCCTTATCAAGTAGATATGTCTCCTGTAGAAGGGCTACATCAACCCTCTCTTTTTTTAAAAACTTGATAATATCTTTTTCCTTTTAATTGGCGAGTGGCTCCCCTTGACATTCCAGGTGCACCATTTAAACGAATGACTAGCCATGCTCGTTCAAGCAAGTCCGAGACCCCCAGAAGGAAGAACCCCACTCAAAAGGCATTGAGTAGAGACCATAAGCAATTCACGCATAAAAACAACTAAATCAAATCAACAGCTAAGAACTACTCCTAAAAAAGATAACATAAGACAAAATTAAAAGGAGGGACTTTCCCCCTTGTCTTAAGGAGGCACTCCTACCTTCCAGTAATCCCACCATAACACCTCCCAGCTGAAGCCATGCCCTTGGCCCAGACATTACAAATTAAGATAAACAATTGCCAATATCTTATAATACAAGAATTAAAGATGGGTGACCAACCCACTCCCTCCTCATTATTTCCTAGGCACTCTTAACAAAAAAAACAACATCAAATATATAAAATTTCAGTCACAGCAAATATTAAGGAACAAAAAACAACTCCGAAACATCCAGGCAGAAGTGAGGACTGCAGATGCTGGAAACCAGAGTTTAGATTAGAGTAGTGCTGGAAAAGCACAGCAGGTCAGGCAGCATCTGAGGAGCAGGAAAGTTGACGTTTCGGGCAAAAGCCCTTCATCAGGAATGGAGGCACGGATCCTCCAGGGTGGAGAGATAAGTTGGGGGGAGGTGCTGGGGAGAAGGTAGCAAAGAGTACAGTAGGTTATTGGGGGTGGGGATGGAGGTGATAGGTCAGAGAGGAGGGTGGGGGAAGGTAGCAAAGAGTACAATAGGTGAATGGGGGTGAGGATGAAGGTGTTAGGTCAGAGAGGAGGGTGGAGCGGATAGGTGGGAAGAGAGATTTTCCTGCTGCTCGGATGCTGCCTGACCTCCTGTGCTTTACCAGCACCACTCTAATCTAAACTCAGACACATGCCCCAACAATCGAATAAACCGAGCAAGTTATACATAAGAGTCAAAAGAAAGAACCCCCCCCCCACACACACACACACACACACTGATCCAAAGTTATACACAGATCCTCCATGACTGAAGTGCAGTGTTGCTGGGTATCGCATAGAATATTGTCTATTTAAATCCCTCAGACACTTCTTTACCTCGTCATACGCCTTCCTCTTGCGAACTACAATTGGAGAGAAGTCCTGGAACAGCATTATTTTAGAACCCTTTTATACCATGGCTTGGGGATCCTTCCCCATGATTCTGCAGACCTCCAGCAGCATGTGTTTATCCCCTGTAGTGCTGAAGTCGAACTAGGACCGGGCAGGGGAGCTGGTGCGACCCCAGCCTGCGCACAGCAACCCGATGGGACCGCTTAATCTGCACCCGGCCCAGCTCAGACTCTAGCTTCAACAGCTGTGGGAATTGTTGCCCCTAAAAATCCATAAGCTGGTCTTCCTCCTCCCATTCAGGAGGCCCAGTAACCAGATATTTTTCTGATGACCTCTGACCTGTCCCATGGAGGATTCAGCAGTGGTCTCAGAGGCCGCAGCATGTTGCTCTGTACCTCCAACACGCTGCCAGAGTTTCTCAATCTATTGGTTCTACAACATGACTGAGATCAACTCCTACCTGGACTGGGTTTCTTCAATCGACATGTCGATGTTCTCTCGGAGCTATCACAAACTCAGTGATCCGGCTCGCATCTGCATGTAAGTCCCCCTCTGTTATTTGGGGGGGTCTGGCTGTTGCGAGCTCAGTGATCCTTTACCTTTGGTCATTTTAAAATGTATCAAACTGCTAAGTTTAATGCAGAATAACCAAAGTTGCTGGGGAAGAGGCTATTTTTCGTAGTTTGGAAAGTGAGGGGAGGATAGGTACCCCATTTTGCCTTGGTCTTGGGCAGAGCTCAACAGACTCAGACCTACTGGTCTTCGCCATCTTAAATCTCTTGCCTAATTTCTTTTATTGTCCTATGACCTGTTTGCCTTTCTGCATCTTGGTAGCATTGCCCTCTTCTCCTTCATTGTGGCATCTATTTGCTGATTTCCCTGTGCCGAGCTGTGAAATAGGCATAGGCACAGAATGGCAGTAGGCCTAGGAAGACAAATAGCAATAAGAAATCTAGGTAAGCATTGGTAGAAATAGACAGACAAGGCCTTGAAAGCACAGCAGGAAGTGGGGATCTGCAGGGAGGACAATGATGGAAGCAGTGGAAAGTGTGCAATTATTGCCTATGGTGGCTTGGCATTAGTGGAAAATGCACAAGAAGGGCCAATTGAGGCTGTAGGCAGAGGAGTGGACCAGTATAGGGAGCAGGCTGAAGTGGAGCATAAAGTAAAATTTCTTTAATTATACAAGAAATGTAGTGTGGGAGCATGCTTCCTCACAAAGTAGAAACATAATTAATGAGACTACCCTTCACATTACCTGGGAAAGAAAGCTTGGACAAACAGTGCCATCTAACATTTGATGCCTGAAGAATGATTATGATGGTTACTCAAGAAAGAAGAATCTATAGGTAACCCTTATTGAAGATAAATGCATATCTGAAAAGAACATTTGTGCAGCTAGTTCCAAGCGTCCTTTCTTCCTTCCATTCAAGCATTGTGCGTTTATGCTTGGGCACGAAGGTTAGTAAGTTTGAGAAATCTGGCATATTTTGCCTACCTTTTCATTGAGAATCTTTGTGTATTGTGAATGGAAATATTAAATGCAGAAGTAAATGGACTGTGCAACATTCAATTGAACCCAGTTGGAGTGCCTTCATGCACAAAGTGTTTACATATCGGAACGTCCTACTTTGTGGCAATTTTATAATCGCATTCTTTATTTTTTAGACAGGACTAATCCTGGGAAATAATAAGTGTTTGCATAGATTGTGCTGTTCTTACACTTGAAATGCCAGAATCCTCTGAAATTTTGTGCGTTGCACGGCAGTAGGAACTCTGTATTTGCACAGCTGATGTAATCTAATTAACATATCCCAAAGTATTAAGGTACTCTTCCCATGCCTTTATGCTTCAGCTTGCCACGGGATCCATTCTAACTTCCCCAGTTAATGTATCTCAACCCTATCATTTTAGTTCTATTTGTACAAGAGCAGTTTGTGGCAAAGTTTAGGCAGGAAATTCAAAGTTGACTAACAAGTCAGTCAATGCTTTATGTAGAATAAGTTTGGCTGAATTTGTGCCTGACGTTTTAAAATCATTTTGTTTTACATAATCGAAAGACAATAATATTTGTACGCTGCTAATAGTTCAATAATTATATTTGTATGCTATATTGGAGATCTTTAAAAGTATTTTGAATTTTGTATTTACAATTTTCCAGCTGCATTACTCTGAATAACTATGGTCAGTTGATTGTATGTGTAAATTGAAACTTTGTTTTTTGTTTTAGGGGTTATTTCAAGAAGTTAATGATCTAAGAGTAAAAGTGGTTGAAATGGAAAGTGAAAAAAATCAGTTTGAAAAGAAACTGAAATCAACCAAGGTGAGAAGATGGATGAAATTTAATTATATTAAATTTAATTCTGTGCTATCGGGGGAAACATTTGAATTGGTTCACCCTGGGGTAGGAAATGTGACTTTTCATTTTAAGACGCAGTCCACCTGCCTCTTTCTCAGGCCCCACCTGCACATAACAGTATTTTCCTTTCCTAGCCATGAACCTCTGTTGATAAGACAGCAAATAACTGTTCCGTGCACTACCAGTACTGGTATAGGTGAGTCCATGATGAGGTGCAAAAAGAAAATCTTGCATGGGTTGTATTTCAAAGATTCTCCACTTCTATGCATTGTAGTTGCTGCATTTTGAAGAATGCCTACTACTTGAGACTGGAAATCCACATTCCCAATCCTTAAATTTGGATTACAAGTATATTTAATGTTTACTAAGGTGTTATATTTACAGGGAGTGGTAGTGGTAATGTCATTGGATTAGTATTACAGAACGCCAGGTTAATGTTCTGGGGTCAAGCTTCAAATCCGATCATAGCAGATGGTAAAATTTGAATTCAATGAAAATTTGGAATAAAAAGCCAGCCTAAGGGTGACTGTCAATTATCATTAAAAGTACATTTGGTTCACTAATGTTGTATAGGGAAGGAAATCTGGCATCCTTACCTGATCTGGCCCATGTGATTCCATACCCACTCCAATGTTGTTGACTCCTAACTGCCCTGTGGGTAATTGAGGATGGGGAATAGATGCTGCCCTAGCCACCAGTGCCTAAATCCTTTGAAATTAAGCAAATAAAAAAAACCTCAGTGTTATCTGTAACATGATAGAGCTATCAGAATCCAAGCCTGTAAATTGCATGTTTATACACAGTGACATTTGCAGATAAAAGGAAATTAATTGAGGCTTATCCTTCCGTCACCTGCACTGGATTATTCCAGTTTTGGAAATGATGGATGGGGTGAGTTTGAATTATCATGTGCTTCCTTTTCTGAAGTCAACACTGGATACTACAAAAGTATAAGCAGTTTTTCCATTTTACTAGCATCTTGTACCTTTAAAATGTTTCTTTGCAAACTTTGAACATTTGAGAGTAACAGTCACTAAATAATTATATGCTAAACAGGAACATGAAGTTGCTGGAAACATTTACAAGACAATTCACAACTATTAATAAGCTTAATTTGGTTGTACTTATTGAATGTGTTATTTATATTGGGTGAACTGTGTGTTTATTTTCCTTTATATATTGGGGTTGTTTTTTTCTGTATGTCATCTAAACCACAAGACAATGAAACTGAACGACTGTTGTGCAGAGTGAGGCTTGTCTTTGTAGGAAATGGGAAAACTTCACTTTAGGTGTCAATGCTCTACTTTGAACTCAGTCAGTTTTTGGGTCCTGTAGTCATTCTGTTTGAGTACAGAATTGCACCATCTGGTGGTGATCATCCTAGTTTCCATAGGTTACTAGGTTATCTTCAGAAATGTCATTGAAGTAACAAACACGCAGAGGATAATATGGAATGAATGATGCGAGACAATTTAGTTGGTCCACATAGATGTTAGTATAGAAATTAACGATATTCTTAGAGGGTTGATTGTACATTAAGGGTTATGGATGTTTTGAGCTTACCAATGTATACTCATTCCAACTGTAGAATCTTTGTGCCTGTGTTCCTGTATGTATCATTGAGTTAGGGCAGGCTTTAAAATTCGGTTTTATGCTGCAATAATTCAGTATCAGTGTGGGTTAAAACCATTTCACACTATTTCTTAATGTCCTCCAATGGCAACATGCACATCATTGAGTAGCATCATGAGTCTAAGGTTTCAACTCCATAACCCTTCTCTGCAATGGGAAGTTTCTTGGCCAAAACTGGATGAGATATAGCTGTTTGTAAGCTGGAATCTGATATGTAAGCAATCTGCTCTTGATTTAAATTACTTTCCCTGCATGTTGATTTGGTGGAAAACATCTTGGCTCTTCAAATGGCATCTATTAGTCCAGGTGAAATCCAGTTTACAAATGTGGAAGGTCAAACCCTAGTGCAGAAAGATGGCTCGTTATTTCTCATCTAATTCCTTGCAAATAGTTGAGTGAGTGCTAATAATACTTTGCTTTATACGCTGGAAAAAAATGTAATCGTTAACTGAAATTAACTTGATATTCGCCAGAAAATTTTTTACCCATGTTAATAAATCCAAGAGTGTTAGTATGTTAACTCTCTAAATAACTTGAAACGGCGGGGAGGTGACATTCTTGTGCTTGAACCTTTGAATGATAACATGCTTGTGTAACTATTTAAAGAATTACAGCTCTGAAAATAGTGGCAAGATGTTTATGAATAGTACTCCTCTGCTACTCTAGCTTTGCCTCTTTCAGCCTCTAGCTTTCTATTTTTGTATTCCTTCATCTCTACCAGTCATTAATGGCTAAGCTCTCTAGCCTGAAAATCAAGGTTGGTCAGATGCAGTACGAGAAGCAGCGAATGGAGCAAAAATCTCAAGCATTAAAGGTGTGGTGGGATTTGGCTTACCGGTAAAACTGTGCTCTAACTTCTGTCTGAACTGTTTCTGTGTGCTAATGTGACCATATACGTGTGTCTGTGAAAAAGATTAATGCAAAAACAAATCATCAATTAAAATAATCTTTGCATGGAATTTTGTTTTCCTCTATCTGTATTTTTGCACAGCTTTGTTTTCTCATAGTATCTCCAGGTTTTCTTTTCCAAAAAAGAAGTAATGTGAGCATATAGTGGCAAATATGGAATTTGCAATCCCTGTTCTGACACCAGTCTTTTCCAGCATGCGTTGCTTTTAATTTGTTACAGTTTATATTTGTAAAGTTTAAACAAAAGCTGGTAGAACTCTTTGTTAAGCTTCACCTGTGATTCTGTCAAACAACTTGCATAATGTCTGTACATTTTTATATTCTTCATGATCTACATTCAATCTGCTTGCATGTATTAGTGTTATTTTCAAAATTATAATAATCTTGCAAAAGTATTTTGATTTTTATGAGTAACCTATACTGGTGGTAAAATGTATTACTACATGAATTAGAACCAGAGATATACAGCATGGAAACAGACCCTTCAGTCCAATGCGTCCATGCTGACCAGATATCCTAAATTAACTTGGTGTCATTTGCCAGCACATGGCCCATATCCATCCTAAACCCTTCCTATTCATATACCCATCCAGATGTCTTTTTGATGTTTTAATTGTACCAGCTTTCCCCACTTCCTCTGGCAGCTCTTCCCATACACACACCATCCTTGGCATGAAAAAGTTGCCCCTTAAGTCCCTTTTAAATCTTTCCAAGGTCATTTAGTTTTAAAATGTACAGCAGATGGATGGCAAGAATTTGTTGACATAAATATTTATTCCTAGATGAATCATCCTCTGTTACAAATTTTTGTTTTACACTATGCATTGTTTTTAAATGAACCATTATGTTGCACAATCTTCTAATTAATCAGGTTTGTCTTTTTCTAAAAGTCAAACTATTATGCTATTAAATGTCAGGCAAGAATTAGTGATCTTTAACACCATCTGTACTTAGGAGTGGGTAATAAATTTTAGCATTGCTTGTGATGCCCATAAATGTCTTTAAAAAGTACAAGGAAGTGTTTAAGAAAACTGAAAGGAAATGTATTTATTTGAGCTATTGCTTGGATACCTTTTAGCTAATACATCTGTATGGATAAAACATAAGAATGTGAATGGAAAAGCGAGGGGTGGGGTGATGGGGACCACCTCTGTTTGTGAGCAGCCAGGCATTGTGCTCTGGACTTAATATTGAGTTTGAAACATTACAGTTGTCTTGATTTAATATTGAGTTCAACACCTTCGGATTGTGAACCCACTCCTATTGTCTCCTTGTCTTTGTTTTACTTGGATTCTCTGTCAGCATGTCCTCCAGTAGGAAATATTAGAAGCTCCAGTTCTATGATCTGGAGAAGCTGGTCAAGGATACAAGCTGGTCAGTGTGCAAACTATATAGCTAAGTTGCACAATAGTTTCTATCAGCATAAGTGAGGGCAGAAACGTTAGAGGGCATGAGTTTGTTGGTGAAAAATTGTTGCGAGAGATTTATTGAAAAGTGAACATTTGGCATATTCTGCCAAACGAATAGCGAAATCAAATACAAGATGTGTCCAAAATACATGAGTGTTCTAATATTGACTGTGTAGTAGTGGATTGCATTGATTTCTTCTCTTGGAGTATTTTTCATTTTGACTTTAAATAATCTGAATTCTTAGTTACTGGGAAAAGTAGTGAATAATAAATTCTCTTACTCAACTGAGTGCATGGTATCAGTACCACAGATATTTTTGAGTTTTGAGTTAACCCTGCTTGACATAAAGTGTAAATCGGTCATATAGTGTAAGCTATAATAGTGTTGGCCAAAATCCACTTCTTAGGAAAAGTATGTATTTGGCATTTGAACCTATATTTCTGCAATATTTGTGTAGCATTATCCTGAGATTTTGATGCAAGTGACCTTCTAAATTTTTATTTTGAAGCAGAAGTGTGGTTAAATGTTAACTCCTAATCAAAGAAATAGTTTATCTAACACTATGATAAAATTCTTGGTTATGTCTAAGGTGGAGAAGAGAGAAACTGAAGAATGACCACCATTAACTTACTCCAATTATATTGCTATCAGCTAATGATGACTGGCATTAAATAAAATACCATCAGAGCCTCTGCTCTGAAATATCCCACTCAGAAGTTGAGAATAATCTTTGAGCAATAGAAATACATTTTCCATCATTAATATTAGTCAAATTCAAGATAAATCTTGTTTGTAGCTTGTGCTATTCATGAACCCATTGTTCCAATGTGAAGAAAAGTTCAGAGTACTTGTAAACCACCTAAAAGATCATAATTATCTATTCCTTTATACATTGCAAATACTGCTTAAGGCATTATACTTTTACTACAATGTAGGATGAGCTGGTGCAACTGAAGGAACAGTTGGAACAGAAAGAAGCTGAGATCAAGAGGCTATGTTCTGAAATGAGTTTCAAAACTGAGATGGATGAAAGTGACAATGGGGCAGGTAAGAGGCATAATTCTATCATGTGTGCAAAAACTTTGCCTTTCTCTAACTTGAATAGAAGATTTTAAAGCCCAGCATGCCACCTTAAATTCATTTGTTTTTGGTGTATGTTTTAATTCAAGCTTGTGATCTGGGTGTCACTGATAACATCCTAATTTTGTTACTTAATATATAGAGGTCTTGTGTAGGGCATGCAGTTCTTGTTCAAACTTTCTTCCTGCCATTTTCCTGATTTTTGGACACTTAAAATTTATCACAGGATACTGGACTGATTTTTTTTCCCATTAAATTTTGCCAACTTTTTATCTGTCTCATCTTTATTTAGTCCATTTAAGTTGATTTTCGAGGTGTTTTGCCCAGTATCCCCAAAGATTTGTGGTTGAGAATTGGCCTTTGGTTACATGTTACCCATGGCAGAAACCTGTGATTTGAATATATATTCTTCTTGAATTGAGACACAACTAGTGACAGAATGTTATAAAGACCTATGTCGTGAAATCATCAAAAATTTGTGCAATAAAAAGAGGCCACTTACCCCATCATCTGCTTGCTGAAAAACTATTGAAACTTGCATAGTTTCTGGATGTAGGTTTGCTAGCTGAGCTGGAAGGTTCATTTTTCATCACCATACTAGGAAACATCATCAGTGAGCCTCCGGATGAAGCACTGGTGGTATGGCACGCTTTTTATTTATGTTTAGTTGTCCTTGGATTGGTGGTGTCATTGCCTGTTCTTTTTCTCAGGGGGTGGTAAATGGGATCCAAGTCAATGTGTTTGTTGATAGAGTTCCAGTTGGAATGCCATGCTTCTAGGAATTCTCGCACGTGTCTCTATTTGGCTTGTCCTAGGATGGATGTCTTGTCCCAGTCGAAGTGATGTCCTTCCTCATCTGTATGTAAAGATACTAGTGAGAGAGGGTCATGTCTTTTTTGTAGCGAGTTGATATTCTTATATCCTGGTGGCTAGTTTTCTGCCTGTTTGTCCAGTAGGTATGTGTTATAGTTCTTGCAAGTTAATTTTGTAAACGACATTGGTTTTGCGTGTTGTCTGTAAAATGACATCACCAAAGGAAATGATGTCACCAATACAAGAAAACCTAAACACATAAATAAAAAGTGGGCCATACTACCAGTGCTTCATCCAGAGGCTCACTGATGTTACCTTGTATGGTGACGAAACATCTGAAAACGAACCTTCCAGCTCAGCGAGCAAACCTAAATCCAGAACCTCAACCTGAGCTACAAATCTTCTCAAAACTCGAGTAGTTTGTTCTGATCTTGCCATGCATAGGGCTCTTCTGCATTTTGGAAATGTTTTCTGTGGTTTCTGAATCAGTTGCAAGTATTCATTGTACATACTGTGGTTTTAAATTTACCCCTTTTTTTTCATAAACTAACGAATTACTTTTTTTCTTGGATCGGCATTACATGACCTGTGTGAATTTCCTGCACAGAGGAAAGTTATAAAAAGAAGCTGAAGGAAAAAAGTAAGGTCTTGGTATCTTGTTTTGTGTATTGATTGCATCCAGGTGCCTGTGGGTGATGCTATGCCACCCAATTGCATCAATTTGCATGCTCGATTAAGAAATTCCCCAAACCCACCTGTTTTCATCTGTAATCCTGAGTTATAACATTGGAGTAAGGTGGAAATTGAGTTGTCCGAAAAGAGTGGATTTATGCACCCTGTACAGATTCTGATTTTTGGAATTTAAATTAAACACTCATTTGTTACAGAAATCCTTACTAAGACCATAGTCCGTATTGGATAGGGTTTAGCAGGAAGGAAAATAAAGAATAATTGCACAAGTATTCTGTTTCTGCCTCATATGATGATGCGTAATGAGACAGCATAAGGTAATGGAGCCCCTAGGGGACAGTGACCATCATATCAAATTTACCCTGCAATTTGAGATAGAGATGCTGGAATTAAATGTAAGAATATTATCCTTTAGTAATGATAATGACAAAGTCATGAGGGAGGAGCTGGCCAGAGTTGACTGCAAGGGAAGCCTAGCAGGGATGACAGTAAAACAACAATGGCAGGAGTTTCTGGGGTAATTCGGGAGGCACAGCAGACATTCATCCCAAGGAGGAAGAAATATATTAAGGGGAGGATGAAGCAACCATGGTTGACAAGGGAAAGTCAGGGACAGCATAACAGCAATAGAAAAATCATACAATGTAATGTAAATTAGTGGAAAGTTAGAAAATTAGTGTAAAGCATTTAAAGACCAGTAAAGGATAACTCAAAGAAATAAGCGCAGAGAAGGTGAAATATGACAGTAAGCTAGCTAGTACTATATAAGAAGATAGCAAGAGTTATTTTAGATATCTAAAAGTTAAGAGGGAGGTAGGAGTGGCAAATGAGGCAGGAGAAGCAGTAATGGGGAACAAAGAAATGGCAGAAGAACTGAATAGGTATTTTGCATACATTTTCACATTGGAAGACACAAGCAGCTGACTAGAATTTGTGTTGGGGACAGAGGTCAATGTAATGGCCATCACTCAGGAGAAGGGAAAACTGAAAGGTCTGAAGGTGGATAAACCACCCAGGTCACAGATATTACAACCTGAAGGCAGTAGCTGAGGGAATGTCGAGACATTGGTGGTGAGCTTTCAGGAATCAAGAGAGTCAGGAAGGATCCCGGAGGACTGAAAAATGGCTAATGTAACTCCTCTGTTTAAGAAGGAATGGAGGCAGAAATAGGAAACTTTGGACTGGTTAGACTGGCCTCAATGGTAAAATTTTGAGTCCAATATTAAGGATGAAATTGCAGAATACTTAGAATCAGCACATTTTTGTCGGAGGGGTTATGTTTGACAAATCTCAGAATTCTTTGAGGAGGTAACAAACAAGTTAGACAGAGGAGAGCCAGTGAAGATCATCTATTATGGATTTCCAGAATGTCTTTGACAAGGTGCCACACAGGAGGCTGCTAAATAAAATAAGACCCCATGATTAGGGCACACGAACAGGATAGAGGACTGGCTGATTGGCAGAAGGCAAAAGGTAGGCACAAAGAGGTCTTTTTCAGGATTGCAGCTGGTGATTATTGGAGTTATAGAGTCATAGAGTCCTACAGCACGGAGACATGCACTTCAGCCCAAACTGGTCCATGCCAAGCAAATCATGTTATCCCTCAGAATCTTCTCACGTAACCTACCTAGCATGGAAGTTAAGCTTACTGGTCTGTAGTTCCCAGATTTTTCTTTGCAGCCTTTGAATAATGGTCCCAACATTTGCTGTCTTCCAGGACCTCACCTGTGGCTAACGATGAAGCAAAAATATCAGCCAGGAACCTAGCAATTTCTTCTCTAGACACTTGCAGGATTCTTTAATAAGTCTGGTCAGGACCAGGAGATTTATCCACCTTCATACATTCTTAAATATCCAACACCACCTCTACTGTGGTATGGACTGTCCACAAGAGATCACCTCTAACTTTCCCAAGTTACCTTATTTTTCTCCATGGTAAACAGAGGAGTAGTATTCATTGAGGACCTCACCCATCTCTTGCGGTTCCACACATATGTCCACACTGGTTCCTTGAGGGGTCCTATTTTCTCTCTAGTTATTCTTTTTGCACAGGGATCAATATTGGGACCACAACTATTCATGTTAAACATTAATAATCTTGATGAAGAAACTGAGGGCTTTGCTAAGTTTGCAGATGACTCAAAGATAGGTGGAAGGATGAGTAGTGTTGAAGAAGTGAGGAGGCAGCAGAAGGACTTGGACTAGGAGAGTGGGCAAAAAAATGTAGCAGGTGGAATACTATAGTGTAAGGCTTTGCATTTTGGTCGGAAGAATAGAGGCAGAAACTAATTCCTAAATAAGGAAAGGCTTCAGAAATCTGAACTGCAAAAGGAATTTGAGAGTCCAAGTTCAGGATTCTCTTAACTTTAACATGCAGATCCAATCGGCAGTTAGGAAGGCAAATGCAGTGTTAGCCTGTATTGGGCTCTGGCAAGACTGCACTTGGAATATTTAGAGCAGTTTTGGGCCCTGTATCTAAGGAATGATGTGCTGGCATTGGAGGAGATTGAGGAAGTTTGCAGGAATGATCCTGGGGTGAAGAGCTTGTCTTATGAGAAGCAGTTGAGGACTCTGGTCTTTTCTTGATACAACTTAGAAGATGAGGGAATATCTCATTGAAACTTGCAGAATACTGAGAAGCCCACATGAGCAAGATTTTTCCCCCAGTAAGAGAGATGATCCCCGTAGAACTAAGATGGGGAAGAATTTCTTCAGCGGAGGTTGGTCAATCTGTGGAACACATTGCCACAGTGGGCTGTGGAGGCCAATTCATTGAGTGTAATTAGAGTCAGAGATATACAGCATGGAAACAAACTTTGGTCCAACTCGTCTACGCTGACTGGATATCCTAAATAAATGTAGGCCCATTTGCCAGCATTTGGCCCTAATCTGCACTCTCTCCAAGATATCTTTGATCCTGGCTCCAGGGAGGCAACACGCCATTCTGATGTCTTGCTGTCAGTCGCAGAATCATCTCTGTGTCTCTAACTAGAGAGTCTCTTAGGACAATCGATTGCTTGGAACCTGGCATCCCACTTGTCACATTAGAACTGGTCTCAATACCAGAAACCTGGCTGTCAGTCAGTGCTACATTCCCCTAAGAGTCCGTCACTCCATTCAATTTCAAAACAGCATACTTGTTTGAGATGGGGATAGCCACAGGAGACTCCTGCACTACCTGCCTTGCTCTCCTATTTTTCTGGAGACCACCCATCTACCTGACCATACCTTTGTTTTATCTCCCTCCCTGCAATTGCCATCCATCGCACCACCTAGCTCCTCATTGCAGCTAACTGCTGCTGCAACCAATCCAAGTAATCGGATAGGATTTGCAACCAAACATGCTTCCTAGAGACATAATCAACTTATGACAGAGGTTCTTGATTGGTAAAGGGATCAAGGGTTACAGGGAGAAGATAGGAGAGTGGGTTTGAGAAGCATATCAGCCATGTTTAAACAGTGGAGCAGACTGGATAAGCCTGTTTATGTTCCTACATCTTATGGTCAGATGCATCCGAAGATAGGAAGGTACTCTATGGGTTCACTGCTAAATAGTAGCAGTTTCCAAATGTGCCTTTTCCAGTGGTTAGTGAGCAATTCATGTAACTCCATGCTAACGGTTACAGATGATTTGTGATTTTGGTTTTGCACTGTTTTGTATTTTAAACACTTGCATGGCTGCTCATTGTACTACACTGCACTGCAATTAACAGGTAACCACCATATGGTACGTTTAGCAAAATTAATAGTGCAATATTTGTTAGTCAACAAAGAAATAGGCAAATTTGCTTATTAACTTTTATCTTGGGGCATTATCTCTCAATTTTGTTCTTATAGTCCTTGATGTTTGCATTCCTTGGCTAGGTGACAACGTTAATGATGGGATCAAAAGTAATGGCTTTGCACTTCTAATATACTTTCAGTTTGGAATGGCTTAAATGGCCTTTTTTCCCTTCAAGGCTTCCTACAATTTTGCGAAGACCAGTTCTGCTAATTTAAGTTGCTGAATGTTGTGAACCAAAATGCCTGGTTTGTGAGATACCCTGGAATAATAGTTTTAAAAATCAATTTCATTTGTATTGATCTAGACTTCTTTCCTTCAGTATTTCATCTTTTAAGCCTCCACTCTCTTTCTCATTTCTCCACTCTCGTTTAGAAAAATAAAACTTTAAGTTTTATATTATGTAAGTGGTAGTTATATATGAGCAAAATATTTATTAATTTTATCTAATTAATAAATTCCAAGGTTTCCTCTAACAGATGAATGCACTGGTCTCCAGTTGCCTGGCTGCATGTCCTTTCCTTTCTTGAGCCAGACTATTGCATCAGCTGTTCCTTATTCCAAATGTATAATTTGGACGTTCCAGCAATATCAAAGCACAATGCTTTATTCATCTCTTGTTTTGTTCATTTTCCGAATTTGTAAAAAAAAGTGCAAAACATTTATGTAATTACTATGCCAAATCCTCATATTCCACAGCTAAACTTCTTTCATCTGTGTTCTCTAAGTGTTCATTTGTATTTTTGTTTATAAACCGCCTTACTATATCTATTGATAGTTTACCTATTGTATATGCTCCCCTTTTCTTTTTGAAGATTTAGTTTAGTTTTAACCTCTTTCTTTAACTATGAAACTTCCTTCAATTGATTTCCTTTACCCAGCTAGGACTAAATATTTTGTGCTGTTCTCAAACTCTGATTTGTGGCAGATTACTTCCAATATAGAACTTGTTTGTTAGCTTTACTTAATTATTTTGGGCTAGACCATCTTATCTTGTAAAAATTTTGCCTTTTTCCAGTCCAGCACCCTCAATTTTGAACTTTTCAGTATCAGTTTCCACTCCTGTGCTGAACCTAACTATGCTAATTTTCATTGTCTCCTCATGAAAAATAAAATGCCCGTATTGGGAGAACAGCGACTTTGAAAATGTGCTGATAGAAATACATAACTACTGTTACAGGATTATGAAATATTTATAGTCCTGCTTCTAAGCTCAAAACACAATTGCATCAAAAATACTTGTAAGTATGTATTTTTGATTTTTTTAGTGCATGAACTCTTGAGCTTTCTTGGTTTTCTTTAATGTCATGTTTAACTTGAGTTCAAAGGCTGAATACAGCACGGCTTTGTTTTCAATAAAGAAATATGAAAACAGTGCTTGAAAGTTGTTTTTTTTTTGCTTTTTGATGAATGCTACTAATAGTGTTCTCAGTGCAATGACCTTGTGTGGCATGGCAGCATGGTATAATAAATATATAAAAATATATACAAGTACCATATTAAATGTCATTCCTGTTGCTTTCAGATCTTGAAGTATATAAAATGAAGAAAGCAGTTGAATCGCTGATGGCAGCAAATGAGGAAAAGGTAGATCCTATGATTTTATTCTGATTTAAATTTTTGAAATAATTGGTAGGATGTGGGTGTCGCTGGTAAGGTCAGGCTTTATTACCCATCCCTATTTAACCCTTCAAAATGTGATTGGTGCTTTGAACTGCTGTAGTCCATGTGGAGATGATGTTCCCACAATGCTGTTGGATAGGGAGATTTCATAACTGTGTGTTGCCTATCCCACCATTATGAAGTTGTACTTTATCTTTTGTATGTATGAAATTTTGGAAGATACTAGCAAACTGGTTCTGAATGAGACCTGAAGTTGACTCATTTTGACATTGGTGTCATCGATCTGTTACAAACTCCTAAGTATTTGATGAAATTACATTATCCAAAGAGGTGTAAAGATAAAAGGAATCTTTAAACCAAACCTGATCATTATCATATTTGAATTAATTTATTTTGACTTCACAATGTTATTATAACAGTTGCAGAAATGCAATTATTTATCTAAATCAACTGGCATAGTGTTTTTAATGACAGTGAACCATGGAGGTGCCTTTGTCTGTATTCTGTAACACAGAATTATGGCAGTTTGCACTTGGCTAAAGGAGGAAGTCTCAGAATTCATGATTTCTGAAGTTTGCACATTTCCCTGATGTCTGCTAATATGAAGTTCTGTTGGTGTTAGCTCTAAGCTGAAAATGTTGAAATGTTTTTGCATATACTGCTTCTGAGTATATTTCCTTTTTGAAGGATCGAAAGATAGAAGAATTGCGACAGTCCTTGAATAGGTATAAGAAGGTGCAGGATATGGTGATGTCAGTGGCTCATAAGAAAGGTGGGATATTATGTTCTGTTGAATCTGCAACCAGCAAGTTGCATTTAAAATATTTGGTTAAATCAACCTTTTGCTCCAACTGTTTGGATAGTGAGGTAACTATATATTTTTTAAATCCTGCAACAATGAACTTGTAAAGTTTTTAAAAAATCATTCGGTAAAGCTTAAGCTTTTTTTCTCCATCCACAATCTGGTGGTACTGTAATATACGCAAGTATGTATGGATTCGCACTTATGACTGCTGTGTAATGTGACTGAGATCACAAGATATTACATGCATTTGAAGGTCTTTCCTTTTTCACTCTTGGGTCTTACCCCAGTTTACTTCTCATAGGGTTAGTAGCAAAGCATTGACATCTGGACGTTTGCCTCAGTTCTGAACTTATGTGGGAATATTAAAATGTGAGAGCTTATTTTTTGGAAGTTTTCAATTCAAAAAGGCACATTGCTCATCTTAATTTTTTTTAAAGATGTAGGATGCAAATTTGGGGCGACACGATGGCTCAATGGTTAGCACTGCTGCTTCACAGCGCAAGGGACCTGGGTTCGATTCCAGCCTCTGGTGATTGTCTGTGTGGACTTTGCATGATCTCCCGGTGTCTGCATGGGTTTCCTCTGACTGCTCCAGTTTTCTGCCCACAAACCAAAGATGTATAGATTAGGTGAATTGGCTATGCTAAATTGCCCACGGTGTTCAGGGATGTGTAGGTTAGGGTAAATGTAGAATAATAGGGTAGAGGTGAGATACTCTTTGGAGGGTCAGTGTGGACTTGTTAGGCCAAATGGCCTGTTTCCACACTATAGGGATCTATTCTATGAATTTATTATGGAACAGAAAAGAGTAGATTTGAGGGCAATATTTTTACTTTTGTTTTCTGGTATTGATTTCATATACCATGTACATGAATAACCCTACACAGCGTCAGTTGAACAGACTATGTAGGCTGGGCGGAGAAGGCTCATGAGATGATCATGTAGGTCTACAGAAAGAAAAAAGCTATTTCGCCCATAAGTCTGCATTTGTCAAAAACTGTTCTAATCCCATATTATTTGGTGCGTAGCCTTATATGCCTTGACATTGCAGGTGCACATCCAAATACTTTCAAAATGTTATGTGGGTTTCTGCATCCTCCATCCTTAGTGTTTTCCAAATTCCCAGCACCCTCTAGATGAAAAAGATTTTCCTCACTTCTCTAAATTTCCTGTCCCTTGCCTTAAATCAAAGCTCCCACCATGGTTGATCCCTCACCAAGGAGAAAGAATTCCTCTGCCTATCCTATATATGGCCCTTCTTCATCTCCTCCCATAACGCAACCCCCACCCCCCAAAACACCTCCAATCATCACAACCCAAACTTTCCAGCCCAAGCGCCATCCTGGTGAATGCCCCCCATACCCCCTCAGTGCAGTCACATCCCCCTGTAATGTGCATTCCAAAACTGCAGACAGTACCCTAGCTGTGGCCTGATCAACATTTTATACTGATCCATCAAAACCTCCCTGCTAAGCCTTGGCTAATATAGGCAAATACAGGTCGTTCTGCAATAACGCATTTTGTCAATGCGAATTCGCTATTACATGATTGATAAACTGGAGATGCTGTTTCTAAAGCACAAACTTTTATAACATGTGTTGGCTGTAATGCAATTACATTGCCAACACTTTAAGCACTGTTCCTAAAGCCTGATTTTTCTATAATGCAGGGTTGTGCGAGAACATAACTATCATGATATAGAAGAACCGACTGTATCCCTTATGCTTTAACTACTTTATTTACTTGTCCTGCAATGTTAATGGACCATTAGACATGAGCACCAAGGTCTCTCTGATCCTCAATGCTTCCCAAAGTCCGACCGTTCAACATGTATTCCTTGCCTTTTGTCCTACCCAAATGCTTCACTATAAACCTATCAGGATGGAGTTCTATTTGCGACTGATCAGATAACTGGCCACTGTCTGTCTATATCCTGCAGTAATCAAGGCTATCTTCCTATTTTCCGTCCCACCAATTTTTGTATCATCCGTGCACTTACTGGTCAACCCTCCTACATTCAAGTCTAAATTACATACATACATACTGTAGTCAGCAAGGCCCGAGACACTGATTCCTGCGGAATTACACCGGACACAGGCTTCTAGTCACAAAGCCACCCCTTGACTATGATTGTCTGCTTTCTGCCTCTTAGCCAATTCTCGATCCACTTTACCAACTTGCCTTGGATCCCATGGGCTTTTATCTCTGCCATCAGTCTCCCATGCAGGATGTAATCAAAACCTGCTGAAGACCAAGTAGACTGTCTTTTTGTGCTCTTGAATGTGCGACCAATCTTTCACCTGTGTACCCTCAGCAGATGTTCTTATGGAGGCTTTGAGAAGAGGGTAGAGGATAATATCCTGAATGTTGGCTGAAGATTGTATCTTGTTTCCTTTTACCCTAACCCTTAAAAAAAAAACACTGAAAAGAAATGCATGATATTGAGCCCATTTATCTTTTTCCAGACACAGGTTTGAACAGGGGGAGGGGGTGGAGTTGAGATGGAGAAGAATTCCAGATTCCCACTACTGTGTGGAGAAAAGTGCTTCCCAATTTCATTCCTGAAGAGCTTAATTGTTATTTAAATACTTTGCTCTCTTGTTTTAGATTCTCTCATCAGAAACAAATTTCCTTGTACCTATCTTTGCATTTACTCATTTATTCGCTTTGATTAGAACACTTTTCAAAGTTCTAAAATCAAGAAGGCACAAATCATGTTCATGCATGATTTGTGACCTCTCCTCATAATTTAACTCCATCATTCTGTTGAGCCTGTACTGTATTGCTGACAAGGTCTTGTATCATTCTTCCGTAAAATTGAGTATATAACTCAGATGCGGTCTGACCAAGGCTGTGGGCATTTAGTACGTAATTTCCTTACTTTAGATTCTACTGTCCCTCCTGAAGTACCATTAGTCGTTGGTTCACTTTTGATGATTGCATACAAATTTTTAGTGATTTGCATATGTAAGCTTGTCTTTTCACCACCTTAGCAGTCATAGAAATGTATAGCATTGAAACAGACCCTTTGGTCCAACTTGTCCATGCTAAGTAGATAATCTAGTTGCATTTTCCAGCACTTGGCCCATATCCCTCTAACCCCATCCTATTCATATACCATCCAGATGCCTTTTAAATGGTGTAAATGTACCAGCCTCGTCCACTTCCTTGGGCAGCTCATTCCATATGTACACCACATTCTGCATGGAAAAAGTTGCACCTTAAATCCCTTTTAAATCTTTCCACTCTGACCTTAAACCTGTGGCCTCTAGTTTTGGATTCCCCCTTGCTGGGGAAAATACCTTGTCTATTTACCCTATCCACGCACCTCATGATTCAATAAACCTCTAAGATAACCCAGAAGCCTCTGCTGCTTAAGGGAAAATAGCCCTAGTGTATTCAGCCCCTCCCTATAGCTCAAACTCTCCAACCCTGGCAATATCATTGTAAATCTTTTCTGAACTCTCTCAAGTTGCGCATCATCTTTTCTTTAGCATGCAGTATTCCAGCAGTGGCCTACCTAATGTCCTTTACAGCTGCAACATGACCTCCTAACTCATACACTCAATGCACTGATCAATAAAGGCAAACGCACCAAATGGTACCTTCACTGTCCTGTGTACATGCGACTGCACTTTGAAGGAGCTATGAATGTGCACCCAAGATTTCTTTGTTCAGCAACAGTCACCAGGATCTTACCATTATGTGTATAAATCCTGCCCTGATTTGCTGTACCAAATGTAGTGCCTCAAATTTATCTAAATTAAATTCCATCTGCCATTCCTCGGCCCATCTGATTCAAGGTCCCATTATACTCTGAGATAACCTTCACTGTCCACTACACCACCAATTTTGGTGTTATCTGCAAACATACTAACCATACCTCCTATATTCACATCCAAATCATGTATATAAATGACAAAAAGCAGTGGATCCAGCACCAATCCTCGTGGCATACTGCTGGTCACAGGTCTCCAGTCCAAAATGCAGCCCTCCACTACCACCCTCTGACTTTCTACCTTTGAGCCAGTTGTGTATCCAAATGGCTAATTGTCCCTGTATTCAGTGTGATCTAACCTTGTTAGCCAGTCTACAATGCAGAACCTTGTCAAACGCCTTACTGAAGTCCATATCGACCACGCCCACTGCTATGCCTCCCTTCGGTCCACTTCGTCACTTCAAAAAAGTCATGTGTGACACAAGATTGACCATGCGTGAAGCCATGTTGACTATCAATGATCAGCCATTGTCTTTCCAAATACATATAAATCCTGTCCCTCAGAATCCCCTCCATCAACTTGTCCACTGCTAATATCAGCCCCACTGGTCTATAGATCCCAGGCTTTTCCTTAACATTTTCCTTAAACAATGGCACCACATTAGTCAACCTTCAGTCTTCTGGCACCTCACCTGTGTCTATTGGCATTAACTCTATTCTCTTGCCTACCTTTAACTGAGCCAGGAGCTAGTTTGAAGCTGTGCTACCCGTACATTGATGCATAAATGCACATGGTTCTGCAATCATTAAATTCAAAGTGAAACATTAAGAATATTTTTCTTCATTGGAATACAGGGAGAACTAGCCATTTGGATACAGAATTGGTTCAAAGGTAGAAGACAGAGGGTGGTGGTGGAGGGTTGTTTTTCAGATTGGAGGCCTGTGATCAGTGGAGTGCCAAAAGGATCGGTGCTGGGCCCTCTACTTTTTGTCATTTACATAAATGATTTGGATGTGAGCATAAGAGGAACAGTTAGTAAGTTTTCAGATGACACCAAAATTGGAGGTGTAGTGGACAGCGAAGAGGGTTACCTCCGATTACAACAGGATCTTGACCAGATGGGCCAATGGGCTGAGAAGTGGCAGATGGAGTTTAATTCAGATAAATGCAAGGTGCTGCATTTTGGGAAAGCAAGTATTAGCAGGACTTATACACTTAATGGTAAGGTCCTAGGGAGTGTTGCTGAACAAAGAGACCTGTGAATGCACGTTCATAGCTCCTTGAAAGTGGAGTCGCAGGTAGATAGGATAGTTAAGAAGGCGTTTGGTATGCTTTTCTTTATTGTTCAGAGTATTGAGTACAGGAGTTGGGAGGTCATGTTGCAGCTGTACGGGATATTGGTTAGGTCACTGTTGGAATATTGCGTGCAATTCTGGTCTCCTTCCTATCAGAAAGATGTTGTGAAACTTGAAAGGGTTCAGAAAAGATTTACAAGGATGTTGCCAGGTTGGAGGATTTGAGCTATAGGGAGAGGCTGATCAGGCTGGGGCTGTTTTCCCTGGAGAGTCGGAGGCTTAGGGGTGACCTTATAGAAGTTTACAAAATTATGAGGGGCATGGATAGGATAAATAGACAAAGTCTTTCCCCTGAGATTGGGGAGTCCAGAACTAGAGGGCATAAGTTTAGGGTGAGAGGGAAAAGATATAAAAGAGACCTACGGGGCAACTTTTTCACACAGAGGGTGGTATGTGTATAGAATGAGCTGCCAGAGGAAGTGGTGGAGGCTGGTTCAGTTGCAACATTTAAGAGGCATTTGGATGAGTATATGAATAGGAGGGATTTGTGCCAGATGCTGGCAGGTGGGACTAGATTGGGTTGGGATATCTGGTCGGCATGGATGGGTTGGACCGAAGGGTTTGTTTCCATGCTGTGCATCTCTAAGACTCTAAGTAAAAATGATTTTTAAAAAATAGTGTAAATGAAGAAATTTGTGTTTCACTTAAAAATACGGGGATTAAAACAGTTCGGAGAATTTTGTAATTTTGACACTGCTGAATAATCTGCATCTTTTCCAAATATAAATACGTTTATTTATTACTGCTAACTATACCAACTGTTGTAAATAATAAAAGATGTGGAATCCAAACTAAGAATGATGGTGATGTTTTTTCCAATGTGAAAAACCATTATTATATGGCACCAAAAATGAAAGAAAAGTTAACATTTCTTTCCAAACTGATTGTGCTGCTATAGTGAAAGAAGGTGACAGTGATGAAAGCCTGAATGGGGGATCTGCTGGAGTTAACATCAGTGAAACCTTGGAAATGGAATTGCGTTCTCCAACTACACCAAACCCAGCAGCAGAGGGGGTGCCAGCAGCAGTAAGTTAATTGTTTCAGATTGGAGCATAACTATGACATTCTTCAGATTCATTTTCCTTTAATGGGTCTTGGTGAAGTAGTGTGGATTTAAAATGAGAATTGTCACCAGAATCTCTCCTAGAGTATGTGTTTGTGGAATGGCAGGACACCAGGAATTGTGAAACAGCAGCTTACAACGAACCTTCCAAGAGTACTTGAACTAATGAATATAGCAGAGAAAAACAATGTAAGATGTCACTCTGTGATGTGGAATTTGTAAATTTGCTGTGTTTCTATATTTGATGCAATAATAGTACCACATTCTCATCCATGTACCAAGTTTACAGCAAGTGCATTGTCAGTGACATCTCATTCGGATGGATGTTGACTACACTGTTGTTTTATCACTGTTAGTGATAAACTATTTTGTTAGTGAAGGTAAAATATTGTCTCCATGTTGCTTTCAGATGATGGTTAAGTGCTGTAACCAGTGATAAATGAGTGCATAAAGGGGCTTCTGCAAGTTAGATGAAGAGCAGATGTAATTCCTTGTAATTGTAAGCAGGTGAACTTGGAGAGAAGACATGAGATGATAGATTACAAGCAGATATGGTAAAGTGAAATCCATGTCAATTTGAAAGGACTGTTGAGATTTGGTAGTAAAAAGATGGAGGATATTTTGTTCTTAAATGTTCTTGTTCTTGAACATAGTTTTGAAAGAGTATATTGGATAGCACATGTGGTCGCTTTCTACTCAGATTTCGCACTTGTGCGTTAATAAACTGAATAGAAGTAACTACCAAAATTCCCATGTGCTTTTCCAACCCTATTTTAGTATAATGATAGTTGGATTCTTCAGTATTTGGGGAAAAAAAGTGTTTTACTTCCAACCAAGTTCCCTTACGCCACAGAAATTTAAATTTAAAATTTACTGTATTTGTGTAATAAAGAAATCATGGCATCAAATGTATAGGAGCTAAGTGTGTGTTTCTGGAGTATAGAGTCATAGAGATGTACAGCACGGGAACAGACCCTTTGGTCCAACTCGTCCATGACGACCAGCCATCCCAACCTAATCTGGTCCAGTTTGCCAGCACTTGGTCCATATTCCTCTAAACCCTTCCAATTCATATAGCCATCCAAATGCTTTCTAAATGTTGTAATTGTATCAGCCTCCACCACTTCCACTGGCAGCTCATTCCATTAATGTATCAATGTCTGCATGAAAAGGTTGCTGCTTAGGTCCCTTTTATATCTTTCCCCTCTCGCCCTAAACCCATGCTCTCTAGTTCTGGACACCCCGACCCCAAGGAAAAGACTTTGTCTATTTATCCTGTCTATGCTCCTCATGATTTTATAAACCTCTATAAGGTCACCCCTCAGCCTTCAATGCTTCAGGGAAAACAGCCCCAGCCTATTCAGCCTCCTCTTATAGTTCTAATCCTCCAACCCTGGCAACATCCTTGTAAATCTTTTCTGAACCCTTTCAAGTTTCACAATATTCTTCCAATAGGAAGAAGAACAGAATTGCATGCAATACTCCAAAAGTGGCCTAACCAATGTCCTGTACTGCTGCAACATGACCTCCCAACTCCTGTATTCAGTGCTCTGACCAGTAAAGGAAAGCATACTAAATGCCGCCTTCACTATCCTATCTACCTGCGACTCCGCTTTCAAGGAGCTATGAACCTGCACTCCAAGGTCTCTTTGATCAGCAACACTCCCTAGGACCTTACCATTAAGTGTATAAGTCCTGCTAAGATTTGCTTTCCCAAAATGCAGCAACTCGCATTTATCTAGGTTAAATTAGATTCCCTACAGTGTGGAAACAGGCCCTTCAGCCCAACAGGTCCACACCGACCATCCGAAGAGCAACCCACCCAGACCCATTTCCCTCTGACTAATGCACCTAACACTATGGGCAATTTTAGCATGGTGAATTCACCTGCCCTGCACATCTTTCGACTGTGGGAGAAAACAGGAGCACCGAGAGGAAACCCACGCAGACACAGGGAGAATGTGTAAACTCCACACAGAGAGTTGCCCGAGGCTGGAATTGAACCTGGGACCCTAGTGCTGTGAGGCAGCAGTGCTAACCATTGAGCCACCGTGCCACCCCAATCTAAATTAAACTTGTTCTGCCTCACCCAGCCCATTGGCCCATCTGATCATGGTCCCATTGTAATCTGAGGTAACCTTCTTCATTGTCCACTACACAGTGGCACGGTGGTTAGCACTGCTGCCTCACAGTGCCAGAGGCCCGGGTTCAATTCCCGCCTCAGGCAATTGTCTGTGTGGAGTTTGCACATTCTCCCTGTGTCTGCGTGGGTTTCCTCCGGGTGCTCCGGTTTCCTCCCACAGTCAAAAGATGTGCAGGTTAAGTGAATTGGCCATTGTAAATTGTCCGTACTATTAGGTGAAGGGGTAAATGTAGGGGAATGGGTCTGGGTGGGTTGCTTTTTGGAGGGTCAATGTGGACTTGTTGGGCCGAAGGGCCTGTTTCCGCACTGTAAGTAATCTAAAACCTCCTATTTTGGTGTCATCTGCAAACTTACTAACTATACCTCCTATGTTCATATCCAAATCATTTATATAAATGATGAAAAGTCGTGGACCCAGCACCAATCCTTGTGACACTCCAGTGGTCACAGGCCCTCCATCATTACCCTCTATCTTCTACCTTCGAGTCAGTTCTGTATCCAAAAGGGCTAGTTCTCCCTGTATTCCGTGAAATCTAACTTTGCTAACCTGTCTCCTGTGAGAAACCTTGTTGAATACCATACTGAAGTCCATATAGATCACATCTACCGCTCTGCCCTCATCGATCCTCTTTGTTACTTCTTCAAAAAACTCAATCAAGTTTGTGAGACATGATTTCCCATGATTTTCCAGGTTGACTATCCCCAATCAGTGCTTGCCTTTCCAAATACGTGTAAATCCTGCTCAGGATTCCCTCCAACAACTTGCCCACCACCAACATCAGGCTCACTGGTCTATAGTTCCCTGGCTTGTCCTTACCACCTTTTTTACATAATGGTACCACATTAGCCAACCTCCAGTCTTCTGGCACTTCACCTGTGATTATTGATGATGCAAATATCTCAGCAAGAGGACCAGCAATCGCTTCCCTAACTTCACACAGAGTTCGAGGGTGTACCGATCAGGTCCTGGGGATTTATTCTTTATGCATTTCATAACATCCAGCACTACTTCCTCTGTAATATGGACATTTTTCAAGATGTCACCATCTATTTCCCTATATTCTATACCTTCCATGTCCTTCTCCACAGTAAACACTGATGCTAATTCTCTTTCATGTTATAGCATTTCCAGCATGGAAATAGGCACTTCACCATGTTTATGCTGACCAACAAAAACCAAACCACACTAATCCCATTTACCCACAACTTGGTTCATAGCCTACTATGCCCCAGTATTTTAAGTACTACTTAAACGTTGCAAGACTACCTGCCTCCACCATCCTCTCAAGCAGCATGATCCATATATTTACCACTCACTGGGTAAATAAAAATGTTGTCTGATCTCCTTGAAATCACTTGCCTCTCATCTTAAACATATGCCCTATGGTCTTTAGACACATCTGTGGGTAAGAGATTCTCACAATCAGCTCTGTCTGTGTGTCTCATAATTTTGATTATCTCAATTAGGTTCCCCCCTTGGCCTTCTCTGACCAAAGGAAAACAAACCCAACCTCTTTGGTGCAATTGCAACATTTAAGAGGCACTTGGATGGGTATATGAATAGGAAGGGTTTGGAGGGATATGGGCCGGGTGCTGGCAGATGGGACTAGATTGGGTTGGGATATCTGGTTGGCATGGACAGGTTGGACCGAAGGATCTGTTTCCATGCTGTACATCTCTATGACTCTTCTCATAACTGAGATGCTTCATTCCAGACAAAATCTGAGTGAATCTCCTCCCCACCCTCTCCAGTGCAATAATGTCCTTCCTCTAGTGTGGGGACCAGAGCTGCACACAGCATTCCTTCTATGGCCAAACCAATGTTTTAGAAATATGACTTGTAATAGTACTTCCTTGCTCCTATATTCTACACCCCAGTTAATGAAGGCAAGCAGCCCATATGCCACCTTCACCACCCTGCCTATCTTTGACACCATTTGGGATCTATGAACTTGTGCACTGAAGTCCCCTTGTTCTTCTCTACTCCCTCGTGACCTTCCATTCATTGTGCGCCTCCTTCCCTTAGTAGACCTCCCAAAATGCATCATCTCGCACTTATCGGGATTAAATTCCATCTGCCATTGCTCTGTCCAATTCACCAGCTAATCAATATCAGATTGCAGTCTGAGATCATCCTCTTCACTAAAGCAGCACCACCAATTTACATGTCATCTGCAAACTTAGTAATTAACGTTTCTACATTCATATCTAAGTCATTAATGTAGATAACAAGCAACAAGGGTCTAGGCACTGATTCCTACGGTATACTGTTTGTCACAAACTTCTTAGTCACAGGCTTCCAATTCCAAAACGAACCCTGTACCATTAGCCTTTGCTCCTTCTCTTTGTAAGCCAATTTTGGATCAGGTTTGCCAACTTGCCTTTGATCCTATAGGTTCTATCCTTTTGGACCAGCATTCTGTTTGGAACCTTGACAAAGGCATTACTGAAGTGCATGTAAATCTCATCAACTGCACTACCCTCATCAATATATTTATTAACCTTTTCAAAACCTGAATTAAATTAGACAGGGTCTCCCTCTAACAAATCTCTGACTATCCCTGATCAATCCCAGTCTTTCCAAGTACTGATTAATCCTGTTCTTAACAATGTTTTCTAATAATTTCCCTACCACTGACATTCTGTCATTTCCTGGCCTATCCCTGCTGCTGTCCTTGAACAAAGGAATGTCATGGAGCAAAGGACAGCACAATAGCTGTATGGTTAGCACTGCTGCCTCATAGCACCTGAAACCCGAGTTTGATTCCAGCCTCTGGCGACTACCTGTGTGAGTTTTGCACATTATCCGAGTCCGCCTTGGTTTGCCCTGGTTTCCTCCCACGGTCCAAAGATGTGCAAGTTAAGTAGATTGGCGGTGATAAATTGTCCAGGGGTGGATTAACCATGATGATATGTGGGATTACTGAGATAAGGTGTGGGGCTAGGACTGGGTGGTTTGCATTTGGGAGGGTTGGTATGGACTCTGTTGGCAGCATGACCTCTTTCCACTTAATTCTGAAGTCATCTGGCACCTCGACTATTGCCAGCGAAGTGTTAAATATATCTGTCAAGGTTCATAGCCTGGGATGCATCTTATCAGGCCCACATGATTTATGTACCTGTACACCTGCTAAAACATCTAATACCACCTTATTACTAATCTAGAACTAATCTTTATGTTCTAGAACCTCATCATCCCAATTGAAATCTCCAGTGATGAAGTATTTATCCCCTGTAATTAGAGATGAGAAGTATTCATTTCACATCCACTTGCTCCATGCGTAGATTGCCCGTTTGGTTTCTAATAGGTCACCCTCTTTATCTAGTAATCGTCTCACTCTTACTATACTTATAAAAAGTGTTGGGGATTTCCTCGATCCAATCTGCCAATGATATTTTGTGGCCCCTCTGTGCCCTACTGATTCCCTTTATAAGCAATGCCTACACACACTATACTTTGGGCCTCCACTGTTTGAATGTGCTGTACCTACGATTCCTCTGTTTTCTTTATCAAACTCTCTATCCCTTGACATCCAGGGTTCCTTGGACTTGGGACTGTATCCCTTCACTCTTAGAGGATCACACTGGAATACTTCTGGTTCTCAGAAGCTTTGAGTAAGATTTGATGGAAAATCTGCAGGTTAAGATCACTCTACTGAATTTCCTGCATTGGTGTATTATTTGGGTAAAAAGCTGATTTTAAGGACTACTGCTGAGTTTTTAATGTTCACATACACAAACAAAAACTTCATCAGAGGCCACCAGACTTGGAACATTTCTCTCTGTAGATGCTGCCAGACTTGAGTTTCACCAGCAATTTAGTTTTGTTTGGATTTCTAGCAACCAACTTTGTTTGTTTTTATTTTGTTAAAAGAATGCAGTGGCTGAAAAGCATAATTTGCTAATTTTGTTTTAGGAGCCAGTTGAAATCCACACTAGCATCCTTCAAGTGCCAATTCCCGTAGTGTCATCTACTCCTAAGACTCATGCTCCACAGGTAGATAAGAAGATGGACCCTGATGTTGAAGCAGCATCTGATGTTGGGTAAATCACACTTTTGCTTTTTTGCCTAACTTTCGAAGGTTAGATGTAACTGTGAGGCTTTAAAGACTGTGATTGACATCCTGTATTGTATGAAGATGTGATGTATTTAAATATCTAGCAAATAAAATAATTGCCCAGATTTTCCTGTGTCCAACTGGGATGGAAGTTTTACCTGAGGACTCTGCGGAATCCCCATTATAGCTGACTGCAAAGGAATTGGCCTAGAAATTGAAGATTCTGCTGGACCGTCTCTTCCACCCACTCCAGCTTAAACCTAAATCACTGTGTCATTTACCTTGCCACTTAGCACCCTACTGCCTTCTTACATGTTTCCCTACCCAGCTTGCATCCTGCCACCTACTCCGCTGTCACCCTACCCACCAGGTAACTCGCCCCTTGCCCCTGCCCTCCTGGCACCTTCCCAATCTGCCCCAGCACCCTAACATCTTTCTTAACTTGTGTATTTGATCCTGACAGCTACTGCCAAATACTTTTAGTTGTCAGAATGCAGCAGCTGACTTCAATGAGAAGGAGGGTATGGGTTGGTTTTTCTCTGGTAATTCTGCAGTATGAAAAAGCTGTCAGAATGGAAAAACTCCACAGTTCTGAAAGAGCCCTGGACAGAATCTCCTCCAGAAACGTGGAGCTCCCTCCTCTTCTAAAAAAGAAAAGACTCGGAGCTAATAAAACTTTATTTAGATACTTGATTAGCTAATATATGATACTTTTTTCTAAGAGTGTACATATTTGTACAATATAACTTGGTGTAAATTTACATTTTACTACAGTGAAATACAGCCAAGTGACATCTCTTCATTAATTGAAGAAACTGTCATATGTGACAGTCCTATGTAAGTATAATGCAAATACAAGATCATTTCACATCAGTCTGTTAATAATTGTTATAAAGACATGTTATACGTTACATGAAAAATCAGATTGCACCGTTGTTTCAAACTGTCTACCTACCTGATGAGAAGCATATGGGGAGGTAATATACTGTTATATTTTTGTTTATTAGCAGGACATCTGAGGTCTTTTATTTTTAGAAGGTGTATTTATTTAAGAAAAATTGTATAATGCTGTACTCAAAGCACATTCTGGTCTTGCCCTCTAAAATGTAGGAAAATTATAGTATGAAATGGTCACATCACAGAGAGCTGCCAGTCAGCCGCAGCAAGTCTATGTCAACTCTCTGCAAAACCGCTTTTGCTAGTTCCACTCCCCTGCCCTTTCCTGATAATCTTGTGCCTTTTTTCCCTCTTCAGGTACTTATTCTGTTTCCTTTAGACATTCACAATTGAATCTGCCTCCACTGCACTCTGAAGCAGTGCACTCTCTATATCATAACCACGAGATTCTTTCATTGCTCTCCTCTGGTTCCTGACCCCTCTTCAACTGAATCAATTTTTGCTTGTTCCTAAAAATTCTAAGGAGACCTTTTCTAGCTGCCTCAGATTTTGAAGAATAAACGGGGCAAAAGGGTTAAGATTTGATAGGAATCGTTGGCAAGTGTGAAAGGACAAGATTTATAGTCATTGACATCCTGAAGTCTGAAAGTGTGCTGGAGGCAGGTTTTGTCATGAATTTCAAAAAAATTGAATTGAATTATCCTCTAAATAGAAAAACTGCAGAGCTTTGGTGGGGGGGGTGGGGGTGGAAGGAGGGGGTAGTAATGGTGAGGTGAGCAGCAGAGGAGTGGGATGTCACTGCAACAGTTTCTCAAGATAGTGTCCTCAGCCCAGCCATCTTAGCTGCTTCATTAATGACCTTCCTTCCAGCATCAGATCAGAAGTGAGGATATTTGTCCATAATTCTACAATTTTCAGCTCCATTCACAACTCCATAGAGTACTAAAGGAATGTGTGTATTCAATAAAAGATCTGAATGATGTCCAGGTTTCAGCTAGTACGTGACTTGCAACATGCCAGTCTGTGACCATCTCCAACAAAAGAAAATCTAGCCATCGCACCTTGATTGATAAGTGACATTACTATCACCGAATCCCCACTGTCACTATCTTAAATGTTAACATTGACAAGGAACTGAACTGCACCTGCCACATAAATACAGTGACTACAGAAGCATATTAAGACTAGTAGTTCTATGATGAGTAACTCACCACCTGTCTCCCCACAAACAGGTGCAAGTCAGGAGAGTGGCTTGAATGAATGGAGCTCCAACAGCACCAGAACCTGTCAAGTCAAAGCAGCCTGCTTGGTTGGCGTCCCATTCACCTCCTTTGTCAACCATCCCCTTCACCAAAGTCATACTATGGCAATGAAATGCGCCATCTAGAAAATGCATTGAAGTAACTCACCAAGGCTCCTTCAGTAGCACCTTCCAAACTCATAAGCTCCATCATTTAGGTGCACGGGGACAATACAACCTGCAAGTTCCCTTCTGATGTGCATTTGATTCTAACTAGGAACTATATTGTCATTCTTTAATCATCACGGCATTGAAATCTTGGAACTGCCTAATAATATTGAGTGTCTCTACATTTCAATGACTGCAGCAGTTCAAGGTGGAAGCTAACCATCACCACCTCCAAAGCAATTAGGAATGCTCAATAAATGCTGACTGAACCAGTGATGCTCATGTCTCATGAACAAATAATCTTCTGCAGAGGATCAACATGGTGCAATAGTCTGAATAACCTGTGCTGTTACCATTCTATGATTCTCAAGCCTCCTCTCAATTTCTTCTAACAATATCCAAGCCCAGCTTCTGCAATCCAGCAGTGTGACTATAGTTCCTCATCTGTGTAACCGTTCTTTCAAAACTTCCAGTATGCTACCTAATACCTTTGTATCCTTCCTAAGCTGTAGTGCCAAGAATTGAATGTAGTAGTGTAGTAGCGGAAGAACCACTGTTTTTTAAAGATCTTCATAACTTCCTTGTCTTTGTATTCTATAGATTTATTTTTGACACAAGGATACCTTATCATTCATCATCTTGATCTGAACCTGCCACTTTCAATTATTTTCGTACATGTATGCTGATGTCCCTTTTTTATGCATGATTTAGAATTAAAACTTGTGGTTTTTATAATCTTCTCAGTTTGAGAGAATGGACAAAAGTCTGCCAAATGTAGCATATGAAAATTTGAAGTCGTTCACATTGGCAGGAAGAACGATTAAGCAATTATTAAAGTATTACTTAAACTGAAAATGGCTGCAAAAATTCGAGTTACAGCAACAATTATATCATAGAATCCCGACAGTGTGGAAACAGGCCATTCGGTCCACCAAGAGTATCCCACACAGACCCAACCCCATACCCTATAATCCTGCACTTCTCATGGCAAATCGAGCTAGTCTGCACATCCCTGGATAGTATGAGCAATTTAGCATGGCCATTCCACCTAACCTGTCTATCTTTTGACTGTGTAGACACTGGAGCATCTGGAGTAAACCCACACAGACACTGGGAGAATGTGCAAACTCTGGAATCGAACTCGGGTCCCTGCTTCAGGTCCATGAGTCATAAAAATTAATACACCAGTACAATACATAATCAAGAAGGCTAGTAGATGCTATTTTTACTGGTATTTAGAAGAGTGAGTGGTGACTTACATAGCAACATGGAAGATAAGAGCAGGAGTAGGCCATTCGACCCCTAAAATCTGCTCTACCATTCAAAATAACTACTGCTGATCGTTGAGCTCAGTACCCAAATCTATGATGTGGAGGTGCTGGTGTTGGACTGGGGTGGACAAAGTTAAAAATCTCTCAACATCAGGTTATAGACCAGCAGGTTTATTTGGAAGTGCTAGCTTTCAGAGCACTGCTCCTTGGATCATAAGATACAGACTTTATAGCAAAAGATCGCAGTGTCATGCATGCAACTGAATCATAGAATGCCCATAGTGTGGAAACAGGCCTTTCAGCCCAACAAGTCCACACCGACCTCTGAAGAGTATCCCACCCAAACTCATTCCCCTACCCTATTAGTCTACATTTACCCTTTACTAATGCACCTACCCTACACATCCCTGAACATTATGGGCAATTTAGTGTGGCCAATTCATCTAACCTGCACATCCTTGGACTGTGGGAGGAAACCAGAGCACCCGGAGAAAACCCATGCAGACACTGGGAGAATGTGCAAACTCCACAGTCGCCCAAGGCTGGAATCAAACCGGTCCATAATGCTGTGAGGCAGCAGTGCTAACCACTGAGCCACTATGCTACCCCAAACCTAGATCCAGGTTTGCTGAATGTATCACTTTAGTTGCATGCATGACACTATGATCTTTTGCTCTAAATTGTGTCATGTGATCCTACTCCACAGCTACCTGATGAAGGAGCAGCACTCCAAAAGCTGGTATTTCCAAATAAACCTGTTGGCCAAAACCTGGTGTGTGATTTTTAAACTTTGCCCAAATCTTGTCCTCCCTCATATCTCTTTGGCCACATGAAATATATTTGCCACCTCAACCAATTTCTGTGGTGGTGAATTTCACAAACTCACAATTTTCTGGATGAAGGAAGTTCTCCTCGTCTTAATCCTGAAAGGTTTCCCTCTTACCCTTAAACTATGACCCCTGGTTCTGGACTTTCCTGCCATCAGAAACATCCTTTCTGCATCTAACTTGTCTAGTCCTGTTAAATGTTGTAGGTTTCTGAGATTTCCCCAGCCCTCATGCTTCTAAACTCCAATCCTAGCTGACTCATTCTTTCTTCTTGCATTCCCAGGAGTCAATTTGGTGAACCTTTGATGCATTCCCTCTATAACAAGTACATCCTTCCTTAAATAGGGACCAAAACTGCACATGCTTTTCCAGGCATGGCCTCATCACATGTCCTGTATTATTGCAGCAAGACATCCTTGTTTCTGTGCACTCATTATCTTGTTATGAAGACTAACATACAGTTTGCTTTCAGTGATGAGTGCACTAGGGCACCCAGGTCTCCCTTAATTCACAGTCATTCAAGTGTACATGCATTTAAAATAATCTGCCTTCCTATCTTTGCCACCAAAGTGAATAACCTCATATTTCTCCAAATTATATTGTATTTGCCATGCATTTACCCACTCAGCCTATTCAAATCACACTGCAACACAGTTATAGAGATGTACAGCATGCAAGCAAACTCTTCAGTCTGACTCATCCATGCTGACCTGATATTCTGTTAATCTAGTCCTATTTGCCAGCATTTGTCCCATACTCTTCTAAACGCTTCCTATTCATGTACCATCCTGACACCTTTTAAATGTTGTAATTTTACCAGCCCCCACCACTTCCTTAATGCAGCATCATTCTCGCAGCTCACCTTTCCAGCCAACTCAGTGTTCAAATTTTGAGAGATTACATTGAGTTTTCTCATCTAAATCATTAAGATTTATTGGAATAGCTAGGGTTGTAGTACCAATCTCTGCAGAAACCCACTAGTTGCCTGCTATTCAAGGAAAAAAAAAATATTCCTAATGTTTCTTGTCATCTAACCAATTTTCTATCCATCTCAATGCATTACCCTCAATTCCATGTGCTTTAATTTTACTCATTAATCTTTTATGTACGACTTTGCCAAAAAGCTATCTGAAAGTCCAAATAAACCACATCCACTGGCTCTCCCTGATCAACTCTAGTAGTTGCATTCTCCGAGAATTCCACATATTTGTCAAGCATGATTTCCCTTTTGTAAATCCAGGAAAACTGTATCTGATTCTACCACTGTTTTCTAAGTGCTCTGCTATAATGGACCCTGTCTTCCCTACTACTGTCAGACTTGCTGTTTGTAATTCCCTGTTTACTCTTTATTGCCCATTTTAAACAGTAGGATTACATTAGCTATCCTTCGATCTGTAGGAACCATTTCAGAGACTAAAGAATCTTGGACGATGACCACTGATGCATACATTATTTCTCGGAGCACTTCCGTAAGTAGTCTGTGATGATGATCAGGTCCTGGGGGTTTATCAGCCTTCACTCTCAACAATTACTCCAATACCATTTCTCTAATAGATTTGGTTTAGTTTCTCCCTCTCTCTAAACCGTTTGTTCCGCACCATTTACGGTATGTTATTAGTATCCTACTTTGTGAAGACAGAAGCAAAATATGAATTTAGTTTGTCAGCCATTTTTGCTCTCCTTTGTAAATTTTCCCTGTTTGATTGTAAAGAATGTACGTTAATTTTCACCAAGTATTTTTTCTTTGCGTACCTTTAGAAACCTTTACAGTCAGGTGTGTTCACAGCAAGCTTACTCGGATTCTCTATTTTCCTCTTAATCAATCCTTTGGTCCTCCTTTCTGACTTCTAAACTTTTCCAATCCTCAGCTCTTTATTTTTCTTGCTAATTGGCTGCCTTTTTTTTGGCATCTAATTCTATCTCCAACATTCCCCTTAAACCATACTGTCTTTGCACTCTTGTGCCAGACAGGAATGTGCACTTTTTGTAGTTCATTCATTTGTTCTTTGACAGTCTGGCCACTGTCATTCCTTTCAATAACATTTCCCAATCCATTAGAGCCTACTCGCGCCTAACTATTGTAGGTTCCTTAATAAAGATTCGGGACCCTAGTTTCAGAATCAACTGCCTTACTCTCCATCTTGCTGAATTCTATCTTTTTATGGTCTTTCAAACTACATTACCAATTATTCCTATCTTATTGTAATACCCAGTGTAAGACTGTCTGTTTTCCAGTTGGCTCCTATGTAATATTATAACTAATTTGATGTGCCCAACCTATATGTATTAAAGTCACCCATAATTACAGATGTTCCTTTACCTCCATGCATATCCTTTTAAATGCCATTCCCAGCATTGTTGCAAATTGGTTGTTCCTATACCACACCACCAGTGTTTTTTGCCCTTTTTTACCCTCAATTCTACAAACACAGATTCTACATTGCCCGAGGTAATAACTTTAGTATTATATTTTTATCCTCTTCACTCAGTAATGCAATTCTATCTTTTTTTTTCCTTTTTGTTGTGGTTCTGTTCGCCGAGCTGGGAATTTGTGTTGCAGATGTTTCGTCCCCTGTCTCGGTGACATCCTCAGTGCTTGGGAGCCTCCTGTGAAGCGCTTCTGTGATGTTTCCTCCGGCATTTATAGTGATTTGTACCTGCCACCTCCGGTTGTCAGTTCCAGCTGTCAGCTGCAGTGGCCGGTATATTGGGTCCAGGTCGATGTGCTTATTGATGGCATTCATCCACAGATTCAATCAATAAGCACATCGACCTGGACCCAATATACCAGCCACTGCAGCGGACAGCTGGAACTGACAACCGGAGGTGGCAGGTACAAATCACTATAAATGCCGGAGGAAACATACAGAAGCGCTTCACAGGAGGCTCCCAAGCACTGAGGATGTCACCTAGACAGGGGACGAAACGTCTGCAACACAAATTCCCAGCTCGGCGAACAGAACCACAACAACGAGCACCCGAGCTACAAATCTTCTCACAAATGTTTTTCCTTTTGGTCTATCCTTCCTAAATACTGAATACTTGATTGAAGTGTATATGACCCTGAGTGATTCTGAGAAAGTGAAGCTGGAAAAAATGTCCAAGTGCAGAACTGGGGGGGGAAGAAGTTTATTTTTTTAAAAAAAACAACTGGGGTCACCTGTTAGAACAGCTGTTTTTGTTGAGGGTTATGCAACTTAGAACACTTTGATTCTGAAGGCAGACGCAAGTCAATGGATATTTTCTTGTTAAGCAGGGGAATAAAGGGTTATTGAGGTAAATGAGAAGGTGGAATTCTAAACACACAGCAATCAGCCATGATCTTGTATATTGGCAGAGCAGGCTTGAGGTCCAAATCGTCTACTTCTGCTCCTACTTCCTGTTTGTATATACTTTGGTCCTGGTTTAAGAATAGAATAGATCCTAATCAGTCCCAGAATTCAAATGCAGTAAACTAGTTTCTCTATCAATTTCTCTCGATAATAAACTCCTGTTTAATGTGGTGACTTAACTATTGAAAATCAAGCTTCTAGTATAGTTGCATTAAATTAATCCCGCTCACAATAGTCTCCATTTTATTCAAAATTAATTGACAGACCATATTTTGCTGAAAAATGCCAATGTAATAATGGGTTTAGAATTAGATGCCTGTTCCACTAATTGACATGAAGTTCTTTCCAGGGGCTCAGCCCTGCAACTGCATTACAAAATAAATGCTTAGCAGGTCTTGCAGCATCTTTGGTCACAAACCTAAAAATGTTAATTTTGTTTTTCTCCACACCTGCTGAGTATTCCAAGCATTCTCTGTTTGTCTTTGTTTCAATACTTTCACCAGTTGGGAGCTTATAGATTTGGAACTTATTTTGGATTGATGCTATGAAGTGAAACATGCTCATAACTGTTTTATTACAGATTGTCAGAAGTATATTCGTTTGGCAGTCAGGAGAAACTGAGAACGGAAGAGGAGAACAAGGTTTGTTTAGTTTCAGCATTTAGTCTCATGATTTAAACTAGAAAAATATTAATGCTTGTTATGCCAACTGGATCCTCAGCAACCTCCTTTGTTATATTATAGGATTTAAATTTGTTACCTTTTGTCTTTCAACAGAAATTATCTCTCGAACCTGTTCAGAGCCCATTGGAGGTATGATTTCAGTGTTGCAACTTTTTTGTTTAAAAACCCTTTTTGGGATAGAGGTGCCTATGGTGATTTGGACTGCTGTAAATCCGATAATTTTGTAAATGCTATCAAGTTGTGTGGACAAATTCAGTAAGCTTGTTTTCATTAAGCAAAACTTACCTATATATCTATTGTTAATTACTGTAGTGTTCCAGTTAAAATTAATAATCAGCTATAAGATTGCTACTTATATATTTCATACCCAATTTATGATACCAGGGCATTTCTTTCTGTTCTAATGTTGACTTTTTTTTCTCTTCTTTTCCCTTTCTGTCTCCAACAATTACACTTTCAGCTGGCAGGGAACATTTTGCTCTTGATTAAGGTTAGCTGTCAACATTTCTGTTAACTGGGTGAAAAATGGTCTGATTCAGTCCCGGTTAGCTGTAATTTATTTTTAAGCTTGTCCTAAGGCAGGTGGTTTTGCATTGCTGTGGTCAGTGTTACGTTAGCCTGTGAATAGGGTTGCTTGTGGCATTTTATAGGCATTCCAGAACTGTATTTGGAATCTCTAGTATTTGAATTTGAAGCTAATTATTTGATAGAGCCCAAGATATGCTTGCTAAATATTGCCATCCAAGATTGCACTTCTATGGACAATGGCCATAGTACTTTAATTGAGAACATTGACATGTAGTTGAAAATGTGTATCCTTATTTTTGAACTGCTTAAAAACTATGGTCTATAATTGCAGATGGCATTTTTAAAGTGACATTTTAATAATATTGTAATTTAGCATAGCATTAAATTGGACAATACCAGCACTGCTGATTGACTTAATCTAGCTTGCTGTGTACTATTTTTTCATCACCTAGGCAACAAAGATGGAATTTGTTTTCAGAGGGAAGTTGTTATTTTTCAAATATGTATGTTTTAAATTTGAACCTGCATAGGACTCCCTTCATTTAAAGTACAGTGATCTCCATGCCAGAAGCACCTTCTCTGCATCTTGTTTCTAGTCCTTTTGTTCTTTTTCTTTAAGTTAACCATTTTCATGATTGTTACTACAATTCACACGTGTACGTTTTTTTGTTACAAACCAGTCCACTTATGCTAGAAAATAGTGTTCAATTAATTATTGTGGAAGACCTTAAAAATTGCTTCTGATGGGGGCCCAGTGGTTTTTGCCACTTCTGCCATATGTTAATGTCGCTTTCGCTGAAACTTCAGTTTGATAGTGCTGCCAATATTGGTGTCTAAGTGAATGGTTAGGACAAAAATTGGGCCCTTGAAGACAGAAACAGGGGAATATATTACTAGGAACAAAGAAATGGCAGAGGAATTAAATGGGTACTTCAGATCTGTGTTCACTTGGGAAGACACAAGCAATCTCCCTGAGGTAACAGTGGCTGAAGGACCTAAACTTAAGGGAATTTATATTTGCCAGGATTTGGTGTTGGAGAGGCTGTTAGGTCTGAAGGTTGATAAGTCTCTGGGGCCTGATGGTCTGCATCCCAGGGTACTGAAGGAGGTGGCTCGGGAAATCGTGGATGCATTGGTGATTATTTTCCAGAGTTCAATAGATTCGGGGTCGGTTCCTGAGGATTGGAGGGTGGCTAATGTTATACCACTTTTTAAGAAAGGTAGGCGAGAGAAAGCAGGTAATTATAGACCAGTTAGTCTGACCTCAGTGGTGGGAAAGATGCTGGAGTCTATTATAAAGGATGAAATTACTGCACATCTGGATAGTAGTAACAGGATAGGACAGAGTCAGCATGGATTTATGAAGGGGAAATCATGCTTGACCAATCTTCTTGAATTTTTTGAGGATGTAACTATGAAGTTGGACGAGGGAAATCCAGTAGATGTAGTGTACCTGGACTTTCAGAAAGCTTTTGATAAAGTCCCACACAGGAGGTTAGTGAGTAAAATTAGGGTGCATGGTATTGGGGGCAAAGTACTAGATTGGATTGAAAATTGGTTGGCTAATAGGAAACAAAGGGTAGTGATAAACGGCTCCATTTCGGAATGGTAGGCAGTGACCAGTGGGGTACCGCAGGGATCCGTGCTGGGACCACAGCTTTTTACAATATATGTTAATGATATAGAAGATGATATCAGCAATAATATTAGCAAATTTGCTGATGATACAAAGCTGGGTGGCAGGGTGAAAAGTGATGAGGATGTTAGGAGATTACAGGGTGACCTGGACAAGTTAGGTGAGTGGGCAGATGCATGGCAGATGCAGTTTAATGTGGATAAATGTATGGTTATCCACTTTGGTAGCAAGAACAGGAATGCAGACTACTACCTCAATGGAATCAATTTATGTAAAGGGGCAGTACAGAGAGATCTGGGTGTTCTTGTACACCAGTCAATGAAGGCAAGCATGCAGGTACAGCAGGTAGTGAAGAAGGCTAATAGCATGCTGGACTTCATAACAAGAGGAATTGAGTATAGAAGCAAAGAGGTGCTTCTGCAGCTGTACAGGGCCCTGGTGAGACCACACCTGGAGTACTGTGTGCAGTTCTGGTCTCCAAATTTGAGAAAAGACATTCTGGCTATTGGGGGAGTGCAGCGTAGGTTCACGAGGTCAATTCCTGGAATGGCAGGATTACCTTACACTGAAAGACTGAAGCGACTGGACTTGTATACCCTTGAGTTTCGAAGATTGAGAGGGGACCTGATTGAGACGTATAAGATTATGAAAGGATTGGACACTCTGGCAGTAGGAAACATATTTCCACTGATGGGTGAGTGCCGAACCAGAGGACACAGCTTAAAAATCCGGGGTAGACCATTTAGGACAGAGCTCAGGAGAAACTTCTTCACCCAGAGAATGGTGGCTGTGTGGAATGCTCTGCCCCAGAGGGCAGTGGAGGCCCACTCTCTGGATTCATTTAAGGAGGAGTTGGATAGAGCTCTCAAAGATAGTGGAATTAAGGGTTATGGAGATAAGGCAGGAACAGGATACTGATTAGGAATGATCAGCCATGATTATATTGAATGGCGGTGCAGGCTCGAAGGGCTGAATGGCCTACTCCTGCACCTATTGTCTAATTTCCACCCTTCATTCTTAATGAACTTTACAGTATGCCCAATACTGCAACCATCAGATTATTTTATCTCTTCTTTGTCCCATTATAGTTCCACTGAGCCTAATATAGATCTCCTTCATTTTAGCATTTGTGCATCTATTGGGCAAATTGTTCCAGCAAACTGAAAAGGCTTTAAAACCCATGTCCTAGAAATTACTTTAAATTGGTATTTATCATCTCCCAGGCATGCAGTTCCTTGTAACCTATGTAACCTAGCTTTTTACAATAATCCATTTTGTAGTATTTTGGCATGTTTCAGTAGATGGAAGAGATGATTGTTGGTTAATTTTCATGTTCTGGAGAAACCTGTTTTATTGTATAACGCAAGCTTTTGGGAATCTAATATCATTTACTAAAATCATGTTTAAATTTTCTAACATCCGTTCTAACAAAATATTAGTAGTTCTACAGATGCAAAATATCCCCGGGAACTAAAAGTGTACCCTTAAATTCATCTAGAATAAAGCATGTATGGAGATCACTAAGTTTGCATCTCTGCCACCAAAGCCACCAAATGGACATCAAAATTCTCTGGATGATGAAAGTGCAGCTTCAAAAAAAGCCAGAGCTTCTTTTGGCCGTGGATTCTTCAAGATCAAAGGTGGCAAGCGAACAGCTAGTGCACCTAACCTGGGTAAGTGAACATGAATAGTTCAACAAATTTAGTATGAACAACTTTAATTGGTGTATTGATGTGAGGCAGAATGGTATTTATTGTATTGATCTTGCTGTGTCCCCCACCCCACCAATAAAAAGACATTAAATTAAGCACATATTGTGGGAATGGAATTACACACACATCAGATTGGCAGAAAAGGGCATCATTGAATCCTTCCAGTTTTTAAAATTCTTTCCTTTGCTTCTAGTCATATTCTGGTGCCAGACCATAAATTACAGATCTGTTTAAATAACTTGTTACAGTTTGAGTGGTGATGCTGAAAAAGAGAAGCATGTTACTGAAGCTTTTCATCTTCCACAAATCAGGATATATGCAAGAATACCAAGTTTCAAGATAAGCAGACAATTTGTTCTGCCCAAGAAAGAGTGCTGATTGGCCAACAAGTGTTCTCTAGTCAAGCAATGCTGTTGGGAAACCACGAGAAAAGTGTGCATTATAGCTTTTAAGATGAAAAGGCGCATAGCATTGTCAAGTTGTTTTCTCCTCCAGATGTTAGGTCCCTGCGTATAAATGTAGCTTCTAGCCAGCGTAAAGGAGCCATATTGTGAGCCTGACTGATAAATTAGTTTTTGGTATAATTAACACTCTTGGGGCAGTCCACTTTTGCCCAAATATTTGATCACATCTGATGTTGGACACTATGTTCTTAGTTTTGCAACTACAAGGCAAGTGGCGCTAGTTCAGTTTGGGAAACCTGGTCGGCGTGGACAAGTTGGACCAAAGGGTCTGTTTCCATGCTGTATGACTCTATGACTGTATAAGTTGAGTATGGTCAGTCTGTTGAGAACAGCCAAAGAGATGTGCTATTTGAAAATGATCCACCAGCCACTTATTTTGTATCGCAAAAACCCGCTTTATCCTTGTCTTAAAATAAATCTCAGACTATCTACTGCTCATTGTTTAGAGTACAGATTGCAATAAGTTAAGACATACAATAGCTGAAATTCTTTTAAACTGATCTCTTTTAGAAGTTCACCAGTTTGAAACTGATTTGATAAATGTGATATATGTTTGTGATATATGTTTGATATATATGCATTTACTTTTCCTTTGCCTTAAATCTACCTAAATAACTCAGTTTGATTTAATGTGGCTGACTAGATGTGTATAATGTTCAGAATATACATTAAAATAGTATTCGAGTGAGCAAGTTGTGTGTTGGAAACTTTATTGTTCTGTTGATAAATCTTCAGTGTTGTGTAGGATAAAACATGCAGCTGGCTTAAATCTATAAATTTCGTGACACAGTGCCAGGCAATTACTATCTTCTTCAACAAGTGAGAATCTAACCATTTCTCCTTGATGATTAATGGCATCACCATCATTATATCCCTTAGTGTCAATGTCCTGGGAGATGCCATTGATCTGATATTGAAATGGACCAGCCATACAAATATCATGAATACAAGACTAGAGGCTATGAATTCTGTGTTAATTTACTTCACTCCTGACTCCTCGCTGTCTGTTCACAATCTACAAGTTGCAAGTTAGGAGTGTGATGCAATATTCTTCACTTGCCTGGGTGAATACAGTGCCAGCAACTCTCACTAGCCAAAACCAACCAACCTCCTTGATTAGCATTCCATCCACCACCTTCAACATCTATTTCCTTCACTGATTTACAGTAGCAGTATGTACTACATACAAGTTGCACTGCAGCAACTTACCCAGGTTCCTCGAACAGTACCTTCTAAATCTGAGATTTCTACCAATCAGGCAAGGGCAGCAGATGCATGGGAACATCACCATCTGCAAATAATCCTCCCAAGTCACTCACCATTCTGACTTGAAAGTATACAATTGCTCCTTTACCAGTACCAAGTTAAAATCTGGAAAATCACTTTCTTAATGTCAATTAGGTATGGTCAATAACTGCTGACTTAGCTAGGTATGCCCACATACAATGATTTTTTTTAAAAATGACAAAACCCTCTCGACACTCCAAGCCGGTTTTTCTTGCACTATTTTAAATAATAATGCTCTAAAGAAAGAAATATGGAAACTTTTTAACTGCTCAAATTGTACATTGATACCTTCCATTTTATTTGTTCCACTACAGTGAAGTGGAGGTGCTGGTGTTGGACTGGGGTGGACAAAGTCAGAAGTTACACGATACCAGGTTATAGTCCAACAGGTTTATTTGAAATCGCAAGGTTTCAGAGCACTGTTCCTCTGTCTGGTGAACTGACCTGATGAAGGAGCAGCGCTCTGAAACTTCGTGATTTTATACGAGCCTGTTGGACTGTAACCTGGTGTTGTGATTTCTGACTATAATGAAGGTCAACTTTCTACTTGTATTTATACACATATAATATGGTTATAACTAACTGAAAATGTTGTTATTGAATAGCTATTTAGTTGATTGTGTTCTTAATCGACTTAGCAATTTACTTAATACAGCCTAAATATGAGGCATCTCCTTCCAGTTCAACCAGTACATTCCCCTGTCAACAAAATTGTCATCATTGTTTAAATTAAACATCAGTACTTGACTACTTTTGTTACTTTGTTAATGTTGTGAACATTTCCTGACCTTTCTGATTGGAGTGCTTTGTTTCTGTAAATTGATCTGTACTTTACCTTGTTATTCCGCATATTCTGTGCTGCCGTGCTCTTCACCATCATGCACATTTTCTGGATGACTGAAGATCGCAGTCGAAGTGCAAGTGCACCGATGCTAGGTATAGTATAGCTGCATGTTTGACTGCACCAATGCCTTGCTATGGACATACCTTGCAGCTGTTTACAACTGTACATGCTCAGCAGAGCTAGTGGAGGTGTGAAGGTTAAGCTTAAACTAAACAATTCCTATAGCAATGTGTCAATGCAATATGAATCTTTAAACTGCAAAATCTGCCTTTAGTTTTGAGTGGAATGCCTTTAGGTGACCTTAACAGAAATTGCTGATTTATATAACCAGCTTTAAGGGTAGCTCTACAATTCTTTTCAAAATGCTCTATTCATTTTCACACTTACATGGTCATGGCCTGCTGATTTCGGGGTGCTTACCTTGGGAGTTTTGCTTTCTTAGTTTGTCAAAAGTGAACTGCATTGCATGTGTGACTGCTAGTAACCAGAGAAGAGAGAATAATAGCTTGCATTTACAAAACAACTTCAATAAAGAATAAAATAAAGTCTAGATGCCTTTAATTTTCTCATTTGATATGGGCATCAGTCTGAAGTGAAAAGACTTGGATATCAAATCACCAGAAGCATGATGCAGTGTGATGAACAACCTTTTTTGTCTAGTCCTATGTGAAAGTTTGATTTAAAATATGCAGCCTTAAATGCTCCTATATGCTGCCGTTCATTGGGATTATAAACATATACAGTCACTGCTTTGGTATCCCCTGTTTTTCTGCTATTTCATAGGAATATGGAAACATAAATTGCTCATATAGCTATGCCTAAAGAACATGTAGGCAAGTTAAAAAGTGGCTAGTTTTTAATTTACTTGTGGGATATTGGTGTCACTGGCTAGGCCAGATTTTACCACCTGTCCCTTATTGCCTTTGAAGAATAGAATAGAATCCCTACAGTGTGGAAACGGGCCATTTGGCCCAACAAGTCCACATCAACCCTCCGAAGAGTAACCCACCCAGACCTATTCCCCTACCGTGACAAATGCACCTAACTCCATGTCCTGAACACTATGGGCAATTTAGCACTGCTAATTCAGCTAATCAGCACATCTTTGGACATGTTGAAGGAAACCGGAGCTCCCAAAGGGGACCCATGCAGACAAGGGGAGAATGTCTGTGTGGAGTTTGCACCTTCACCTAAGGCTAGAATCGAACCTGGGTCCCTGTTGCTGTGAGGCAGCAGTGCTAACCACTGAGCCACCGTGCTGCCCCACTGACTGACTATTCTACTGGTTGACTAACTATTTTACTGGTCTCCCGCAGGTCTTCAGGCTGCACCTCTCCATTCATGTACTTAACTGTTATGCTTTTACAGAATCTTTATTTACAGAGTAAGAATTGGCAGGCATGAGAGAAGCCTTTTCATTGACCAGGCCCATATCTAGTATAAAAGAATTTGGTTATGGTTATGACGGAAGAAAATGCCACAGTAGTGTCCTGCAACTACTTCAGGACGACCCTCTCATTCATACAAATGGAGATTATATGAAGTGACGATGTTGGCCGATGGTTTCAACGCCCTGATTGCCACTCAGTTTCTCAAACCTTACCTTCCGTAAGGTTGAAGTCCTCCAAATTCCTTCCTTTGTTTTAACTCATTCCATTTAACTAATTCACTCAGCATCTGTATTCACTAACTTGTGTTGGCTCCAGTGCAGCTCCACTTTCAGCTGCCTCATTGAGAGAGAAGGAATTCTAGAACTCAGTCTCTGCCCTTCTACCCCTCTGCTAAGACACTGCTTCAGACTCACCGCTTTGAACAAGTTTTAGGTCACTTATCCTAATATTATCTTACATGGTTTTATCTCATTATTTACTAATCATTCCTGTGGAACGCCATAGTATTTTTACTGTATTAAAGGCAAGTTGACATATATAGCTATTACCAGGTGACTTGGAAACTTTGTAAAAGCATAAATGATTCTTCAAAATCTCCATGGCTCTCTTAGATAGAATTAGAGTCACACAGGTTGATATCTTGGACGCACATTGGAGTAAAATTGGGTAATTTTGTAACGTTAAAATGTAGTATGACTGTTCTGATCTTCATTTTCTCCTTAAATCTTCATGGGTGAAATCAATCCTATTAAAATCAGGTGGGTAGCCTGGTTTTTCTACCTGGGAATTGTTGAAGATGTGAATACAATTTAGATTCAAAAACTGCAGCCAGATCAGTGGCACTACAGTTGACTCTTGTACATCAGGGAGAGTCAAAATGTAAGCAAGCAGTAGTAAGCTCTGTAGTCAGGGACACAGATAGGCATTTCTGTGGCTGCAAGTGAGATACCTCCAGGATGGTGTGTTGCCTCCCTGGTGCCAAGATCAGGGATGTGTCTGAGCAGGCACAGGATATTCTGAAAGGGAAGAGTGACTAACCGGCAGCAGTGGTCTATATTGGTACGAATAACAGGCAGAAAGCAAGATGAGGTCCTGCAAAGGGAATTTGGGGAGTTTGGTGAGAAGTTAAAAGGCATAACCTCTAGGATTGTAATTTTGAGATTCCTCTCTGCTACATGCTAGTGAGACGTGAAGCTGAGTGCATAGCTAAAGAGCTGGAGGAAGAGGGTGACAGACATCTGGATCATAGGGATCTCTTCCAGGGTAGGAGAGACCTGACAAAGAGGACAGTTGCACCTAAACTGGAGGGACACCAATACTTTTTTTCGGGAGGTTTGCTCGTGCCAGTCAGGAGGGTTTAAACTAATATGGCAAGGGGGGAATGGGAACCAGAACAGTAAGTCAGCATGTTCAGTGATTGAGGAGAAGGTAGAGATTAAATTTATTAAGTCTAATAGGAAGAACAGTCACGCCTGTATTAATGAACACAGTGGGGACTAATGGTCTGAAGTGTATTTATTTCAGTACAACAAGTATAATATGTAAGGCAGATGAACCTAGAGCCTGGATTAGTATATGAAGTTATGATATTGTAGGCAATACAGAAACTTGGTTAAGAGAAGGGCAGGACTGGCTGTTCAACATTCCAGGATTTAAATGTTTCAGGCATGGTAGAGGAGGATGTAGAAGAGGTGGGAAAGTTGCATTATTGGCTAAGGTGAATGTCACAGCTGCACTAAGAGTACATCTTGAAGGGCTCATCCAGCAAGGCGATATGGGTAGAAGTTGGAAATATGAAAGGCGCAACCATGATGTTGGGGTTATAATATAGATCTCCCAATAGTCAGCAGAAGATTGAGGAACAGACATGGAAGCAGATCATGGAAAAATGTAAAAAAAAAACTGACATGTTGTCTTCAGTAATTGTAACTGCCCCAATATTGACTAGGATTTCCTTAATTCCAGCAGCATAGTTAGGGTATATTTTGCTAGGAGCATCTGGGAAATTTCTTGAAACATTGTTAATATTCCGGCTAGAGAATGGGCAAGCTAGACCTTGATTTGGGGAATGAGCCTGGCCAGGTGATCGAAGTTTCAGGAGGGGAGCATTTTGGAACAATGATCATAATTACCCAAGTTTTAAGACACTTATGGATGAGGATGTGACTGGTCCTCTGGTGAAAGTGCAAAATTGGGTGTTACAATAGTATTAGGCAGGAACTAGAGAAATAAATTGAGGGTAAATCACGTCCTACATGTGGGAATCTTTTAAAGGCCTGTTTTTCAGAGCTCAAGACCAGCATGTTCTCGTAAGGATGAAAGTTAAGGAAGGCAAGATTTGGGAACTTTGGTTGATGAGATGTTGAAAGTTTAATGAAAAAGGAAAAGGAAGCATACGTAAGGCTTAGGATCCAAAATTGGATAAGGTCTTTGAGGATTATAGAAGAAGCTGAAAGTGACCTAAGAAATCAGGAAAGCTGGAAGGGGCCATGACAGGTCTTTTGGCAAATAGGATTAAAGGGAATCTCAATGTATTTTACACATGTATTAGGAGCAAGAGGATATCTAGGGAAAGACTAGGCCCACTCGAGGAAAAAGGGAATTCATGTGTGCAGCCAGAGGAAGTGGGTGATGTCCTCAATGAGTACTTTCCATTGGTATTCACCAAGGAGAAGGACATGGATGATAAGATTTGGGAGGGGTATGTTGATATTGAGAAAGAGGTGGTGTTAGATATCTTGAAAAGCATAAAGGTAGATAAATTCCCAGCGCCTGATGGGATCTATCCCAGGATACTGAGTGAGGCAAGGGAGGAGATTGGGGCATTGGCAGAGAGTTTGTATCCTTTTAAACCACAGGTGAGGTCCCAGAATACTGAGAATAGCCAATGTTGCTCCTTTGTTTGAAGAGGGCAACAGGGATAACCCAGGAAATATAGACTGGGAAGCCTTACACAGTGGTAGAGAAGCTATTGGAAAAGATTCTTGCAGATAGAATTTACTTGCACCTGGAAGAGAATGGGCGTATTAGGGATAATCACCATAGTTTGTGAGAAGATTTGTAGCTCGGGTGCTCGTTGTTGTGGTTCTGTTCACTGAGCTGGGAATTTGTGTTTTCTAGGTGACATCCTCAGTGCTTGGGAGCCTCCTGTGAAGCGCTTCTGTGATGTTTTCTCCGGCATTTATAGTGATTTGTATCTGCCGCCTCCGGTTGTCAGTTCCAGCTGTCCACTGCAGTGGCCGGTATATTGGGTCCAGGTCGATGTGCTTATTGATTGAATCTGTGGATGAGTACCATGCCTCTAGGAATTCCCTGGCTGTTCTCTGTTTAGCTTGTCCTATAATAGTAGTGTTGTCCCAGTCGAGCTCATGTTGCTTGTCATCTGAATGTGTGGCTACTAAGGATAGCTGGTCGTGTCGTTTCGTGGCTAGTTGGTGTTCATGGATGTGGATCGTTAGCTGTCTTCCTGTTTGTCCTATGTAGTGTTTTGTGCAGTCCTTGCATGGGCTTTTGTACACTACATTGGTTTTGCTCATGCTGGGTATCAGGTCATTCGTCCTAGTGAGTTGTTGTCTGACGGTGGCTGTTGGTTTGTGTGCTGTTATGAGTCCTAGTGGTCGCAGTAGTCTGGCTGTCAGTTCAGAAATGTTTTTGATGTGGCTAGTCCTTTGGATTGTGGCATGTCCCCATTCCGTTGTCTTTCCCTTAGGCATCTGTTGATGAAATTGCGGGGGTATCCGTTTTTGGTGAATACATTGTATAGGTGTTCTTCTTCCTCTTTTTGCAGTTCTGGTGTACTGCAGTGTGTTGTGGCCTTTTGAACAGTGTCTTGATGCAATTTCTTTTGTGTGTTGGGATGGTTGCTTTCGTAGTTTAGGACTTGGTCTGTGTGTGTGGCTTTCCTGTATACCTTTGTGGTGAATTCTCCGTTAGGTGTTCTCTGTACCATCACGTCTAGGAATGGGAGTTGGTTGTCCTTTTCTTCCTCTCTAGTGAATCGGATTCCTGTGAGTGTGGCGTTGATGATCCGATGTGTGTTCCCTATTTCTGTGTTTTTAATGACTACAAAGGTAGTCCCAGAGTTTGGGTTGAATTTGCGGTAAGACTGTTTGTTCTAACCTTTGCATTACCGCTTCTGCTATGAGTCCAGAGATGGGTGAGCCCCTGGGTGTGCCGTTGATTTGTTCATATATTTGGCTGTTGACTATGAAGTGTGTTGTGAGGCACAGGTCCAGTAGTTTGAGTATGCCGTCTTTGTTGATAGGTTCCCCGTCTTGTTGTCTGTTCTGTATGTCCAGCAGGTTGGCTATTGTTTCTCTGGCTAGGGTTTTGTCAATAGAGGTGAACAGTGCCGTTACATCGAATGAGACCATGGTTTCTTCCTTGTCTATGTGTATATTTCTGATGATGTCCAAGAATTCCTGTGTTGACTGTATAGAGTGTCTGGATCCACTGATCAGGTGTTTCAGTTTCTGCTGTAGTTCTTTAGCCAGTTTGTGTGATGGTGTCCATGGTAGCGATACTATGGGTCTGAGTGGGATGTCTGGTTTGTGCACTTTAGGTGGTCCATAGAATCTGGGGGTGTTGTTGCTTTCAGGTTTCATTCTTTGTAGGTCAAACCTGGTTATCTGTCTGTTTTTTTTGGAGGTTCCTCAGTGTGTTGTTTATCCTATTGGTGAGCTGTGGGGTGGGGTCAAACTCCCTCTTTTGGTAGGTGTTGGTATCTGCAAGTAGTTGCGCTTTTTGGATGTAGTCTGCTTTGTCCAGAATGACCGTCATTCTGCCTTTGTCTGCTGGTAGTATGATTATGTTCTTATCGTTTTTTAGTGTTTCCCTCTCCTTGGTGTTGAGGTTATGTGTTTGTGCACTTTAGGTAGTCCATAGAATCTGGGAGTGTTGCTGCTTTCAGGTTTCATTCTCTGTAGGTCAAACCTGGTTATCTGTCCGTTTTTTTTGGAGGTTCCTCAGTGTGTTGTTTATCCTATTGGTGAGCTGTGGGGTGGGGTCAAACTCCCTCTTTTGGTAGGTGTTGGTATCTGCAAGTAGTTGTTGCACTTTTTGGACTAGCCACACTACCATACATCAAAAACATTCCTGAACTGACAGCCAGACTACTGCGACCACTAGGACACATAACAGCACACAAACCAACAGCCACTGTCAGACAACAACTCACCAGGACGAATGACCCGATACCCAGCATGAGCAAAGCCAATGTAGTGTACAAACTCCCTTCAAGGACTGCACAAAACACTACATAGGACAAACAGGAAGACAGCTAACGATCCGCATCCATGAACACCAACTAGCCACGAAACGACATGACCAGCTATCCTTAGTAGCCACACACTCAGATGACAAGCAACATGAGTTCGACTGGGACAACACTACTATTATAGGACAAGCCAAACAGAGAACAGCCAGGGAATTCCTAGAGGCATGGCACTCATCCACAGATTCAATCAATAAGCACATCGATCTGGACCCAATATACCGGCCACTGCAGTGGACAGCTGGAACTGACAACCGGAGGCGGCAGATACAAATCACTATAAATGCCGGAGAAAACATCACAAGTGCTTCACAGGAGGCTCCCAAGCACTGAGGATGTCACCTAGACGGGACGAAACGTCTGCAACACAAATTCCCAGCTCGGCGAACAGAACCACAATACTCACCATAATTTATGCAGGGGAGGTCTTGTTTCTCAAACTTGAGGTTTTGAGCAAATAACGTGATTGATGGTCAGGCAGTGGATGTTGTCTACGTGGACTAAAGCATTTGACAAGGTCCTTCATAGTAGGCTGGTATAGAAGATTAAGCCACATGGAATCCAGTGATTTAGTAAATTGGATACTAAATTGGCTTGGTCATAGGTGACAAAGGGTAATTCTGGTGTGTTTTTATTTTGACTGGAAGTCTGATCAGTGCAGGGACCCCTATTGTCTGTAATTTATAAAAATGATTTGAATGAAAAATCGAATGGTCTGATTACTAAGTTTGCAGACGACATGAAAATTGGAGTTGTGGGTAATGAGGATAGTTGTCAAAGAATACAGCAGAATATAGATAGTTTATACAGAACAATCTCGGTTATCCGGACATCAATTATCCAAATTTCAGATTATCCGAACAAGATCTCAAGGTCCCTTAAGATCATCAGTTATCCAAACATTCGGTTTTCCGAACAACATACTCCCCACCCGTCTCGTTTGGATAATTGAAGTTGTTCTGTATCCTCAAGTAATAGTCTATCTCATGTAAAAGTTGACCCTAGTTTTTCACAGATAACAGATCAATGTTTATGAGACAGTGTGCCAGCTGTCATGTCCCGCTCCAGCTTTCCAGTTTGCCGGATGTTCCGCTCTGCTCCAGATCTTCCAGTCCGCTGGCTGTCTCGTTCTGTTCCGGGTTTTCAGAATTACCGTAATTTGTTCATTTATTCATTTGGAAATCAGTTGGGCTTCTGATAATGATATGGTATGAATTTTGACGGGCATGAATTTCGGCCCCTCAAAATTAGTATCCACGTAATAGTTGACTCCATAAATGTAACCTTAAAAAGGAGTCAAAAAATTTGACTATTACTGGATGTTTACGGTAAGTTGGAAAGTTGGGCGAAGAAATAACAGATGGAGTTTAATCCAGACAAGTGTGAGTTAATGCATTTTGGAAAGTCAAATGCAAGAGGAGAGTAAACCATATAGGAGTTGGGATGTCATGTTGCAGCTGTACAAGATGTTAGTGAGGCCTCTTTTGGAGTACTGTGTACAGTTCTGGCCACCTTACTATAGGAAGCATATTACTAAATTAGAAAGAGAAGAGACAAAGTTTACCAGGACTTTGCTGTGACAGGATAGGCTGGAACTTTTTTCCCTAAAGCATAGGAGGTTGTAGGTACTCTTAGATATTTATAAAATCATGAGGGGCATTGATACGGGAATAACCAATGTCCTTTTCCTAGTGTGGGGGGATGTTCAAATTTAGGGTGCATTTAGGGTAAGGTAAGAGGAGAAAGATTTAAAAGGGACCTGAGGAGTAACCTTGTCCATAGAAGGTGGTTCGTATGTGGAATGAACTGCCGGAGGAAGTGGTGGATGGAGGGTACAGTTACACATTCCAAAGACATTTGGACAGATACATGAATAGGAAGGTTTTAGAAAGATATGGACTAAATGCAGGCAAAAGGGACTACTTTAGTTTTGGAAACCTGGTCAGCATGGACAAGGGTCTGTTTCCATGCTATATAACTCTATGGCAGGACCGTTAGAAGCAGAGTTTTCGTAAGAGCATTGAAGGCTGAGAAGCAACCTGTTAGAAGTATAGCAAACTTTGTTTTAACCAGCACCTTGTGAACCGGCACGCGATAAACTTCACACTGGACGTTTACTATATTATCGCGATCTTTGCAATGTCGAAGTGGTCATTTGAGGTTGTGAGTGAGAAGGCTCTCTGCTGATAAATCTTATTTAAGGCAAAATTACATTATTATTTAAGTGGTTCGTGCTGTCAATAAAGTATTAGTGATGTGCATACTCCTTCATTACATTTCTATTATTTAGTGTGTGTTTTTAAGTCTCCTGGTCAACTGGAATATTTAATTAACCAGCACCCTCCTGATCCCATAGGTGCAAGTGAATAAAACATTTGCTATATATAAAATTGAGAGGTATGTATTGGAGGCTTTTTTTCCCCAGGTGGAAATATCAAATATTTGGCCGGGGGGTGGGGGGGGGTCACAGGTCTAAGGTGAGAGGGAAAATGTTTAAATGAGATAGAGTCATAGAGATGTACAGCATGGAAACAGACCCTTCAGTCCAACCCGTCCATGCCGACCAGATATCTCAACCCAATCTAGTCCCACCTGCCAGCGCCCGGCCCATATCCCTCCAAACCCTTCCTATTCATTTACCCATCCAAATGCCTCTTAAATGTTGCACTTGTACCAGCTTCCACCACATTCTCTGGCAGCTCATTCCATACACGTACCACCCTCTGCGTGAAAACGTTGCCCCTTAGGTCCCTTTTATATCTTCCCCTCTCACTCTAAACCTATGCCCTCTAGTTCTGGACTCCCTGACCCCAGGGAAAAGACTTTGTCTATTTATCCTATCCATGCCCCTAATAATTTTGTAAACCTCTAGAAGGTCACCCCTCAGCCTCCAACGCTCCAGGGAAAACAGAGCCTATTCAGCCTCTCCCTGTAGCTCAGATCCTCCAACCCTGGCAACATCCTTGTAAATCTTTTCTGAACCCTTTCAAGTTTCACAACATTTTTCTGATAGGAAGGAGACCAGAATTGCACACAATATTCCAACAGTGGCCTAACCAGTGTCCTGTACAGCCGCAACATGACCTCCCCATTCCTGTACTCAATACTCTGGCCAATAAAGGAAAGCATACCAAACGCCTTCTTAACTATCCTATCTACCTGCAACTCCACTTTCAAGGAGCTATGAACCCGCACTCCAAGGTCTCTTCTTGTTCAGAAACACTCCCTAGGACCTTACCATTAAGTGTATAAATCCTGCTAAGATTTACTTTCCCAAAATGCAGCACCTCGCATTTATCTGAATTAAACTCCATGTGTGAGGTCCCTGGAATGTTCTGCCAGGGAAGGTAGTAGAGACAATGGCAATGTTTAACAAGCATGAACAAGGAGGGAATAGAGAGAATGGACCTTGTGCATGCAGAGGAGATTAATTTAGAATGACATCACGGTCAGTACAGACGTGGTAGGCGGAAGGGCTCTTTCTATGTTTGATATACAATGATTCATCAAACGCTTGGTCAACTGCTGCTTCGTTGTCAAGAGGCACCATTGCCTCCAGAGAGAGGGAAGATCATGAACAGTGACAGTCATGCCTTGAAATTGCTTGGCTACCACATTTTCCTTGTCAACCTGAACTTTCTGCTATATGATTTCTTACTAATGGACAGCACTATACTCACCACGTTACTGAGTAAAGTTGGAGTAATGGCCATTCGTTAACTAGTTTAAAGACTAAACCATCTGTTAAAGGAGCAAGGGCATCCTTTGTTATGTGAATTATTTTTCCAATGTATAATTTTCATGGATATTAAAATTGTCAAATGAAAAATGCATTTTAAGGTATAGTTGTTAGTCACGTGTTGGTTTGGCTCTGCTGAGTGTGATAAATATCAAAAACGGGAACAGCTGATCTCAGTCCATAATGGTAAGGCATTTGCAGATACAACTTCTGATAATCTAGGCAGATCATTCAGAAGTTGATGATTTAAGTGAATTGAAGCATTTTTACTTTCAAGTAAAATAATCCAAAAGAGAATTTTTCACCCATTTATCTGTGAAAATATACCATAATGCAAAATGTATATAAATGTTTTGGGGCATGAAATGTTTTGGGATTTTAGCATATTTTATGAGCCTTCCCAGAATCTCTGCCTTAATCGTTGTTACTAGCAAATTCTTGGTATTTGCAAGATTGACCCTTAAAGATGCTTCATTGCTTGGGCTGGATACCAAGCACTATCTGTTTCTCAGTTTGTGCCCAGTATCAGAAGGTGGCAGCTCCACTTTCAAAACCAGGTACCTTATGGTAAGTTTTATTTGTTAATGTTAGACACACGCTGTGGATTTGAGGATAAAGTCATGCCCAAGGTTTAACTCAAGAGAGTTCCTGTTACATTTAAGATTCTATAGATTTTGGCCTTGTTTCCCCAAGGATTTTTTTTTTATCCTTAAACCAAAGTCCATTTCACTGAATTGGATTAGGACATAAGCTAACTTTAATTAAATTTTCTTTTGAAAATGTAGCAGAGACGGAGAGAGAATTGGAGCGTGTGGATAGTGCTGGTCTCCCACTGCGTGCAGCAGAGGCTGACAGTTGTCAGCTATTTCCAACTTCCCCAGAATTGAAAAAGAAATCAAAAGGAATTAAAAGATTGTTTGGAAAGTAAGTTATTTTTCTCAATGCTAAACTTTTGGCATGTAAAACGTTTGGGTTAATTTAGAGTTTTATGTAGGAAGGAAGAAGAAAAATTTATTGCAATTTTTAATGGGCCTTCCTTAAGCTAAGATTTCTGAATTGCATCGAGTTCATTTTTAGCTCTCGCGCTATTAGCACTGCAAATTATCTGCTTCAAATTTATCAGAAGTAACTTGGAATAGTCTTTAAATTTGCTTCTGTGAATTCATTTCCAAAAGCTGAATGATGTGTAATTTATTTCAAAGTTGCTGGTGTTCTTTGACAGCTGGTATATTCTTGTGAGTTGATGTAAAATTTTTTTGCACACCTTCGTGCCTTTGTGTGCAAAAAAAAATGTCTATTACATTATTGTAAACCTACTGAGCAGTGAGATGTACCGAATGAATACTGAACAAAATTAATTTAATATGAATTTTGACATTAAAAGTCACAGTTTTGCAGCACCAAGGTTGATAGTTTGGAGGAAAATGTTACAAAGACGAGGGCACAGAGAAAATTCTCTTCATACAGCACCTTAAAAATTGCTGGGGGCAAGAGGAGCTGCCTCAAGTCTTTCACAGAGCCGTAATCGAAGAGATAATGGGAGCAGTTGCAAAATATTTATTCTAGGGTTTTCCAGACAGCCTTAAAGGAAAAGGGAGTTGCAGCAACAGATAGTTTAAAAGTAGAATTTCAGTTCATTTGGTCCAAGAGGCTGAAAGACCACAGCCATCACTGTGTGGTGGATTGGGAAAGCAGGGAGAGAATGAACATTTATAAAATACTTCATGACACAAAATGTGTTGTTGAGTCCAACAAGTATATATTGATGTTTATATACCGGATGAACCTTTTCCCACCCCTTAATTTAATCCTATTGTCTCTAAAATTATTGATTATGGAGAGACAGGAGACCATTAGAATGCTAAAGAATTGAAGTTTCTATTACAATGTTGAGTTTCAGTATATTGAGGGGAGCAAACAACCAACATTATATACATGTGGAACTCACCAGCCTCTATCATATAAATGATTATCTGGTCAGATGGCATGTTGAGATTGTGAATGTTATGGTTCACACTGAGACAAAGACTGGGCAGAAAGAACTCCATAGTTAAATTGCTCTAGTCAGGAGCAGGGCTTTGTGACAGGGCTGATGGTGATGAATTTGGCCTTCTCAGTATATATGTAAAGAATGTGTAGCTCATTGTCTCAGGATATCAGAAGAGCAGACTTATACAAAAGTGATCAAGCAAGTTAGACGTGAAAGCTGACTCAATTCTGTAGATGATTTCACAAAGGGATAGTATTCAGGTGATTGATAGCTGGGATCCAAGGAATGATTGCATTGAGGTATTGGTGGGAGCTAGATGTTAAGCTAGTGTTGGAATGATCTGTTAAAAGTGGAACCGCCTGAGGGTAGTGCCATTGAGCTGGATGAAGGGGGCAAGACAAAAGCAAAATTCTAAAAATCAGAAACAAAAACAAAAAATGCTGAAAACGCTTGTCTGGTAACATCTGTGACCAGAAGCAGAATTTCATACCTGGAGCCTTGCATCAGAACGAAGAAAAGTTACAAATGTAACAGATTTTGAATTTTCCTTATTTTTTTAAAAAAGATTTTAAGCATCAGTATTTAGCTTTTACCTTCCTTCCTTTGCCCATAATAATGGGGCTGCCCCTACATAGTTTCACTATTATTAATGCGGGCAAGTAGTTGGGGGAGGAGGATGTAGCTCCTCATTTGAAAGTCTGCAGGATGCTTTTCGTGGTTTTCATTCAGACACCATACATTTACTAAGACAGGGACCAGAACCTGATCAGAGATATTCAAATTGAGAGAGTCAAGAGGTGGTGGGTTTGAGTCTCATTCCAATACTTGAGCACAGAAGTTGAGGCTGGGCCTGTAGTATTGAGGGAGTCTGTCAAACAAACCATCTTTTCTATTAAACTGAAAGCTGTCTACTCTGGATGTAAAAGATCCCATGACCCAATGTTTAAAAGATAATTCTCCCCAGTGCCTTGGCCAATTTCTTTCATCTCAAATCCTGAAGTCATGAATGCAAGTTATTTTCAAAATGTTCTGAAGGCCTTAAGGAGCTAACCCGAAAGGTTTGGAAATAAGGTGACAGTTTTAGGTATTTTAAATCAACCTTTTCAGAAATATCCTAATTGCCATTGAACTGAGTGGTTTGCGTAGGACATTTGAGGGCAGTTAAGAGTCAACCACATCACTCCTGGGCCTGGAATCATGGCCAGACCAGGCAAATATGATAGACTTCCTTCCCTGAAGGACATGAGTGAATCAATAATAAGTTGGAAGCTTTGTGATCACTGTTACTGAAATCTGCTTTCAATGCTAGATTTAATTAATTAAATTTAAATTCTGCCGGCTGGTATGGTGGGATTTGAAACCAAGTTGCCAGACCATTAAACTTGCTCCCTGGCTTACTGGTCAAATGTCATTACCACAACATCACCATTTCCCCAGTTTGCTGAAATGGTGAGCATGAGTGGTTTTGAAAAGGGATAGTACCTGAGAAGTGGAAACTATAAAAATTTATTGTATGTTGTTTGGGAATGTTAAATTGAGGTAAAGTTGATTTCGGTTCCAGTTCTGTGGACATGCCTGACTTTGAGAGGTCAGAAGGTCACTTTGGAATAGGGAGGTTGGCTTGATTGGTTCGATTTGGGTAGCGGAGTTGAGGGAAATTTAAATAGGGAGTGTGGCTTTAGGAAGGGGCACAAGGGGTAATTCAGTTTGTCAGTCATGATGTAGTCAATGACAACAAGATTGTAGTTGATGAGGCCTTGTTCCTTATTGAGTGAATACCTAGGGAAGAAGTGTCTACTTCAACGCCAGGAGCATTGGAAAAAGGTGGGTGAACTTGCAGCATGGGTTGGTACCTGGGACTTCGATGTTGTGACCATTTCAGACATCTGGACAGAAATGGTTATTGCAGGTTCCAGGATTTAGATGTTTCAGTAAGAGCAGAGATGATGGTAAAAGAGGGGGAAGTGTGACATTGTTAGTCAAGGTCAGTTTTACGGTGGCAGAAAGGACATTTGAGGACTCTGGCTGAAGTTAGAAACAGGAAAGGAGAGGTCACCCTGTTGGGAGTTTTCTATAAGCCTCTGAATAGTTTGAGATGTCGAGGAAAGCATAACACAGATAATTCTGGATAGGAGTGAGAGTAACAGTGTAGTTGTTATGGGGGCTTTAACTTTGCAAATATTGACTGGAAATATTATAGTTCAACTACTTTAGATGTGTCAGTTTTTGTTCAATGTGAACAGATTGCTTTCCTGACACAGTATGTAGACAAGCCAACAAGAGGCAAGGCCGCATTGGATTTGGTTCTGGATGATGAATCAGGCCAGGTGTTAGATTTGGAGGTAGGTGAGCACATCGGTGATAGTGACCACAATTCGGTTATGTTTACTTTAACAATGGAAAGGGATAGGTATATACCACAGGGCAAGAGTTATAGCTGGGAGAAAGGCAATTATGATGGGGATGGGGACAATAGAAATGTGGAGCTTATTAAAGGAACAGCTACTGTGTCCTTGATAAGTATATACCTATCAGGCAGGGAGGAAGTGGTTGAGCGAGTAAGCCATGGTTTACTAAGGAAGTTGAATCCCTGTCAAGAGGAAGAAAAAGGCTTGTGTTAGGATGAGATGTGTAGGCTTAGTTAGGGCGCGCGAGAGTTACAGGTTAGCCAGGAAAGGCCGAAAGAGCTAAGAAAATCCAGGAGGGGGCATGAGTCGTTGGCAGATCGGATCAAGGAAAGCCTTCAAACTTTCTACAGGGTATATCAAGAATAAAAGAATGACCAGAGAAAGATTAGGGCCAATCAGGGATTGTAGTGGGAAGTTGTGCATGGAGTCTGAAGAGATGGGGGAAGGGCTAAATGAAATTTTTTGTCAGTATTCACATGGGAAAAAGACAATGTTGTCAAGGGTATTACTGAGATACCTGACCAGACGTCATTGAGGTTCACGAGGAGGTGTTAGCGATTCTAGGAAATGTGAAAATAAGTACCCTAGGCTGGATGGAATTTAACCTATGATTCTCTGGGAAGCAAGGGAGGGGAATGCGAGCCTTTGATTTGATCTTTATGTCGTCATTGTCTACAGGAATAGTACCAGAAGACTACGGATAGCAAATGTTGTCCCCTTGTTCTAGAAGAGGAGTAGAGACAACCCTGGAAATTATACATCAGTGAGCCTTGCTTCGGTTGTGGGTAAAGGTTATAAAAGACAGGATTTATTATCATCTAGAGAGGAATAAGTTGATGGGTTTTGTGAAGTGTAGGTCGTGCCTCACAAACCTTATTGAGTTCTTTGAGAAAGTGACCAAACAGGTAGATGAGGATAAGGTAGTTGATGTGGTGTGTATGGATTATAGTAAGGTGTTTGATAAGGTTCTCCATGGTAGGCCAATGCACAAAATATAGTTGCATGGGATTGAGGGTGATTTAGCGGTTTAGATCAGAAATCGGCTAGCTGAAAGAAGACAGAGGGTGGTCATTGATGGGAAATGTTCATCCTGGAGTTCAGTTACTGGTGGTGTACCACATGGATCTGTTTTGGGGCCACCGATGTTGGTCCATTTTTATAAATGGTCTAGAGGAGGGCATAGAAGTTTGGGTTAGTAAATTTGCAGATGACAGTAAGGTCAGTGGAGTTGTGGAAAGCGCTGAAGGATGTTGCAGGTTACAGAGGGACATAGATAAGCTGCAGAGCTGGGCTGAGAGGTGGCAAATAGAGTTTAATGCGGATTCTTGGTACTGTAGATGAGCAGAGAGATCTCTGTGTCCGTGTATATAGATCCCTGAAAGTTGCCACCCAGGTTGATTGGATTGTTCAGAAGGTATACGGCTGTGCTAACTTTTATTGGTAGAGGGATTGTGTTTCAGAGCCACGAGGTCATACTGCAGCTGTACAAAACTCTGGTGCAGCCACATTTGGAGTATTGCATACAGTTCTGGTCACCACTTTATAGGAAGGATGTTGAAGCTTTGAAAAGGGTGCAGAGGAGATTTACCAGGATGTTGCCTGGTATGGAGGGAAGGTCTTATGGGGAAAGGCTGAGGGACTTGAGGCTATTTTCATTAGAGAGAAGAAGGTTAAGAGGTCACTTAATTGAGACATATTATCAGAGGGTTACATAGGGTGGACAGTGAGAGCCATTTTTCTTGGATGGTGATGGCGAGCATGAGGGGAACACAGCTTTAAGTTGAGGGGTCATAGAGATAGGACAGATGTCAGAGGTAGTTTCGCTACTCAGAGTATGGAACGCACTGCTTGCAACTGTAGTAGACTTGCCAACTTTAAGGGCATTTAAATAGTCATTGGATAAACATATGGATGAAAATGGAATAATCGTGGCACAGTGGTTAGCACTGCTGCCTCACAGCGCCAGAAACCCGGGTTCAATTCCCGCATCAGGCGACTGACTGTGTGGAGTTTGCACATTCTCCCCATGTCTGCGTGGGTTTTCTCCAGGTCCAAAAAGTGCAGGTTAGGTGAATTGGCCATGCTAAATTGCCCGTAGTGTTAAATGAAGGGGTAAATGTAGGGGAATGGGTCTGGGTGGGTTGCGCTTCGGCGGGTCGGTGTGGACTTGTTGGGCCGAAGGGCCTGTTTCCATACTAAGTAATCTAATCTAATCTAATCTAGATTGGCTTCAGATTGGCTCCACAGGTCGGTGCAACATTTAGGGCTGAAGGGCCTGGCCTGTGCTGTGCTGTAATGTTCTATGTTCTATGATTTGGTGGCAAAGTGAAAGGTGACAATGGTAGACTGGACTTTGGGTAACCTGGATTGAACGCTTTTGGGTTTTTGTTTACAGGCTTAAAAGAAGTCAGTCAACCACCTTTACTCCTGATGATGTGACTGATTCAGATTTCAAGAGAGGTGGAACCAGAAGTACATCAGGTCCCAAACTTGGCTGGTCCCGGGATCTGCAGAATACTAAAACGTATGATACATTAGTGTTTACATTTCAAAATGTAATGAATGTGTTGGTTTGTGTGTTAACCTTTAGTCTGACTGACATCTACAATTCAAGGACGTGACAGACCTACGCAATTTTGTAATGAGATAATGTAACATAAGACTGAAACCTAACATAGCTAGCAAATTTATTAACTTAATCTACTTAAAAATACAATCTAATGAGCAAATCTACTAACTTCAACGACTTCGTGCATATGCAAACTCACTGCCTTTCAGCTCATCAGTGACTGCTTACTGTCGCACTTGGCGTTCTTTCTCACTTTCCGTGACCCGGGTCTTTCAAACTCCAGTTCGATGGTGATAGTCTAATGAGTACATCAAAATCCCCGATAGTAATACTATTCTGAGTCTAATATTACATGCTGTATCACCATTTCTTAGTACTTTCAGTCTGTTCCCCATTCCCCATTCCAGGCAAGGTCACCATAGTTACCTTCCAGCCAAAACAGGTGGTTTTTGCACCAGATCCACTTGTCATGTAGTATTCCACTGTCTTTAATTTCTCATTGTCATGTCTGGTTAACCATGAATGATCTAGTTTGATGATTTTTTTTTAAGCTCAACATGACAAGCCTTGAGAACTAGGAGGCGACTATGTGATCCATTGAGCCTATTCGGCCATTCAGTAAGAGCTTAGTTGACCTTGGTCTTAACACCATTCTTTCCTATTTCTCTACATCCTTTAGAAGAACAAAGAAACTATTAACCTTGACCTTGAATATATTCAACTGAGCAATCATACCCCTCTAGGATATAATGCTTGCATACCGACTGTAGAGCGTAAGGAAAAGAAATTTGAAATTCCTACGCAATTATTTTACTTAGTATTAATAGAAACTGCAAACATAAGAAGAATGACAAGCAAAGATGAAGTAATTTATTTGGCAGGGGCAGAAAAGAGAAAAAAGTAGACATGATGGCAATGTTCATGGAGGAGGAATACAAGCTATAAAAAGAATGTTTTAATCAGTCAGTATGCTTGGAATGTAAAGGGTAGATAATGGCCGAGTTACTGGTTACATCTTCTGTAAACATTCCGAAGTATAAAATGAGAAAACCATGAGCTAGGGTTGGATGGGAGCAATTAGAGAGCTTACTGTAATTGTGCCGTATCTTGTGTTCTAAATAAAATTCATCACTAATTCATGATGAATGTAATTTTTCTGTAGTGATCTGGATGCTCCATTTGCAAAGTGGACCAGAGAGCAAGTGTGTAACTGGCTGGATGACCAAGGATTAGGCATGTACATAAGTGGTTCCAAATCCTGGATCACTTCAGGCCAGACTTTGCTGCATGCATCTCAACAGGACCTGGAAAGGGTGAGTCAAATTACAACAACTTCTATTCACTGGTACCTTTAAAGTAGTAAAGTATTTTAACGCATTTCACAGCAGTGTAATATGACTCCAAACCAATTCTAGAGCCAGTAAATGACATTAGGACATGTGATTCAAAGAATGGTTAAAGGAGGAGAGAGAAGTTTCAGGATGGAGTTCCAGAGATTAGGTGTCAAGACACCTGGAAGTGTGGCCATCAGTTGAGCTAAAAGGAATGAGGCAGACGTCACCTGGGTGGTGTTTGTGTTTTTGATTTTCTATTAATACAACATATATTTACAACTGATATAGCATGTTATCAATAGGCTAACTGATTTGTCCTGCACTCCAGCCAGGGAAGCACTAAAATAGATTTACAACTTTACCAACCAGGATGGACAAATGCAAGCAGACAGTGTAATTTCTTGTCTGAGATGAGATTTAACCATTCTTTGAATGCTCCATGTCTGAATGTGTGATTAATGTGATTGGCAGAGCTGCTTGTATTTCTACTGAGTTGATTAAAGTCTAGCAACAGATCATTTTTGGTAGTACAGAACTCTGGTATTACTGAAGAAGGATATACTTTGTCATTTTTTTTTCATTTTCACTCATCAGAAAATTCGCAAGAATACTTAAGAGGAAACTAACATTTTATACAATGGGATGCAAGTGTTTGCTTGACAAGTAAATTCTGATTGAAGTTTATCCATGTAGAATACATTTGTAAGGTGACTGACAGTTAATTGCTAGGCTTCCTTTAAATTTTAAACCATGCAGGTTGACTCTCATTCATCAAGGTCCTGACAAGTTGATCTGTAATTGACTCACATTTTGTGGAGTTGAAACTGACCCCATGCAAGCACATATTCTTTCTGTCAGCAAAGATCAGGGCTACTTTTATTAATACTTGCAGCTTCCCATATAAGAAAGTGTGCCACACAATTTTACTGACACTCCTGAGTTGGTTGTCAGTGAATTTTTTCGATACTCAGGATTATCAAGCAAATATCATTTAATTACATAATTGCATCTGATGCTGGACACTGCAAGTTTTGCAAGTGCTGCCTTATTGGGTACAGTCTGTACCTAGTGAACTGCTGAACAGATATGCTTTGGGATGTGCAGCTTGCATACTAGGCATCATACTGACATTTGAGTTTCACGTGTCACAATACTTGTGCGATGAGCAAAACATCTTTTCAGGCTTGACTCCCAATATCTTGTTAGTGGTGAACACCACTCATCTTCCTACAATATAGTAGCAACTTGAAATAGTTTGCCTATTAATCAATCTTGGATTACCTCGGAAGATTATGTCAGTCATTTTACAGGACTGAAAGTGACAGCCTTATGACCATTACTTAGTTTGTGTGATATGCATGAGAAATTATCTGATTACAGTAGCCACTATCCCCTGTGATGTCTTTGATACATCCCATTTCTGCATGAGCTTGCAATTGCTGGAAAATCCCGAGTATCATTTAGATGTGAACATGGGAGGTATGCATAGTACGTTTGCGGATGACACCAAGTTAGAGGTGTAGTGGACAGCAATGAAGGTTACCTCAGAGTAGACGGGGACCTTGATCAGATGGGCAAATGGGCCAAGGAATGGAAGAAGGAGATGAATTTAGATAAATGTGTGGTGCAGAATTTTGGAAACTCAAATCAGAGCTGGACTTGTACACTTAATGGTAAGGTACTGGGTACTGTTGCTGAACAGAGACATTGCAGTGAAGGTTCATCGTTCCTTGAAAGGGAAGTCACAGGTAGACCGAATAGTGAAAAAGGCATTTGAAATACTTTCATTTATTGGTTAATGCATTGAATATAGCAGATCATGTCGTGGCTGTACAGGATGTTGGTTAAGCTACTTTTGCAATACTGTGTTCGATTCTTGTCTTTCTGCTCTAGGAAGGATGTTGTTAAACTTGAAAGGGCTGGAGGGTTTGAGCTACAGGGAGAGGCTGAATAGAAACATAGAAAAATACAGCGCAGTACAGGCCCTTTGGCCCTCGATGTTGCGCCGATCCAAGCCCACCTAACCTATACTAGCCCACTATCCTCCATATGCCTATCCAATGCCCGTTTAAATGCCCATAAAGAGGGAGAGTCCACCACTGCTACTGGCAGGGCATTCCATGAACTCACGACTCGCTGAGTAAAGAATCTACCCCTAACATCTGTCCTATACCTACCACCCCTTAATTTAAGGCTATGCCCCCTCGTAATAGCTGACTCCATACGTGGAAAAAGGTTCTCATGGTCAACCCTATCTAAACCCCTAATCATCTTGTACACCTCTATCAAGTCACCCCTAAACCTTCTTTTCTCCAATGAAAACAGCCCCAAGTGCCTCAGCCTTTCTTCATACGATCTTCCTACCATACCAGGCAACATCCTGGTAAACCTCCTCTGCACCCGTTCCAGTGCCTCCACATCCTTCCTATAGTATGGCGACCAAAACTGCACACAATACTCCTGATGCGGCCGCACCAGAGTCTTATACAACTGCAACATGATCTCAGGACTCCGGAACTCAATTCCTCTACCAATAAAAACCAGTACGCCATAAGCCTTCTTCACCGCATTATTTACCTGGGTGGCAACTTTCAGAGATCTGTGTACATGGACACCAAGATCCCTCTGCTCATCCACACTACCAAGTATCCGACCATTAGCCCAGTACTCCATCTTTTTGTTACTCTTACCAAAGTGAATCACCTCACACTTATCTACATTGAACTCCATTTGCCACCTTTCTGCCCAGCTCTGCAACTTATCTATATCCCGCTGTAACCTGACACATCCTTCCTCACTGTCAACAACTCCACCGACTTTCGTATCATCCGCAAACTTGCTCACCCAACCTTCTAGCCCCTCCTCCAGGTCATTTATAAAAATGACAAACAGCAATGGTCCCAAAACAGATCCTTGCGGAACACCGCTAGTAACTACACTCTAAGATGAACCTTTACTATCAACTACTACCCTCTGTCGTCTTCCAGCCAGCCAATTCCTAATCCAAACCTCCAACTCACCCTCAATGCCATACCTCCGTATTTTTTGCAGTAGTCTACCATGGGGAACCTTATCAAACGCCTTACTAAAATCTATATACACCACATCTACCGCTTTACCCTCGTCTACCTCCTTAGTCACCTTCTCAAAGAATTCAATAAGGTTTGTGAGGTATGACCTGCCCTTCACAAAACCATGCTGACTATCCTTGATCACATTATTCCTATCCAGATGTTCATAAATCCTATCCCTTACAATTCTCTCTAAGACTTTGCCCACAACAGAAGTGAGACTCACCGGCCTATAGTTACTAGGGTTATCCCTACTCCCCTTTTTGAACAAGGGAACCACATTTGCTATCCTCCAGTCTTCTGGCACTATTCCTGTAGACAACGAGGACATAAAAATCAAGGCCAATGGCTCTGCAATCTCCTCCCTTGCTTCCCAGAGAATCCTAGGATAAATGCCATCAGGCCCAGGGGACTTACCTATTTTCACCCTTTCCAGAATTTCCAACACCTCTTCCCTACATACCTCAAAGCCGTCCATTCTAATTAATTGTGACTCAATATTCACATCGGCAACAATGTCCTGTTCCTGAGTGAATACTGACGAAAAGTATTCATTCAGTGTCTCCCCAATCTCTTCAGCCTCCACACGCAACTTCCCACTACTATCCTTGACTGGACCTATTCCTACCCTAGTCATTCTTTTATTCCTGACATACCTATAGAAAGCCTTAGGGTTTTCCCTAATCCTACCAACTAAGGACTTTTCATGTCCCCTCCTTGATGCTCTTAGCTCTCTCTTCAGATCCTTCCTGGCTACCTTATAACTCTCAATCGCCCCAATTGAACCTTCACGCCTCATCTTTACATAGGCCGCCCTCTTCCATTTAACAAGGGATTCCAATCCCTTCTTAAACCACGGCTCTCTCACACGACCCTTTCCTCCCTGCCTGACAGGTACACACTTATCAAGGACACTCAATAGTTGCTCCTTGAACAAGCTCCACATATCAATTGTGCCCATGCCTTGAAGCCTACTTTTCCAAGCCACGCATCCTAAGTCGTGCCTCATCGCATCATAATTTCCCTGCCCCCAGCTATAACTCTTGCCCTGCAGTGCACACTTATCCCTCTCCATCACTAGAGTAAAAGTCACCGAATTGTGGTCACTGTCCCCAAAGTGCTCACCTACCTCCAATTCTAACACCTGGCCTGGTTCGTTACCCAGAACCAAATCCAGTATGGCCTCACCTCTTGTTGGCCTGTCTACATATTGTGTCAGGAAACCCTCCTGCACACATTGGACAAACACCGACCCATCTAACGAACTCGAGCTATAGCTTTCCCAGTCAATATCTGGAAGGTTAAAGTGTCCCATAACAACCACCCTATTACTTTCACTCTTCTCCTGAATCATCCTCGCAATCCTTTCTTCTACGTCTCTAGGACTATGAGGAGGCCTGTAGAAAACTCCTAACAGGGTGACCTCACCTTTCCTATTCCTAACCTCAACCCAAACTACCTCGGATGGCGAGTCTTCATCCATCGTCCTTTCCACCGCTGCAATACTATCTTTGACAAGCAATGCCACACCTCCCCCTCTTTTATCCCCACCTCTGACCCTACTAAAACATTTAAACCCTGGAACCTGCAACAGCCAATCCTGTCCCTGTTCTACCCATGTCTCCGTAATAGCCACAACATCGAAGTCCCAGGTACCAACCCACGCTGCAAGTTCACCTACCTTATTCCGTATACTTCTTGCATTGAAGTATACACACTTCAAGCCACTTTCCTGTTTTCAGGCATCCTTCTTTGAGATTGATGCCATGTTTCTAACCTCCTTACACTCCAGGTCCTGCACCCGAAAGCTACAGTCTAGGTTCCCATGCCCCTGCAGAGTTAGTTTAAACCCCCCCAAGAGCACTAGCAAACCTCCCCCCAAGGATACTGGTGCCCCTCGGGTTCAGGTGTAGACCATCCTGTTTATAGAGGTCCCACCTTCCCCAGAAAAAACCCCAGTTATCCAGATACCGGAATCCCTCCCTCCTGCACCATCCCTGTAGCCACGCATTTAACTGTTCTCTCTCCCTATTCCTCAACTCTCCATCACGTGGCACGGGTAACAAACCAGAGACAACAACTCTGTTTGTTCTAACTCTGAGCTTCCAACCTAGCTCCCTGGGGCTATTTTCCCTGGAGCCTCTGAGGCTGAGGGGTGACCTTATAGAGGTTTATAAAGTAATGAGGGGCATGGATAGGGTGCATACCAAGGTCTTTTCCTGAGGGTGGAGGAATCCAAAACTGGAAGGCAGAGGTTTAAGGCGAGAGAGGAAAGATTTAAAAGGGACCCAAAGGGCAACCTTTTCTCACATGTATGGAATGAGCTGCTAGAGGAAGTGGCGGAGGCTGGTACAATTACAACATGTAAAAGGCATCTGGATGGGAATATAAATAGAAAGGGTTTAGAGGGATATGGGCCAATTGCTGGCAAATGGGACTTAGTCAGATTGGGATGTCTGTTGGTCCGGGCGAGTTAGACCGAAGTGTGTGTTTCTGTGCTATATGACAGGCAAATTGAATTTTATCTCATTGTCCATTTAGTCACTTTTCACATGTTAAAATGATTTTGACAATATTAACTTGGTATCCTTAACATCATATAGTATTTTCAAAAGATAGAATACGTTGTTGTCAGAAATTTCCACACCCATGTTCCAATTCAGTATCTACTGCAATGAATGTTTAATGATTGAATTTTAAAAGTTTTCTTGAAGAAACCAATCATTATTTGATCAAACTGTTTGTTTGTGTAGGAGCTTGGGATCAAGCATCCTCTGCACAGAAAGAAGTTACAACTAGCTCTGCAGGCATTTGGCTCTGAAGAAGAAGATAATAAGGGAAAGCTGGATTACAATTGGGTGACAAGTGAGTAGAGTAATGTATCACAAAGTTCAATAAAGACTTGGAGATCAATAATTGCAGTTATTTAAGAAACTAAGTCCATCTCTTAGGTGTAATGATTGCAGTTGGGATATGTTCTGCTGTTTCTGAACCTCTGGTTGTGTGACTACAAATAGGCATAACATCAATGGAAAAGGAAGGTGTACTGACTGAAATCAGTTTGGAAACCGAGAGAATTACCAGAATATCATGGAGGTAGAGACCAAGTGAAAATGTTGGATGGAATAAAATGTTTGGTGTGGGGTGGGTAGAGAGGGAATTTACAATCCTAGCGGGTGATAATACTGAACAAGTAAGATCCCAGGCTGAAACCCGGCATGATAGACATAAATTGTATTTTTGCAATTTGCAGTGAATGTAAGTTTAATGCACAGAAGAGGAGGAGGAGAAAGTGAAACTATATATTTTATATGAGACAGTTAAAAAGATCTTTTTATAAGCATCAAAATAAATATAATCATTAATTCCCAGCAATTTACAGGTGGTTAAATGTTTAATTTCTCATTCAAATGACAAAGTCTCAAGAGTTTCATTTCAGTGACTGCACATTCAAAAGATGCGCAAGCAGCTTAACTCATTTTTTTTTCACTGAAACTCCAAAGGCAAAGCATATTGCATAGCAATATTGTTGCTATATTTGTAATTCAGAGACCCAGGAAATGCTTTGCAGACCAGGTCTGGAATTTGAAATTTTACAAAAAGTCTGAAATTAAAACAAATGATAACCGCAAAACTACTGTCTGGTGTCAGAAAAATCCAAGTGATTTACTAATGGCCTTTAGGGAAAGAAATCTACTAGCCTAGCCTGGCCTGGCCAATATATGACTCCAGATCCACCACAATGAAATGTGGCTGTGAAATGCCCTTTGAAATGGCTAAGTAAGTCACTAAGTTCTATGAAACTCTTTAAAAATCTTAAAAGTAATGAAACTGAGCAAACCATTTGACAGCGGTCTAGGCACCAAAAGCAACAACAGCAAACTCCTCCCTAAAGTGCCAGAACTGGGAGAGCCTTCTTGCAGACTAGTCAAGCAACAGCCTGACGTAGTCTTAATCTCACAATTTACAGACAGTAATCCATACAGCAGCATTATTGCTGATTATGTTCTGTCCCACTGGCACCACTGATCTATCTAAGGTGGCGGTACAGTGGTAAACAGGAGGGAGTTGCTGTGCAAGTCCTCAACATTGACTGTGTTTCCCCTGAATTAATGGCATCAGAGCAAACAGCCCACTTGCCTGCCAACAGAACAGTAATGCAATCATGTGGAGGCAAAGTTTCATCCTGACATGAAGAACTGCTTGCATGCCAAACAGCATAAGCCCCAAGCTGTAAGACTGATTCTCTAATTTAGTGGATCAGATCTAATCTCTAGTACAGCTACTTCTGTTTGTTAATGATGGTGGACAATTGAACAACTCTGCAGTGGAGGAGCATCCACAAATATAATTCCCCTCCCCAGTTTTAGGGAATTCCAGCACAATTGTGCAAAAGATTAAGGTTGAAGAAATTGAAAAAATCTTCGGCTCAAAGTACCAAGTGGATGACTGTCTCTGTCTCCTTCTAAAGTCCCCATGCTACTACAGTACCACACCTCAGCTAATTCAGTTCCCTCCACCTGGTATTAAAAATGACTGAAGGTAGAAGATATTGCAAAACTGTGAGCCCTAACAAAATTGCAACAATCGTACTGAAGATGTGCTCCAGAACTTGCCATGCCTCTGCTTAAGCTGTTCCAATACAGATTCAGCACGCAAGCTGAAAACAAGTAACATTTACACCACACAAGTGCCAAGGAATAACCATCTCCAATAAAAGACTATCTAATACTGCCCCTTGACATTGAATGGTGTCACTGAATCCCCCACTCTCTGTCAACATCGTATAGGTTACCATTAACCAAAAACTCAACTGGACTTACCACAAAAACGCAATGGCTACAAGAACAAGTCAGAGGCTAGGAATACTGCAGTGAGTAGCTCACCTCCTGACTCCCCAAAGTCTATCCGCTATCTACAAGGCACACGTCAGGAGTGTAATGGAATACTCCCCACTTGCCTGGATGGGTGCAGCTCCAACAACAATCAAAAAGCTTGACAACCTCCAGGACAAAGCAGCTTACTTGATTGGTACCAAATCCTCAAACACCCACTCCCTCCACCATAGTACACACTGCTGCTATTGAGTGTTAATCTACAAGATGCACTGCAGAAATTCACCAAAGATCCTCAGACAGCACCTTCCAAACCCATGATATTTACATCTGGAAGAACAAGGGCAGCCAATATATGGCAATACTGCCACTTGCCTTCTTGACTTGGAAATATGTTGTCTTTCCTTTAGTGACACTGGTACAAAATCTTGGAATTACATCCTTGAACGTGTTGCATGTTTACCTACACAGAATGGACAGTAGCAGATCAAGAAACAGCTTACTAGCTCTCCACCTCCTTCTGAAAGCCAATTGAGATGGACAATGAATGCAGTTGCAGTCAGAAAAATCCACATCCCCGAATGAATCAAAAAACATTAGCCACATAAGCAGAGTGTGCTGACAGTACTCAGATATCCTGTGCTTGCAAAACTCAGAACATAGTGTCCAGTTTTAGATGTGATTCTGCAATGGGACATTGCTGTGCCATCTAGATTATGCTAAGACTTGTGCTAATACCCAATTCAAGATGATCAACCAGGCATGCAGTTTGGCCCACATATGTATTCCGGAATGTACACAGGGTTGTACGTTTTGCCAAAGAAGAAAATACTATGTTGTGCTACTTCAATCTGCAGAAAACCCCATACTTATCTTTATCCAGTCACTTCAATATGAAGTAATACATGTTGTTTTGATCATACAAATGTTTTCCAATGCAGTTTGCATACTATCAAAGCAGTAAATAGAATTTATCTCCCTTAGGGTGGCTGGATGACATTGGATTACCCCAGTACAAGACTCAGTTTGATGAAGGAAGAGTTGATGGTCGAATGCTCCACTATGTGACTGTGGTTAGTAAATTCTTATTTGAGAGTTTGTGGTAATTTTTAAAAGTTAATTAATAGCTTACAGTAAAGGTTAGATTTGTATTTTAAACTGCATGCCTCTTTTCTCCCATTGACTGTTAAACAAACAATGTAATTAACCTACTATTTAAGTTTACGTTGACTAGTTATTGTTGCCCAAATCATTCCTTCAAATCAAGTCATAGGTGAAAACATCTTCTGGAAAAGGCACGTGACAGGACCCTAGGAATGGCAAATAATATTTAGAAGCTGAGTTTACAACTAAGGTTGAGAGAGTCCTTGATATTGCTGGATTAATATTTCTTGATTAATATTTCCTTGATTAATATTTCTCATTAAAATAAATGTTTGAGATATCAGCCATTTTAGAGCACCATTTGACAGTTTGGATGTTTTCCAGTTGGCCCAGATGTTAAATCATTTCCAGCAAATATGGTCCAGCTGTACTCAAATAGATCACAAATAGTGAAAGTAGCTTGTGCACAAAAGGGAAAGAGAAATCATAGGTCAAGACTCAATTAGAAAGTTCTGTCCTAAACAGTTTCACCTAACCTTTCATGCTTAAGAAACAAAGGTGCAAGAATGTTTCAGATAAACCATATTTAATGCAAATTTGGTGTTTCAAGCAGAATTGTTCTAAATGGCATTTTCTAAAGTAGTGAATTTTAGGCAATTTTAACCGTTTATCATTTTTAAACAATCCTTTTTAAAATTTCTGTTCCAAACTAGTTTAAATTTGCTGGTCTTAAAAGGATGATTTGAGTGTTTCACTGCAGTATTAAATATCTGTTGAACTAACAAGCTAAACACTTCATCCTGTTTTTGTTTAAAAATTGTACTTGTATAAATTAGCAAGCATCTGCCATTTTTCCTGTGACACAATTATGTCCTTGCTTTTATTATTAGCATTCAATTTGGTCCTCATTCATTTCAGTAGTTTGTCACAAGGATGAAATACAGTTTCTCAGTTTAGTTTCTGATTCCTACTCCTGTAGGATGACCTGTTGTCGCTAAAAGTTGGAAGTGTTCTCCATCACCTCAGCATCAAGAGGGCAATTCAGGTTCTCCGAATAAATAATTTTGAAGCTAATTGTCTTCGTAGAAGACCATCTGATGAGGTATGTGTAAAGATTGCTGTGAGACAATTTGAGCTTGACTGAACAGCAAGACTTTGGTTTGGATCCCCCGCATGCATTGAGGGTGGTGTGTGAAGGCTTGGCATGCCTGACTGTGAGAATTGTGAAGAAATATCTGTGGACTGCTGCCTCATTACTGCTGGCAAAGTGAAATTGGTAAAATTCCTTGGGCATAGTTCCTCAGGAAGGTAAAGGGATAAATTGAGAAATATATTCTCTGAAATAATTTGTTCTTCCTGTGTAGTTGGTGTCATGCTTCATTCTGCCCTTTAATAGGTGCCACTGTACTCCAGCCTTGTGGTGTGGGTATTGCTCCATCGTTGAGTGAAGGTGAGCAGTCAGGACTTGACTGCAACAAACATTATTGTGTTCTCTTAAATGAAATCGATCCTCCTTGTATCATATTTTCCAGTGATTATATTAAGCTAATTTGCTACCATTAACATCTGCAAACCAGAGGGAGGTGATGAGTTTTGGGTGGAGGTTTGCTCGCTGAGCTGGAAGGTTCATTTCCAGACGTTTCATTACCCTACTAGGTAACATCTTCAGTGGGCCTCAAGCGAAGCAATGCTGAAAATTCCTGCTTTCTATTTATATGTTTGGGTTTCTTTGGGTTGGTGATGTCATTTCTGGTGGTGGTGGTGTTTCCTGTGGTGAAGTCACTTCCTGTTCCTTTTCTCAGGGGATGGTAGATGGGGTCTATCAAAAAACACAGAGTTAGACCCCATCTACCACCCCCTGAGAAAAGGAACAGGAAATGACATTGCCACAGGAAATGACATCACCAACCCAAAGAAACCCAAACATATAAATAGAAAGCAGGAACTTTCAGCATCACTTCGCCTGAGGTCCACTGAAGATGTTACCTAGCAGGGTAACAAAATGTCTGGAAATGAACCTTCCCGCTCAGTGAGCAAACCTACATCCCAAACCTCAACCTGAGCTACAAATCTTCTCAAGACTCAATAGGAGGTAATGAGTGCCTATATCTATGGAGCCTGCATTTACCTGATGTCTTTCATGACCTGGGTGTCCTTAAGTATGTGCTCACTGTTAATACAGGTGTGAGGTGCAGAACTTAAGTCTGTGTCATCTCTTAAATTTGAGGGGAAAGACCATTTGAATCAGCTGTCACTACTTACTTTCTAGAATAACATCACCCCCGCTGAAGTCTCCCGGTGGACGAATCACCGAGTGATGGAATGGCTACGCTCAGCAGATTTGGCAGAATATGCACCCAATTTGCGTGGTAGTGGAGTGCACGGTGGATTAATGGTAAGAGGAAACAGAACATAAGAACAAGGAGCAAGAGTAGGCTATCTAGCCCTTTGAGCCCACTCTGCCATTCAATTAGATAATGGCTGCCGTTCAATAAGATCAAGGGTTAGCTCCACTTACCCACCTTCTGACCAGAACCCTTAATTCCTTTACTGTTCAAAAAATTATCTATCTTAGCTTTAAAAACATTCAATGAGGAAGCCTCTACTACTTCACAGGGCAGGAAATTCCATACATTCACAACCCTTGGGGTGAAGAGGTTCCTCCTCAACTTGGTCCTAAATCTACTCCCCCTTATTTTGAGGCTATGCCCTCTTGTTCTAGTTTCACCTGCCAGTGGAAACCACCTCCCTGCTTCTATCTTACCTATTCATTTTGTAATTTTATATATTACCATTTGATCCCTCCTCATTCATCTAAATTTCAGTGAATATAATCCCAGTCTACTCCGTCTCTCCTCAAAAGCCAACCCCCTCAACTCCACTGAAGTGAATCTCTGCTGCACCCCCTCCAGTGCCAGTACATCCTTTCTCAAGTAAGGAGACCAAAACTGCACGCAGTACTCCAGGTGTGACCTCACCAGCACCCTATACGGCTGTAATACAATCTCCCAGCTTTTAAACTCAATCCCTTGAGCAATAAAGTACAAAATTTCATTTGTCGTCTTAATTACCTATTGAACCTGCAAAGCAACGTACTGCAATTCACGCACAAGAACACCCAGGTCCCTCTACATAGCAGCATGCTACAATTTTTAACAGTTCAAATAATTCTTTTTAACTGTTAATCTACCAAAATGGATCACTTGATATTTATTAACATTGTACTCCATCTGCCAGACCTTTGCCGACTCACTTAAACTATCTCTATCCCTCTGCAAACCTTTTGAGTCCTCTGCACGTTTTGCTGTACCACTCATCTTAGTGTCTTTGCAAACTTTGGCACACTACATGTGGTCCCCAACTCCAAATCATCTATGTAAATTGTGAATAATTGCAGTCCCAACACTGATCCTTAAAGCACATCACTAGTCACTGATTGTTTTTCTGGTTGGCAATCACTTATCTCCACTCTTTGCTTCCTGTTAGTTAGGAGAAAGTGAGGTCTGCAGATGCTGGAGATCAGAGCTGGAAATGTGTTGCTGGAAAAGCGCAGCAGGTCAGGAAGGGCTTATGCCCGAAACGTCGATTCTCCTGTTCCCTGGATGCTGCCTGACCTGCTGCGCTTTTCCTTCCTGTTAGTTAACCAATCCTCCATCCATGCTGATACTTTGCCCGTAACACTGTGCACCTTTATCTTATACACCGGCTTTTTTTGTGGCATCTTGTCAAATTCCTTTTGGAAATATAGAGGCACCAGATCTACTGAGTTCCCATTGACCACCTTGCTTGTAATGTCTTCATAGAATTCCAGTAAATTAATTGAACATGATCTGCCTTTCATGAACCCATGTTGCGTCTGTCCAATGGGGCAGTTTCTATCTAGACGTCTTGCTGTTTCTTCCTTGATTGATAGATTCAAGCATTTTCCCTGCTATAGAAGCCAACTGGCTTATAATTCCCCATCTTTTGTCTACCTCCTTTTTTTAAGCAATGGCGTCAGACTTGCTGTTTTCCAATCTCCTGGAACTGCCCCCGGATCCAGCGAAGTTTGAAAAATTATCACAAGTGTACTTGCTATTTCTCCTGCCATCTCTTTAGTAGCCTGGATTGCATTCCATCAGGTCCAGGAATCTTGTCTGCCTTTAAGCTCCACTAGCTTGCCCAGCACTGTGTTTCATGATATTGATAATTTCCTAGGTCCTCACCTATTTTCGTCTCCTTGTCAATTACTGGCATGTTATTCCTGTCCTCCACTGTAAGACTGACACAAAGTACCTGTTCAATGCCTCAGCTATTTTTTCATTTACCATTATTAAAAGTCTTCCTTCTCATCTTCTAAATGACCAGAGTTTACCTTAGCCACTTTCTCATTTTCTGTATTTGTAGAAACTTTTGCTGTCTATCTTTGTTCTGAGCTAGTTTACTCTCATAAGTAACTTTTCTTTGTTGCTCTTTTTATGGCTTTCTGTTGACCTTTAAAGTTTTACCAATCTTCTGGTTTGCCACCGGTCTTTGGCACTTTTGTATGCATATCTTTCGATTTGATAGCCTTCCTTATTTCCATAGACATCTGTGACTGAAAAGAAGGCAGACATTTATAGCAGGTTATGTTCCCTTCACCAGCATCACCACAGTGGCTAGGAATAAAAGCACCAGACTGACACTTTAGGAAGAGCAGATTGAATAGAAACAACAAAGTTTCCTTTTAAAAGGAAAATCTAGTGGATGCTGAAAACCTTTTTTAAAAAAAAAACTGCTGGCAATACTTGGGTCTGGTAGTATCTACGGACAGAGAAACAGAGCAAACATTTCAAGTCAGTGGCCTTTCGTCAGAACTGAAAAACGTTGGAGACAAGCAATTTTTTAAACATGTCCACAGACTTGGGGAAGAGGTTTTGGACTGGGAACCAAGATGTTTTTTTCCTGTATCCAAATCTGAGATTTTTCTCTCGTGTGTACTTGATCAATGTTCTATTTTTATTTCCCTCTTGTTAAAACCTGCTAGCCTTTTGGTAGTTACTCCAATGCTGTATTGGTCAATAGCTAGCTGCTGGTGCATCTAGTCTGTGAGAAGGCAGTAGCTATTTGTTTCATTGGGAGTAGTAGTTTCTCCAATTGTAACTAAATACGACAGGAAGTATTTTAACCTTGCGCTGTGCACTCTCGCTTCTGGAACTTGACTGGAATCCTATACATCTAACTTTGGATTTGTGTAGCCTTGGGCAGTCAGCTGTGAGGACAGAGATGCACAAGGTTGTGAAATTGGAAATAAGCAGTCTTGATCAAGAATACATGTTAAATGTGATTAATCTATTCTATCTATAGGTTCTAGAACCTCGTTTTAATGTGGAAACACTAGCGATGCTGCTAAACATCCCTCCCAACAAGACACTACTTAGACGACACTTAGCTACTCACTTTAATTTGCTGGTTGGTCCTGATGCTCAGCAGCAGAAACGAGAGGCTGTGGAATCCCCAGACTATTCTCTCCTAACAGCCACTGCCAAAGTAAAGGTGGGTATAAAAAGCAGTACATGCAAACTGTTTCTCCTTATTCTGTGTTGTATTTATGTGATTGTATCTTGTGCACATTATACAAATGAACAATTTGAAGCACCATCTAGGTATATTCAACAAGCATGTTGAAGGCTGAGTGTTTTTGTTGTAGGTACAGAAGCCCACATTCCTGTCAATTCTCCTGCTCCTTGGATGTTGCCTGACCTGCTGCGCTTTTCCAGCAACACATTTTCAGCTCTGATCTCCAGCATCTGCAGACCTCACTTTCTCCATCACTTAAGAAAGCTCTAATAACTTTCTGTTTTTAGGGCATAGAACTGTACAGTACAGGAACAGGCCCTTTGGCCCACAGTGTTGTGTTGAACATGATGCCACATTAGACTTCTCCCTTCTGCCTGCTCTTGATCCATGTCCCTCCATCCCTTGCATATTCATATGCTTATCTAAAAGTCTCTTAAATGTCCCTTCATATCTGCCTCCACCACTATGCCTGGCAGCATGTTCCACACTCTCTGCAAAAACAAAACTTGCCTCTCACATCTCCTTTGAACTCCCCCACCTTAACTGCATGCCCCCTAGTTTTGGACATTTCAACTTTGGAGGGGTATGGGGAAAAGAAAAATTAAGTGTCAACCTAATCTGTGCATCTCCGTTTTATAGACTTCTATCAAGTCTCCCTCAGCCACTACTGCTCTAGAGAAAGCAACCCAAGTTTTTCTAGCCTCTCCTTATAGCTCATGTTCTCTACTCCAGCCAGAATTCTGGTAAACCTCTTCTGCACCCTTTCCAAAGCTTGCTGTAAATGTACTTACCACAATACTGTGTGGCCTAAGCAAAGTCTTATAAAGCTGCAAGATAACATCCTGACTTTTGGACTCAATTTCCCAACAGATAAAAGCAAGCATGCCATATGCCGCCTTTACAATCCTACCTACTTGCGTGGATTCTATATAGAGGGTATAAATTGGTTTGTGGCTATCACTGATTGGATGTTGATAATTGTACATTTCTCCTACAGCCAAGAAAGCTGGCATTCAGTAATTTTGGAAGCTTGAAGAAACGGAAACAGGATGAAGAAGAATATGTATGTCCAATGGAATTGGGACTTCCTGCAGGAACTGGTTTCAGACAAGGAAATAAACAGACACGGGGAATAGACATACGAGTATATAACGATGAAGACTTGGACAGGATAGAGCAGGTAAAGGTGACCATGTGCAGACTAATGCTTAATGTTGTTAATTAAGATTTTTAGTAGAAACCATTTTAGACTTCGCTAAGAACATAAATTCATTTAAACTATCGACATGTACATCAGCAGGAAAGCTGCTACTTCTCGGTTGCTGCTAGAGTTGGTCTTTGAGGAATCAGGAATCTTTTTGCTTTGTATAGTAGCTCAAGTATTTTCAGCTGTTTGAGGTCCAATGTTAAAAGCGCCCTCATATTTTTCTCAAACGTTTTGGCACTTGAGTGCTGAAACAGGCCCAAGCAGTCTACAGACATAACCCTTTTCATGTCCACTGTCTAAGATGAGTTACAAAAGCATATTGAGAGTGACTCGGGTGGAGGTGCCAATGGGACTGGAGGAGGTACTGTTGGATTGAATTATAAATTGACTGTATGGTCATGATGTTTTATTGACGAATGTTCTTGAGAGGATAACAATGTGTGCTACTTACTTGTAGATGGATGATTCTGAAGGAACAGTGAGGCAAATTGGAGCGTTCTCTGAGGGAATCAATAACCTAACAGTAAGTGTGGTACTGAAAAGCAATAAACTTAAAATAAGAAATGTGCCTGTGATAGAAACTAGAGATTTTGTATCATTTTCCAAAGTATTTTTTAACTTTATTTTTGCCTATTTATCTTGTGCCTCAGTATCTTCTTTCCTTTTCTTTGTAGCATATGCTAAAGGAGGATGAGATGTTTAAAGATTTAAGTGCAGGCTCTCCATGCACCAGCATGACTGATGAGGATTCAAACGTGTAATTGTGCATCAGAACTCGACACCTTGAATATGGACCCAGCTTTTTATGGAAGTTCTTAGACCAACACTACTAAATTTTAAATTTGTGTTATGAATACATTATGCAAATACATAACCGCATACATTGAATTATTTCTCCTGTTTGGAAAGATCTTTTATCTACACATTTTGCAGAAAAAATGCGATCATTATGTTAGAACCGTTGGACTACAGTCCTTTTCATGAAAAGTAAATTCCGTACGTTTTGAATTTAAAATTCATGTTTTATCAGACTGTAGATGCCAATAATTTATTTTTTGTAGATTGATTGTATAGTGGTTCAGTACAGTATTAAAAGCCAATTCTTGAATGTTTTTTTCATCAAGACATTGGGGAATTTTTAATGAGAGACGTGAAGAGCCTAAAGTGCTAGTGTCCTCTGGTGGCCTGATTACTGAACTGTCTCCTGTAGTCTGGTCTGACCTCCAAACCCAACAAATTGGGTTCAGCAGCCAAAAAAAACACTCATGAGTTATGAGAGTAAAGCAATATTTCCAGAATGCCTTAAATAACCAAAAATACTGCCATTTTGTTAATGTCACTTATTTTACATTGACTTTGCCTTGTCCTGCCACAATACAAATTTTGTACCTTTTTGTAATGTCTTTCTAAATGGCAGGTAAAAGGGGATGTTTTATAACAAGCAACTTGTACTGAGATTACTGACAAGCGCAGTGATTAATGTTGATGTAGGGATTGCATACCAGCTGGTTACTGGCCTAGAATCCACACAGAATTTATCAAGTGTTTCTCAAAATGTGAGGTTTGAAGTACTGTAATTACTGTTTTGTAATCTGAACTGCAATTATAATCTAGGAAGTCTTAACAGAAGTTGACTGTTGGGTTGTAACCATGTTCATTTTAAGTATCTGGATATTTTAAATGGTACATGCTACATTGTAAGAACTATTCCTATTTCTTAACCAGAAGGTAACTGGAGATCATGTTATTGATCATTCTGAACACTTTAACTGGCTTAAGCAATTTGATTTTGCTTCATCATATGTACATCAGTATCTCTCAATTCACTTGGATGGCTAAATTGTGTGGAAATTACATCATAATCTGAGTCTAGCTCAGTATCAGTTTAAAATCGATTATCGACACCCATCCTGTCAGAGTGGACTGAGATTCTTGCTAACCTCTTTCCGTACATCAGTGCTATAGATTAGTTAACATTTCTGCATTAGAAATGCAATCAATGTAACATGGAATCCTGAACAAATACTTTTCACAGAATTATGGACATTGAACGTGAGCCCTTTCTATGCAGCAATTTGTTATTGTTCTGTATTGCATAATGCATCATTGTAATACTTAATTTTGTTTCACAAATATATATTTTAGCCAAAATTTATGTTCATACGACTTTAAAATTTAAATAATCTTCTTATTTAAACATCAGGAAGAAAACTAATCTTTAAAAGCTACAGCTTCCTGTTTGCTCAAGTCTCTGAACACTATAATGTGTATTTTTTTTACACTCTTCAAATATTAAAAACAAATTACATTAGTGCCATTGAGGGGAAAAAACCCATAATTTTGAGGGTAATGTACTGGCAGTCAGGGAATCTCTAAAGCAAGACATTTTCAAAACATCAGAGTCACTTGTTTTTGAATCTGGAAACTGTAGCCCTGCATCAAACCTGGTGTTCAATGTGCTTTATATTACTTTATTTATTTCACTGTTAATGATGCCATTATTCTGCCATATACTTTAATGTTGAGGGTTTCTTGTGCAATGTTTGTGGCATATTTATATATGTATTTAGTATGTTAATTTCCATTGATAACATTTACTTGAGAACAGTGGCTTTTTTGCAAGATATTGTTGAGCTCCAAAGTGTTCTAAAAAAACTCAAGATTCTTGCACCAGCCTCCAAGAACGTGAAAACTCATTTTAGTGGCTGTGTGAATTTCCTTTCTATTCCTGCCTTAAAATAGAGTTGACTTTCGATCATTGCATTCTGCGAAGGTACATTATGGACAAATTTTGAAACAGGTACAATGTGTGTGCCTCAGTAACTACCCATAATATCCTTGGAAGTATTTTTTGGTCTCCAGTTTGGTTTACTGGCCAAGCTTCTTTGAACGCAATGTCAAAATCATCATTTATTCAGAATTAATGTTTCAAGTAAAAATAAAATATTGCATAATGCATTTTTGTTTGAATTGCATTTTTTCCCCTAGAAGTTACCTTCAGTGAGGTGCTTAAGTGTGGAAGGATAGTAGTGTTGTACTAATTTGAGAATGATTCCACATCGTTCCTGTGGAACAGCAGAACGATTCTAGGGATGAAATCTCAGATATTACTTCCACAGCATGGGTCATGGTTTTGTAAGAACTTTTCTCAGGGCTATTGAATTTTCTTCACCTTGTAGATGCCTCCTGTGGCTGGCTGATACAGGTAGGACTGCAGAGAAACAGGCCTATATGCCCTCACTGTGTACTTTGTATCCAGGAATGTGGATTTAAAATGCTGTCACTTGCTGAGTCAACATTTAAATTAGTGGAGGAGTTCTCATAGCCTTTTACAGAAAAGATGTAATTGCACTAGAGAAGGGATTTGAGGATGTTGCCAGGATTGGAAAAATTGGCTACGTGGTGATTGCTCTCCTTGGAATACTGGGGAGAGTCAACTGTGTACTGGGTTAGGAGGGGCTTATTTACCTTAGAGTCAACCACAGGCAGCATGAACTTGTTTTCCATTCAAAGGGTGGTTGGGATCTGAAACTTACTGACTGTACTATATCATCTGCAGGACTACTGAGCACATGCTGGAAAGTGGGATGAGGTTGAGTGAAGTGTTTTGACCTGAGTAAGCATGATGCCTTTGTGCAGTAAATATTGATTCTAAAACAGCATGCCATTTGTAAGCACATTTAATGAACAATTACAAAATAAAACACTTCATGCTATTAAACCCCCAGTACAAAATAGAAATCTCTCTAAACATTTAACATCGATTCAATCCTAAACCACATTTTCACAGATTTGTAATCGAGAGGTTTTGTTTCTAACACCAATTATGGAGAATGTTTTCCATCTCATTTCTGTAGAAACAATGGATATCTCTAAGGTTAGGATCCAAGCAATCTTGCAACACACTCTGTTTTTGAGATTTACTCTGACTCTTTGTTAAAAGCAGGTGTAGTACAAGGATTGATGTGGATTCTTCTTCACCTATATTGTCATTTCTGATATCCTGTCAGGAGTCCTGCGCCGATAGAAGTACTTAACAGTCTAATTAGATGAGGAAATCACGAACAGAACCATGAGCCTGCTGCTTCCCTTGGCCATTTGTATGTAACAGTTAAAGTGGTGAGACCCTGCTGGAATGACATTGTTAGAATTATCCAATGCCAAAAGCATAGGAGAATTGGAAAAATCAATTTATTTCTTCTTCTTTTGAGCTATTTTCTGAGTGATTTCCTCCACAGCTGGGGCTCCCAGCTTCTTTTTCTTGGCAGTTTTTACTTTTTCTTTAAGAGCTTGAATGTTAATTTTTGTTTCTGCAGCTAAAAGAAAATGAGAGTATACTTGTTAGCAAAAGCAGACAGATCTGGTCATGTAAGCTTTACTGACAAATCTTTGTCTTTTTTTTTATATGGATCAACACCAATATCCCACATGGGTTTTCCAGGAAAATATTACCTATAATGTATTTAATCATCATACTACCAAGGCCCAAAGGGACTTAGGTGAGAGGAAAACCATTGAACTACTGTTTTATTCATGGCATGTCACTATAATTAACCACAAATGATTGTACAGAGGACCAGAATTTATCATTTGGGTTTTACAACTGATTTAACTAATCCAAAGGAAAAACACAATACTGTCAAAGACAGCATGACTTCATTTACTGGACTTTTAGGTCCAATAGAAGAATTATAAAAATGGAGTACTAATTGAGAACATGTCATAGGGATGACTAAAACCTGGCCTCCCCCTTTTGAGTCTTTAACCATCAGAGAACACATTTCAGAGAGTGGAGAGGGCTATATTCATTTGCCCTTCCTCACTTACAAAATAGTCTATAATCTAGTGGAATGATGTGCAATGAATTTTATATTAAATGGAAACTACAGAACTTGGTTAACTTCTGTAATTGTATAAACAAAATGAAAACCAGTTACCTTTTTTTACTTTAACTGCAGGCTTTTCTTTAGGAGGAATAAAAGCTTTATTTCTTTCTTCCTTTCGCCTCGCTGCTGCCTCTGCTTCTTTTACCTAGGTAAATATTTACAAAACAATATACGTTAATGAAGAACCATCCTGTGTAAAATCTTTGCAGCACATAAGGCTTGTGTACATTTGCACAAGCTAAATCACGTCTAGAAAGTGTAGCAGCAAATCTGAATAATGTAACAAAAAACTTGGTGATGTTGACTAACTGCTAAATATTGGTCAGGACACAGAGGGTGGCCACCATGCTTTTCTCCCATGTCGTTGGGTGTTTCAACTCCATCCAAAAGACAGCATTTCTCATGCAGCACTCCCTCAGTACTGATCTGGAAGGGTCAGACTTGATGTTTGGAGTACTCACACCCTCAGGCTTTGGTAAGTGTTTATTTCCCCCATCAGTAACAATTAAAGTGTTCAACATTCATACCTTTATTTCATGTAATTTCTTCTTCTTCTTGTCTTTCTCTTTGAGGAAGTATTCACCTGTGGCCAGTTCCTGATCAATCTGGACAATAAATTCAGCAAACAATTAAGAACAATCCCTAAAGCACAACTGTACCAGACAGGGAAATATAATTATTCCCTTTAATACAAACCCTCAAAATATAAGATTAACTTAAAATGAATATAGTAAAACATTTCCTAAACAATGCAATCAGAAATTTGAGTCAAAGGACTGAAAGCATTCTAAACTACATTCCCTTGTCCTTCGACCACATACTGCTTAAAGTTAACAATTCCAACATCCATTACAAACACTGGGCATTTGGTACGGTCAGATTTTGTTTAAATGGCCAAATAAGTGTTTTTGCTGGACACAGTTCAGGAGAGCAAATCTTGGGCAAAAAAAATCTTGTCCTGTCTTAATCCTCTCACATTTAATCTTACATCCATTCCCTTTACCTTTGAGATTATTCAGTGATCAGGAGAATCAAAGTATTTTATCACTTATCCGGCTGTTGGACTTCCAATTGGTGGGTTGTACAAAGGGCTACAGTCTCTCAGGACCTCATTAAAAGTATAATTTAGTGCAGAATTGGCAGGCTTTTGAACTCTCAGTCAAAGCTAATGCTGAAGGGGAAAGCATGATTTCCCTTTCATAAAAATATGCTGATTCTATACACTCCTGCTGTTTTCAAAGTGCTGTACTATTAAATCATTTACAATGGATTCTAGCATTTTCCCCACTACCAACGTCTGGCTAAATAGTCCTTGGTTTTTCTATCTTTTCTTTAAATAATGGAGTTCCATTAACTACCCTTCATTATTATAAGAACTGCTCCAAAGTCTATCAAATCTTGAAAGATGACCGCCAATGCAGCTGTCACTTCCCAGGACACTTAACTATTCTAGGATGTAGATTATCAGGCCGTGGGTATTTATCAGCCTTTAGTGCCAACTTCTCTGATTTCTTGCAATTGCTGCCATTACTAGACATTGTGTCCTCCTTTGTGAAGGCAGAAGGACAGTGTGCCATCTTAGACAGGTTAAGGGGACAAAGGGACATTTACTTGCCTTCACATACTTATATAAGCTTTTAAAACAGTTTGTATGTTTCCTGCAGGCTTACTTCCATATTCACCTTATTCAATTCTACTTTTTTTAGTTAATCCTTTTGTCCTCTTCCTTGGATTTAATACTGTTCCTACTTTCCCTTGTTAGCCATGATCCAATCGCCTTTCCTGTTTTAATATTTGCCATTGCATATCATCTCTAAGTAGTATCCTCCAATTTAACACAGCGGTTTGAGATGTGAGCTAGCTATCATTTTCTTTCTTTTGATTCAGGACTTTAGTCCCGATGAAACGTAGTGCTTCCCAGTGCGGAGATCATTTATGGTGCACTTATTGGTGAGAGGTGATTTTGAGAAAGCATTTAGGAAACATTCGGATATCAGAGAGATGAGAATGTACCACGCATTGTCTATCAGTGAATGATTCAGCCCAGTGTGCCTATAAGGAGTAAAGAAAATTAAAACGGGCAATTAGCACTTACCTTGCTTTCTGGTTGTGGTGGTGGGAAAGGTGTATACTCCTTCTTCACCCTCCTCTTCTGCGGCTGTTTCCGTTTGCTTAGGTTCTTGTGCTTGAACTTTGGCAGAAACCGCTCCCAGTTCTGTGTTCTAAGCTCCGCATCTCTCGCTAACTCACGTTTAATCATCAATGTCTTTTTGAAAAGAACAGAGCTTTCTTGTGCAGTTGAAACATGCAAGTGTGATTGTTAAAGACGTGAACAGTCAACCCGAAGGAAACAAATCTACAGAGAAAAGAATCTCTCTAGTTTTCTTATTTTATAAAGCAAGATCCAGAAGTCTAAATTTAAATGCCAGAAATACTCAGTAGGTTAAGCAGTATCTGTGTGCAGACAAACAGAGCTATCATTTCTGATCAAAGACCTTTCCTCGGAACTAATATTTCTGGTTCCAATGCTGTGATTTCCAGTTAAAACCAGACCTTCTGTAATCTCAGTTTAGGATCCATTACAAAATCCATTACAATACTAAATGAAAAGGGCTATGGCAAACTGAGGGAGAATATACAACAAATAATGTTCAATGTAAACTAAGTTGAAGTATTATCCTCTGCGTAGAAGAAGAAAATGAACATGAACAAAGTGGGCGAAAATGAGTGGGTTCACAGGCCACCAAAAACAAAGGTATTCATTAAAATCAAGAGAGTTCCTAGGTTAGGAAACGATATCAAATCATATTACTGGGGCAATGCTGGACAAAACAGGTAAAGGCAAAGCACAAACACAATGTCTATGGCATGGAAAAATGCTGAGGAAAACTGAAAGAGTGGGCCAGTACTGACTGACTGACAGAATCAAAATTCCATAAGCATCAAGGTTAAAGAGGAGAAACAAGATTATTTCCAGTAGCAGGTAATCCTGCTGGCAGCATAAAGGGTAATCAAAAATGCTCGAAGGAGATTTAATGCCATTTTCCTACACTGTCCCTGTGATGTTTCATTAAGCAAAAATCCACGATCTCAGTTTTAGGCAGAGAATTCCAGAAATTCCCCCCACATCTCAGTCCTAAAAGGTTTGCCCACTTATGTTCCCTGGTTCTAGACACTCCCAACTCAACTCCAAAGCCAGGGAAAACATCTCATATCCACTCTGTCGACCCACCTAAGAATTTCATGTTTGAAATTCTTCAACACACCCAACAATTCCCTCTTCACTGCCCAGCTGATCAGAGTTTCTATGCAATTAGCTGCCAACACATTGACTTTTGGTTCTGGAAGGGAGATTTGAGCAGCAGAAAAACTTAACAGGAATGTATATCTCCTTTCATTCTTCTAAACTTCAGACAATATAAGCCCAGTCTATTTAATTTTTCCTCACACGGTAGCCCCTGCAACTCAGGAATTAAGTTTGGTGAACCTTTGTTTCATTCTCTCCTTGGTAAGTAAACCTTATTGTAAGGAGACCAAAACTGTACACAATACTCCAGGTACTGTCTCACCAAGTTACTATAATATAACTGCAATAAGACTTGTATTCCTTTACTCAAATTGTCTTGTGATAAAGGCCAACATACCATTTACCTCCTTTAATACATGCTGTATCTGCCTGATAACTTGGTCACCCACCAACACAGACATCCAGACCCTTTTATAGTTCACCACTCACCATTAAACAAATATATCTTTCCACCAAAATGAATAACCTCACACTTCTCCACATTGTATTCCATCTGCCTTTTTTTTGTCTTAATATTTTAGCCTCTCCAAATGTTCTTGAAGCACCACAACTCTCACTTCCACCTAGTTTTGTGACACCTGAAGGCTTGTAAATATTGCATTCAATCAGCACATTCAAATCATCAACATCGACAGCGAATAGATAGGACCCCACATCCCGATCTTCAACGTGCCCCACTTGTCACAGGCAAACAGAGAATGATCTACTTGTTTCTACGCTCTCCAATTTCTGTCTGTTAACCAATTCTCAAAAGATGCCAGTATATTATCCCTCCCCCCATTTCATTTCAGCATCCCTGTGACGCAGGGAGAGCACTGAGAACACACAGGATTTCTCATTACAGATATCAAGGTGCTGATAGGGCTATGCAAGATAATGACAGAGATAAAGCAGACAAAAAACTGTTCCCGATACCGACTATGTGGGGCAAAGGGACACAGGCAAAAGGTTTTTGGTAAGAGGTACAGTGTACATAGCAGAAGTAGGCCATGGTGCCTGCTTTGCTATTTAGTCAGATCATTGGAGGGGGTGAGTGGCCATGACTTGAACATCTAAACCTCTGAGGGTGGTAGAAGAGGACATGAATCATTTTAAAATGAAATTGCATGTGTATTTCACTGAAATTTGTGGGTTACAGGAATAAAGAGGAATTGGACCGATTTGATCGCTGGCAGAGAGCCAGACTAGATTCAATGTAACAATCATGAAATTTCACTTCATTAATACCTTGATATTGTAGATTGGGTGTACGTTCTTCATGGTATCGGTGACTACTTTTCTCACCTGGAAAGGTGAAAATATTAATACATTAATGTTTAACCGTTAGTGGTAAAAGGCTGAATTATATTTAGCTGTTCTCACACTGGCAAGGCTGTATTTACTGTTCACCTCCACATATCCTGAAGATGATGGGCCTTTTTTGTTTACTGGCCAATGTAGTAATGGAGCTTCAGAGTGATTGCTTAAAGCTGAGTGCTTAGCCAGGCCAATTCACAAAGTATTAGGAGTCTTCTGTGCAGCCTTTAGCAATATAAGTACTAATCAAGCATTAATTTCTTTTTGACTGAACATTGCCATTTTGAAACTATTTTCCTAATTCACAAACAAGCCAGATAGAGTTGCACTGAAGAATAAAAACTCAATATAAAAAGGTACAGAGAGCGGTTTATCGAACAGCTAACGCAAAGTTATAAACAGCATTGAAAAGAAAAGTACAGCACACCCTCAATCCAATTTACTCACCTCTTTCAGTCCAGAGTGTGGTCCTAAAGCAGACACTGTATTCCCCTGCACCATGATATAGCAGTTGGTCAACAGCTCCAAAGCCTATGAGTAGGGGACACAACAGAATGAATCCATCAATAACAGACATTTGGCAAACACAGCACCCCCATCACCAATTGATCTGCTCCTGGTAACTCAGAAGACGTTATTTTGTGAGGGTATCATGTCTTCTGTTTCTCAGAAGCTGCTAATTGAAGCTTTAATGCTACAAAGTCGAATTGCTTTGACTTTCTGAAATAAATAAGGGTAGCCCCCAACACCAGGCTGTTAGTTAAAAAATGTTTTAACTGACAGGCTCTTAGTAGCATGGAACTTGAATTTTGGTAAAAATATTACAGAAGCTTTTTATTTTACGCTCATCAGCATCAGGGTGGTTCATATATGGAATGAACTGTCAGGGGAAATAGATGCAGGTATAGTTACAACATTTAAAATACGTTTGGACAAGTACATAGATAATATAGGCTTAGAGCAATATGGGCCAAATGCAGGCATGTGGGACTAGTTTGGATTGGGAAACTTGGTCGATATGAATGAGTTGGACTGAAGGGTCTGTTTAGATTAGAGTGGTGCTGGAAAAGCACAGCAGGTCAGGGGTTAAAGATGGGGCATTCTTCCTCCAGGCATCGGGTGGTAAACTAGGCCCAGGAACTGCATATCTCGGGGGAGTTGAAATGTTTCGCCATAAGGTGTGGGGTTGATTGGTGTGGATGTCCTGGAGATGTTTCCTAAAGTGCTCTGCGAGAAGGCGTCCAGTCTCCCCAATGTAGAGGAGACCACATCGGGAGCAACTGATATAATAAATTATATTGGTGGATGTGCAGGTGAAACTCTGATGGATGTGGAAGGCTCCTTTGGGGCCTTGGATGGAGGTGAGGGCGCAGGTTTTGCAATTCCTGTGGTGGGGGAGTCGGGGGGGGGGGGGGGGGGGAGATGCCAGGATGGGAGGGTGGGTTGTGGGGGACGTAGAACTGACCAGGTAGTCATGGAGGGAACGGTCTTTGCAGAAAGCAGAAAGGGCTGGAGAGGGAAATATATCCCTGGTGTTGGGGTCTGTTTGGAGGCGGCGGAAATGTCAGATGATGCAGTTTATGTGAAGGTTGGTAGAGTGGAAGGTGAGGACCAGGGGTTCTGTCTGTGTTACGGTTAGAGAGGTCAAGTTTGAGGGCAAAGGTGCAGGACGTGGATGAGATGCGTTGAAGGGCATCTTCAACCATGAGGGAAGGGAAATTGTGGTCTTTAAAGAAGGTGGCCATCTGGTGTGTTGTGTGGTTCTCCTGGGAGCAGATAGGGCAGAGGTGGAGGAATTGGGAATACAGGATGGCATTTTCGCAGGAGGAGGTGTAATCTAGGTAGATGTGGGAGTCGGTGGGTTTGTAAAAAATGTCAGTGTCAAGTCAGTCATCATTGATGGAGATGGAGAGGTCCAGGAAGGGGAGGGAGGTGTCAGAGATGGTCCAGGTGAATTTAAGGTCAGGGTGGAATGTGTCGGTGAAGTTGATAAACTGCTCAACCTCCGCGCGGGAGCACAAGGTGGCGCCGATGCAGTCATCAATGTAGCGGAGGAAGATGTGGGGAGTGGTGCCGGTGTAATTATGGAAGATCAACTGCTCTACGTAGCCAACAAAGAGACAGGCATAGCTGGGGCCCATACGTGTGCCCATGGCTACCCCTTTCGTCTGGAGGAAGTGGGAGGATTCAAAGGAGAAATTGTTATGGGTGAGGACCAGTTCAGCCAAACAAATGAGAGTGTTGGTGGAAGGGTACTGTTGGGGACGTCGGGAGAAGAAGAAACGGAGAGCTTGGAGGCCCTGGTCATGGTGGATGGAGGTGTAGAAGGATTGGATATCCATGGTGAAGATGAGGCGTTGGGGGCCGGGGAAACGGAAGTCTTGGAGGAGGTGAGGGCATGGGTGGTGTCTCGAACATATGTGGGGAGTTCCTGGACTAGGGGGGATAGGACAGTGTCGAAGTAGGTAGAGATGAGTTCAGTGGGGCAGGAGCATGCTGAGACAATGGGTCAGCCAGGGTGGTCAGGCTTGTAGATCTTGGGAAGGAGGTAGAACCGGGCAGTGCGGGGTTCCCGGACTACGAGGTTGGAAGCTGTGGGTGGGAGATCACCTGAGATGATGAGGTTGTGTATGGTCTGGGAGATGATGGTTTGGTGATGGGGGTGGGGTCATGGCGGTTGGAGGAGGTGTCTTCGAATTGGCATCTGGCTTCACTGTGTAGGGATCAGTGCGCCAAACTACCACTGCACCCCCTTTATCTGCTGGTTTGATTGTGAAGTTGGGATTGGAGTGCAGGGCTGTGCATTGTGAGGGTGAGAGGTTGGAGTGGGGTAGACAGGTTGAGGCGGTTAATGTCGCAGTGGCTTTTTCGAAGGAGAAATTGTTCAGGGTGAGGACCAGTATTGTGACGTTTTACTCTATGACAAATGCAAGATTGCCAAAATTCAAATATCAAAACAATTTGTACAACAGGAGAGAAAGGTGCTGACTTGTTGGCAAGTCAAGAATGACTGGGAGAAAGTGAGGACTGCAGATGCTGGACACCAGAGTTGAAAAATGTGGTGCTGGAAAAACACAGCAGGCCAGGCAGCATTCGAGGAGCAGGAGATCGACGTTTCGGGCATAAGCCCTTCTTCAGGAATCATTCCTGAAGAAGGGCTTATGCCCGAAACGTCGATTCTCCTGCTCCCCGGATGCTGCCTGACCTGCTGTGTTTTTCCAGCACCACGTCAAGAATGACTGGCCAAGTTGCTATGGAAAAAAGAATGGCATACTATTTCAAACACCGAGTGCACCAAAAGGTACACTAACAACTGACTTAAGATAACGTAAAGCTCATAATGTGGTTCAGTCTATCTTCTCCAGAATTTGGACTGTGAGGAAATCACATGTTTCTTTTGAATTCTGAGAGAGACTAGGCAGCCTTAGGAATGCAAGATGAAATGTTTCTGCAACACATCTCACTTTCAAAGAAATTACCCACTAGGCTCAGGTGACTCAGTCACATCAGGGAGTTTCGCAGAATAGAGAAAAGCACAAGTGTTTCATCATGAAATTTAATCTGCAAAAATTTGTTGATTTCTAAGCTTCTTAAAAAATTTAGAATCAGCTACAATTATTTGAATTTCCAGGGGGCCCATAACACAAGCCAAGTTGAACAGCCAAACATCATTAGTGTTCTTCATGGCCCAAGCCAGCAGTATGCAGTACCAAGAAAAAGCCATTAACATGTTCCAAAGGTTTACTCCCACACTCTAACACAAAAATCAATTAAAAGTCTTCTCAAAAGATAAAGTGAAACTCAGTTGGGTGTAACAATCCTCCAGAGCTACATAACCATTGTTGTTTTAATCACTTTTTTTTGTAATATGATCAACTCTCAGGTGGTTCCTTGCTCAAATGAAAACCATTTCCACAGCATAACTCTTCAGAAAATTCAGTATTTATAAAATAAATTTGCAAGAGGATTTCTGCATACATACTACAAAGTTACATCTCGAAGGAACAGGAGGAATATGCCTGCTTATCACTGGCCTACCCTTCACTATCGTGATGAAATGGTTCATCTTCTATGTCCACCTCTCTTACCCCAATCCCACCCTGCACCACTAATTAACTTTGTTATTTAAGTGCACAGTATGGCAGCTTTCCCCTTCTTAAACAGAAGCTAAGGTGGGGGAAGAAAAATAAACCCAAGATTCAAAAGACCAAACACTTTGGCCACCAACATTCCTTTACACAAACTGGATATAAACGAAACTGTCCCAAGCCACTGCTGCATGTTCAATCTACTCTGCTGCCTGAATTGAACCTCAGGACATTTACTTTTCAACTGAAACCATCAGCAAGCATGTGATTATGGAGCTGCTTTCTCTTTACAGTTGAAGTGTCAGGCATGGATTTCTCCTTACTCACACATACTTAGTGTAGTCATCTGTAAAGGGAGGTTCAGATGATCCTTACTATCCAAACACTCGTTTTAAAATAATTATTTGGTACCATAGGAATTGAGTGCTGCTAAGAAAAGACACAATTCATTGACTCTCTACAATATCAGGACATTTGCAAGAATGTAAAAGAGACCAACATTTTATACCTACCAAATGAGCTTTCTCCACCCTCCCTCCCCCCAGAATAGAATGTTGTCCCCAGTTACATTAGTTTTAAATGATTACACTGACAATCTCTTCTCACATTTGCAATCAGATTATTCAGATGCATGTTAAATAAATTGTGGTCAAGGAACTTACTAAGTTCATTTAAAATGTAATAACCATCTTGCGGTTTGGAGATCATTCCTGTATCCAAGCTGTGCAAGAATTACGAGAAGGAAGATTCACTGTTCAACGGCAGGGGAATTTATTTTCTAAAGATTCAAGAAGCAGCAGTCTGGTTACCTTCAGCGTTGATCCTTTTGGCCCAATAAGTCTTAACCTTCTTTTCACAAATCGTTCCCGGTTTCTAACCAACGATCCGATTTTGATGATGTCACATGCCACATCATCCTGAAAAATACGGACAGCCTAGAACAGGAAACAAGAAGTTACAATTCAACACCCCAAATATCCAGGTCAGAACATCTATCTCCATCGACATGAAACAGGATACACAAGGTTTGTTTTACAAGTCTGTGTGCAAGTTGCAAGATCTGCCCAGGTATTCAGATTCTTTCTCTCAGAAACTTCCAGCAACTAAAATAAATGACTGAAAGTAATGAGGAGAGGCATCCAAATGTTTGGTGTGTACTTCTCTCTGGGAACGCTCATTTTAAATATCATTTTTACCTTGTGTATTCTGCTTTCAAAGTAAAGTGATATTGTCATCACTGATTCAGCTAAAGGTTCTCTTCAGTAGTTGTGCTACTCACTTGCTCAAAAGGAACACTTCTCGCCAAAAGCTTGATAAAATCCCTGGCTTTAATGATGATATATGGATCGAATGTCTTCTTTGTGGTGGAAACAGTCATACTGCCTTCAATCAAATCTAATGTAGCTGTAATATACTAAATAAATGAGAGATGATAACCACTATGTGTTCAAGCAAATATAAATATTTTGCATATCAGAATAAACATTTTACTTTGGATTAAGCTTTACCAAAATCATTAACTCTGTTTCTCTTTCCACACATATCTGACCTAATGAGTGTCAAGAATTTTCTGGTTTATTTTGAATATTCAGCACCTGCAGGGTTTTAACTAAATAATGGATACTAAAAATCTCAAACTTGATTAACAATGTTACAGGACTTAAAGACAAGATTAAAACAGAGTTAAATCCAAACAAATTGCATCAACTGAGACTAATCCCACCATCCTCATGTGTACTGCCTTGTAACATTTTCATACTTTAAAAAAACATTAAGTAATTTGTTTTGAAAAACAAAACGCTAAGTTTAATTAGTTTGAACATTCCAGGGTGAACTGACTAGCACCTTGTCCTGCCCGTTTAAATCTGAAGCTTGCTCAAATGCAAGAAAATCCTGTGACCTTGACTCTAAGACACTGAGTGCAATGATAGGATGTAAGGTCAGATGCACTCAGTTGCACAAAACAAGAACTTGAACGTTGCTAAAAACAAAAAGAGACCTGTCAAAGCTTGGTAGCCATATCAATCAGGACAAACACAAGAATGACAACATTTCAAAAGGATCACAACAATATGCACCAGAGGAGAAAAGGGGAATGATTAGTTGGCAATGGCACTCTGATTAATGTTGTCAAGGAGAAAGAGAATGGCAATACCTTAGCCATTCACACTCAATTTACCAACCAGTCATTCTACTTTTCTCCTGTAGTATAAACTGTGATTGTTTATAATTTGTTATTCACGTTTGCCCCGATGAGAACAACAACGTGTCTCTCTAATCAGCAATATCCAAAAGTATTCTCCCCCTATACATCAGCATCTATATTTTCAGTCTTGCATTTTGAAAATACATTCTTCAGATCTGGACATTGCTCACTGGGTCAGCACTTATTCCCCATCTCCAGTTGCCCTTGTGAAGATGGTGGTGAAACCACCTCCTTCAAGCAATAAATAAGCTAATTAGGAAGGAGTTCCATGATTCTGACGCTACCATAATGAAGAAAAACAATGCAGTTCCAAGTCAGGATGGTGTAATACTCACAGGATGTGGTATTCCATTGTAAGAGGTCATAGGTTTGGGGGTTTAATGTCAGTCATACACCTTACAAAAGACTACATCACCTGGGATGAAGAGTTGAACAGTTTACCAGTAACTACCTTTTGTCCCATCTCCAGCCATTACGAAATCACTATCCAGATAATGATGCATTTCCTGAAATACCTTTATAACCTCCACAGGCCCTACAAACCTTTCAGATCTCCACATTCCTACAATTCAGGACTCTTGCAAATTCCCAATCGTTAACACACCACCACCACCACCTGCCTGCATTCTCAAGGCCTGGAATTCCTTCCGTAAACCTTTTTATCTCTAAAAGACTCCGCCTTAAAAATTCAGCCTTTGAGCAAGATTTTGGTTGCTCGACTTAATATCTCAGTCTGTGACACAGTGTCAATTTTGTTTGAGACATTGTGCACTAAAAGTGCTACTTACACATGAGCTGTCATAATGAGAACAATGGGAACGGCATTTATACAGGTGTAAAAGGTAAGGAGAGTATTGAGAGGGGCTTACATGTTCTTTCAGAGTGTTTTGTACCAAAGGCCAACATTCTTTCAGATAGGCCTCCCTGTATTTAGGGAAGAGAGTAGCAAAACTGCTCTCCTCCAACAGGCCATAAGCATTGTCCTTTCGGGTGAATGGTTCCTCCTTCCATCCTTCTGGTACTGTCAGCAGCTCCGTTTCATCCACTGTGGAATAAAACGCACTGGTTAGCAACTACAAATTACACAACATTCACCCTTCACACAGAGTCAGTACAGAAAAATGTTGCTCAACAGCTTTGTAAATTAGAAACCCTTTTGAATGCAGCAAGATTTTAAATATGAAAAATTTGAGCAATAATCAAATCTCCTCGGTGTTGTAGTAGGGTGTAGTACATTTATTTATTCCTTTTTTTAGTTTATTCATTTGCAGAAATTTATTACTCATGTGAGGTGCTACATTTTGGGAAAGCAAATCTTAGCAGGACTTATACATTTAATGGTAAAATCCTAGGGAGTGTTGCTGAACAAAGAGTCCTTGGAGTGCAGGTTCATAACTCCTTGAAAGTAGAGTTGCAGGTTGATAGGATAGTGAAGGCGGCGTTTGGTATGCTTTCCTTTGTTGGCCAGAGCATTGAGTACAAGAGTTGGGAGGTCATGTTGCAGACTGTACAGGATGTTGGTTAGGCCACTTTTGGAATATTGCGTGCAATTCTGGTCTCCTTCCTATCGGAAAGATGTTGTGAAACCTGAAAGGATTCAGAAAAGACTTACAAGGCTGTTGCCAGGGTTGGAGGATTTGAGCTATAGGGAGAGGTTGAATAGGCTGGGGCTGTTTTCCCTGGAGTGTTGAAGGCTATGGGGTGACCTCATAGAGGTTTACAAAATCATGATGAAGGGCTCCAGCCCAAAACGTCAACTTTCCTGCTCCTCGGATGCTGCCTGACCTGCTGTGTTTTTCCAGCAATGCTGTCTCAACTCTGATCTCCAGCATCTGCAGACCTCACTGTCTCCCTTTTAAAACCAGATATTGATTAAATTCAAACTCCCCAGCTGTCATGAGGGGATGCAAACCTGGATCACCAGAAAATCATGCAGGTTTCTGGATTATAACACCACCTTCCTTCAGACAGATGCTTGGCAGATCTTTACCGAAGAAATGTTTTAAGATCAAACAGCTCATTCATTTCAGAACAGAAATTTTACAACACGTCACCAACCCAACTTCTCTACATACTCGGCAATATTTATTACAATAATTTAAATTCAAGACAAAGAAATAGAAGGATTGACTATTGCAGTACGTTGTTCTCACTGCCCTTTCAGCTGTAGGACTTGGCTCCCAGTCAGGCTCAGAGAGAGCATGAGGCAGAGAGGGGGAGGGGGGGAGAGAGAGAGAGAGAGAGAGAGAGAGAGAGAGAGAGAGAAAAAGAGAGAGAGAGAGAGCACAAGAGGGAGAGAGAAAAAGAAAGGGAGCAAGAGTGAGAGAACATTTTGAGAGAATGTACAATAAAAGTCCTATGTACACATCGGCTGTCATAATTGTAACAACTGCAGCAACATTTATACAAGTGGAGGAATTTATAAGACTATTGGAAGGGGCTGAGATGTTCTTTCAGACCATTTTCTCTCTTACACTCTGTTGAAGAGACAGTCGAGGTGCAATTATGCCACTGGGTGTCTGGTACAGACCACTGACTAGTGCAATGGAGGAGACATGCTGCAAATTACAGTCTTTAGAGAATCACATTAATTGCAACAGAAAGTCACAAACTACAGAGGAACCCTGATTATCCAAACGAGATGGGTGGGCAGCATTTCATTCAGATAATTGATTATTCGGTTAATTGATTGAATGCCTTTCCTCTGGGGCTCAGAGTTTTCTGAAGTTTCCTTTCTCCTTGATCTGTCTGCCTTGCTCCCTCTCTCCATCTCAGGGTTTGTTTCTGAGCAGACACACACACTTGTGTGTAAGGGACCTGCAGCATCGGTGAAGCCTCCACCCCCCAATCAGTTCAATGGGATTGACACAGCGAGCACTTGCTAAATCCGCTCCTCGTTCAGGAGACGAGGCAGCAGCATACCGCGTGCAAGACCTCGCTCCCTCCCCCCAACCCCGTCTCCCCGTACTTCCCAACCTCTGGGGCAGCTGGACTGGACACCAACAGTAAGTCTTCTGCTGCCTTTGGTGGGGGGAGTCTCCAAATAGTACACACACACATCTTTTTACTGCAACTTTTTCTCAGGTTCCACCTTTGCCCTGTACACGACAATGTTGGAGAAATTATCTGGGGAGGGGGGATTTAGGGTATACCCCTGTGTCGAACTCCAGGGAAAGTGTGTGGGGAGGGAGGGAGAAGGCGGGAGGTCAGTCATTTGGAGACGGTACCTGGACTCCCATCGATGTCCAGGACTGTTCTCAGCAGCGTTTCATTAAGCCGCGTTTGTTTTAATCATTGTAAACAACAGGCACGATTAGTGTTGGAAACACCTCTTTGATGCAATGTTTCTCTCGGGACCTCGAGATCTCCTTCGGATAATCCGATACTTGGATAATCGTGGTTCCTCTGTCCAGAGTCATTGTACTGAGGCACTGCTTCCAATGCCATTTCAAGGCTTATAAAATGACAGTCTCAGTCAGTGGGCTGTAAAGGTGGGCAAGAAGGGAGGAGAGGAAGACTAGTGAGAATTTGTGTCAGTGGTGTAAGTCATTGCTGCCTCAGAACTCGGGGTCCCAAACCCCACTTTGAGAAGCCCTGTGACAGGGGATATTATTGACCTAATATAGATCAGGATAGTAATATTGCAAAAGGCAGAGAGGAAGGAGAGTTACAGAGTGTGTCAGGAGAACACTATGGGCTGAAGAGTGTCTTCTGTACAGTATGATTCCTCATCAGTATTCTTCAGGAAACGTCTGGGGCAAATGTCAGTCAGGGAATCCTCAGAGAACCATGATCAGAGCATTAAAAAGGTAGACTGGAGCAACTGAAAATAAAAATCTCAAATTGGAGGGGAGACAGTTTCAGTGGATTGAGACCAGATAGGACCCAGACAAAGTGGAATTAAAGATCTGCACGCAAGGTACATTGTGACTGGGGCCAAGTAATACTATGCCAAAGTGAGAGCTCCCCAAATTACGAAAGATTGACAAACTAGTAAAATTAAATATATTAGCAATCTGATAGCTGCCATATAAGGGAAAATCAGCATGAACTTAAAAAGTTGAGATGGAAAGTGAAAAAAGTGCAGAGAAGAGATTGAATAAGTAAAGACTAGCAACTAACAAAAAAAATCCAAAAGTTCGCTATGAGTGTACAAGCTGTAAAAGGGCGAAAAGAATAAAAGGCTAATTAAGGATTAAAGCACATAAAGGCTGAGATACTGAGAGAAATTTCGATTAGTCTTTACCAATGAAGATGTTCCTACTAAAGTCATAGTGAAACAGGAACCTGGATGGATGAAGAGATGCAATAAGGGTGGCTGTACTGATAGGCTGATAGGTCACATGGGTGTTGATGAAAGTAGTGAAGGAAACTGAGGTGGTACTGGCCATAATCTCAATCTCCTTCAATATTGGACTGGTCTCAGAGGACTGGAGAATTGCAACTATTACACCATTGTTCAAAAAGAGTGTGGGGATAGATCCAGTGACTACAGACCAGTCAGTTTAATGCGGGTAATGGGAAAAAATTAACACTCACTGGACAAACAGTTACAGAATGGCTACGGCACAGGAGGCAGCCATTTGGCCAATCATGCCTTCACCGGTTCTGTTATCTAGTTCCAATCTCCTGCTCTTTCCCCATATCCCTGTACACCGTTTCTATCCAAATAATCATCCAATGCCTCAACTGAACCTGCCTCCACCACGTTTCCAGGTATTCCATACCCTAACTACTCGTTGAACAAGTTCTTTCTCACATTACCCTTGGTTTATTTGCACATCATTTTAAATCTATACCCTCTCAATATTTTTCTTTCACAAGTGGGGAATGCTTCTCCCAACTACTCCCCGCTCATGATTTTGAAAACTTCTATTAACTCCCCTCAGCACAGAAACAGACCCTTTAGTTCAACCAGTCCATGCCAAACATAATCCGAAACTAAACTAGTCCCACCTGCCTGCTCCTGGCCCATATCCCTCCAAACCTTTCCAATTCATGTATCCATCCAAATGTCTTTTCAACATTGTAATTGTCCCCATATTTACCACTTCCTCAGGAAAGTAGAGAGTTGTGAACACAGAGAAAGTGAGGAGCGCAGATACTGGAGATTGGTGTCTGGTCAGCTAGCATCCAAGGAGCAGGAGAGTCAACGTTTCGAGCATAAGCTCTTTATTAGGAATGAAGAGTTGTGAACACAGCCCAGTCCATCACGCAAAGCAGCCTTCCTTCCAATGACTCTGTCTACACTTCCTTTTGTTTCCCAAGGAGATCAGTCCCAACATCTTTAATCTATCCTGATGTTGATTAATAAAGCCAAGATTTGTAAAACACTTTGTGGATGAGGTAACAGAGGGTTGCTGTGGTGACGTGGCTTGTATGGTCTGCCAAAGGATATTGGATAAAATATCACATAACGAGCTTGCAGCCCTGGAATAACAGGGACAATGGAAACACAGATACCAAATTGTCTAAGTAACAGGAAACACATAATGGTATGATGTTATTTTCCAAACAGGAGGAAGGTTTATAGTGGGATCCCCAAGCACTCAGTACAAAGGCCACTACTTTGTCATGACCTAGATGAGTGGGCTACACTTGGATGTACAGGTCACAAATTGAAAGCTTGAAAGTATTGTGAACTATGAAAATATTACAGACATCATGCAGCCAGAGAGCAGGTGAACACGTGATAAGTGTCATTTATTGCAGCAGAGTGTGAAATGGTACATTTCAGGGAAGAAAAATGAGGATATGCATTATTAAATAAAGGGCACAAATACTAAAGATGCTGCAGGACCACAGGGACCTAAGGTATACCATCACAAAACATTCAAGATGAAATGCTAATATGGATAAAGAGACAAACTACATTTTGGAATATATAGAGGGGTGGAGTATGAAAGCAAGGTAGTCCTGATCGGTTTCTTCATAGGAGACCATTATGGGAAGTCTTGTCGCTAGCATGCCCCTTGGTAAACCAGTATAAAACACTGGTTCCCCCTCAACTGGAGTACTGTGTCCAACCCTCAGCATCACACTCTGCGGTGGAAGTGAAGGGTTGAAAAGTGTAGCGCTGGAAAAGCACAGCAGGTCAGGCAGCATCCAAGGAACAGGAGAGTCAACGTTTCAGGCATAAGCCCTTCATTAGGAATATGGAGGGTGAAGGGAGCTGAGAGATAAATGGAAGTGGGGGTGGGGATGGGGCTAAGGTATGTGGAAAGGCAATAGGTAGATGCAGATGGGGGGTAATGGTGATAGATCGGTGGGGAGGGTGGAGTGGATAGGTGGGAAGAACCTTGGACAGGTAGGACAGGTCAAGAGGGCGGTGCCAAGTTGCAGGACTGAATCCAGAATAACGAGGGGGGAGGGGGGTGGGGAGGAGAGATTAGGAAACTAGTGAAGTCAATGTTATTGTCGTTTAGAAAAGGTGGAGGAAAATTCAGTTGAGTGGGCAGAAAGAGGAGGGGGGACGATGCTGATGTTGTGGTAATGTCACTGGGTTAGTCATCCAGAGACCTAGGCCAATGCAGTGGCAAAGTGGGCCCAAATCCCAAGGTGAAATTTAAAGTCAACCAGTAATATTTCGAATTAAAAGTTGGTCTCAGTAATGGTGACTACAATGTATGTACATGTATTTGGAAAGACAAAGACTGATTAGGGATAGTCATCATGGCTTTGTGCATGGGAAATCGTCTCACAAACTTGATTGAGATTTTTGAAGAAGTAACAAAAAGGATTGATGAGGGCAGAGCAGTAGATGTGATCTATATGGACTCCATTAAGACATTCGACAAGGTTCCCCATGGGAGACTGATTAGCAAGGTTAGATCTCATGGAATACAGGAAAAACTAGCCATTTGGATACAAAACTGGCTCAAAGGTAGAAGACAGAGGGTGGTGGTGGAGGGTTGTTTTTCAGACTGGAGACCTTTGACCAGTGGAGTACCACATGGATCGGTGCTGGGTCCACTACTTTTCATCATTTATATAAATAATTTGGATGTGAGCATAAGAGTTATAAGTTAGTAAGTTTGCAGATGACACCAAAATTGCAGGTGTAGTGGACAGTGAAGGAGGTTACCTCAGATTACAACAGGATCTTGATTAGATGGCCCAATGGGCTGAGAAGTGGCAGTTTAACTTAGAGAAATGAAGTGCTGCATTTTGGGAAAGCAAATCTTAGCAGGACTTATACACTCAATGGTAAGGTCCTAGGGAGTGTTCCTGAACAAAGTGACTTTGGAGTCGCAGGTAGATAGGATTATGAAGGTGTTTGGTATGCTTTCCTTTGTTGGTTAGAGTTTTGAGTACAGGAATTGGGAGGTCATGTTGTGGATGTACAGGACATCGGTTAGGCCACTTTTGGAATATTGCATGCAATTCTGGTTTCCTTCCTATCGGAAGGGTGTTGTGAAACTTGCAAGGTTCAGAAAAGATTTACAAAGATGTTGCCAGGGTTGGAGAATTTGAATCAGCTGGGGCTGTTTTCCTTGGAGCATCGAAGGCTAAGGGGTGACCTTATAGAGGTTTACAAAATCATGAGGGGCATGGATAGTATAAATAGACAAAGTATCTTCCCTGGGGTGGGGAAGTCCAGAACTAGAGGGCATAGGTTTAGGGTGAGAGGGGAAAAATATTGGGGAGACCTAAGGGGCAACTTTTTCATGCAGAAGTTGGTACGTACATGGAATGAGCTGCCAGAAGAAGTGGTGGAGGCTGGTACAATTGCAACATTTAAAAGGCATCCGAATGGGTATATGGATAGGAAGGGTTTGGAGGGATATGGGTCGGGTGCTAGCAGGTGGGACTAGATTGGGTTGGGATATCTGGTCGGCATGGACGGGTTGGACCGAACGGTCTGTTTCCGTGCTCTATGATTCTAAATCTAATCAATTGTTGTAAAAACCCACCTGGAGAAGGAAATCTGTTGTCCTTTCCCCAATCTGGCCTACATGTGACATAGAGTAATGTGGCTGATTCTTAACCGGCCTCTCAGAGGTCACATCTCTTCAGAGTGCTCTTCCTGAAAAGGCAGTAGAAGCAGATTCCTAGAATATTTTTAAGGTAGGGGCAGAGAGTTTGGTGTTCAGCAAGGAGTTGAAAGGTTATCAAGCGTAGCTGTGAGTCTGAATTTGAGGTTTCAGTCAGAGCAGCTGTGATCTTATTAAATATTAGAACTGGCTTGAGGGGCTGAATGGCTTACTCCTGGTTGTGATTTATGTGCCATCTGAAACAATTCAAAGGATGTGCAACAAATGTCAGATTTACCAGCGATACCCACAGCCCAAAAAGAATAAAGATTGGAGAAGCTGAGGCAAATCTCTTAGTGAAAAGAAAGTTGATAAGAAATTTCACCAAGGTGTTCAAATTCAAGAGGAGTCCAGGTAAGGTAAATAGGAGAAACTATCCCCTTTGGTGAAAAAATTGAGAACCAGAGGGTGCTGATTTAAGATGAATGTGAAAAGTATCAATGCTGGCACAATAGGATAAAGAATGTTAGGATCTGGACACCCGAAGTGGCGGTGGAGACAAATGAAGATAAATTTTAAGGGGAAAAACACAGTTCAGCTGTACTTTAAGTCACGGAGCGATGGGGATGTTTGTTCAAATGAGTGACTCTGTTGAGGAACATTTCAGGAATCAACTTCTGAATGAGAATAAAGTAAACCGCAACAAACACTTCAGAAAATCTGGTTCAGCTGGTTCAATGTCCCTCGCTCTGGATGAAGGGACTCAGGTGACTCAATTTTAACCACAATAGATCCACAGAGAGCGAGCAAGCTAATGTTTCGAGACCAGATGAAGTGTGGAGGGGGCGGGGGGGTGTTTGGGCGGTTTGGCCGTTCTGCCATTTCGATCATTTAATCTGAACTATTAACATTCTTTCTCCCCTCCCCCTCCCCATTATTATATAAATGCTGCCTCCTCCACACCACCTGTTGGACCCGCTCTGATCTCCAGCAATTTGTTTTTGTTACAGATTTGCAGAATCTGCAATTGTTTCGGTTCCCAAATTCCCCTTCCATCGCCTCCTTTACCTTTATCTTCATTTTTACCGCGTCTCCCTTTCCCTGGAGCAACCTCCATGCCGGTCCGACACTCAATACCTTCCCCCACCACAGACACACTCCCGCCGGTCCGACACTCAATACCTTCCCCCACCACAGACACACTCCCGCCGGTCCGACACTCAATACCTTCCCCCACCACAGACACACTTCCGCCGGTCCGACACTCAATACCTTCCCCTACCACGGACACACTCCCGCCGGTCCGACACTCAATACCTTCCCCTTCCACGGACACACTCCCGCCGGTCCGACACTCAATACCTTCCCCTTCCACGGACACACTCCCGCCGGTCCGACACTCAATACCTTCCCCTTCCACGGACACACTCCCGCCGGTCCGACACTCAATACCTTCCCCCACCACAGACACACTCCCGCCGGTCCGACACTCAATACCTTCCCCCACCACAGACACACTTCCGCCGGTCCGACACTCAATACCTTCCCCTACCACGGACACACTCCCGCCGGTCCGACACTCAATACCTTCCCCTTCCACGGACACACTCCCGCCGGTCCGACACTCAATACCTTCCCCTTCCACGGACACACTCCCGCCGGTCCGACACTCAATACCTTCCCCTTCCACGGACACACTCCCGCCGGTCCGACACTCAATACCTTCCCCTTCCACGGACACACTCCCGCCGGTCCGACACTCAATACCTTCCCCTTCCACGGACACACTCCCGCCGGTCCGACACTCAATACCTTCCCCTTCCACGGACACACTCCCGCCGGTCCGACACTCAATACCTTTCCCTACCACGGACACAATTCCGCCGGTCCGACACTCAATACCTTTCCCTACCACGGACACACTTCCGCCGGTCCGACACTCAATACCTTCCCCTACCACGGACACACTTCCGCCGGTCCGACACTCAATACCTTCCCCTACCACGGACACACTCCCGCCGGTCCGACACTCAATACCTTCCCTTTCCACGGACACACTTCCGTCGGTCCGACAATCAATACCTTCCCCTTCCACGGACACACTCCCGCCGGTCCGACACGCTATACCTTCCCCTACTAAGACACACTTCCGCCGGTCCGACACTCAATACCTTCCCCCACCACAAACACACGTCCGCCGGTCCGACACTCAATACCTTCCTCCACCACGGACACACTTCCGTCAATATGGAGCTGAACTCTGTCAGGGTTACACCAGCTCGCACTTTCTCCCTTTGGGTCCGATGCGGCCATTCTCTGAGCTGCATTCTGTTCTGATGTTTATTTAAAATAAATTTTCTGTGGGTGTTAGTGTGGCCTCGGAATCAGGAAAGTTGATCAGTTTAAGAGCCGCTCTGAAGTGAAACTGAAGCAAATGGCCTTCACAGATTTTATATAAAATCCAAAAGAAATTTGCATTTGACAGGCGAATTTTAACACTGTAGGAGGCCCACTCTGCCGAGGCTGGCAGGTGTGAAAGATCTCAGGGCCAATACTCTAATAAAAATAATCTGACAGATGGAGTGTCGTGTGAAAATGAGAATCTGTTCACTTTGGCAGTGTTAGAAACGAAAATCGCTTCTCAATAATCGCTCTAGACAAATTCAGGAAAACAAAGTTTTATTAACAAGTCAAGTCTGCAGAGTCGGGCACCCTTAAAGAAAAGGCGCGCTGAGGCTTACAAAGTCTCCATTATTTATAGGACAAGTCCCTCCTCTCCTTGGCTCCAACAAGCCATGAGGTTCACATTCTTAAAAACATCATTATTTTTATCACAAAAAGTCTGCAACAAAAGGCTCCAGAGTCTCCAAAGTTTGTTGTTTTTCTCACCCTGTAGTCTTATCAGTCAAAAGCTTTCATCTTGAAACAGATGTCTCAAGTCGTACTCCCATCCTGGAGTCTTATCAGCGAAGGACTCATCCTTCTCTGCTGTGTGAATGGCTTCATTAATCAAGAGCCTGCTTGCTTTTACTATCGCTCACAAATTGTCAGCATTCTGCACAATTTAAACTACTCTACTTTTGAGTATATAAAATGGTTGTTAGAAAAGAAACAAAGGTTTTGTCTTTTATTATAGATCAGTCTGTGGTCCAGGCACATCTTAAAGTTTAAACCGAAGTCGGGAAATATTTTTCTGAATTAAAAACTGAATACAGGGAGTTAGGCAGGGTAATACGAGAAGAAGAATCATGCCGCCCCCAACCACCAGCAACGCCGTGTGCCACCAGCTACCACCTAGGAGACCATCCCACCATCCGATGCCACTAAGAGGACGCCAAGATTGTACTGGCACATGGGCCAATCTCCGAATTTCATCGGAAATTTTCAAAACCGCTTTACCATTATCGTCAATTTCTAGACAGCAGTTTGTCAGGTTAAATTTCCCGCACACACCCCCCTCCGAGGCCAACAGATAATCCAAGGCAAGTCGGTTTTGATATATAGCAGCCCTCATAAGGACCAGGACCACTGCAATTCCAGTATTCAGATTGTTGACCCCGTGGCAGAGTCTGGACAGGATTATTCCAGCATTGATTCCCCTGACAACCACCGCTCCACACTCTTTTCATGCCATCGGAAGGGTCAGCACTTAGCTCGTAAGAGGAGGAATCAGAACGTAACCGAATGCAATTTTGATGATCTCGGTTTGCAATGTACCAAGCAATATTCTCAGGCCACCATACTCGCGTGGTTGCATCCAATATATTCTGACAGGGGCTAATCCCTACCTTCACGGTCCCCTTGCCTTCAATACAGAACTGGCCCTCAGGGCTGTTTGTCAGTCTCCACCCCTGGCTTTTTCTGTCGTTGTCATGAGTCCAAGTGGTTTGCAGCAATTCCCCTATGTCTAAGCTTTGACCAGTCCACGGCCATTGTTCCGACATATGCGGCGCCCCACAGACCCAGCAATTGCTAACATTTAAAACAGTGGCTATTCTAGAGGTGAGATCAATAAACAGGTTTTGTGTAACATCAGGGAGTTCAATCTGTCCTTCTACCTCTTCGTATACAGATGGCACTTTAGGGAGCACGACCGTTCCCTGACGGTCTTGCTCTTTCCCCAACCCCCGATCAGGGATCTGTATCTTGGTCTCCTTGACTCTGTCAACCTGCTCCCTGAGCAACACGGAGGATAGGTCCCACCTCCCAGTTTTGCTAATACACACCCAGCGGTCATTTATAGGGCATCCATGGATTTTGCCACCGTATCCTTTATTATATATCTGATAATAGGGTCTCCCATCCTCCCAACATTCATGGCGTGCACTCACATCGTAACACCTATCGTCCACATAGGAATGGGACACAAATGATCCCGAATAGATTCGAATCCCAAGTCTTACTGTAGTTCGACATTTGTCACATCTCCCCTCACCCTCCCCCACATACAGGAGTAAACTGATCAATATCCCCACCAATACAGTCCAAGTAGAGTTCATTATTGCTGTCTTTTCAGTTTTACCGACAACGGCTTGTCCCCTTGCTCGCATGTCCAGGTGCTTTCTTCTTCAGGCGGAACAGGCCCCTTTATCCTTGATGCGTGGACCCACCCTTTTTCTTTCGTCCGAACAGCTGCTTCAGTTGTTAACAGAACCAGGAACGGTCCTTCCCACCGCGGCTGGAGCTTTTCGGCCTTCCAGGTCTTAACAAGTATCCAATCTCCGGGCTCCACCTTATGCAGGAGGAAGTCGAGTGGCGGAGTCTGAGCCAGGAGACCTTTCCTTCGGAGTTCTGCAAAAGAACGGGATAAGGCCAGTAAATAGGTTCGGATAAATACATTCCCCCCTTGTAGAGTGGGACATCCATCAACCTTACTCCAATATGGTAATCCGAAGAGCATTTCATAGGGGGAAACCCCGACATCTCGGCGAGGTGCCGTACGTATCCTCATTAGGGCAATGGGCAGGCACTTTGGCCAGGGTAACTTAGTTTCTAACATCAGCTTAGTCAATTGGGTCTTGAGCGTGCCATTCATTCTCTCAACTCGACCCGAACTCTGAGGATGCCAGGGTGTGTGGAATTTCCATTGGATACCCAGGGCATTACAGATCAAATGGTGTAGCTTAGAAATAAAATGCGTCCCGCAATCGGAGTCAATAGATTCCATTATGCCATATCTCGGGATTATGTTCTCTAACAACAGTCGGGCCACGGTTGGTGCATCGTCTTTGGCAGTTGGGAAAGCCTCTACCCAGTGAGTGAAATGGTCTACTATTACTAGCAGATATTTCCATCTCTGTACTGGGGGTAATTCTGTAAAGTCGACTTGGATCCTCTGAAATGGCCTAATCGCTAGGGGCTGACCACCAGCTGGCATAGAACGCATGGCTTTCTGATTAATACGCCAGCAAGTGGGGCATCCGACTACCTCTTGTTGGGCTAATGTGTATATCCCCCTGCATACATAGTCTCTCAGGATTGTGTCACACATGGCTTGCACCCCCCAGTGGGTCTGATGGTGTAATCGGTGCAGAATACCCCGGGTGATCTGTTTGTTCAGTACTTGTCTCCCATCAGGAACCGTCCACTTCCCGTTAGTATCTAGCCGGGCACCCAATTGATCCATTTTATCAATCTCCCCCTGGGTGAAGACGGGTTGTTTAGCGAGGCCTTCCCTCAACGGTATTAACGTTAACAATTGGACGGATTTTTCGACCGCTGCCCGCTTAGCTTCCTCGTCGGCCAGCCGGTTTCCCACCGCTTCCGGTGTCGACCCCTTCTGGTGACCGGGTACATGGACTACTGCAAGTTCCGTAGGTAACGCCAGGGCTTCCAACGTTAGGCTGATCATTTGTTCGTGAGCTAATTCTTTTCCCCGGGAAGTTATCAATCCTCGCTCTTTCCAGATTTTCCCGAAAGTATGAACGACTCCGTATGCATACTTTGAGTCAGTATATATGGTCCCCACTTTCCCTTCCAACAGCTTCAGGGCCCTCTGGAGGGCGTACAACTCACAGGACTGGGCTGACCACTTCCCGGGCAGTCGTCCAGACTCAATCGTCCGTTTCGTTGCACCATCTATAACAGCATAGCCACTGTATCGTACTCCACTGATGCACCGGGAGGACCCGTCGATATACAGTTCCTGTCCCTCACCCAGCGGGGCTTCTTGCAGGTCCTCTCGGCTTTTGGTCTGCAAGTCCACAAATTCCACACAATCATGCTCCTGTTCCCCGTCTGCAGGACGTCCGTACAGAAACTGGGCTGGGTTGCAACTGAGATCTTTTGCAAAATTGAGATCGTTCCCGGTCATCAAAATCGTCTCATACTTTAGGATGCGAGAGTCTGTTAACCAGCGGTGAGCCTTCTGAGCCAGTATGGCACTAACCGAATGTGGGGAGTATACTGTGATCCTTCCTCCAAAGGTAAGTTTTCGGGCCTCTTCTACTAACATTGCCGTAGCTGCCACTGCCTGTATACAGGTCGGCCATCCACATGACACAGGGTCTAACATTTTTGACAAAAATGCAACCGGCTGACGTTTCCCTGCCCGCAGCTGAGTGAGCACACCCTGGGCAATTCCGCCGGCGCTATTAACATATAACTGGAACGGTTCCTTCAGGGTGGGTAAAGCCAATACCGGAGCTCGAATCAGTTTATTTTTAATAATATTAAATCGCTGCTCCTCCTCATCTGACCAGTCCACCTTTTGTCCTTCTTGTCCCAGTTTGTCGTACAAAAATTTTACTAAAGTGGTGTAACTTTCAATCCATATCCGGCAATACCCTACTAGTCCCAGGAATTGTCTGACTTCCTTCTTCGTCCTGGGTATTGGCATACCCGTAATTCCTGATATTCGTTCTGGCGTGATACGGCGGTGCCCCTTACTGACTTGATGGCCCAGATATCTTACTTCTCGCTCCACAAACTGGAGTTTTGTCCTGGAGACGCGTAGACCCTGTTTCCCCAGGAAGTTCAACAGGGCAACGGTGTCTGCTCGTACCTCCTCTTCTCTTGGTCCTGAGAGTAAGAGATCATCGACATATTGGAGCAATTGATTCTCCGCGTTACACTGAAATCCTTCTAAGATCTGCTCCAGTATTTGTCCAAACAAATTGGGTGACTCCGTGAATCCCTGCGGCAAGACCGTCCATCTTAACTGTCGCTTTCGTCCTGTGAAGGGATTCTCCCATTCAAAGGCAAAAAGGTTCCGACTTTCTTCGTCAAGGGGGCAACTCCAAAAAGCATCCTTCAGATCTATTACGCTGAACCATTCATGTTCGGGGGAATTTTACTCATTAACGTGTAGGGATTAGGTACCACCGGGTATCTAGCCTGGACTACTTCATTCAACCCCCGCAGGTCTTGCACCAGCCTATATGTCCCGTCCGGCTTCCTCACAGGGAGTATTGGAGTATTGAAAGGGGACATGCATTCCTCCAGTAGTCCATCTGTGATTAATCTTTCTATCACAGGTTGTAACCCCTCCCGTCCTTCCATAGCAATCGGGTATTGTTTCCTTCTTACCGGGCCTCTTCCTGGTAACATGGTGATTTGGAGAGGTTTGATGTTTAGACCCCCTCTGTTCCCCTCTCGGTACCAAACTTCCGGGTCTATTTGTTGATCATCTTCTTCGGTGAGGGCGAACAACCTTACCACCATTTCCCCGTTACTTGGTACCGTTCCGATCCCTAGTTTGACCTGCAAGTCTCTTCCTAACAAATTAAATCCCGCCGATGGCAGTAGAAGGAGGTCTCGTTTAGTAGTTCTGTTTTCATATCCAATTTCCACGTCCTCCACCACTGGGACTTGTAATTTCTGTCCTCCAATTCCAGATACCCCCATAACTTTTCCTCCTGCTCGGGTGCCGGGGGGTATTTGGATTATACTTGATCTTTCGGCTCCCGAGTCCACCATAAATGTGATCTCCGATCCTTGGGGCCCTACTTTCAAGTTTACCAGGGGTTCCTGTCGATAGTCCTTTTGCCCCAAGGGTAGGAACCCCCGACCTCCCTAATCTTCCTCCATCAGGGCGTACGACCTCACCTCCTGCTTGTAGCGGGAGCACTCCCGTTTAAAATGTCCCTCTTCATTACAATAGTAACATCTGAGTGTCCTCTTCGTTTCCCTGTCGCGGTCTCGCGTTCCTCCACTCTTCCTTTGTTCCGGCCATGGTTCTCTTTTCCTCTGCTCTTGCCATGACTCTCCCCTTTCCTGTTTCTGCCACGGCTCTCCCTTTTCCTTTCTTCCAGCTGTCATTTGTTGCACCGTTTGCATCATTATCTTTGTCGCCTTCCTTTGCTTCTCATCGTCCCTTCTCACAAACACCTTTTGCGCCTCTCGTAGTAATTCACTTAAAGATTTACTATCCCAATCATCCATTTTCTCTAACTTCTTTCGTATGTCCGGCCAGGCCTTTGATACAAACTCTACCCGTATGAGTTGTTGCCCCACGTCCGTCTCAGGGTCCACCCCAGCAAACTGCTGCACATTCTTCCTAATCCTGTCTAGGAAGTCCGTAGGGGTTTCCTCCGGGTTTTGATGATTACCAAAGGCCTTGGTAAAATTGTGCCCCTTCGGGGCTGCGTGTCTTATTCCTTTTATCCAATATTCCCGCATGTCTCTCATGTTGCGCCGTCCTCCCTCCGTGTTCTTATCCCACTCGGGGTCGGTGAGGGGAAACTTCTGCTCCCCTCCTTCTCCCCCCACTCACTCCCAGACCAAGAGCGCAGCTTGTCGTATCATCTGACGCTCCTGGCTAGAGAACAATGTTTTCATGATGGAACACATCTCTTCCCACGTGTAAGTATTCGGACCCAGGAACTGATCCAATTGTTCAGCAAGTCCCATGGGGTCCTCTAGTAGACCCTTCATCTCCCCCCTGAAATTCCGTACTTCAGTACTCGTCAAGGGAACGTTCACATATCCCGTCCTTCCTTCCTCGCCCCCCATGGGCATTTCCCGGAGTGGATTCATTCTTGCAATCGAGACAGGGTTTTGTCTGTGACCCTTTTCAGCTTGAGATCTGGTCTGTACCCCTGAGGTAGTTTGTGATTCCTCCCCATCTTCTTCCCCTTCCCCTGAATCGTCGTCACCCGAAGGAACATTCTGTGGGGCAGACGGGGTCACGTAGGGCGGCGGTAAGTGATCTAAAGGGTCCCATTCTTTCTGCCCTTTCGAGTCTTTATTAGTTACCTGCATTTGACAAGATATCGTAACCGGCAGCCAACAAAGGGCATAATCACTTTCTTCCAGATTAACATCAGGTTTTGAATTGACATATAAAATGAGGGTTTGCCGGACCCAGTCTTCGTCAGTACCGAATCTAGGCCACCACACTGAGTCGCCCTGAATAGGTTTCTGGGACCACTTTTGACAGTATTTTACCATCTTCCTTTTAGATTTTCCCTTTCTTCCAGCCTGATCCCAATTATTTAGCATTCTCCCTAACGGACTATCGTCAGGTACCCCGGGGTATGTGTCATTGTCCCTGTTTAAGCCTACCTTTCCCTTAATCACCTTAGATCCCTTATTTCCCATTTCCGAGGACTTCGTATTTTTCCCGTGATAATCTATCACAATGTAGCCAATTCCCGGACCTTCAGTCCCGTGATCGCCCAGGTTCCTTTGCAGGCACCCCCGGTCTTTGGATTCCTGTGTCCTACGTCTCTGTGACACAAATCACAGGCACCCCGTAGGTACACGTTCCTCCTCAAACACGGTCTCTGCAAAATCCCTCACAGGCGAGCCCCGGCCTCCAGATTCCTGAGTCCCACGTCTCTGTAGAAAAAAAAAATCCACAGGCACCCCGTAGGTACCCAGTCCTCCGGAAACACGGTCCCCGCAAGTTTTGTCTTACCTGGGTTCGGTGCACCGAAATTACTCGATCGTTAACCGTCCCCACTGCCTCGGGTACACCCCTCCTTTGTTTTCCTGAGCCTCCCGGATATCACTCGCTCAAGCCGCGCGGGGCGACAAGCAAGGAATCAGGGACTGCTGAACTCAGCAGGGTGCACCTTCTCCGATATCCTTCCTCAACTCCCCTTGCGGCCGGAGTGTTGATCCCGGATGACGAGCCCCCAAGTTGTTAGAAACGAAAATCGCTTCTCAATAATCGCTCTAGACAAATTCAGGAAAACAAAGTTTTATTAACAAGTCAAGTCTGCAGAGTCGGGCACCCTTAAAGAAAAGGCGCGCTGAGGCTTACAAAGTCTCCATTATTTATAGGACAAGTCCCTCCTCTCCTTGGCTCCAACAAGCCATGAGGTTCACATTCTTAAAAACATCATTATTTTTATCACAAAAAGTCTGCAACAAAAGGCTCCAGAGTCTCCAAAGTTTGTTGTTTTTCTCACCCTGTAGTCTTATCAGTCAAAAGATTTAATCTTGAAACAGATGTCTCAAGTCGTACTCCCATCCTGGAGTCTTATCAGCCAAGGACTCATCCTTCTCTGCTGTGTGAATGGCTTCATTAATCAAGAGCCTGCTTGCTTTTACTATCGCTCACAAATTGTCAGCATTCTGCACAATTTAAACTACTCTACTTTTGAGTATATAAAATGGTTGTTAGAAAAGAAACAAAGGTTTTGTCTTTTATTATAGATCAGTCTGTGGTCCAGGCACATCTTAAAGTTTAAACCGAAATTACCTCTCACAGCAGGAAGAATAGAAAAACTACATTTCAACCAAAAACCTTTGACCTTAGAGGAGTTGAAAGATTGGATAATAAAGTGTTCAAAATAATGAGGTGGATTATTTGGTCAGTTCGGCTCAGACAAGTTTGAAGCAGGCCCTCACACCTAAACTTTTGGGGTGGCATGGTGGCTCAGTGGTTAACACTAGGGTCCCAGGTTCGATTCCAGCCTTCCTCGGGCGACTGTGTGAAGTTGCACAATTTCCCCATGTCTGTATGGGTTTCCTCCCACAATCCAAAGATGTGCAGGTCAGGTGAATTGGCCATGCTAAATTGCCCATAGTGTTAGGTGCATTAATCAGAGGGGAAATGGGTCTGGGTGGGTTGCTCTTCGGAGGGTTGATGTGGACTCGTTGGGCCAAAGGGCCTGTTTCCACACTGTAGGGAATCTAATTGACTAACCTGAGATATTCATAAAAACTTTAATGATCTCGGAACAAAGTATTGAAAGGAATCTGGATTTTACATTTTAATCAGCAGTCTATATTCTCATTGATTAAAAGTTTCAACAAGGGCAATTAGTTTTAAAATTGTTAACTTTATGCTTATTAATACTGTGTCTTATACCTCCCATACCATGCCTGAGGAAGGAGTTGAACTCCAAAAGCTTGCAATTTCAAATAAACCTGTGGACCATAACCTGGTGTCATTTTGTTGACTACAAGAATAGGGGTATCTAGACAAGGTAGATAGAGACTTGAAATTGGTCCAAAGGTCAAGGACCAGAGAATACAGAGACAAGGTGATCCGCAAACAAAACAAAAAAATGAGTGAAACCACTTTTATATGCAGTGAATAGTTAGGATCTGGATACACTGCCTGAGGGTATAGTGAGGCATATTCAATCATTTTTTCAGTTCTCTAATTAATAATCAAACTTGACAGTATTTTGTAGATGGTTATTATTTTACCTGTCCAAGTAGTTGCAGCAATTTCTCGGAATCAAAATTCTGCAACTGTTCTATTGGACATTGGTGAAATTGACAGCACAATTTTATTCAGGTCAGCTGGCATTGTTTGCATCATAGATGCTGCTTGGCTGATATTTTTGGAGGTGCCTCCAACCTAATGAAGGAGCAGTGCTCTGAAAGCTAGTGCTTCCAAATAAACCTGTTGGACTATAACCTGGTGTTGTGTGATTTTTTTAACTGGCGGATATTTAGCTATTTTGCTTTTGTACTGAGATGATTTATAATGGCCCTTGAATCCTAAAGGGTTCAAATCATGTTAAGTCAGATAGATCTTTATAAAACAAGGCAAATGCCACAGACATGCATCAACCCAATATATCTACAGTTAACCGATTTCAGCCAGCATGTACCCAATTCTAAAAGAAGTGGAAATCACTGGCAAGGCCAGTATTTGTTGCCCATCTCGAAATGCCCTTGAATAGTTTACTGTGTTCTTTGCAGTCAAAGCTCCCCATAAACCAGAAGAAAAAGACCACTTCAGAGTGCAGTGAAGAATTAACCACATTTCTGTAAGCCTGGAATTTTACATGTGCCAGACCTAAAGGACATTAGCAAGCCACATGGGTATTTTCAATTATTGATGATAGTTTCATTATTTATTTGTATTTTGGTTCAGGTATTAGGAGGAGCAACTATGAAAAGAGATCAGCCTCACACTAAGGATTCACACTAATGATTGCTACTGACCAGATTTGCTAAAATTGTTCATGTGAAGAACAGTTTTCACCAATATCCGTGCAGCAAGAGACCAACACCTACATCAATCACATGACAAATGTGTAATTGGGGAAGGGGAAGGATCCCAGCAGAAATCCAATTTAGCAAAAGTCTGATTGGAATAAAAGCACACCATCAGTTTCAACTAGTATCAATAGTCACAATCATTTTTTTTTTATTTTGTATTTGTTTATAAAATACTGAAATGAGAAAAAGCTGTTTTAAACCAATGTTTGAAAGGGTAGCTGTACATTTTGAAAGCATGTAATCTGATACCCATTGCAGGCACCATGTCAAGTCTGTTTCCATGCTGTACATCTCTATGACTCTATAATTGCTGAACAAGCAGGAATTGAAGTGGGAGATGCACAAGATTTGAGGTTGAGGGGTGCACTGATGCAACTTTTGTTGGCAACAAAACGTGGATTGGTCGATGCACTAGTGACCAGTTATCGATGACAAAGACATTTTTGATGGCGAACAGGTCAATTTGGAAGTGGGAATAAGTTACATAAAGGAAGGAATGCTCAGTTTTTTTTAATCCCCAGCTCCGAGGAACAGTTAACTGTGTTCTTTGCAGTCAGTGCTCCCTGTAAACCTGAAGAAAACGACCTTCATTTAAGCTGTTTGTAGCTGTGACATTTAACTGAAAAGTAGTTTAACTAAGAGACTTTGAGTGAACCAGCCACCTTTGTATCTCTTACAAACCACTGGAAGCATCCAGATAAAGATGACTGAAGCAATGTGCTGACCAGCATAAGAGGCATAAGGATTATCCCAACAAAAGCAAAAACCGAAAATGCTGAAAAAACACAGGTGGTCAGGCGGCATCTGTGGTGAGAAAGCAGAGTTAGCATTTTGGGTCCAATGATCCTTCTTCAGAGTGTTCTGAAGAAAGCTCACTGAACCCAAAATGTTAACTCAGAATAAAGAATAAAGGAGCATAATCTTAAAATTGGAGTTAGGCCCTTCAGAGGCAAACTCACACAAAGGAGAGTGAAAATTTACAGATTCAGAGATGATCAGAAATAGAGAAGGCAGAAGCTATTGACCGATTTGAAGTGAAAGATAGGAGTTTAAACTCAATGCATTGTTTAAACAAAGCAAGTTTGTAAGATCAGGGTGGAGGGTAAATTTTGTTTGGTGTGAGGTTTGGACAAAGTTGGATGAGCTGATGTTTAAAGGGTAGATCACGGGAGGTCAGCGAGGGTGTTGTAATAGTCATCTAGAGGTAACTGAGCTATGGATGTGGGTTTCAGCATCTTATGGACTAAAGCAGGATGCTGTCAAGAGACATTATGGAAATAATTCATTGGATGGTCAAAAGGGACAACAAAATTTTGAAGCATCCAAAACACTTACAGGAGTCAATTGTCCTGGAGCATTGGTGACCTTATAGATGCGTATAAAATCATGGGGCATGAGTAGGGTGAATAGCCACGGTCTTTTCCTAGGGTGGGAGAATCCAAAACTGGAGGCTGGTACAATTGCAACATTTAAGAGGCATTTGGATGGGTATATGAATAGGAAGGGTTTGGAGGGATATGGGCCGGGTACTGGCAGGTGGGACTAGATTGGGTTGGGATATCTGGTTGGCATGGACGGTTGGACCGAAGGGTCTGTTACCATGCTGTACATCTCTATGACATAGGTTTAAGGTGAGAGGGGAAAGATTTAAGAGGGACCCAAGGTGCAACTTTTTAACACAAAGGGTGGTGAGTGTATGGAAGGAGCTGCTAGATTGATTACATTTAATAGGTATCTGGATGGGTATGTGAATAGGAAAGGCTTAGAGCGATAAGGTCCATATGCTGACAAATAGGACGAGATCAGTTTAGGATATTTGGTTGGCACAGATGACTTGGACCAAGTGTCTGTTTCCATGCTGTTTGACTCTATGGTTGTAGGTTTTAGAACTAGGGGACACAGTTTCAGAATAAGGGTCTCTGACAGGAGAATGCACTGGTAATCAAACTCCATTACTCCACAAGCCTTACCAAAAGTGTAAATGGCTGATTTAATCACGAAAAATGGTCAATTTGTTTCTCTATCAAGAAATAAGAGACTTTCACCAGGTTGCTTCAATAAACTCAAAAAACCTATTTAGTATAAACAAACATTATTTAGAAAAGTGGCAAAACTGTTTATCAACTAAGCTATTTTACAGAATTAAAGTATATCCTCCTTAATCCTAAGCATATGCATTTGTAGACAGCCAAGACTATACAGTTCAGCAGAGATGTCATTTTTTTAAAAAACCCATAAACAGGAACAATATCCCTGCATGGCAAAAAAATTGGAAAGATGTAACTGGTTGACTCCTCTCAGTTTCTTTGAATCCATCAACAAGACCAAATTGATGACAGTCACAGAACGGTGGAAGATCTTTAGACCAGAGTTCAGATTCAGATGGGAAACAGTCCTGATATTTGAAATTTTATCAGGTTTTCAAGCCATTTCATTGAGAGAAATATTTTAGCAAGTTATGCTTTCTGTTTTTTTCCTGAGGGGGGACACACTGCCTCCTTCTGCAAGTTTCTTCAGCAGCATCTCTGACCTGTGAAAACACACAGCAACTTAACCTCAGATGCTGTTGCTAGGTAATGAACAACAGACCCAAGGCTTCTCAAAGTCTGTTGGATTCTGGAATTAAGTCATAAATCCATCTCATCTCTTTCTAAAGGTTTTGCTACTCTGCCTCACCACAGTCATTTGATTTTTCTTTATACGGCATTATACCCTTTGACCTTTTGAATTTTCATTTCCAAGAAATCACACACTAAAGTCTCCAACCTAGAAATGTTCAAATAGATCCATGTTCCAATGTGGCATACACGTGGACATAGTCCTTTCCTGACAAACTGAGATGAGGAATTTCTTCACTCAGCCGCTGTTTAATCTTGGATTAGAGTGATGCTGGAAAAGCACAGCAGGTCAGACAGCATCCGAGGAGCAGGGGAATCGTCGTTTCGAGCCCCACTCTAATCTGCAGTACCCACTTTCGCTTCGCTGTTTAATCTTTTGATAATCTCCAGGACTGTGGAGGGTCAACCGTTGAGAATATTGACGATAGAGGCCAGTACACTTCTACAAATTAAAACAGTCAAAGGATAGTGTAATAGTGTTAATGTAGAAGGATAACCATTGCATAACAGAACCTCCTACACCTATTCCCCATGAAAGCAGATTGGCCGATTCCTCTTCTACTGAAGGCTACGTCCCTTTAAGTATCCGAAACCTGCAAATCTAAGATGGAACAGAGTGTTTTTATCGAGGCATTCACTAGTGAGTGCGTGGGTTCACCTGGACCGTATTGTGACCCGCCTCTTAGCAGGAGCTTTGTCAATTAAGAAGAGCTCAGTGTTAAAGTGGGGGCGGGCAGAGTTCCTTCTAATGCCTACACTGCAGCTGCTTATTCAGCGTCCAATCTTCCCAATTAGTTTACAAAGAGCGGGCTGGGTCAAATGCCGCTGAGGGAGTAATGATTTCTCTCTGACCCCGCTTTGGTGGGAGGAGAGCTGAACGAAATGTCCCTGAGTAGTTTGGCCCTGGTTTTCCTTGTCTCTGTGCTGATATTGACAGGAGCCCAATCATCTGCAGGTACGGATTCCAGTCTTCAATACTGCAAACCGCTCGATCAAATCTCATTCAACCCCAACTTAATTCCCAATTTGTGCAACGTTGGAGTTTTTATAAAAGCAAGATTTTTTTTTATATCTAACCCTTAAATCAGTACCAACCGGATACTGTGTCAATCCCACGCAACGTTTGAACAGGCAATATTTGATTATCTGTGCAGCTCCATTGAAATAATTATTCTGATCATTGGACCTGAAACACTAACTCTGTTTTCTCTCCACAGATGCTGCCAGGTCTGCTGAGTTTCTCCAATTATTTCTGGTTTTGTTAGTGAAATAATTGTGCTTTTTTTATTTGGTTTACAGTGTGTAGAGTTACACATCCTAACTTTTATATTTAATCAGTGATCCCTAATTCCCCAGCCTCCCAGAAGAGGACATGTCCTCTACCCTGTCAAGATCTCTCAGCTTCTTCTTTGTTTCAATCACGTCACCTTGTCTTGTTCTAAACTCCAGATACAAACCTTGTCTACCCAACCGTTCCTTGTAAGATCACATTCCGGGTATCAGTTTGGTAAACTTTGGCTGAACTATTAAAGACACACTTATGTTCTTGCTTAAATAAGGGGAGCAATTCTGCACTTCCACAAATTGCCATCCCTGTGCTTGTCAATATTAAACCCATTTGGCCTATTGAGTTTGCTATGCCTTTCGATCACAGCTGGCATGTTTCTCAATCCCATTCTCCTGCCTTCTCCCTGTTGCCTTTGATCCCTTTTGTTAATCAAGAACAATCTACCTCTGCCTTAAATACACTCTGACTTGGCCTCCACTACCTTCTGCAGCAATGAGTTCCACATATTCACTACCCTCTGGCTGAAGAAATTCCCCCTCATCCCACCCCTAAAGGATTGTCTTTTGACTCTCCAGCTGTGTTCTCTTGCCGTAGTCTCTCCTACTAGTGAAAACATCTTCTCCACACACACTCTATCTAGGCCCCTCTAAACTCCATTGAGTATAGACTCCGAGTCTTCAACCACTCTTTAGCCAAACCGTCATCCCAGGTTCTTTCTTGTAAACCTCCTCTGAACCCCCAGCACTTCTTTCCCTAGACACTGGACCTAAAACCCATCACAATATTCCAAGTGTGGTCTTGCCAGAGCCTTATACCGCCTCAGCAATACATCTCTGCTCTTATACTCTAGCCCTTTTTGAAATTGAAACTAATGTTGCTCCTTCCTTCCTAACTACCAACCACGCCTGCATGTTAATCTGAATGAAGACTCTTGAGTCTTTGTCCTTCAGATTTCCTAAGCCTTACTTTTTAGAAAATGGTCCAAGCCTTTATTCTTTCCACTAAAGTGCAAAACCTCTCACTTTCCCACATTGTACTCCATCTGCCACTCCTTTGCCCACTCTCCTATCCTTTCCAAGTCCTTCTGCAGCCTCCCTGCTTCATCTACCTGTCCCTCCATCTATCTTTGTGTCAACTGCAAACTTAGCAACATTGTCCTCAGTTCCGTCATCTATATTGTTAATGTATAATGTGAAATGATGTCCAGCACACTCTTCCACCAGTTTAAATATCCCCCCAAAATTGTAAGTTTAAGCATTTGTCTTCTGTGTGCCAGTTTGTTGTTTTAAGCAGCCTGTCAAGTTTCCTTTTGTAATGTGTGCTTGACTTGCATTCAAGTAAGTGCCAAGATTAGAGTGGTGCTGGAAAAGCACAGCAGGTCAGGCAGCATCCAAGGAGCAGGAAAGTCAATGTTACAGGCAGAAGCCCTTCATCAGGAATGAGGACATTTCTGTAAGTGCTTCTATCCTTTTCTGGTGCTAAGTTTGAATAAGAAAACACACCTCCTTTTGAGGTGCCTTTACCAAATGCATCCCATTCAGATCTGAAGATGGTAGCAATTACTAACTCAATTTGTCTTTCAAACATACTAACTGGCATGTCTTGATGTTTGTAAGAAGCTGCTGAGGAAATATCCTTTTTATAGAATTGTTTTGTCTTTTAAAGGGGCAGAACCAGAAACCTGTGGAGCTATCTCTCTTTGCTGGGAAGTGACATCTAGTCTCACATCTGAGAGGTACAGTAAAGTTAACTGAAGAGAATCTACACCTGTAGAGTAACACTTTTTTTTCTAGAAAAAATCATTCTTGGGATATGGGCATCGTTGGCTGCACCATAATTTATTTCCCGTCCCTAGTTGTCCCTGAGAAGGTGATGGTGAGCTGCTTTGTTGAACCACTGAACTCCATATGCTGTAGGTAGACTCTCAATGCTGTTAGGGAGAGAATTCAAGAACCTTGACCCAGTGAAAGTGAAGGAACGCTGACCTATTTTCAAGTCCAGATGGTGAGTGGCTTGGAGTGGAAGTTGCAAATGAGTTTTCCATGTACCTACTTCTTTTGCCCTTCTAAATGGAAGTGGCTGTGGGTTTAGAAGGTGCTGCCTGAGGGCTTTTGGTGAATTTCTGCAGGTTGTAGTCAGTAGCAGTAGTGTGTACTGAGTGTCAGTGGTGGTGAGAGTGGATGCTTATGGATGTGGTGCCAATCAAGTGGGCTGCTTTGTCCTGGATGGTGTCAAGCTTCTTGACTGTTTTTGGAGCAGCACTCATTGAGGCAAGTGGGGAGTATTCCATCACACTCCTGACTTATGATTAATGGGCAGACTTTAGTGAATGTAGCAAGTAAGAGTCCTACAGCATGGTTCTGCCCTGCTCTCATCTGTTGAAATATGGCTACCTCCAAAAATAGAGCAGTCTATGAAAGCTGGGCCCTATATTAATGATTAGGTTCTAAAGCCAATAGTGATTATTCAGGATTATGCCAATTTTTTCCAAAAATCTTTTTTACTAAAAGAATGAATCTAATTTTAGACCAAATGTATTTGACCTAATTTCCTTGACATCCGACTTGAACACGACATTCCAACTTCAAGATTCCTTTTGTGCTCATTTTACATAATGTTCAGTTCCTATGTAATCTTTGACTTGAATGTTTCAGTAGCAGTAACAACATGCATTTATACATTGTACCCTTTAACACCAAGGGTTTCATAGTGTCTTAGTGTTTGACTGTTGAGACACATAGACAAACAGATGACCAAAAGGCCAGTCAAGGTGGGTTTAGGAAGAGTCTTGAAGGAGGCTTAAAACTTTGAGACAATCTCAGTCCTTTGAGCCAAGGCAGTCAAAAGCCATGTTTGGCAATGGGGTGGGGGAAGAGTCATTAGTAAAGATAAATAATACTCAGAGGCTAGAATTAGGGGAGTACAGATATCCCAGAAGCTGTGAAGTTAGAAGAGATGGGAGATAGGAGGGATTGACAAATAGGAGTAATGGTGATTGTAAATTAGTGAGCAGATGGGGTGATGAGTAAGTTATCGAGTTGAGATACTAACTTTTCTTTATGGACCCTTTCATGAAAGCAATGGGACTAGCATTGCATAGCCTTCCAGAGGCTTTGAGAGATGTTTGGATCATTAAAATGGTAGAAAGATATAGTAAATCAAGTAACTAGTTCCTCTGGTGTTATAAAGAATAAGCAGATGACATCATAAAATTTGATTTCGTTTACAATGGAAATTAAGTAGTAGTTTTTCATAACCATTCTACGATTACAGCACAGAAGGAGGCCATTTAGCCTTTGACTGTGCTGGCCCTCTTGAAGAGCAATTCAACTATTACTGTATCTCACCTTTTTCTCACAGCCCTGCAATTTCATTACAGATAATGATCAAATTCTCTTGAATACAGTGATAAAACTTACTGCTAACATATTCCACACACTAACCATAGAGTTTTATAGTATAGAAGGAGGCCATTTGACCAAACTCTCTTGAAACCTCAGTTGGCAGAGCATTCCAAATCCTAACAATCGAGTAAAGATGGTTTTTCCCCCCCCCCCCCCTTCTTGCTCTTAAATCTCTCTTGTTGACAATCTTGGAAATTGTGACCCTTAGTTACTGACACATGAGTGGAAACAGAATATCCTTCTTTACCCCGTCAAAATTGATCATAATGTTTGAACACCTTTTTAAGGTTACCTCTTATTCTCCTTGGAGCAGAGAAGATTAAGTTTCAATACAAGGAAAGATGAGAGAAAAAACTCTCATTCCTTGTATCATTTTAATAAATCTCCTTTGCACTGTCTCCAGGACTTTAAAAAAGGAAGAATGCTAAATGACATGCTCAGAACTGAAAGTAATACTCCCAATGTGGTCTGATCAAAGATTTATAAAGGTGTAGCATGACGTCCTTCTTTTTCTACTCTATGCCTCTATTTATAAACCCAAAGTTCTATAAGCTGCCTTACTAACTATTGCAACTTGCCCAGCTACCTTCACAGAATGATGCACATGAATCCTGAGGTCGCTCTGCTCCTGAACTCTCCTCAAATTTGAGCCTGTGTTTTCTGTACATGCTTCTTCTACTAAAATTTATTACCTTTCATTTCTCTGTATTGAAATTCATCTGCCAGGTGTCTGCCTATTTGATCAAACAGGCCATGTCCTGCTGAAGTTACTCAGCATCATCCTCTCAATTCACTGTTCTCCAAGCTTCGTATGATCTGCAAACTTAGAGATTTTGCTCATGACACCCATCTCCACATCGTTTATGTAAATCAGGAAAGAGCAAGGGTCCCAAAACCAATCCCTGGGAACACCACTTTCAACTCATCTCGAATCTGAGAAATTCCCATCTGTGCCTAGCCTCTTCCCTGTCTTTTAGCCACCTTCCACTCTATGCTGCCAAGGACCCATCAATCTCAAACATTTCTAATTGACTCATCAACCTGCCATGTGAGTGTCAAATGCTTTCTGACAGTCCAAATATACAACATTCACAGCCCTACCCCCAACTCCTGTGTCACCATATCAAAGAACTCAATTAAATTTGTCAGACAAAGCCATGTTGACTGTCTAGTGTTGATTTATTTTTCACTGTGTATATTTACCTTTCTCTTGTATCATAGCCTCAGTTTTTGCACTATTCGTGTCAACTTGTTAACAAAGTTTCCTGGGTTATCTTGCTCCTTTCCTAAACAGTGGTGTCACATTTGCGATTCTACAGTCCCATGGGACTAATCCTGTGTTGAGAGATGCCTGGAAACATTCTCTCTGCAATCTAGGATGCATCCTCTTTGGGCCTGGCTACTCCTACCTGGAGTGTTGCCAGCCTTGATTAGCATTTCTTTATCACTATACTGCTCAGTTGCTCAATGCCCACATTTTCAATTGGGCCATTGTCACCATCTTCTGATTTGGTAAAGACGGATGAAAAATATTTATTTAGTGCCTCTGCCATATCCTTTGCTTCAGTGAGCAACTTACCCTGCTGTTCCTTTATGTGCCCCACACTATCCTGCATTAATATGTTTGAAGGACATTGCAATCCGTTCCTCATGCTTCCTCTTAGCCTTCCTTATTCCAGCCTTAACATCTCTCCTGCATTTGAGATACTCTTCCTGATTCCTGTTAATATAATTATGCCATTGATTTTTCTTTAGAAACAGTTTTCCACCAGTCATCATTACTTCATTTGCCATTTACCTTTAGATCTGTGTCATCTGGTTCATGATCTTTCTGCTGGTGGGAATAGTGGCTGGATTTCTCAATTTTGTAATTATCTCTAGGACCCTCTAAGGTGCTTGGAGCTTTGGACACTGAGAGCAATGAGATTTTCGTATGTAATTGGTATCAAAAGCAAGTGAAGGGAGTTGAGTGACAGGTTAGCTCTAATCTCGTTGAAACACTGTGAGAGAGGTGTGTACAGGGTGGAATGGCCTCCTGCTTTTTCTAGATCAGGCTTTATGTATGCTGTCCTAGCCTGCTGTCTGACCTTGTGGGAGGTCCAGTGTTTAACTGCAGAAAGCCTTTTTTCTAAAAGGAGAAACGTTCACTTAATTTTCATCTTGTTCAATAAGTCTTATTCAAGTGATCCCTTCACCCTTTGAGGCAGCTGGGTTTTTAGTTTCTGGAGGGGACATCTTCCAAGGAAGAGACTGTTAAAAGCTTTGTGATTGTCCATCCCCAAGGTGGTGATATTAATGATGTCAGCAATAGCCCTGTCAAAACGCCTTTGAATTTCCAGAAATTCAACAATGGTATTTGATGAGATGTTCTTGTCATTAAACTGTTCTTTTTTTTTTTTTGCTTTGTGATTCCAGAAGGCAACTTTATTTAAACAATAACTGTGTCCTTGAGGCTGACAGAAAATCTGGCTCCTGGTTTCTGGAGCCGAGAATGCAGCACACTCTACGATACTCTCTATCGAACAAGTCATCTACCTGGAGAATCTACACCATGTGTATGTACATCTTGATAAGACTGCTTTCTTCAAAGTGTGTGTTTTTTCTACCCTTTTTTAACAGCTGTGCTTTGCAGATGAACCATAACATGTTAGATTAGATTCCCTACAGTATGGAAACAGGCCCTTCATCCCAACAACTCCAGACCGACCCTCCAAAGAGTAATCCACCTAGACCCATTCACTTGCCATATATTTTACCCCTGACTAATGCACTTAACACTATGGGCAATTTAGCATGGCCAATTCACCTGACCTGCACATCTTTGGATTGTGGGAGGAAACAGGAGCACTGGGAGGAAACCCACATAGACGGGGAGAATGTGGAAACTCTACACAGGCAGTTGCCTGAGGTGGGACTCGAACAAGGGTCCCTGGCGGTGTGAGGCAGCAGTGCTAACCACTGAGTCACCGTGCCGCCCCACTAGCTCTAACCTGTGTCTGTACCTTGGGATGATCTGGGTGTGAATATATAACAGGTGGTCCCTCCCCCCTCTGTGCTTGCTTCATCATGAATGGGATCAAGGCTGCTCTAGTTTTTAAACGCATCTACTTTTCTGCTAACACTGATATCCTTTTCACTTCTCTGCTTAACAGGAATCTACCTACCCTGCCTTTAAAAGTATTCAAAGATTCTTCCTTCCCAGGAAGACAGTTCCAAAGGCTCATGACCTGTTGCTAAAGCCTTTCATCTTGCACTCATCAGCAAATTTCAAAGGGAGCAACAATTTATATGACATGTGATGGAGGATGATGATAAGCTTTGATAGCATGTCTTTTCAGCAAATTCAAGTTCTATACTATAAAGTGTTTATTAAAGACATGTTTTTCTGAAGCCAGTCTATATTTCCTGGGATGAACTGATGGAAAGGAATTTTCTTTCCTGAAATACAGTGGATAATTTTAAGAGAATGAGATTGCTTAGAATTTCCAGGACAGAAACACGCTAGGCAGCCTCATCAGTCTGTTCTGATCGTTATGGTCCATTTTATCTTTCTTTATCTGTCACTTTCCACATGATTTAAGTGTAAAAAATTATTCAACAGGACAAAGCAGCAGTGTCTTTTAGGTTTATATATATTGCAAATAAACTTTGCTATTTTTCTTGTAATAATGTTCAGGTCCTCCACACCTCCTGGTGGATTCCCTAAATGGAAGTGGTGCACAAATGTTTCCCATCCCGTTTGCCGACTCGGTAAGTGGCCAGCTGCTGTGAATGTGTTGAATGCTGGACAGTATGAGCGGAGCTCCCTATCTCTAATGATCTGCAAGAATTCGGCCTTTCTCTTTCTAGAAAATCAAAGACTCTGACCAAAGCTTCCAGTTCCAAAGGAGCATCAATCTGGGCTGTCAGGGAGAAGTGTTTCACATCTCTGAGGCAGATGGTGTAGCTCTGGTATTAGGTAGATGAGTACTTTCTTGTTAACCATTCTTTTTTAAAAGCTGAAAGGAGACTTGTTGAAGCTTTGAATCTTGCACTTATCAGGACAAACCCAACTCCAAATAGTCTCCAGTTTTTCTCTAGGAAGAAAAGTGTACTGCTTTTGGTGTGGTGTTGCCATGAAGAAATCAATGGGGCATTGTACACTCCCTAAGCTCCTGGGTAATTCAAAAAAAGGCACAAGACTTGAACATTATTCCTTTTATTGATGGAGAATGGATCCCTGGGTATGAATATATGTTGTTTCTAGCAAGCCACACTAAGCTCAACTATTTGCAATTTGGTGCACTCACGCTTGTCCTGTGGAGTGCAAGATGAAAAGTTGTTTTTGTCAAAAGTTTGTCTTCAGTAATAAACATGTCGTGTACCACTAAGAGACTCCTTAAAAGAAGAATGCTGGAAATCTGAAATAAAACAGTACATACTAGATCAGGATTGAGTCAGGAGACCTAATTTAATATAGATCAGAGATAAGTTCATAGTTGAGAGATAATTAATATGTCAGCTTATTGACCATCCATCGATCAAACCTCTTGGTTGAATATATATAAGTAATTCTAAATGTGGTATTCTAACAGCTATCAGATTATTTGTGGGTGTTTTCAGGGAGAAAATTAAACTTTTTTTTTAACCACTTTTTGTTGCACTAACCATTGAAACTGATTCCATCTTGAAGTTCGTGCTGCCGAATTCCCCTTGAAGATCACTACCGTTAGCACTGCTCTGAGTCTCTCTTGGGGTTTCAGAGACTGTTTCCTTGAGGGTTCACCTTGCACCCTTCTGTTGTTCGACGCAAGTGGCAACAATGTGTATCGAGAGACTGTCCGAGATCAGACCGATGAAAAAATCCAAGCCCTAACACCATGTGAATGTTACACGTCATGTTTGACTATTGCAGGGCAGCATGATATCTGTGCTGCAAGCATTACAGGTAATTTAGTTCTTAATGAACCTTGCTTTTTTTTTAAACTCTCCTTTTTTTTTTGCAACTGTTTACTCAAAGTCTTATGTCAACAATTTTGCTACGTCACTGTTATGCTGTAGTTTCAGGCACTCAATCAGAAAAATCTCTGCCAACTTGGTCACTATTTTCTCAACATCTGTTAAAACTAACCATGGGAAACAATGTTCTAGATCACTGGTAAATTGGTAACCAGACATAAATTGGATGAGTAATATTTTATAGCAGCAGTTACTTCCAATACTAAGTGTATAAATTTGAGGACTGAATAAATGAGTGATTAAACCTTTTTTGATTAAAAATATTTGAAAAGATTGGTAGCTAGTAATATATTGGTATTTTTATTGTGGGTTTATTTAGATTAAAAATATGAAGTGCCTAAGTTCCGTAGTATTTTGAAATGACCTTCATGTATAAGGCTAAGCTTTAAATGTCTGTTTTTGTGCATCAAGTGTTTCCTGCTATATAGTCCATACAGCTTGTAGAATTCCAAATGATTTTGTCTGCAATGATTCAACACTCCCAAATTAGCAGTTTACATCCAGTAGGCTATGCCACACATGCTTTCTGGATCTCTGTGTATTCGAATCACAGTTGGGATGTCTTCTCCAGCTGGACAGAGCCATCTGTAGAGTAAACTGGCCTGCATAAGCTGACATGTTCCTTGGCAATGGTACATATGTTCTCCTAAGCATTAAGGAACGATCAATCAGTGCCAATTATCTTCCAAATCTTTTTTTCCTTTTATCACTTGAGTGAAATTGAGTACTATTGAGCTCAACTCAGACTTTGTAAGCAGGCTTGCTAATGAACATACTTTCCAATATTGATCCATTAAAGACCTATATTTCTTTTGTAGACCCTATGCCACCTAGTAACTTAACCATAATCAGTTCGAGTGCTCATAGCCTTACTGTTTACTGGGACAAACCAGCTTTTGGAAGCTTTGACTGGTTCCAACTTGACGTCCACTTGCTTGGACGGAGGGGCGAGGTCGCTAATCCATTACTTCAGTCTTACAGTTTGATACAAAGTGGAACAACATTTCTTATTGATGGACTGCCAGCTTGCCTGAAGGTGAACGTTTCTCTCGCATCTGTGTGTGAAGTGGTTGAGATGAAGAAAAGCCCAGAGATCTTTGTGGTGGCAAATCTAGGTAAATCGATCAGTATCGTTCCTTAAAAATGAGAATCCAATCGTGTTTGTTTTCAAACATTTGTTCACAAGATTTAGATGTCACGGACTGGGCCAACCTTCGAAGGTGACCTGGCTTTGTGAATCACTGCAGTCTGTGTAGTGTAGGTTCATAGCTCCTTGAAAGTAGAGTTGCAGGTAGATAGGATAGTGAAGAAGGCTTTCCTTTATTGGTCAGAGCATTGTCTCTTGGAGTTGGGAGGTCATGTTGCGGCTATACGGGACATTGGTTAGGCCATTTTGGAATATTGTGTGCATTTCTGGTCTCCCTCCTGTAGGAAGAGGGTTATGAAACTTGAAAGGGTTCAAAAAAGATTTACAAGGATGTTGCCTGGGTTGGAGGGTCTGAGCTATAGGGAGAGGCTGAATAGGCTGGGGCAATTTTCCTTGGCGCACTGGCGGCTGAGGGGTGACCATATCGGAGTTTATAAAACCATGATAGGCATAGATAGGGTAAATAGACAAGGTCTTTGCCTCTGGGATAGGGGAGTCCAGAACTAGAGGGCATAGGTTTAGGGTGAGAGGGGAAAGATTTAAGTGACCTAAAGGGCAACTTTTTCACACAGAAGATGGTGCGTGTATGGAATGAGCTGCCAGAGGAAGTGGTGGAGGCTGGTACAATTACAGCATTTTAAAAGGCATCTGGATGGGTATATGAATAGGAAGGGTTTGGAGGGCTATGGGCCAAATGCTGGAAAATGAGACTGGATTCTGGTCGACGTGGACAAGTTGGGCCGAAGAGTCTTTCCATGCTGTACATGTTTGTGACTATGTAATGTAGAAACACCTACAATGCTGTTTGGACAGGGGTCTTCTGGGGATGTGATCCAGCAACAATGAAGTATAATGATTTAATAAGTAAAGTCCCCTGTGGGGTTAGGATGTATAATAATAGTGGCCACTAAGTATCACTTGCCTATTCCCATTTTTATTTAGAACTTGCCGTTATTTTGAGTAGTTTGGCTGTTTAGTTTGGTTTCTGATGAATGTGCATGACTGAAGTTCTTTGGGCTAGTTATCTAGGTTAAAGCTTTGGGTACACTTTCAAATCTAGCATAGTAGCTGGAGAAATTAAAAATACAAACTGTTAAAAATCTGGGATTGAAAGTTGTGTGGTGACCATAGAACTAAGCATTTTTTTTTTAAGATTTAAAAAAAAATCTCATTCACTGTCCTTTCTTTTAAAGAGAAGGAAATGTACTGCACTTGCCCTCTAGCCCACAGGTGACCCACAGGAATATGTTTATTGCCCTCTGAAATGGTCTAAGCATGGCACTCAGACAAGGGCAATTGGGTGGTTAAGAAATGTGGGACTTGCCACTTAGAAATAAATATAAGAATAAGTTCCCAGCTGGGAGGGGCTAGTATGCAGAAGGGATAATAGTCTGCACGTGTGCTGTTTGGGCTTTTTGTGAAATAAACCTGGAAGACAGGCAAGTTCCTACTGCTTTCTTGACCAGATCAGCATCCCACATTTATTGCCCTAGTTTCCTGACCAATATTTGTCCCTCAAACTGGGATTATCTGGCTATTATCACATGGTATTTGCGTCCTGCTGTGTAGTTTTCCTACCACTGTTTATTACATTAGTGATTAGCCTTTGAAAGTTCCTTATTGCCTATGTAAAATTTTCTTTAGGAAATGAGACTTGAAGGCATCATATGTTTGCAAATTTCTTTATACGAGTATATGAGCCTTAATCTGTCAAACTCCTGAACCACTGCTTTTATGTTTTAATGTTCCCATCTCTTCAACCACTTAATGTTTTTCATTGCACACAGCTCCTGTGAAGTTTGTAAAAGTTACTCAGACAGCTGGTTCCACTGATGGTTATGTCGTGTCCTGGTCCGTGACAGGCGATCCAACAGAAATATTCTTCTATGTTTACAAAAATGGAGCCCTGCAACGTGCCCAGAAACAGATGGAATACATTTCAACTGGGCTCCAACCTTGTACCCAAGAGATACTAACAGTAGAGGCTGTTTGTAGGACTGGTGCAGTGGCAGACTCGAGAACAATCACTGTGGCAACAGGTTGGTACTTTATGTAAAGGATTATATTTTCTTGCCCTAGTGCCACAAGGATCGGTGCTGGGTCCTCTACTTTTTGTCATTTACAAAAATGATTTGGATGCGAGCATAAGAGGCATAGTTTAGTAAGTTTGCAGATGACACCAAAATTGGAGGTGTGGTGGACAGTGAAGAGGGTTACCTCCGATTACAACAGGATCTGGACCAGATGGGACAATGGGCTGAGAAGTGGCAGATGGAGTTTATTTCAGATAAATGTGAGGTGCTGCATTTTGGGAAAGCAAATCTTAGCAGGACTTCGACACTTAATGGTAAGGTCCTAGGGAGCGTTGCTGAACAAAGAGACCTTGGAGTGCAGGTTCATAGCTCCTTGAAAGTGGAGTCGCAGGTGGATAGGATAGTGAAGAAGGCGTTTGGTATGCTTTCCTTTACTGGTCAGCATATTGAGTACATGAGTTGGGAGGTCATGTTGCAGCTGTGCAGGATGCTGGTTAGGCCACTGTTGGAATATTGCGTGCAATTCTGGTCTCCTTCGTATCGGAAAGATGTTGTGAAACTTGAAAGGGTTCAGAAAAGATTTACAAGGATGTTGCCGGGGTTGAAGGATTTGAGCTAAAGGGAGAGGTTGAACAGGCTGGGGTTGTTTTCCCTGGAGCGTTGGAGGGTGAGAGGTGACCTTTATAGAGGTTTACAAAATTGAGGGGCATAGATGGGGAAAAGGCTTGGTCTATTTATCCTAAGGTCGGGGAGTCCAGAACTAGAGGGCATAGGTTTAGGGTGAGAGGGGAAAGATATAAAAGAGACCTAAGGGGCAATGTTTTCATGCAGAAGGTGGTATGTATATGGAATGAGCTGCCAGAGGATGTGGTGGAGGCTGGTACAATTACAACATTTAAGAAGCATTTGGATTGGTATATGAATAGGAAGGGTTTGGAGGGATATGGGCCGGGTGCTGGCATGTCGGACTAGATTGGGTTGGGATATCTGGTCAGTATGGACAGGTTGGACAGAAGGGTCTGTTTTCATGCTGTACATCTCTGACTCTATGATATGTCCCAGTTAAATTTCCTGCAGAGAGCATTGCTTGATAAAATAAAGACACATATTTTTTTTTTTATTTCCACACTCTAACACCAGAGGTTTAAAATATCACTCACTTGCTTGACACACTCTGTCATACAGGATTAGATGCAGTGGAAGATGGAGCAATGGCATTACAATGTATGTTGTTGCGCTTCATGGCAGGTCTATAATTTGTTAGATGACTTGATGGTCTTGTAAAGCAAAGGATCCTCAGTAAGTCATGAGGTATTTGATTTGATTGTGAACTTCATTTTGGAACAATTCAAGTCTACTCCTGCTTTCAAGGTATTATTACCTCTAGCTATTTACAGAGGATCCTCGATTATCCAAACGAAATAGTGCCCGGCCATCTTGTTCAGATAATTCACTATTCAGTTAACTGATTTTCCTCTGGGGCTCGGAGTTTTCTGTGAAGTCTGCTCCCAGTTCGGGAGACTAGGGAAAAAGCACACTGCACACAAGACCCCGCACCTCCAACCCTGTTCGCTCCCACCCTGCCCCCTGCCCGCCTCTAACCATGTCCACTCTCTCTCTGCCTGCCCCTAACCCCGCCCGACCCCACTCTCCCCCTGCCCCACCCCCCCAGGTCCAACCACCTCCCTCCAGTCCCCCCCGGGGCAGCCGGACTGTACACCAACAATAAGACTGCTGCTGCCTTTGTGGGGTAAGTCTCCAAATAGCGCGCGCTCTCACACACAACTTTTTTTGACTGGTTCCACTCTGTCCTGTGTAGGACAATGTTGGAGAGATTATCTGGGAAAGCTGGGTTTAGGGTTCACCCCTGTGTAGAACTCCAGGGAAAGTGTGGAGAGAGGGCGGGAAGTCAGTCATTTCGAGACTGTGCCTGGACTGTTGAGGCCTGTTCTCAGCAGCATTTCAGTGAGCCAAGTTTGTTTTTAATCATCGTACCTGTAAACAAAAGATGCGATCAGGGTTGAAACAGCTCTTTGACATAATGTTTCCCTCGGGACCCTTTCGGATAATCTGATATTTGGGTAATTGAAGTTCCTCTGTAGTTAATTTTCAACTGGTTTGATGATTTTCTGGTGGAATTCTAGCTCAGCAGATACTGTTCAGCAGTTACATGATCATGTAGATGACAAAGTGAAGTATGTTCAAAGTCCCAACTCTGAAGACAGGTTGTCATGAGATTACTCAACAACTTTTTACCCAACCACGTTTGGAGGAGGGATGATGTAGGGAGTCCTCACATTAAGTTAGGTTGCATTTTCTGAAAACCACTGCTTTAAGTCCCATGTCCCCATTAGAATCAAAGTGAATGTCAGAATTGGGTACTTATTTTTCTTAAATTTTCTTTTGCCTGTGAGACAAAACTCAATTGAAATACATATAAGCATTGTGCATTCATAGTTAAATATTTTGCAAAATAAAATACCTGACTATATACTGCTGACTGTGCAGCGTTTTAATAAATGTGCAACATTTTAAAATATGATTTGGAGATGCCAGTGTTGGGCTGGGGTGTACAAAGTTAAAAATCACAACCACCAAATGAAGGAGCAGTGCTCCAAATGCTGCCAATTAATCCTGTTGGACTATAACTTGGTGTTGTGATTTTTTTTTAACATCAGCTGTATTTTTAGATTGACCGGGCTCTGTCTGGTAGTAAACGTTGGTGGGTATTGGGAGCTAGAATTCCCGAGCCACCAGATGGAGCGCTTGAGTGAGAGTGTGGAAACAGTCAACATGATGAAATCCATTCAAGGAAGCTGCCTGATCCTATTGGCTGGCATTTCTGGATGGCACTAGTCCTTCCAGCTGAGGGATATAATTCCCACTTTGCTCGTTTAGGCTGCCACCACCATTCAAGCGTACAAATTAGAGTAAGAATAGCCTGCTGTTTGATTCTGCTCACCTCTTGAATACAAAATGTATAACAACAGATATGATTGTGACCTCAGTTGCACATCCCTGTCTCACCCTGAACCTTTGACTCCTTTGTTAATCAATCCTTCTTCCTTTTTAAATATTTAATGACTCTGCCTCCATCACTCTCTCCATGGGATAATCTAGAAGGGAATGTCATAGTATTAGGTTAAGGAGTGGCAGGTGAGGATAATTACTTCTCTTGAAGGGTTATGCCTCTGTGGAATTTGCTACCCTGGAGTGTGGTGGATACCAGGACATTGAGTAAATTGGAGGAGATAGACAGACTTTAAATTAGCAACAAAAACAGAAGTCAAGAAAAATCAGCTAATGTTTTGGGCCCAGTGACCTTTCCTTCTAAGTTTTAGTTTTGTCTGAAAGGTCTTGGAGAACAGGCAGGAAAGTGGAGTTGAGGCCAAGATGAGATTAGCCAGGACCACATTAAATGGTGGAACAGGCTCAAGAAGCTGAATGGCCTATTCCTACTGCTCTTCAATGAAGATATCCAAAACTCATGATCTTTTTGAGGGGGGGTTGGGAATGTATTCCTCCTTATCTCTGTCTTAGATGGGAGAACCCTTTCCTTAATTCTATCCTATCCAACAAGGGGGAGCAACACTTCAGTATTCACGCTGTCAAGAACTGTCAGATTCTCAAAAATGAGTACTCCTCATTCATCAGCCCAATGAAGACTGGCCCAACACTACTTCCTCCTTAAGATAAACCCCAAATTGTGGCTATCAAGCAAGTTAAATCTTGTAAATGGCTTCCAATATATTTACAATCTTCCTTTAAATCAGAGTTCAAATTATATAGTGTTCCAGATGTGGTCTCATCAATATTCCACAGCACTGCATCAAAACATCCTTTTTATATTCCATTTCCCCTGATGTACACACAACAATATTTAATTTGAGTTCCAAATTACTTGCTGTAGCTGCATACTAACTGTGTTACCAGGACACCCAGACCCCTGCCACTCTGTACCTTTTAAATACCTCCATCTCTCTTCTTTTTAACTGTTGGTTTTCTATTCCTGCCAAAGTGGATGCGTTCATATTTTCCCACATAGTCCATGTGCCAGATTTTTGCCAACTTGCTAAGCTATCTATATTCCTTTTCTGGACTCTTGTGTGCTTCATAACTTGCTTTCCAATCCAATCTCACTTGTTTTGTAGACCCATTGGTCTGTGGAATAATGTTACTTCTGCCAAGTAGAGAGAATTTGTAATTAGTGGTTTTAGTTTTGTTGTATTTGACTCTGTTATGGGCTTTCTATTCATTTTAAAATGTGTATTAATTTCTAGCTCCTGAAACAATCACTGATTTGTTCTACAAGCGAGCTGTTGATGGAGGCTTTTTCTCCTGGAAACCCCCACCAGTATTTCATGGTGTTTCTATCAGCATTGTTAACACATTAACAGTTTTCACCAGGAAGAATTATTACCAAGTGCTGGGCTTAGAATCTTGCACCCAATACCAGTTTGTGTTTGAAGTAGTCTGTGGGCACTGGAGGAGTGAAGCTATCACCAGGACTGAGTTCACAGGTATGCGAGAATTTATTAACAATTGCAAGCCTGTAGTATAAAGACACTTTTTTAATTTTAGATTTTTCTATATTTTTAATTGTGGACAAATGAGAACAGAACCAAGGATTGCTGTACGTTTTGAAAGCAAGAAACTTGATACTAGCTTTCAAAACATATTCATGGTGAATACTTTGCCCAGTAGCTGTTTCCATCTTTGGTTACAGGTGAGTGGTAGTTGATCAGTTATTGACAATGACAAAGGCCTAGCTGTGAACAAGATACATGGAAGCCTTCAGATCTCCCATCAGCTCAGCTCTCTCTTCTCTGTAGTAAAAGCCAGGTTAAGTCTGAAACACACACAATACTTTAAATTCATCAGTTGTTGTAAGCTATGACTTTTAATCAATAAATCAACCTTTTGTAAGTGAAGTAGCCAACTTATACCTTGTGAAAGCATCTGGAGAAGGAATACTGAGAAACAGCAATTCTGATCAGCACAAAAGCATCCCAGGGAATCCTGTGAACAGAGATCACAGAACTGCTTTCCTATTTTCCCTCTGTCCAATACAAGTGTAATGCACCAAGAACAGCATTGACTTTTGTCTGTTAAAGATTCCAATCATTCAATAGCCTACCAGTACATCAAAAGAAATTAACTATTTGAATATTTTGTTGGTGGTTTTCTCATTATGTGCAAATATTCCCAACACTGGAGGTGTGGGAAGGTGGGGAGGGAGAGAATGGAGATGTAAGGGGGTGGCATAAAGAATAACTTCTATATTCCCTGTATAATACACAGGAATTTACTGCATCTGAAGTAATTGTGCATTGTCTCCAGCTCCATCTGGATCATGAACGTGCACAATTAGGGTGGGAATGGGACTGACTCGATTGCATCTACAATGATAGCAAACATTTAAAGGGCTGAATGGCCTCCTTTTATGTGCTGTAATTCCCTTTTGTGTTATTATAACCTGAGTTAGGGTAAAGAGGGTAAATTCAAGAGGTGACAAGAAACCAATGTTCTTGAACAAACTAGTGCATTTGGAGGGTCTGCTTTTTAACAGGTTTTTGTCTTTGAATTCCATAGGTTGTCCTGTAGACATCCCGCCTTCTGGTTATAGAAGCATTGTGGTGCTGCCAGAAACAATACATGTCCACATTTACTTTCCTTGGATGTTTTCTGATTACATGAATGATCCGACTTCTAGAGCATACGTAAAGCTGGCAACTATCGCTAATTCCAAGGTGAGATTCAAATGAGTGTTAAACCATGGTTTAACCTTAGAGAGGTAACAAGATAGAATAGCATGTTTGTGAAAGGAACCTCTTATGTGGTGAGATTGTAGCATGGTGGCTCAGTGGTTAGCACTGTTGCCTCACAGCGCCAAGTTTGATTCCATTATGAGGTGACTGTTGAGTTTGCACATTCTCTCCCCATGTCTGTGTGGGTTTCCTCTGGGAACCTAAATAGGGGAAAAGTTGATTCCTCTGCTCGGAGTCCTAAACCAAACTAATGGCTTTGTTCTGTATATTCTGCATGTCATAAATCCATCAACTTAAACATCACATCCATTAAAATATCTTCTAACCAACCTGTACAGAGATGGTATTACAAGCCTCTTGGAGCAGGTGGGACTTGAACCAGTGTCTCCTGGCTCTGAGGTAGTAGCACAACCTCTATGCTACAAGATCCCTTCATCTTATCCATTAATAATTTTCATTTTTATTAATTTTTAGATTCTGCCATGGCTGGTTTTAAACCAATTTCTCTGGATTAATGGTCCAACAATAACATCTCTACACTATTGCCTGCCCTTGCCACCATCTCCATTAATGTTATTTATTTTCTAATCACCCTCTTTAGAGTTGCTATCACTCACCTTTTTGGAGTAGCTGGGTTTTGAACCCAGAGGTAGGGACGCTACCACTGTGCTGCAAGGTGCACTCCATCTTTTGCATTAGCTTTTTGTTCTTTTCTACATTTGAATACAAAGGTGCTGGATTGCAGTCACCTGCTTTAGTGATGTGGATCGGAATTCCAGGATGACCACCTGATGTTTTTCTTTCTTTAAAGAAGTTCTTTGGACTGACCAAAATTCCTCCGCTTCTATTTTAAAGTTCACCTTCTAAAACTCAGAATATATTGCCTTTTTTTTTTTTTTTGCCGCAACATCCTGCCTTAAATATGGAGGCAAAACTGTACTCACTACTCCATTACTTTGCCTCTGCGGCAAAACATCCATCCTTCATATTGCATTCCTCTCCAATAAATAACAATTCAATTTTTGGACCATTTAGAATATAATAATAAAAAGGGATGAGTGCAGGCCCATTAGACTAATTTGATAATGTTTCAAAAAGCTGGCACAATCATAATGGTGTACTTAATATATCATTCCATAACCCATCTTGAGTAGAGTTATTTCTATCTGGTGAAAGATTAGACTTTGACTATTTCCTTCTGTTTTTAAAGAAAGCCATGACACCTTTTCATTGAATAAAAATATTATACCAGCATAAATTTAAATTTAAAACATGAATGAAAAGGTAAAAAAACTGTTACGTTGACAGGAGCAACAGTTTTAATAGACTGAAATATAGAGTGCCCCGGTCCTTCCATCTCCTGTGCCCAATGTTCTTGTATTAATTTCACAGATTCTGCAGTTATTTCTGGATTCTGGTCAATTCTCCAGTGTAGAAGTAGAGATGTTGTACCTGTCAAAAAGCAATGATACAGTTGAGATGAATGTTGCAGTGGGTGTCCACTTCAGTGACCCCACCTCAAGCCTTATGCATCTCTTGTCAGGTGTGAATCACTCTAATGTGTTTCCAATGGGCAGTGGACTTTTCTGGAAAGGTGAGTGAACAGTTCCTTTTGTCACTTTAAAATGTATACCATCTCTAACCGCTGTTTTAATTACTCATTCAAATGTACCTCCTGTTTAGCTCAGCATCTGATTTATGAAATGTCTTCCCTTTTGAGTAAACAAATCTGGCTGCATTTTTCATTTGATTCTCCAGGTAGAAATTTAAACCAAACATTAGTTGTCCAAGTTCTTGGTGTTTTTTTTTTGTTTGTTTGTTTGTTAAATAACTGATAATGTGGATAATTGTTTATATAACAATCATAAATTTAAAACTATTTTCGTGTAGATGAGGATGAATGTGCAAATGCTACAGCTAATGATTGCCCAGTGGAATCAGACTGCATCAATACGTTTGATTCTTTCACATGCGTTTGTCATCAAGGATACTTCGAACCCAGTGGACATGAGAGAGCTTGTAAAGGTATAGTTCTCTTCTCCTGTCAATGAGAAGCTGAAACTTTAATGTGGGCATCTTTTCTTAATTCACTTAATGAATAACCTGAGACACTTTCAACAAACCGATAGTGCCATTATACTGGGTATGCTGTAAAACACTCAGCAACTTTTTTTTTAAACTTTTTGTGTGGAGCGAGAGAGTGAGGGAAAAATAGTTAAATAGAGTCATAGAGATGTACAGCATGGAAATAAACTCTTCGTCCAAATTGTCCATGCCGACCAGATATCTTAACCTTATCTAGTCCCATTTTCCAGCACTTTGCCCATATCCCTTTAAATCCTTCCTATTCATATACCCATCCAGATGCCTTTTAAATGTTGTAATTGTACCAGCCTCCACCACTTCCTCTGGCAGCTCATTCCATACACTCACCACCGTCTGTGTGAAAAAGTTGCCTCTTAGGTCTCTTTTAAATCTTTCCTCTCTCACCCTAAACCTATGCCCTCTAGTTCTGGACTCCCCCACCCCAGGGTAAAGACTGTCTATTTACCCTATCCATGCCCCTCATGATTTTATGAGCCTCTAAGATCACCCCTCAGCCTCCGTTCCAGGGAAAACGACCCCAGCCTGTTCAGCTTCTCCCTATAGTTCAAAACCTCTAACCCTGGCAACGTCTTTGTAAATGTTTTCTGAACCCTTTCAAGTTTTACAACATACTTCCAATAGGATGGAGATCAAAAATGCAGACAGTATTCCAACAGTGGCCTAACCAATGTCCAGTACAGCTGCCACATGACCTCCCAACTCCCATACTCAATGCTCTGATCAATAAAAGAAAGCATACCAAACGCCGCCTTCACTATCCTATTTCAAGCTGATGGCATTTCCATCAGCACTGGAATAAGTTTATAGGTTTAATGGTTCATAAGCAGCCGGGTAAGAAGGTTGAACTCTATGCTTGATTTTCTTACTGATTTAAAAATCTCAGCCTTGAGCACATTAATCACCAGTCTCAATAACTCTGCAGTGTTTCTTTTTTAAGAAAAAATCAGATTTACTAATCTGAGAAGAAACTCCTCCTCATCTGTCTTAAATGATCAATTCTTTTACTCTCCTTGTGCTGTCTGGCCCTACACTCTCCTACAAGGGGAAGTGATGTTTCTACATCTATTCCTAGCATCTGCATAAGAATCTTTCATATTGCAATAAAGTCACCCTTCATTTTTCTAAACTCCAATGAATATAATCTCGACCTCAACAGCTTTTCTCCATATCCAGGCTCCGTTTAGTGAACTTTCTCTGAACTGCCTCTAATGCCAGAAGATGAAAGACCTCCTACTTTTTATTCTCCATTCCCTTTTGAAACAAAGGCCAATGTTCCATTTGCCTCTCCCATAACCTGTGGATACTAGCTTTTTGTGATTTAGGCACAAGGAGCCCTAAATTCCCTGAGTTGCAATTTTGTTTCATCTTTTTCTTTCCATTAAAGAACAAAAATTCAGCTCCTCTTTTCCTCCTGCCAAAACACATAACCTCCCCATTTTCCCGAAATTGTATTCCATCTGCGAGCTATTTGCCCATTCAACCTTTCCATATATCACTGCAGACTCGATCATCTTCGCTACTCGCCTTACATTTTTGGTAATCATTTTGGATTTTAAAGCTTTCTTAATCCTGAGGTTTATTGTTAATCTTTGTCACATTGTATTTTTTTTTCTTTCAACTTAGTCTATCCATGACTTACTTGTTTAACCGGTAGCTTATCTCCATCTGAGAATCTTCCTTTCTCTCTATCTTTGCTGTGAACTTTTTTTAAAACGTCTGCCATTATTCCTCAGCCATCATTGTCGCTCAACTCATTTCAAAGTTCACTCTATTAAGCTGTGTCCTCATTCCTTTGTAATGGTCCTAATTTGAGTTTGACACAGTTGCTCCCAAACTAAGTTTCTCCCCCTCAAACTGAATGTTGCTGCAATTACAAAGGAATTGATATTTGGGAAGATATGGTAATTTTCTTTTGAAAGGGGTGGAAAGGATTGGTATTCAATCTAATATTGTCCATCCTGTTTTTTTCCCTTTTTTTGCATTTTGTTTTTTCTTCAAGATGTCAGCTCCTTTCTGGAGTATAGTCTGAGTGTACATCCTTGAGCTATTTTAACCCAATGGCTGTTTCTTGTGTGTAAGGTCAGGCAATAAGAGAAAAAGTTAAACAAGCTGATAACATTCAACAAGTTAGACAATATGTCGAGATCCAAACAATGTGAATGTTTGAGTTTGTGACTTCCTAACTTTTTATCAGAACTAATGAAAATTAGCAATATAATGTTTGAACAATTTAAAAGATGTTTTTGTTTTGGTGGGGTGGGGGAGGGGATCGTGGTAAGAGAGAGAGAGGGTGAAGGACAGTAAAGATTGCACTAATGACACTTATCATTCAGAAACCATAGGGTGCCCTGATGGGATGAGTAAAGAATCAAGGATGTCTAGGTCAGGTGTGAACGGCAGGATGGTAGCTATCTGAAAAAGCAAAGAAATGGATTAAGGGATATGTATTTGGTTAATGCTGTAACTAGGTAAAGCACCAAATGTGCATAAATAAAGTTGGAGTGATCCTCCCAAACTCCCATCCAGCCGCTGTTTTATAAAATTGCAGTGGCTAAATTGACTTGTGCCAAAAATACCAAGCCCATAGAATGGCTTCCGAGCAATCACAATTGTGTTAACTGAGCAGATAGTACCTGGCTTTTATTGTAGCCATGGATGTGGGAGATCTGAAACTGAGTGCTGGAGAAACTCAGCAGGTCTGGCAGCATCTGGTGAAGGGAAAATATTAAAATCCTTTATCTGTTGTGGCCTACACATGATTCCACAGCAACACTGTCACTTTAATTGCCCTGAGAGCGTGCAACCTGGTTGTATTGAAACACTTAAATAAAAAGAAGCGCAGATGGAGGCGATCTGAAGCAAAAACTGAAATTGCTGGAGAAACTCAGCAGGACAGGCAGCATCTGTTTTCTCTCAAGTCATTTTGTTTTAGTATCAAAAACCTCCTTCGGGCTTTTGAGGATAGCTGACAAACGTTGCCCTAACTATCAGCACCAACAAGTGGTGAACAAATAATAAAACCCTTTTTTTAGTCCCTTGTGCTCTCTGCAGCTGAAATTAGTCATTACACAATTCAAAGCTCTCTTTCGCAAACAGTATACAGAGGAACCTTGATTATCCAAATATTGATTATCCGAATTTCAGATTATACGAAAAAGATCTCACGGTCCCTCAAAAGCTTTACATTAAAGTGTATTTGATTTACCTGTACTGAAGAACGTGTGAAAACACTGGCAAAAACAAAGAAACACAAGCACCTCCAGCATCAGCGACTGGATATTTTTATAGGTAAAGATTAGTTATACAGCCCTTTGCAAAAGTGTTTTACAGGGTATTCCTGTCACCTTTCTGGGCCATTCATGAAAAACATGGCTGAGAAAGCCCTTCCTGAAGAAGGGCTAATGCCCGAAACGTCGATTCTCCTGTTCCCTAGATGCTGCCTGACCTGCTGCGCTTTTCCAGCAACACATTTCCATCTCCGATCTCCAGCATCTGCAGACCTCACTTTCTCCTTGAGAAAGTAAACCCATGCGAGGTGGTGCTTCTCTCTTTCTATTGCGACACTGAGTTTTCAGAAACTGACTAGTGCTTTTGTGCACGTAGAAGCTCTTTGGGACCTTGTTTCATGCTGGGATTTCACACAATATTTATGTGATGGTAAGTCCTTCTCCGTTTCACCTGTAATTTGCAAAGATAAGTTTGTTTAAATAGCAGACTTATTAAAATTATAGAATTAAACAAGTTATCTGGTAGAGCACAGCGTTAGATCGCTATGGCTTCCCTTGTTTAAGGTAAATTCAATTACCTGGATAATCAATTATCCGCCCATTTTGTTTGGATAATCGTGGTTCCTCTGCATTAATCAGTGTATGTTTTAAAAGCTCATTAAACAATATTTTAAAATGTCTCAACTACATCAAGCAATGCAGGAGGTCCCATTGACATTTTCGACTCTCTCTCGTGGCCATCCAAAAGACTACATCCGTCATGCAAAATCTCTGATATTTTAATGATGAGGTAACAACACTATAATGAAGATAGTTAAAGCCCTGGGATTTGCTCTTGAGAGAAATTGTATTGAAAAGTGGGAATCTTATGGTAAAACCTCAGTATATTTAGAGCACAGTATGTACCTCTGGTCTCTGTCATAAGGGTGGCACTGGAGAAGATTAGGATGATGAACCAACTGAAGTACGAACTCAATGGGACTTTTTTGGTTCCAAAGAGCCAAACTGGATTCAAAACATTAACTGTTTCTGTCTCTTCACAGATGCTGCTAATCCTGCACAGTTTCTCCAGCACTTTTTGTTTTGGAAAAGGCTGAAAGAGAAATAAAGGAAAGTGAGGGGAGCCCTAATAGAGGTCTTGGATTAATTTTATAATGAAGTCTTGTGATACCTAGTTTTGGGCGTGCCATTAAACAGATAATGGTCCTTAATGAATCAAAAGAGGAATTCGAGAGAAACTTTGTTATCTAGAGATGTGTGAGAATGTGAAACTTTTCTACCATGCGTGAGGGGAGGTTTTTTAAAAAAAAAAATAAACGTAGGTAGAAGAGAAGGAGTTGTAGGATAGGTCTGCTATGATGGTAGGAGGCTCAGAGTAAATATTATATGACAAGCGAGGCTGTGTGGTCACCTTTGCTGTAGACTCTGTAGCCCAATGGAGTAACTAAAACCAGTAGGATTTCTCAACAGTGATGCAGCGGGGTATTAAACTACAGGCCGGAAAATTTTTTTCATTGGGTCTAACGTTTAGTATCAAGATGTGGATTTCTCTCATCTACAAGCGTTGTCTTGTTTTGGTTTTGCCTCTTTAGATCACGGAGTATTCACAAGTTGTGAACCAGATTTAATGAAAATAATTGTGTCAAAAGAATATTTGGCAGATCAGTTGAAGTCCGGATTGAATCTGGTCTTGAACGATGGTAGCTGTGCTGTCAAGGAAGGGCACGAATACTACACCTTTACAATCACTGAAAAGCAGGATTACTGTAGAGGACAGCTGCTGGTAAAAAAGATATTCCTTCCTCTCTCAAGCTAAGGCCAGAGATGTATTGTGTGAAGTAATGATCTCAACTGATATGTTTTAATTGAATTTGGTAATACTTTGAACTGGGTATATGTGGACACACACTTTTTAAACTTACAATTTAAATTCTATTTGCATTTTAAGTTTGAATAAATTTTGTAAATTAAGACCTGGTAACAGGTCAAGTCTCAGCTTTGATTTTAAAATGCTAAGGAGATCAAAATGCTATTTGGTGTCTCTTTGAATTTTTCTAGATAAATGAGACACACAGTATATTTAAACATGTCATCACTAATGACTTCCATTCTGATTTAATAATCAGAGAAGAGCCGTTAATATTTGAAGTGAAATGTGCCTATCTACGTCAATCCTTGGTGAATATGCCTCTGCCAACTCCCCCACACATCAGGTAAATAGTTGTTACTCTTTTTTTTTACTAGGATTGAGTTTATTGATGGCCATTGATGCAAAGAGAAGCGGGAACGAGGTGGATGAAAATGATTAAAAATGTTGTCTTTGTCTTGCCTTTGTGTATGACAGACTGCTCAATGTCTGGCAATCGACTGATTTTAAGAGAAGCATTTGGGAACTCCTGTAAATGTTTTTTTTTAAACTATTGTACAGAATGTGAAATTGATCTTTGAATAGGTTTGGGGTTGCTGTGCCCAGGTTAGCTCATTGTTTGGACCAATAGAGAGAACAACAAGCTTAAATTAGAATCTGTTTTACAACACTGACCATTTGTTCCAGTGCATTTACCTTGGTGTTCTCATGTTGGGTGTGGCTCAGTGACACTCATGTCTCTGATTCAGAAGGTTATTGGCTCATTTCCCACTCCAGTGACTTGAATGCAATTTTTTCCAGTGCAAAGTTAAAAATCATGCAACACCAGGTTATAGTCCAACAGGTTTAATGGGAAGCGCACTAGCTTTCGGAGCGGTGCTCCAAAAGCTAGTATGCTTCCCATATAACCTGGTGTTGTGTGACTTTTTTTAACTTTTGTACACCCCAGTCCAACACCGGCATCTCCAAATCATGTTCCAGAGCAAGTCATGAGGAAAAGCTGTGTTGTCCGAGGAACCATCATTGAGTTGAAGGGGCAGCGAGTAGTTTTTGTTCTTGATTGATCATAAGAGATTTCATGACACTACTTTGAAGAAAAGCAGTAATGGTGAGGAGATAATGTTAGACAACATCAGTCTCTGATTCACTATTAATCCCTACATTTAACATCTGAAAAGTGCTTTACAGCCAATGAAGCTTAGCAATGTCTTGAGGTAATTTAAAGGCACTCTGTAAATACAAGTCTGGACTTCTACATAAACTACTACCCAGCTTCCCTCATCCAGTTTTCAATATATTCTCTATTCCTTTCTTTCTTGTGTTTACTCAGATTCACCTTTACACAACTACACAATTCACCTCAATTACTTTCATTCCATTTGGTAGCCCGTTTCACGTTCCAAACAATTCTCCTTAATTCCAATTGGACTTATGGCTGGTTTCAATTTATGGTCTGGCTTTGTACAGAGATAATAATACAACTTTTTTTCTTGTTTCTTGCTGAGGATTTTTAAGCCCATCGTGCAGTACCATGAAGAAAAACTCCAACTCACTATGACCCTCTACAAAGACCATACTTTCTCGCCTGATGCTGCTTATGGTGCAAGCCCAGTGATTTGGCTGAATGATGATCTCTATTTGGAGGTCAAATCCTCTGGGGCTTTTGGCATTGCGTTTGTGCTGCAAGTAACTTCGTGTTGGGCAACGACCACACCTGACTCTCAAGAGAAAAGGAAATTCCACTTCCTTCAGGATGGGTGAGTAAAATTCTCAGTGTCTCGGATATGTTTTCAGTTTTGTCCCTTGTTCCTTTTATAGTTGTGAAGGTCTTTGATAGAGTAAATAAGGTGGTTGGGAGCAAGGGCTGCTGTTTCCATTGGCAGCAAAGTCCAACACCATTGGACAGAGAGGAAATGGCAAAATACACTGTATTCATCTCAGTCAGGTTATCAGTGTGACCACATCTGGAATATTGTGCACAGTGTTGATCACCACCTTTATTTAAGGATGCAGATAAATGCATTGGTAAACTTGTTTTGAACTGCTTCCAACCTAAATACAGGTCATTTTGGGAGGGAACGTTGGACAGACCAGCCTTGGATCTGTTGCAAATTAGATTAAGAGGCAAGTTGATTGAACATGAGAACTAGGGGTATGAGGATGCAATTTAGCACCTCAAGCCTGTTCCGCCACTTAATACAATCCTGGCTGATCTCCTGTCATGTCAGCCTCATCTCCACTTCCTTGTGCACACTCCATAGCACTTCAACTCAACATCTTGAGATCCTGAGGTCTCTTAACTTAGTTGATGCGGACAGGATGTTTCCTTTTGTGGAACTCATAGCCACTGTTCTTAAAAATAAGTGGCTGCTTATTTAAAACTGGAATTGTTTCATTTTGAGGGTCAGGAGTCTTTGGAAATGTCGTCTTGAAAAGTAGAATTGGTTTTTAAAATGGGAGTGGATAGATTCTTGATAAGACAGTGAGAAGTTATGAAGAGTGAGTGGGAATGTGGATTTGAGGTTATAATCAGAAATACCATGATCTTCTTGAATGGCACAACAAGCTCAGGGGATCAAGTAGCCAATCCCTGGATTCTTTCTTTCTTATGTAACAAGCTAGAATGGTCAAGAATTCATTGTCTGGGGAAACACACTACTGAATTTATTTCAGTCTATGTTTAGGGAACTGTGGATTTTAAGGCAAGAGCAGGGAAGTGGGTGATCGGAACTTTTTTTCAAATACAGCTCAGCAAGGAGGGCAAATTTGGATACTTGGCATACTATGCCATTATCCAAGTCTTTAAAAACAAAATGCAAGTAAGTAAGGCCCTTGTGGGATACCACTGGTCACATCCTGCCAATTTGAGTATCTACCCACTATCTCTACTTTGTCACCTATAATTCCACCAACCAACTTCTCAGCTACGTCAGTAATTTGTCCTCCAATTCTATGGGCTACTATGTTTTTTCTAATTAAGACAATCTCTACAGAATAAGTTCTATTCTCTTGTACTGGCGATAAGCCCATTCCTTATTAAGAAATCTGATCTTTTTGTTTAAACCCAAATTTCTAGGCAGTTGATCATCTTAGTAACTGGAAAAAATATTTTTGTTTTATAATGTGATGCATGAGGTCATGGGTCAAGAATGACAGCACACTCCCTAGTTACTATCCTAACATGCCGAAGAAGAATCATGCCCGAAGTAAGCAGTTTAGAGACAAGAAAATTATTTAAAGTTTTGAAATAAAAATCCAACAAGACTTTTCTCTCTTAGATATGCAAAAAGGTGTGAACTGCCTCAATGGAGTCAAAATATGTTCATTATTTTTCCAAGTTGGATGCTTTAAAGAATGTTCTTCCAATGGTTTAATAAAATTAGAAATACTTAAAAGCTATTGAAACAGTTTAAAACTGATTTGATACCCTTTTTGTTTCAGCTGCAAACAATTTTGCCTCATCTATTAATTCAGACCATTTTAGAATATTTTCTTTCCTTTTTGGAGAAATTATAAACTGGTAACAGCTGAAAGATCAGTGTGGGTGCCAGATCAATACCATGCTAGGAAAGGTCAAAAGCACATTGAGTCCGTCTGTCTATAAAAACGAGCTGTTAAAAGTTTGCTTAGCAATTTGGAGCACAAATTTAACACATCAGTATTAACAGCGAAAGAGCTAAGAGATTCCCAAAAAGATACAATTCACATTGAAGACCAATTTAGAATCAGATGAAACTTCATATTCAATAACTAGAATGTTATTAAGACACACTTTCAGAATCTAACGACCACTTCTGAGCAAGTGCACAGAAAAGGATTTGGTGTAGTCTTTCAGATGGGGAACTAGCAAACTGAATAGTTGAGTTGGTGATTGCATCTACAAATTTGCTGATGACACCATGATATCTAACGACAAGTCAAAATATAGAAGGGAGATAGAGGGCTTGCGACGTGGTGCAAAGAGAACAACCCCTCTCTCCACGTTAGTAAAACTAAAGAACTGATCATTCAGGGAAAAAAAAGGAGAACATGCCCCCATCTACACCAACAGAATGGAGTTGGAGAGTCCCAGTTCCTCAGAGTGACTATAACCGACAACCTGCCCGGGACTTCCCACATAGATGCGACAGTCAAGAAGGCACAACAACACCTCTTCTTTCTCAGGCAGCTCAGGAAATTTTGGCATATCCATAAGGACCCTCACCAACTGTTACTGATGCACCATTGAAAGCATACTGTCCGGGTGTGTATAGGCCTGGTACGGCAACTGCTCTGCTCGGAAGAAACTGCAGAATGTGGTATGCACAGCTGAGACCATCACGGAAGCCAACCTCTATCCGTGGACTCCATCTACACAGCTCACTACTGCAGAAAGGCTACCAATATCATCAAAAATCTATCAAACCCTGGTAATGATCTCCTCCAATCTCTTCCAACAGACAGAAAATACTGAAGCCTGATCTCACACACATCAGCAGGTTTAGGAATAGCTTCTTCCTGGCCATTATTAGATTGAATGGACAGTCTAGCCTCAATAAGCAATGTAACCTGTATGCCTTGAAGTCTCTTTGGTCTATACATCCTTGCTTACTGTCTGTACTGCTCATAAACAAAGCTTTTCACTGTACTTCAGCATACGTGACAGTAAGTAAATCAATCAATGCATCTTCCCCCATGAAATTGCCCAGCAAGTATTTCTTAGATTCAATCCTTAATGTCAAAGGATAAGGATGGATGCAAGTGTGAAGCGATTCTCTCAGATTGTCGAAGTTTGCAGGTCCTAAGTACAGACTCGACAGTTGATACAATCACTAGAGCACCTGAATATGGGAGGCAATATCCAGCTTTCAATCAATTTGCAAGGCATGAGGCAGAAGCAGTGCACTCATGCAAAGTCCAAAGCAGCTATGAAGAATCAGCCCAAACTGATCATGAATAAGGAACACCTTTTCAAGCTACAATACTGGTCATCTGGTAACCAGCCTTGCACATGAATTGATCAAACCAGAATCTGTAAAGACGTTACAATGAGTGAACACATGTTTCACACACCTTCTCTCCATCTTGTGGAAGGCATCAACTTTATCATACAATGTGTAATGTTTGCAAAGGTCATCTGAAAACTGGTGACTGTTATTCCTGAAGGTTGGCACTTTTTCCAGTATCAATATACTACCGCTGCAAATTCTCATCAGACCATGTGGCCCCAGGCTTGGGAAGCCATGATACAATCTGTTGAAGGTAAAATGTTAAGCAAGTGACTGTGTTCACCAATTCTGTGAAAAATCAATATTGCTGATCTGTAAATGTTCCACTGAATAGAGTTTGCTGGATTGAAGTACACCATAATCCATGGAATCAGTACCAGACATCTGGATTCACAACAGAAACTGCAGTAGATTATTCAATAAATACTGAAACAAACAAAATCCGACATTTCTGGGATATCTCTGCAGGTCTGGCAGCATCTGTGGAAAGAACACAAATGCTGCTGGATCTGCTGAGTTTTTTCCAGTAGTGTGTTTGTTTGTTTGTTTGTTTTTATTATTTAAGAAATATTTTCAGAACTAAATGAAACACTTCTTTTTTTAATGAATTAGTGAAATGAAATCATGCAATCTGCTCTGAATAGAACTGGGAATCCAGTAGGACAGACTGAGCAACCAGATGAGAATTGACCCAAACTCTGTGTCTCAATCTGAAGACTTTTAAGGGATATCACTGCTCACAAAGATGAACAAAGAGATGAGGGAGGAAAATAAAAATAGGATGAACCACTAGCTCTGTATCCACAATCCAAATAAGTCTGCCAATCTATACAAAGACTTGGAGCGATTCTCAGGCAAAACTGATCAGGCTTGACAGGAGCAGCTAAGGAAGCATCAGCTTAAGCTCAAATCAATGCTGCAGGAAATGGTGGACCTCCCAAAAGTAAGTAGAGGTGCACCATGCATAAAACACGAAGCTACAAATTGCTCAAGGCTGTCTCTTTTTTTAGAAAGAAAATGGGTACTCCAGTGACAGAAACTTGGACAGGAAGCTGCCAAGTCACTGGACCAGCAATTATCACTAATGGCACTTCACTTCAATCACTATTTGGCTCAAACAGATGAGCATCAAATAGCTGCTTGTGGCAACTTGCTTTGCGCAGACAACTGCTATTTGTACCTTACATTACAGCAGTGAAAGCACTTTAATATTAAATTGACTGACTGACTGACTGTTTTCAAGCATTTTGGGAAGCCTTTGATACAAATTTTGAGAAGGGTTTTTAATTGTTGCAAAGGGGCAGAGTAGTTTGGGAAGAAAGTTGTGATGGAGACTAAAACAAGGAAGATGGTCCCTAATTAATCAAACATGAAATTCCAGAGATTTAGTGAGAATGTGGAAATGTCATGGGGAGGTGAATGGAATAGTTGTTTGTCTAGCTTCCCCTGGAAATATAAAGGAGAAAGGTACCTCAGATTATGTTGGTGGGGTGAGACCAAAGGGATGGAAGGAGGTTCTGATGGAGCATAAACATGAGCAATTTGGTCTGTAAAGCCTGTGAAGAGAAATCTGCTTTTCTTTCTTTTTGCTTCATAGTGATAATAACCACTCCCTAAATGCTTTGGATGAGATGACTTCTGTATTTAAAGTGAAAGAGTCAGCACATCCCTACGCGGATGTATTTGCACCCACCACCATCTAAAGATGGGGATCCACTGAGCTGCCTTGGTTTAAAATCACTTACTGGTCTAATGACGAGAGGCTATTGTATTGTACAAGAAATAACTTGTTGCATATTAGCAACTAGTTAGAGATTACATTGTCACAATGTTGCTATAGCAGAGACTAAAGAGCTGGATGTTGGGATTTTGGCATGAGACGTAAGCTGTTCTGCATGCAAGTGATTGTAGCAACATTGTCTTGGACAGTAGGAACAGAAGAACAGGAACAGGCCATTTGTCCCCTTGAGCTTGCTCTACCCTTCATTACGGTTATGGTTTATCATTGTGCATTCAATACCTCTAATCCCACCCTCCCCTCATATCTAGTGATCCCTTTTCACTGTGAGAGCTATACCTATCTCCTGGAGAAAACCCTGTTTTTGCCTCAACTACTTTTGTGATAGTGAATTTTACAGGCTCACTTCTCTCTGGATGAAGACATTTTTCCTAGCCTCAGTCCTAAATGATTTACCCCTTTATACTTAAACTATGACCCCTGTTTCTAGTTTACCCCACTATTGGGATCATCCTTCCACCATCTAACCTGTCCAGTCCTATTAAAATTTTATAGGCTTTTTGAGATTTGCCCCAACTCTATTCTTCTTAACTTCCAGTTAGAGTCCGAACCAACTCAATCTCTCCTTGGTAAAAGCAAATTACCGCGGATGCTGGATCTGAAACCAAAAGAGAAAATGCTGGAAAATCTCAGCAGGTCTAGCAGCATATGTAAGGAGAGAAAAGAGCTGATGTTTCGAGTCTAACTGACCCTTTGTCAAAGCGAAAAGCTTTTAGCTTTGACAAAGGGTCAGTTAGACTCTAAACGTCAGCTCTTTTTTTTTCTCCTTACAGATGCTGCCAGACCTGCTGAGATTTTACAGCACTTTCTCTTTTGGTTTCAATCTCCTCTCGTATGTCTTGCCTGCCATTCCAGGAATCAATTTGGTATGCCTTCACTTCATTTCACTCCTACAGTGAGACCAATCCTACACACCATACTCCTTGGTATGGCCTCACCAATGCCCTGTATATCTGTGCTTCAGGCAGTCCTCAGTATTAACCCTTTTCAGATGCATATCCAATGATCACGTTGATTCTCCTGCACGCTGGTCAACTCTGGTAAGGAGTAAAGGACTGCTTGCTTTCCTTTTTTCCATTTAGCTGTCCTAATGATGAGACCTTCAGATGGCATTCTGCAAATGGAGCTTCCAATAGTAGTCGCTTTTCCATCAAGATGTTTCACTTTGTTGAGGTAGCAAACCACCCCATCTATCTTCATTGTCAAGCCAATATCTGTCACGCTGGGGCTGCTGATTGCTTAGTGGTAAGTTAATTCTTTTAAATGTATTCTACAAAATGGTAAACAAGCTTAAAATTGTGAAATTGCAACTGTTTTCAATGGTCAGGGCACAGTTAAGATAATTGACTTTTTTTTTTAAAAAACAACCTTTTTTTTTAAACATTGTTATTTGGAATGCACTGGCTAGTTGTAACAATAGTTGCCTCCAAAAGGGAACAGGATAAATATTTATAAGGAGAAAAGATTGCAGGAATATGTTGAAAGAGATGGGCAAGTGATGCTAATGGGATTGTTCTTGAAAAGAGCCAGCATAGACCTGATGGACTGAATGATCTCATTCCAAGCTTTTTTTGCTATTTTCATGTTATTGCCCTTTCCAAACAAAGGCCCTGGGAAGTCTTCTGTTTTGTCCATATACAAGTGGAGCATTGCTAAAGCATTTTTGTCTTGTACTCATCAAGGCCATTCACAGAAAACACCAATGTAAAGGGAAAACCGCATTTATAATGTAAAAGGAAAATGCTGACTGTTAAGAGAGGTTGCTAAGGAGTGTGCACCAGATAATGATGACTGACAGTTTACTGTCAGTCAGGTTTAGTGTGGGGCACTTGCATGCATTGGAAATGACACTTAATACACAGGGACTTTTTTTTTTGTAGATTACACACTCCTCTCAACTCAACAAAGTAAGTGACAGCTATTCTGTTTCATTGATAAAGATATTATCCTGAGAAATCAACCAACCAACCAACCTGGTTTAAAATTTAAACAAATTTTAGCAGTTAACAGTCAATCGTCTAACTAGTGCATTCTTCATGACAACGCATCTACCAGAGTCCATTTGCCAACCAGTCTCAATCTCCTCTTGTACAGTTAAAATATTGTTTACCCTTCACTTTGGTATTTCATGCAACTTCTGGAGTGCAAATCGACAAGTGTCCAAAAAAATTTTGTTTTCAGCATCACTTTAGTTTTTTTGGAAGTACAGAGCTTTTAATAACTGGAGCATTCTCTCCCTCTGGAAGGAATGTTCCGCTGAGCAGATTCTTAAAAGACTAAGACGGGATGTATTGGCAACAGGCTCTAAGCCAGTGAATGGGATTGTCTCTGTTGGACCCATTGACCTGTGGAGTACAACTGAAAGTGGGGCTTTAGAGCTGGGAGCTGCAGCAACAAACTGTAAGTACCAAGGAATAAATCAAGATTACACTGTGTAGTAAAGCTCCAATTGCACAAAATTAAATTTGTTTGCTACAAGCTTGCAAAACTGGAATTTATAAAAAAAAAATGTTTTGAATGAGAATTGAGATTTAATGCAAAACGTTTTAAGATTGTATTTGAAGGAGTCTGAAATGATAGAGAAGAAATATTGCAAATTCACTTAATGCTGCTCCTTATGAATTGAAGGAGCCAGTATTGGACTGAGGTGGACAAAGTTTAAAAATCAAAAAAGCACAGCAGGTCAGGTAGCATCCAAGGAGCAGGAGAATCAACGTTTCGGGGAAGTGCCTTTAACAAATTTCTGATGAAAGGCTTATGCCCGAAACATCGATTCTCCTCCTTGGATGCTGCCTGACCTGCTGTGCTTTTCCAGCGCCACGTTCTCAACTCTGATCTCCAGCATTTGCAGTCCTCACTTCCTCAAAGTTTAAAAGTCACAACACCAGGTTATAGTCCAACAAGTTTATTTGGAAGCACTAGCTTTCGAAGTACTGCTCCTTCTTCAGGTGGTTGTGGAGAGTAAGACCATAAGACACAGAAATTATAGCTATAGGAGTCATGGAGATGTAATGATACATTAAACTATTTTAGATTCAGTCTTTCTTGTTTTTAAACTGGGATGTGCTGGTTTCTGTTCATTAATATGCAAATCTCAGAACTCCTTTTTAAATTACTTTCTCAAGATATAGAGTCATAGAGATGTACAGCACGGAAACAGACCCTTCTGTCCAATCCATCCATGCCGACCAGATATCCCAACCCAATCTAATCCCACCTGCCAGCACTAGGCCCATATCCTTCTAAACCCTTCCTATTCATATACCCATCCAAATGCCTTTTAAATGTTGCAATTGTACCAGCCTCCACCACTTCCTCTGCCATCTCAGCTCAGACAATGCATTAAGGTGTGAGGTCTGTCTGTCTCCCAATATTGAGTCAAGCTGGTTCTATTTCGAAAGTGGGATTTAGAGTTTTACATGAATTCATGCAGTTTTTGAGCAAAATAAAATGTCATTCTGCAAAAACAAATTCTTCCCATAAACTGGTATGTGTGCGTGTGTAGGAAAGACAATGAGTGGGTGTGAGTTCATGTGATCGTGTGTGTAAGCTTGGTTAGGTGAGAGTGTGATGGGGTATAAGCCTGTGAGTGGGTGTGTGCATGGGTGAGAGCATGGAGGGTGTATCTGTATGTGTAAGATAGAGAGCTTGTGTACGAGAGGGTCCTTGTGGGTGTGCGAGTATGTAGGAGTGCATGTGAGAGTATATAGTACACTGGGCCACGTGTAGTATGACATGAATTCGAGGTCCTGGTTGAGGCCATTTCCTTGGGTACCGAACTTGGCGTTCGGCCTCTGCACATGCACACCTCATCGTTGCTTGTCCATCAGTCCACCTCGGAGGATGGTCACCCAAAGGTCTGAGGCCGAATGTCCTGGACCGCTTAAGTGTTCCCCGACTGGGAGGGAACACCCCGTCTGGTGATTTTGTTGTGCAGTGTCCTTTCATCTGTTGTCATAGCGTCTGCTTGGTCTTGCCGATGTACCATGCCTCAAGGCATCCTTGCCTGCAATGTGTGAGATAGACAACATTGGCCGAGTCACACTAGTACTCGCAGCGTACATCGTGGGAGGTGTCCCCACGTGTACTAGTGGTATCTGTGTTGACGCTCCTTATGAAGAAAGAGGTTCTGAAAGGAATGGAGATCCAAGATGGTGGTTTGATTATGAAAAGTTGCAAGTGATGAAGAAATCACAGATTCGAAGATTGCTGCACAAGCAGATCAGTTGGCTCATTCTGCCAGAATAGACTTTTTTTTTGAAAAAGCAGTTGTCCTAGAATCAGTATCATTGAATTGTGGTAAAGGAGGTATCCATTGAACCCATTGTGTTGGTATAGCTTTCAGAATGGGCATAACTTTTGTGTCATTCTCCTGCCTCTATGTAATCCTCCATGATTGTTCCCACTTCAATCATCTTATGCCCTCTTGAATGCCTCTAATGAATCTGCCTCTGCCACATTTCCAGTCTGAGGACATGCTCATTTTTTTTTCACTGTCATGTTTGGTTTTATTTCAGACTTACTTAAATATTTTTAATCAACCTGTCAAGACATTGTTTAAAAAAGAAATCCCTGGACTAAGTAGGACTTTAATACTGGTCTCTTGGCCCTGAGAGAGGGGCACTGTCACTGCCACAAGACCTCCCTGCTGAAAATTGCTTGGATCTTTTCTAATTGACCTGTTCAGAGATGTTATTACACACCACCTGCAGTAGGTGGGCTTGAAACCAGGGCTCCCAGATCCAGAGGAAGGGACACTACTGCTGCACCATAAGAGCCCCTGCTGTAAATTTAGTTCTAGAGACCTAACCATCGGCAGCACCTCAGATACTGAACAGCCCATTTCCAAATGCAGCAAGATCTGGATTATAATCAGGTTTGGGCTGATGCAAGTAATAATAGTGCCACACAAGTGTCAGGCAATGACCCCTCTAACCATCACCCCTTGATATTCATTTGCTGATCAACATTCTGGGGTTACCATTGACCAGAAACTGAACTAGACTAGCCTTATAAAAACTGGCCAAAAGAGCAAAATAGAAGCAAGGAATCCTGCAGTGAGTAACTTGCCTGCTGATTCATCAAACCCTAACTACCATCAACAAAGCACAAGTCAGGAGTGTAATGGAATACTTGCCACTTGCCTGGATGAGTGCAGCTCCAAGAAGCTTGGCACCATCCAAGACACAGCAATACGTTTGTTTGAAACCACATCCAATCCCTCCTTCACTGATGCACAGAGTATACGATCCGCAAAATGCGCTGCAGAAATACATCACAGCTCCTTAGAAAGCATCTTCTAAATCAATGACTATCAACTAGAAGGGCAAAGGCAGCAAATATGTGGGAATTCCACCACCTGTAAGTTCCCCTCTAAGCCATTCACCATCCTGATTTTGGAAACTCTTTACTGTTTTCTTCAGTATTACTTTGGTTCTCCATCTTTGAACTCCATCCCTAATGGGTCAATGGGCTGAAAAATGGCAGATGATATTCAATCTGGATAAATGCTAGGTATTGCATTTTGGTACAGCAAACAGGTAAGACGTATATGATTAATGGCAGGGCCTTGGGTTGTGTTGTGGAACAGAGAGACATAATTCAGATACATAATTCTTGGACAAACTGGGTCACACATAGATAGGATGGTTAAGAAGGTGTTTGGCATGTTTGCCTTCATTGTTCAGTTCTTTAGGAGTTGGGGAAGTCATGTTGTGGTTGTACAAGGCGTTGGTGAGGCCTCTTGTGGAGGCCAGAAATATCTCCATTTCTGATTGTCCAGTTATAGGAAGGATATTATTAAGCTGGAGAAGGCTCAGATTTACCTGGATGTAGCTGGGTTTGAAAGGTTTGAGTTATAACGAATGGCTGGGACTTAATTCACTGGAGTGTAGGAAGTTTTTGAGGTGACCTTTTTATAAAATCATGAGGGATATAGCAAGGGTTAATGGATCTTGTCTTCTACCTAAGATTGGGAATATCAAGACTAGAAGGCATATTTTTAAGGTGAGGGGAGAGAGATTTTAAAGTTGTAAGGGGCAACTTTTTTGTTTAAACTGTGGTTCATGTGTGGAATGGACTTCTGAGGAAGTGATGGATGTGGTACAATTTATAACGTTTAAAAGACATTTGGATAAGTATATGAATAGGAAATGATTTGGAGGTGCCGGTGTTGGACTGGGGTTACAAAGTTAAAAATCGCACAACACCAGGTTATAGTCCAACAAGTTTATTTGGAAGCACTAGCTTTCGGAGTGCTGCTCCTTCATCAGGTGGTTGTGAATGCATAGGAAAGGTTTGGAGGGATATGGGCCAGGTACAGGCATGTGGGACTAGTTTAGTTTAGGTTTAGGATTATGTTTCTGTTTCTGTGCTGTATGAATCTGACTCTGACATGGAATCCAGCGGTTCAAGATGGCAGGTCTCCACCACCTTTTAAGAGCAACCAAGAATGAGCAATGAATGCTGGCTCAACTATCAACATCATATCCCATGAATGAATCTTTTTTTTTTAAAAAAAAGCTTTAAATTTGTTACCTCTTATCCCTATGTAAGATTCATTTTCTATTTAAATTTGTCCTTGGTCCCATACCCTCACTTGTTTTTGTTGGTGATTCTGTCAGCTGATCAACTGTGCCTGTCCCAAACTATTTATCAGCTTCCACTGCCTTTTTCAGGTGGCAAATTCCAGATTTTGACAACTCTATATTTCAATATTACAAGCTGATTGGTAACAGTTTACACACTAATTAAGCTGCCCTGAATAGCTGAATTATAAGATTAATGCAGGAGATTTAGAAAAGTGCATAACCAATTCTTATATGGAGAGAAATGACATTCAGCACAGTTTGTGATGGAAGCAAAGACCATGACACCACATGATCTGGAGCTGCCTCAACAATGACTACTTTTGTAGCATCTTCTGTCATAAGAATGGAGATTCTATGGCATAGAAGGAAGCCATTCAGCTCATCATGTCTGCACTGGCTTGCCAACAAATGTTATGACTTGGTGCCATTCTTTTGCTCTTCCCTTGTAACTTTACACGCTGTGTCAACTCAAATATTCATCCAATGCTCTCTTGAATACCTCCAATTGACTTTGCTTCCTCCACACTTGAAGATTGTATTATAGGTTGTGTGTGGGGGAGGGCACCTCATCACATTTGCAAATCATCTTTTAAATCTGTATCCTCCCATTCTCCATCTTTTGAATTACTCCCTCTCTATCCAGACTGTTGTAAGTACAGTGGGCTGCCATGAAGTCTGATCACATGACACAAATAATATCATTGGCTTTCGATGGACAAACAGCTCTCTCTAACCTTGCTGCCTGTAGTGAACACCTCCATAATAAATCTCCTGGTCTGTCTTGGAACTTAACACAGACCCCTCATGATTTTGACAATGGCTATCATATTGCCTCAGCTACCTTCTCTCCAATAACGGAAGTCTCAATCTATCCTCAAGTGAAGTTTCTCACCCTTAGAACCATTCCTGTAAATCTCTTCAGTCTCCAATGATATACACTGTAATCCAGGTGATTTCTCAGAAGTGTTTTGTACATTTTACCAGAAACCTAGCATGCTCTATACTTTATTAACTGCTCTCCACCTAACATGTCACCCTCTGGGATCTGTGCACCCAGATCCCTCTGCTCTTGCACCCCATTTTACTTTTTTTTTTGTCTGCATGCACATGTCAAAATATGTCCCCTCATTTTTAAAGGAACAACCAAAAGTGCATCATGAAGCAAAATTGGAGATGGGGGCACATAAAATAACATTAGGGCAAATGGCCAAATATTTGGTCATCGAAGGAAATTTTAAAGAATGCCTTAATGAATGAACATCCAGAAATGCAGACTTAATAAGTGCATAACAAAGAAGCAATGGGAATTTTAAAAGGAAGACATCAATATTACAAGAGCTTTCATAATCTCAAACACATCTTAAGAGTAAGGTGGGAAATGCACCGTCAGTCACCACAGCACATTCTTATAAACAGCAATCTGACAATGACCAAATACGCTGACTTTTGTTTTAAAGAATAAATATTGACTAGGACTCTATACAGACCACCCTCTCCAGTAAAACAGCATTTCACAATGGGATTTATCTGCAGAGGAGGCACCTTGTTTAATATTTCACCTCTAACAGTGCAATGCTTCTCTCTGTACTACACTGGAGTATTCATTTAGATTTTTTGTGCTCAAATCCTTCAAGTTGAACTTGAACAAAATCTTTTTTGACTTTGTAAGAAAGCTACCCACTAAGCCATGTTTTATGTTAGCTGCTCTTACTGACAACATTCATGTTGAATAATGAGCTAAAGAGCAGTTTACTTTTGTCTATGAAAAATGCCATTTTTGGGGACTTGTTCATGTGGCTGTTAAGCTAATATGTTTATTCTCTTTCTTTCTTTTTGTCTATAGGGCGAGACTTGAAAGTACTCCTTTCGTTAGCTGGTGGGATAATAGGAATGATGCTGCTGATGTTTGCAGTTGCTTTAATGAAACAGATTATAATTCAAAAAACACGGTCCAGAATTGCTCATTGCTTGATTTGAATGACGGGCAATTTCTGCTGTTTTAAAAGCAGCTCTTGGAACCTCAACCTGTTTAAATTTGGATCTACATATCTATAATGCTGTGTTAAAATAAAGGAGAATGGATTGTGCTTTTCTGTATTGTGTTTCCTGCCAACTATGTATGTGAATCTGGGCTTTACCTAAAAAGTAGTGTATTTCTGGTGGAAAAGTCAGAAATAACTTGCAAAGTTTTTTGTTCTATACCTGGCAACCATCTTTTATGCATGCTATAATAGCTATCTCAAAGCTTCAAAATTCTGGGTACAAATCCCATTCCAGCAAAAACATAGTAAAACTGGTAGTGCTGAGCTAAGGGAGTGCTGTGCTGTGCTGTTTGAGGTGCTGTACTCCAGAAGAGATGTTAAATCTCTGATCTGAAAGGGAAGAGAATCTGCTATTTTTATCCAGTCTGATCTACATGTGACTCCAGACCCACAGCAATGTTATTGACTCTTAACCGTTCTCTGGGCAATTAGGGTTAGGTAATAAATGTTAGCCCAGCCAATGACCCCCAAATCCTGTGAAGTACTAAATTTCTCTCGCTCTAAATGAAGAAGACCAAGGGACCTGGCCAATATTTATCTCTCTATATATTTGGTCGCTGGAGATCACTGATCTCTGTTGCAAGATATCACTGCAGATGTTCCTCAGGATAGTGTTCTGGTCCAGGCATCTTCAGCTGCTTTATTGATGACATTCCTTCCATCATAATGGGAAAAAATGATGATATGCACAATGACATTCCATGTTTAGCAGCATTTCTGGCTCCTCAAGTACTAAAACAATCCATTGCCAAATGTGGCAAGATCTGGACAATAGCCAGGCTTGAGGTGACAAGTCACATTGCCTGCATGGCATGAACAACAATCTTCAACAAAAAAACCCAACTATCACCTTTTTGACATTGGGTGGAATTTACCAGAGCTGCCCTCCTAGCTATCAACCCTGAGGCTGTCATCCAGAAAATGAACTGGTGCAAATGGAGGAACCGGTTTAGTGGGGAAGAGTTGGTGAAAGATTGGGTTCTTTTGGGATGGGATGGAGGGTGGAGAATGGTGAATAGTGGCTCCAGAGTCGGGGAGGGGGGGGGGGCGGTGTTTGATTGAAGCATGGACCAGGTTGCTGAGCAGGTTGGGTCTGCAGTGAGTGGGGGCTGGGAGTGTTGAGTCCTGCTGGAATTGGAGTGGAGTGAAGTAGTGAGAAAACTATAGGTGTAGGACCATAAATGGGTCATTCAGGGCATTGAATTTGCACTGCCTTTTCAATTGTGGTTGTCAACCCCATTCTCATGTCTTCTCTCTAACTCTTGATCCCCTCTTAGTAATCAAGAACACATTTATAATAAATCAAAGAACTGCTGATGGAGATCGAACACAAAAACAGATTGCTGGGGAAGCTCTGGTCTAGCAGCATCTGTGGGAAGGAAGCCATGATAAGCATTTAGAGTCCAGTGTCTCTAATTTAGAACTATAATTGGGCTCAACATTAACTCTGTTATCTTCCCATGGATGCTGCCAGGCCAGCTGATTTGCTCCAGCAAGTTTTATTTTTAAGAACATATCTAGTTGTCTTGACACTGAATGACTTGGTCTGTACAACCTTCTTTGGCTGTAAGTTCCACAGATTCTCCATCCTCCAGCTGACTAAATTCCCCCTCATCTGAAATGAAGGGACAACCTTTTAGATCTGAGGTTATAGGTTACATGACAACCCTTTAGAATGGAGGCTATACCCTCAGGTCCTAGTTATCTCCACTTCCACTCTATCCTGGGCTCTCAATATTCTAAGTTTAAATGAGATCCTTTAGCCTCCCTTAAAGGTAATTGATTAAAGACGCAGAATCCTCATGTTCCTCGTATGTAAAGCCCTTCTTTCCTGGGACCATTTTTGTGTACCTCCTCGAGACCCCATCCAAGGTTAGCTCATCCACTCTTGGGTATGAGGCCCAAACCACCCACCCCCCTCCCAATTCTTCCAAATGTAGTTTGAACAAAGGTTTTTACAGCCTCAATAGTACATCCCTGCTCTTCTGTTCTAGTTCTCTCAAAATGAATTAACGTTATATTTGCCTTCCTAACTGGCAATTGAATGTTCGTGTTAACCTTAAGAGAATCCTGAACTAGAACTACTAAGGCTTCCGGGAGAAAGTGAGGACTGCAGAGATCAGAGCTGAAAATGTGTTGCTGGAAAAGCGCAGCAGGTCGGGCAGCATCCAGGGAACAGGAGAATCGACGTTTCGGGCATAAGCCCTTCTTCAGGAATTCCTGAAGAAGGGCTTATGCCCTAAACGTCGATTCTCCTGTTCCCTAGATGCTGCCTGACCTGCTGCGCTTTTCCAGCAACACATTTTCAGCTACTAAGGCTTCCAAAGACTTACCCATTTAGAAAGTAGACCATGTTTCTATCCTTCCTACCAAAATGCATAACCTTTCCCATGTTGTAGTCCATCTGCCACTTCTTTGCCCACTTGCCTTGCATATCCATGTCCTTTTGCAGCCTCCCCACTTCCTTAACGCTATCTGTCCTGCCTATATTTGTGTCATCTGCAAATTTAGCAACAATGCCCTCAGTTCCTTCTGCCCAGATTGATAATGAATAAGGTGGTCCTAATGGACCCTCTGGAATTCCGTCATTTATCCTCCACTCTCTGCCTTGTGCCCAGTAGTTACTCCTCTATGCTATGTGGGTGTCAAAAATTGGGATCCGGGAGTGTATTTGGTCTACTGTCCAATTTCCTAGGGTCACCAGGCATAACTCCCATCTATATTGGAATAATGACTGCTTGGCTAGCAGAAGATTAGATTAGATTACATTAGATTAGATTAGATTACATTACAGTGTGGAAACAGGCCCTTCGGCCCAACAAGTCCACACCGACCCGCCGAAGCGAAACCCACCCATACCCCTACATTTACCCCTTACCTAACACTACGGGCAATTTAGCATAGCCAATTCACCTGACCCTGCACATCTTTGGACTGTGGGAGGAAACCGGAGCACCCGGAGGAAACCCACGCAGACACGGGGAGAACGTGCAAACTCCACACAGTCAGTCGCCTGAGGCGGGAATTGAACCCGGGTCTCAGGCGCTGTGAGGCAGCAGTGCTAGCCACCGTGCCGCCCACTATGCCACCGTGCTGCCCACTGTGCCACCGTGCGGCTGATCTTTAAGAAATGTCTTGTTAGGGTGGACTATGGAGGAGGTGGGGAGTCATCAACCTGGAACCTTTGCTGTGGAAGTGCCTGTGTTGGACTGGGTGGACAAAGTTTAAAAATTACAGAACACAAAAGTCACACCAAACCAGCTTTTACCTCCAAAAGGTTTATTTGAAAATACAAGCTTGGAGCCTTCCTCAGGTAGCTAGTTGGGCAAACCTTTTGCACTATAAACCTGGTGTTGCATGACTTTTTTTCACCTGTAAACTTGTGCAGGAGCAGGAGGGAAAGGAGGGGTGTGGCTGGGGGGGTGGTGGTACATTAGCGGTGGGCCGAACGATCGGGGGCACCCGGTGAATGGGCGGGGCATGGTTGGGGGCGTGGCGGTGGGTGGGCCAAAGGGGGACGGGGAATTGCGGAGAGGTGTGCGGCAGTGAGCGGGCAGCAAGGGGGCGGGGCATTGCAGAGGTGCCTAAAAATGGGCGGACCGAAAACGGGGAGGCGGGATCTCGCTGAGGGGGCAGGGTCTGAGTGAAGGGGCGGGGCCTCGCCGAAGGGGCGTGTCAGAGGGGATGTTCGCTCGAAACGTCACAGCCACACGCCCCACCCCCCCCTCCGCGAAAACATCCGGCGGAGGTCGCGTTGTCCGGGTAACCGTCGAGCGAGAAGCGGTTGGTTTGTCGCTCGGAGCCGGGCCTGGGCCTGGGCCCATGCCCCTCCCCCTCGCGGCCCCAGCTGGGGTAGGGGGCGGGGAGCCGGTATCCCGGCCTGGCGGAGCGCCAATCGGACAGAGAGGCGGAGCCCGGGGTGAGTGATTGAGCGTATTCTCCAAAGTGGGAGAGCCTCTCCTCAGGAGTTCCCAGGCACAGGGCGGACGGGTGGGGGCTGGGGATGGTGCCCAAAGTGGACTCGATCTACCAGGAGCAGCCACTGTCCTCTCTCTCTCCCCCCCCCCCCCCACTCCCCACTCCCCTCACCGGGATCATGAAGGCGGTGACCTCCTCACTGTTGTGCCATGTCACACAGTTATGGATCACTGCCCTCCTCTCCCATGGCACCTGTCATGACTGTGCAGCAGGGTGGGCGCACAGTCAGTGTTCATGGTGGAGGGAGGTTCCCTTCCTCAGGGCGTGGAGGGCATTGCCAGTTTGACCTGTGCGGGCCTCCAACTAACGCGGAGTCAGATTCCTGGGGCTTAACTTCCTCGTTGGTCTGTCAGCTCTTGCAAGGGAGGCAGTCAGCAAAGCAGGAAGTTGTTTTGTTTAGAGTATCTTTGTGATGCTTGTGCTGACCAGCATTATGCTTATTTCTCCTGGGGCTGATTCTACAGAAGATAGGCATAATCAGAAGTCTCATGACACCAGGTTATAGTCCAACACTATAAAATCACAAACGTTCGGAATGCTGTCAGGTGAAGTGGCATGGCCTGCTTATCTAATTTTAGGTTGTCTGTGGAATGGTTTACATACTGTCTTTTGAAGTTTTAATAAGACTGTGTTTGACGGAAGATGTTTTCCTCAGTAGTTGCTGCAAACGGTTTTGGACACTTTCCACTCTTAGATGTGGACAATATTGACAAACGTGAGGACCTGCTGCCAGATACATTTGAAGATCTCTATAGGTCTGTTAACAAACTTTGTAATACTACATTTACAAATCGCTACTGCAATTTGCCTTGGTTTCGTTTCTTTGTCAGTGGAATGAGGAAGAGACAGCCTTTCTCAGCCAAATATTTGATATGATGCAACCACTCTGTTCAGCAGCTTAGTGATATGTTCATGCCACCTGTCCCTTACAGCTGCAATTACAGGAATTACTCCATTTCCATCAGCAGGTAGAATAAGGGCCAAGGCTGTCCATAATCAATCTTCAGTACATTGTAAAAACACAGTGCCTCTCAGTTAGACATTACTGTACATCAGCTTCAGTCTTTCACCAGCCTTCTATTCTATATATTTTTTGGAAATAAGCTGGAACTTGTGTTTAGTGTTTTTATAAATGTGATGCTTGATTGTTGACAGGGGGCTATTGGAGCCATCCATGTACACGCTGAGAGGGATAACACCATTCTTTGCAAACCAGTCTTGTTATTTGCATTTACAGGATCCTAAAATGTTTATTGAAGTCTTAACACAAGTTGATCTGTATCCTTAGTCCATCTACTTTCGCTGGCTCTGTATTCCTTATTACCCTCCACTATCAAAAAATCTTATCAATCTCAGATATAAAATTCTTAATTTAGTTAGCCTCATCTGCTATTTTTTATAGGAGAGATTCCACACTTCCAGCACCATTTGTTTGAAGAAATGTTTCTGAAATTGACTTTGATTTTAAGGTAATATGTCCTTGATCTAGACTTCCTCAGCAACAGTAAGATAATTATTTTGTACCATATCAATCCCTTTCAAAATCATAAAAACCCCAATGAAATTATCTTAAACTTTTAAATTCTGTGATGTACAAGTTTAGTCTTTGTAATTTCTCGTCACAGTTCAATACTGGAGCTCTGCCAACATTCCAGAGAACGCACACTGTATCTCCTTGCAAGATCAGGGTAACATTTCTAAAGTACAATGCCCAGAACTGTACTTGGTCCTCCAGATGTTTTGTTCTGTAAATTGATATCAGTGTGGAAGACTAGCATCTTGAATGATTGCACTCACAGCTGCGTTTAGATAAAGGATTTGGAGTTCTGGCAGGGCTCATGGCTTGGAATTGTTTGCTTGTCCAATATATCTATGATTCCTGATGAAGGGCTTTTGCTCGAAACGTCGATTTTCCTGCTCCTTGGATGCTGCCTGACCTGCTATGCTTTTCCAGCACCACTCTAATCTAAACTCTGATTTCCAGCATCTGCAGTCCTCACTTTCACCCAATATATATATTGCCTGGTATAATACCTCAAGTGTATTTGTTTCTGCTTTATTTTGTAGTGAATTTGTAGTTAAGGAAAAACATTTTTTCTCTCTTGGCAAAAACATTTGGAATTTATCAGAAAGTGGACTGCAGCTGTTCAAGAAGGTATCTCACCACCACTATCTCAAAGGCAATTAGGGATGGACAATAAATGCTAGCCCAACCAATGACATCCAGGACCTATAAATAAATGAAAAGAATGAAGGAAGGAGGAGATGATGCAATGATGATGTCAGAATTAACTCCAGTTTAGAGCTTGCCCATAATATTCTGGAGATTTAGGCATAGACTTGCACAGTGTGCTTTGTGTTCAGTGAATGGAGACTCTATGTTCATTAATACTCAGGAGTCTTTTGATGTGGATACAATACTTAGGTTCTGCACGTGGGACAAGTGCACAACCCTGACCAAAGCCAAAGCTTGATCACTCAGCTTTACTTCACCCACAAAGCAGGTGAAGTTATTTGCTTTGGTGGAGAGCCTATCTTAATGTTGATGCTTGCTTGTACTACATATTTGACTGAACATTATCAGTGTTATGTTGAGAGTATGGTGCTAGAAAAGCACAGCAGGTCATGCAACATCTGAGGAGCAGGGAAATCGACATTTCGGGCATAAGCCCTTCATCAGAAGTTGTCAGTGTTGTGACCTTGAATGGCTGGAATATGTGGAAATTGTGGCTGGCAGTCTTTGTTACCTTTTTCGGCTGTGAAGTTTGAGACTTGATGTTGTAGCAGATGATGCAACAGCTTCCTTGGTGAAGCAGGGCAGGCAGAGATTACTTGTTTTTTCCTTTGACAGGTGGCACCTCTAAACTCACATGAGAGAAGACCTGTTAGTCTCCCTCCAGCCACATCTCCCTGCAGTCTCCAAACTCAATGTTCACCATGTTTTTTTCCTCCTATTGATCCTTCAGACCCCCAACAAACAGAGTGAACAGAACATGTATGCACAGACTATGTTTAACAGCACACTATCAGAGTTTGTGAAGGACTCTCCGTACAAAAACTATCTCTGAGCACCAACACGCACATCCACCCCCACCCTCCCCTTGTTCATCAATCCACCCTCCCCTCACTAACCACCAAAATATTTGCAGCCACCTGAGCCAGAAATGGAATAACCCATTGGGGCAGCACAGTGGCTCAATGGTTAGCACTGCTGCCTCACAGCACCAAGATCCCAGGTTTGATTCCAGCGTTGGGTGACTGTCTGAGTGGAGTTTGCACATTCTTCCTGTGTCTGCGTGGGTTTCCCCCAGATGCTTCGGTTTCCTCCCACAATCCAAAGATGTGCATGTCAGGTGAATTGGCCATGCTAAATTGCCCATAGTGTTAGGTGCATTAGTCAGAGGGAAATGGGTCTGGGTGGATTACTCTTCGGAGGGTCGGTGTGGACTGGTTAGGCTGAAGGGCCTGTTTCCTCACTGTAGGGAATCTAATCTAAAAACAGACTAATACAACTAAACCGGTACTCATCTTTGTCGAAGGTGAGGAGTTCCTTAAACATCAGACCAACATCTCTCCCAGTCACTTTTCTCCAGAAGTTGTGAATGGGTTTTCGAATAGGTAAAAGGAGCATTCAACAAATTGAAACTGAAAACAGGATCCTGAAAGGGGCTCGGTTTTAAAGAAGGGAGCTGACCTATTAAATTGCAGCCGCCTCAAAACGTTTGCACTTTTAGCAGACTAGGATGGAATAGATACTGGAGCAAAATTTGGAAGCCCAGAGCTCCCCCACTCAGCCCCGCTATTATTTTAGCAGCACCACATAGATGTCTGTGCATCTACTCTGTTACCGAGCCACGTAGTGACATTAGGGCATGTATAAATAGCTCAGTAATTTTTTCATTATTTTGAATTGCAGCTAACAATCAGACAGTAATTTAAACAATGGCTGGAGAGGAATATGCTTCAATGATGGAGGAGGGCAGTGTGGAAGAGATGGACACATCTGATACACAGTGGAACTGGTACTATTTGGGTGAATGTGGAAAATGGCACATTTTTGAGGTGTGCTATTATTTTGTTCCTTTCCTCTACTTGCTAAGCAAATATTTAAAAAAAGAAGAAATGTAAGCCAATATGCACAATCAAAAATTGTGGAAAAGAAGTTCTAGTCTCTGGACTGGTCTCCCATTTTATTCTGCATGAACTTGAACTCATCCAAAAATGTCCCTGTTTCTTAAAAGCACTAATTCCCATTCACCCAGTTCCCGCAGACTGACTTGCTTGCTTTAGGCCAGTTCTTCCCAAAAGGTTCCCTCCCCATGACCCCACTTTGAAGTTTGAAAAATCATTGCAACCCTTAAATGAGAATTACCAGAAGGAGGGTAGACCTGCTAGAGTGAGATGAGGGCTGTGGAAGTGGGGGCCTATCTGTCATAAGTCAATCATTGCTGCCATGGAGCTCGCTACATCAAAATTACATGTGAGACCCTACTTGGGGTCCCAACTTACATTTTGGGAAGTCCTGTTTGCCTGCCTTGATTTTAAAAGTCTTCTATTTCTATCTCGTTCTGAGGCTTCATCCCTCCCCAACTCTGTTATCGTTGCCAACCTCACAACCGTCCCAAGACGCCTGTGCTCATCTAATTCTGTCCTCTTCTCCGTCCTAAGTTTTATTGTTCCATTATTCATTGTCCATGCCTTTGGCTACCCAGGAAGGCATTGCTGTGGTGGTATTGTCACTGGACTAGTATTCCAGATCCTCAAGCTGATGGTTTGATATGCCACAGGGACTAATGATGAAACTTGATTTCAGTAAAAATTTGGAATAAAAAGCTAACCTCATGGTGACTACTGTTGATTGATTGTTATAAAAACCCATCTGATTGCTTTAAGGAAAGGAAATTTACCAAACTCCCTTGGCTTCCATATGACTCAGACCCATAGCAATGTGGTGGATTCATAAGTGCCTTCTGGGCAATTAGGAAGAGGCCATTTAATGCTAACAGATAGCAACACCCTACGTTCTATGAATAAATTCAAAAGGGTCCTAAGCTCAGGAACTCCTTAAACCTCTCCTCTTATTGACCTTTTTTTTTCTCCCTTAAGACATGTCTTAAAAGTTTTGAGCATCAGATCTAATATCACCCTGTGTGGATCGGTATCATATTTTGTTTTATGTCCTGTGAAGTGTGTCGGGTGAGCATACTTTCACTGTTAAATAGGCATACCATTCCTGTTCACATGAAGCTCCCTGCAGATAAATTTTCTTCAATATAATGTCATAATATTGGGAGTTGCAGACTGAGTTTTACCAGTTTATGAAATAAAAAAATTGGTGAGTGGGTATTATTGATTTGTCAATCGCATCTCATTAAGCTTCTTAGGTCAAGCTTTAAACTTTTAAATGAGCTTTTCAAATAACCAACGAGTTATTCAATTTAGTTTCACAGTGCTGCTAGAATAGTGGATTTCACTTAATCAAAGGGAAATTTCATTTCGTAATATGTTATGGTTCTGAAATGAGAACCATTGTAAAATTAGACAGCAAAACAAATATCAAACAATTGTAATATTCTGCTTAATCCTTGAATTGCACCTTAGCTTAGGATAGAAAAGCCTCCTTGAAATGAATATTGTTTTTCAATTTATACGCTGTAATATGCTGAAACAATATTAAACTCAGTGAAATATTCATTGCCAATATTACTGATCTTATAAATTCAAGATCTTTTTAACAGTATCTGGTTCAATACTTGATTAAGGTGAATTAACTGAATTAATAATACTTTTGAGAGGACAGCATTGAGTAATTCTCATGTATTACATAGAATCACGCAGTTCAGGCTCTCTCAGTTGTTATGGTCATTGAGAGGCCACTTTGTCTGCACTGACTTTCCAATGAGTATTATAATATAGTCTCACTTGACTGCTTTTTTCCCCAAATTCCTGCACATTATATGTATTCAGATAATTATCTAATGCTCTCTTGATTGCCTCAATTGAACCTGTTTCCACCACACTTCCAGGCAGTGCATTCTAGACTCAGACCACTCGTTATGTGTATGTTTCATTAAGTTTGGCTCATTCTTCTAAATTAAAATGAATGCACATCCAACTCACTTCACAAGAAAATTCCTCCATTTCCAGAATCAATACAGTGAACCTTCTCTGGCCTTCAATGACAATATATGTTTCATTAGATATGGGGACAGTATTCTAGGTATGGCCTAACTAGCCCCTTGTATAATTTTGGCAAGAGTTTCTATTTTTATACTCCATTTCCTTTGATATAGAGGCCAAGATTCCATTTGCCTTTCCTATTACCCAATGAACTTGAATGAAAGTTTGTTGTAATTCATGCATGAAGATCCTTCCCAAAACTCTCAGAGCTGAAGCTTACTGCAGCCTTTCTCTATTTGCCTAATATCCAGCTCCTTTATTCCTTCTGCCCAAGTGCATAACCTTACATTTTCCCAAATTATAGTCCTTCTTCCAAGTTTATGACACTCAGTTAATCTATTTATATTGCTCTGTAGCTTCTTTGGATCATCCTCACTATTTATCTTCTCACTATGTACGTCATTTGCTAATTTGGCAATAGTACTTTCTCTTTCCTCATCCAAGTTTTTCATATTTATTGTAAATAATTATGGCCCAGTGCTGATCCCTGAGGCACGCCACTCGTTAGAGGTTGTGATCCTGGAAATGTCCTCCTTTATTGTTAGCCTCTATCTCATGTTAACTAGTCAATGCTCTATGCATGCAAATACAGTAGCTCCTCAACATACGAACGTCCCCTTTCACGAACAAATCAGTTTACGAACAGGATTGTATGTAAAATTTTGCTTCAACATACGTACGAAAATCAAGGTACGAACAAAGGTACAAACGCAAAAAGCCCGTGTGCGACCACGTCGTTTCATTGTTCTGCTTTGCTATGCGCTTGTTGAACACAAAAGCTCTCGGGTCCCGCGTGATCTCATTCAGTTTGTCTTTGGCGCGTGCGCTGTGAACAGCCGTCCAAGCATTCTTACGCTTTCCGAACAATGGGAAAAATTGATTCAGTTTGCGAACTTTTCGGTTCGCGAACCGGGTCCCAGAACGGATTAAGTTCGTAAGTCGAGGCACTACTGTATATTGTTCCCAACACCATGGGCACTTTTTAATAGCCTAAAATGCAGAACCCTATTGGACACCTTTTGGAAATCCAAATATACTATATTTACTGGTACCCCATTAGCTATCCTGCTTGTTACCTCAAAGAATTTGTCAGGCATCCTCTTTATGAAGTTATGCTGACTCTGCTTGACCTTAATATGCAACCTTTTAGACACTCTGCTATTGTGTTTTCTCATTTAATAGTTTCTCATTCCTGGGTTCCTCCTGGTAGATCTTTTCTACAGTCTCTAAAGTATTTACACCCTTCCTATAGAGCCCAGAACTCATAAATGTTATTCTAAATGAGGTCTAATAATTGTCTTGTATAGTTCCTGCATAACCACTTTACACATGTAGGGGATGACCGTATTTATAGTCCAGCAAAAATTGCCAAGGGAAACCCATTTGGCCGATCTGGCAGTGATTTACCATGATCAATTACTCTGCCAACACTTATAGCATAGATACATACACTAAGGAGGTGATAGCATAGTATTATTATCGCAAGACTATTAATCCAGAAACTCAGCTGATGCTCTGGGGACCCAGGTTCACATCTTGTCATGGTAGATAGTGGAATTTGATTTCAACTAAGAATCTGAAATTAAGGATGGAATGATGCCGATAAAACGATTGTCAATTGTTGGAAAGACCCATCCAGATTCATTAATGTCCTTTAGGGAAGGAAATCTGCCATCCTTACCTGGTGTGGTCAACACATGTCTCCAGATCCACAGCAATGTGGTTGACTCTTAACTGCCCTCTGGGCAATTAGAGATGGGCCCTAATTCCTGGCCTAGCCAGAGATGCCTACATCCTGAAAGTGAATTTAAAAAACAATGTTATGCCATGACATAACGCTTAGAAGCATTAGTCAGTACCCCAGCAAGGCTAAGTATCCCAAGGGGTCTGTGCTATTAAACTCCTGACAGTGAGTTGGCGAAGGAAGAAACCAGTACCAGTCTTTAACTTGTGAGGTTTTACTCTGTGAATAAACCGATTATAAAACTCCAATCTAGTTCTATATCAATAAGTATCTCTTTATAGATGCCCATGTAACCTTTATCGATGCCCTTATACATATCAATTGATACAATTAATATGTAGGTCTGTACTCTAGAAAGGGTTAATCATTCTGGGGTTTATGGAATTATACCATAGCAAGGGTCAAAATGTTTGAGAACCTGTCTTTCCTGTGATTTTTCATATTCCATTTACAAATCATACCTTAACTTTTGTTTACATTCTATCCTAAACATGTGTTACAAATAAATTAAGATCTACCTTTCTTTCAAAATAGTGTTAAGAATAGAAACTTTAGCTTTCAAGAGTCATTTTCTGCCAATCACGTGGCACTATGAACAGATATTGTCACTGCAGAAAGGTTTGTTTTTGTTTGTTTCCCAAAGTTGACATGGTGGTGTGAAAAATCAGTTATCTTTTCTTGGATTTTCTATGTTTATTTCAGAGGGACCCAAATATTTCAAGTTCTATGAGCAGCGAAGATATTGAAATGATGTACAGGATGAATCCACAAGGTTGTCTTTCGTTTTCCACTGCAAAATTCAACTACACATTAGATTTCCAAGGTAAGAATGTTCATCTAATTAATCTGTTTCTCTTCATGGATTGCAGCAGTGGCTGGTGCAAATGAAAATTGATTCGGTGTCAGTGTAAGATTGGTGGTTTAAATATAATATTGTTGAAAATCTACAGCCTGAAGAGATCCCAGTTTCATCTCATATCTGCACTAAAATATTGCAGATGCTGAAGATCTTTAATAAAAGCACTAAATACTGGAAGTACTCAACAGATCTGGCAGCATCTGTGGAAAGCTTGTGTACCTGAAACACAACTCCGTTTCTCTCTCCATACTACCTGACCCACTGGTACTTGCTGCATTTTCTGCTTGAGGAACTGCCAAGCTGAGGTTTGGAGAGTAGGTCACATTCCCACTGCTGATGGTTCTCCAATGTTTTGCTGAGGATAGGCAGCGTTTGTTTTGCTGTGCAGTCTTACAAACCCATATACTCAGTCTTTATACACAGTTCAGGTTTGCCGCATGAATCAACAATAACTTATGTTTATATCACACTTTTGACATAGTGTGATATAAGCACCATAGTGTTGCCAAACATAATTTGGTACATCTATGTAGGGAATATTATGGCAAATAATCAAAAGCTTGGTCCAAGAGGATTGTTGTCAGGAGCAACTTAAATGAAGAATGAAAGGTCTAGGGAGGGAATTCCAGAGCTTGGGACTCTGACAATCGCAGGTATTGCTGCCAGTGATGCAGCAATTAAAATCCAGGCTGTACGATAGACAGGTGCAGAGATCTCGAAGAATAGTAGAGCTGAAGATGGTCAAAAAGATGGGTAAGAGGCTGCGGATGTGTTTGAACATGGCAGTTTTAAGTATGAAGCATTGATGGACCAAATGATCAAGAAAGTAAGGGAGCACAAATGTGATGTGTGAACTGGAGGATGAGAGTTAGGATACAAGTAACAATGTTTTGAATTAGTCACGGAATGTCAAATGTAGGAAGCCAGCCAGGAGTGCTTTGGGATAGTCAAGCCGAGAAGTGATAAAGGCACTGATGAGAGTTCTCCTGCAGAAAAACTGAGATGGGTTGGTGTTGGGTCACTTGCAAAGTAGGTAATCTTAGAATTGAAATGGATATGGAGTTGGAGGGTCAGCTCAAGATCAGACAGGATGATGTGAATCATTTGGTTTGGTGCCAGTAACAAGAATGAAGAATGTAATCTAAATAAACAAGGTACTAGAAGACTTGCTGCTCCAATAAAGTCAGCATCTCAGTAGCTGAGGAGAGAAATGCATATGTTTTATATTTAGGCTGCATGAAGTAATGGAATGTGGCAAAAAGTAAATTATGATCCTGACAAACTACTGTCAAGGTAAAGCTTGAAAGGTATATAAATGTAACTGAGAGTCCAGAGATATAATTAAATCCTTATCCTCTGATAGCTGAGTCATTTATTCTTTTTCCCTGCCTCTAACAGTTCTCCTTCTGCAAGATGGAAGCCGCTTCCTACTATGCAGATGTTTTAACCCATATAACTGTATGTGCACCATATTTCATCACTTCATTTGCAGCATAACCTGAACTGCAATGTACTACATTCTAACTCTTCACATTAGATTCCCTCCTATATTGTTTCGCTGACAAAATGTCCTACTTCTTAACTTCTGTTTCTCTTCACACATGTTCTGTAGTTTTGAAACAGCAAAGTACTGCAGATGCTGAAAATCAAAAATAAAGGCAGAAAATTCCTGAAGTAATCAATTGGAGTTAGCATTCAATAAGAACCAGGTCACATTTCGGTACTTCAGGTCTGGTTCTGGTGATGGGTCTTCAACCCATTTTTAATTTAGATTTCCAGCATCTGTAGGGTCTTGCTTTTCTATTATTGTAGTTGTTTGTGCTGCTGATCAACTTCTCTCATTTCACTTTTTTCCTACTTTCCAACCCATCACAGAGCTTCCCTTTTGTTTTCTTCTCGTTCCCATCTTCCTCTGCCTCTGTATTTTCTCACAGCCTGTTATATCTGAACGTCTTCTCTTCCTGATGATATTTCATTGACCTGAAACGTTATCTCTGTGCCTATTTCCACAGATGCTGCCTGATCTACTGAGAATTTTCTGCATTTATTCAATCATTTACATACTTGCTTTGATGTTATGTTCTTATAGATTAATATATTTAGTCAGCTGCTTACTTGTAGATCTGAGGGGTTAGGATCTTTCAAAATTGCTTGGTATATAGAAATTCTTTACCACAGAGAGCTATTGAGGCTGGATCAGACCTGTTAGTATATTCAAGGCTGAGATAGACAGCCTTTTACTCAGTAAAGGAAGCAAGGATTATGGGGAAAAGGCAGGAAAGTGAAGTTGAGGATTATCAGATCAACCGTAGATAAATGCATTTGCAATCAATGTACCAAATTTTGACAGTAAATGTAAAAAATAATTGAAATAGCAAATTAAATCAAGGACAGGTTCATTTATTCCTAATATTTTATTTAAATAAATTCAATCTACAATGATTCTTTGTTCTGAATCTCTCAGCCAAACCAAAGTTTTGGAGATAGACTTGCTGTTTTGATGTATTAATTGTCAGATTAATTGCAAGTGCCAGTGATAGGAATATCCTTCTTTTGCAGCAATGACACAAACCAATAAAGCAACAGGGAGACAACGACCAGTGAAACGTGCAGCCTTCACGGTCACTGCTTTCAGGTTGGTAAAATCTGACAGCAAGAATTTATCGAAATGTAATGAAGCTTTCCTAATAATTGATTGCAAAATACTAACTTGTAAACCTATATTGATCATCTCAGTCTTTTAAAGCCATTATGTGAACATTGTCAACTGTCATGGAGTAAAGAGAAGAGCCCTTGAATTAATTAGAAGGAAACAGAGCCATAGATCAACAGTAGATAGATCATTGCAAGTTAATGTTTTGAAGACTAGGACAAATGAGATGGGTCAGGTTTACAAAGGAGGATTTAATTAAGCAACAAAAACATTTTAAAAATGTCTACAAACCTGAAAATTTTGGGGATTAGAAAGGGTGACAAACAATCTTAAGGAAAATTCATATAAAACATGATGGGCAATGTAAGTGTCTTTTGTTGGCACCCTAGCATTTAAAAGATAACCAAGGTAGGCCTGTGAAAACATTGTCGAGAATTAAGGAATTACATGGAGAGGCAGGAGAAATGAAAGTGGCAAAATTTTGAAGGACAGATTCACCTGAAGATTTTTGTGCAGAACTATTTGCAGATGGCAGGACAAGTTGAAAATACCGTTTCAAAAAAGCATGCAAGAGTTTTGACTTTATAAATAGATGATTATGATATAAAGTCAGTTAAGTTTGCTTAGCCTTTATAAATCAGTAGTAAGACCTCAGTTGGCATGTTGTGTTCAGTTCTTCTGAAAACTGTTCTTTCAGAATGATGTGAAGCCTTTGAGAATGACTTCAGCAAATTGCATTTGAATGTAAAATTCTGAAAGGGCTTGTCAGGGTAGATGCTGAGAGTCTGTTTCTATTGTTGGGAGTTTGTAGGACCAGAGGGCATAATCGCAGTGTGGAATCACCTAATTAAAACAGAGATGGGGAGAAATTTCTTCTCTGAGGGTAGTTAATCTATGGAATTCTTTATTGCAGAGAGCTGTTGAAGCTGGGTCATTAAGAATATTCAAGATGTGGAGGAGCCGGTATTGGATTGAGGTGGACGAAGTTAAAAATCACACAACACCAGGTTATAGTCCAACAGGTTTATTTGGAAGCACTAGCTTTCAGAGCGCTGCTCCTTCATCAGGTGGTTGTGGTGTATAAGATCATAAGACACAGAATTTATAGCAAAAGGTTACAGTGTCATACAGTGATACATTGAACAAACGTGAATTGTTAAGTCTCATCTTTTAGAATGGGTTGAGGTTTTGGTTCATTAACATGTAAATTCCAGAACTTATTTTAAGTCACTTTCTTGAGCTAACTTAAGGATTTATAACAAAAGATGACATCTCAGCTCAGACAGTGCATTAAAGGTATGAGGTCACAGTCTGTCCATATCCCAATCCTGAGTCTGACTGGTTCTATTTCCAAAGTGGAATCTACAAAATATTACATGGATTGACTGACTGCAGATTGTGCATTTTTTGAGTAAAATAGAATGTATCTGCAAATATAATTCTGCAAAAACAAATTCATCCCATAGACTTATGTGTGTGCACGCATGAGAGAGAGAGAAAGTGAGCATGTGCACGTGAGTGTGTGCTTGTGTGTGCACGTGAGAGAGTGTGTGTTTGCACATGTGCAAGTTTGGTAAAGTATTTCTGTGGGTGTGATGGAGTATAAGCCTGTGTGAGGGTGCGTGCGTGCGTGCATGAGAGAAGGTCTGCATCAGTATACAAGAGTGTGTGCTTTGTGTGAGAATGTATAGTGTAGTGGGGTCACCTGTAGTGTGACATGAACCTAAGATCCTGGTAGAGGCTATCCTCACGGGTACTGAACTTGGCTATCAGGCTCTGCTCGGCCACTGTGCGTTATTGCCTGTCCCGAAGTCTGCCTTGGAGGACGGTCACCTGAGGATCTGAGGCCGAATGTCCCTGACCGCTGAAGTGTTCCCCGACTGGGAGGGAACACCCTGCTTGTTGATTGTTGTGCGGTGTCCATTCATCTGTTGTTGTTGTGTCTGTTTGGTCTCGCCAATGTGTCATGCTTCAGGGCATCCTTGCCTACAGCATATGAGATAGACAGCGTTGGCAAAGTCACATAAGTACCTGCCAGGTACACAGTGGGTGGTGTCCCCATGGGTAATGGTGGTATCTGTGACACGTCTTGCAGTGCACTCAGCCAACGTTTTCTATCTCATACGCTGCAGGCAGGGATGCCTTTCCGAAAGCAAGTGCTTCCAAATAAACCTGTTGGGCAATAATGTGGTGTCGCGTGATTTCTAACTAAGAATATTCAAGGTTGAGATGGACAAATTTTTTATCAGTAAGAGAATCAAGATTTATGGGTAAAAGGCAGAAAAATGGGGTTGAGGATTATGAGATCAGCCATGATCTCATTGGATGGTGGAGCAAATGGCCTACTTTTGCTCTAGTGTGTTATGAGGAACTCCAGTTATCTGGACAGGCGGAAGATTGGTTCTCTTGTAGCAGGAATGGTCAAGAGATCCCATTTAGCAGTGGTATTTCCGATTTTAGAGAGATCTTAATGGGACAACTCTTCATTGGCAGGAGAGGAATCTTTATGATAATGTAAAAGAAATGGAGATAAGGAAACAAAATACTGAATTAGAAATTAGAATTTGTTACCTGAAAAGGTAGTGGAGGCAGATTCGATGGTAACTTACAAAACGGTATTAGATACGTTCTATAAAAGAAAAGGGTATGGACCAATACCTGGATTTGTATTTTAACCACCCTATCTTTGAGTTTAATAGAAGTTTGAGTTTGAAACAAAATCTCGCTCTATAGGACACATCTGATCTCCCCGTGTTAGTCTGCCCATTAACCTTACTAACTGAAATCGACCTAGTAATCTTCCACATTCCTCCATGAGAGCTTTTTTCTGACGTGAGACAACCAATTCACTTTGCATGAGGCAATCAAACTCTACTCCCAGCTGTAATTCAATTTGGCAGTCTCACAAGACTGCCGAGCAACCTTTGTAGACTCTCTTAAAATCTTTACGTATGGGCGGCACGGTAGCACAGTGGTTAGCACTGCTGCTTCACAGCGCCAGAGATCCGGGTTCAATTCCCGCCTCAGGCGACTCTGTGTGGAGTTTGCACATTCTCCCCGTGTCTGCGTGGATTTCCTCCGGGTGCTCCGGTTTCCTCCCACAATCCAAAAAAATGTGCAGGGGTTAGGTGAATTGGCCATGCTAAATTGCCCGTAGTGTTAGGTGAAGGGGTAAATGTAGGAGAATGGGTCTGGGTGGGTTACGCTTCGGCGGGTCGGTGTGGACTTGTTGGGCCGAAGGGCCTGTTTCCACACTGTAAGTAATCTAAGTAATCTAATCTAATCTAATCTTTACGGTCCGTGGTTTGAGGCACACTGGTCCGAATTGCTTTTGCCGCAGAAGTGACAGAGTTACTGACCAAGTCGAGCTCACACTGAAATACAATAGCTTTTCGTGCTGCAACAAGCTTTCATTTTTGTAGGCACCAGGCATACAGAAATGCAGAGAATTCTATTAAAATGCCCCATCTAAATAACTAAATGAAAGGTCAGCGTGCAGAGCAGGCAACAGGAGTTTCATTTACCAGAGCGACTGGGCTTGTATACACTTGAGTTTAGAAGGATCAGAGGGGATCTGATTGAGATGTACAAGATTATTAAAGGATTGGACACTCTGGAGGCAGAACGCATGTTTCTGCTGATGGGTGAGTCCAGAACCAGAGGACACAGTTTAAAAATAAGGGACAGTGGAGGTCAAGTCTCTGGATACTTTCAAGAAAGAGATGGATAGAGCTCTAAAAGATAATGATATCAAGGGGATAAGGGAGGAACAGGATACTGAGTGTGGATGATCAGCCATGATCATAATGCATGGTGGTGCTGACTCAAAGGGCCGAATGGCCTACTCCTGCACCTATTGTCTATTGTCTGTAAGAGCCCTGCATCACCTCCTTTGGGGAAGGCTTTCTGGAATTAAGTACCTCTTTTCAGTTGGCAACGACAGATCTTCTCCAGGATCAAGGACCCTGTGGGTGGGCATCCATTCCCCATGCAACTGGTGCTGGTCAATCAGAGGGCGGCAGCTGTCCAGTGCAGGCAACGTCCTCAAGGGAGTGTTGACTGCTGCTGACAATATATCCAGAGAGCAGCCTCGAATTAGACAGGGACGCAGGCCATGGGTGAGTGAGTGGGGGAAAGGGCTTTGACACATGCAGGTTTTGGAGGAGTGGTGGTTGGCTTTTAGCATATACACACACACACAGACCAAGCACTGAATGCTTCTGAATCTAGGTACCATGCCCACATGTAGCCCTGACAGGTGTGATGTTTAGAATTCCCACCTGGTAACTGCCCTACCCTTCCCTCCCTCCATTTGCTGAATACCTGCAGCAGCAGAACAACGCTCTTAAGTGGGCATTAAGAACCTGGAGCTGAAAATGTGTTGCTGGAACAGCGCAGCAGGTCAGGCAGCATCCAGGGAACAGGAGAATTGACGTTTCGGATGCAGGAAGATTCCTGAAGAAGGGCTTATGCCCGAAACGTCGATTCTCCTGTTCCCTGGATGCTGCCTGACCTGCTGTGCTGTTCCAGCAACACATTTTCAGCTCTGATCTCCAGCATCTGCAGACCTCACTTTCTCCATTAAGAACCTGGAGACTTCCTGCCCCAGAATTACAACAAAGGTGATGGTGTTCCCCATCAGGCCATCGTCCTGCCGAACAAACACTATCTCAGCTCCTCCCCACTAACAGTGGATGTGTGCGGTTAGCATTATCTGTGTTATATTTATCAGTTTATACTGTTGAATGGTAACTTTTTGATGTCTGTTTGTTTTGGCATCTTTTCAAAAGTTTCATATGTGGAAATGAAGAAATTCCGGTACCTGTACATTGGGACAGTATAGAGCGAGAGAAACCTTATCAGGTAGGTCTGTTCAGGCAATTTCTTTCAAAAGCCACAAGTGCATCATAACTTACCAAACTAAATTATCAACTTTGTTTCTAGCTCAACCCATTGCACAAATCTTCAAATGAATATGTGGAAGTCGCAAAACTCTTTGGCCACTCAATTGACCAAAATCGAATCAAGAAAATTCAAAGAATTCAGAATCTAGACTTATGGGAATTCTATTGCAGGTAATACATAAGGAAGATCTTGTTTTCATTCTTTCAGTATGAGAGAACTCTACCTGTCTTTGATTCATTAGAATTTGTTTTAAGTCATTTTTATCTAAGGATTGTGCATAAAAGTACTTACTAATATTTCCTATATTTGGGGCTTGAGTTTCTTTGCTCTATCCCGTGCTGATTTCTCATAGAGTCCTAGAGAATAGAAGCAGGCACAGCAGCCCACCACATCCATGCTGACTAATAAATACCAAACTACATTAATTCCATTTAACTGCACTTGGTCCATAGCCTACTCTGCCCTGGCATTTTTATTAAATGTTGTGAGAATACCTGCCTCCACCACCCTCTCAGGCAGCACATTCCATATATCTGGCATTCTCTGGGTGTTTTTTTTTCTCCAATCTCCTGGAAACCACTTGCTCCTCACCTTAAATTTGTACTCTCTAGTCTTCGACGCATCTGCCAGGGGGCAATGATTCTCACAATCTACACTTTCTATACCTCTCATAATTTTATATCCCCCAATCAGATTCTTCCTCAGCCTATCCAGTCTGTACACATAACCAAAATTTTCCATCCCAAGCACCACCCTGGTGAATCTTCTCTGCACCCTCTCCAGTACAATCACATCCTTCTGATTGTGTGGCGACCAGAACTGCACACAGTATTCCATCTGTGGTGTAACCAATATTTGATAAAGTTGTAATGAGACACCCTTGCTCCGAGAGTCTACATGCTGACTAATGAAGGAGAAAGTAAGGACTGCAGATGCTGGAGATCAGAGTCAAGAGTGTGGTGCTGGAAAAGCACAGCAGGTCAGGCAGCATCCAGGAGCAGGAGAAGCGATGTTTCAGGCATAAGCCCTTCATCAGGAATGAGGCTTGTGGGCCGGGGGGCTGAGAGATAAATGGGAGGGGGCTGGGGTTGGTGGGAAGGAGCTGAGAATGCGATTGCTAGATGAAGGTGAGGGAGAAGATGATAGGTCAGAGAGGAGGGTGGAGCGGTTAGGTGGGAAAGGTGATGGACAGGTCAGGAGGGCAGTGCCGAGTTGGAGGCTTGGGACTGGGATAATGTGGAGGGAGAGGAAATGAGGAATCTGTTGTAATCTACATTGATCCCGTTTGTTTGCCGGATCCCAAGGCATAACATGAGGCGATGTTCCTCCAGACATTGGTTGGTAAGGGTTTGGCGATGGAGGAGGCATGTCCTTGACGGAGTGGGGATTGGGGGAAGTTGAAGTGTTCAGCTACAGGACAGTAGGGTTGGTTGGAGCGGGTGTACTCGAGATGTTCTCCGAAATGATCTGCAAGTAGGCATCCTATTGCCCCAATGTAGAGGGGACCACATTGGTTGCAACAGATACAGCAGCTGACATTGGTGGAGGTACAGGTAAATTTCTGTTGGATGTGGAAGGATCCTTTGGTACCTTGGACGGAGGTGAGGGGAGTGGTGTGGGTGCAGGTTTTGCACTTCCTGCGGTGGCAGAACAAAGTGCCAGGAGTGTGGAGCGGGCTGGTGGGGTGGGTGGGGGAGGGTGGGTGGCGAGGACCTGATGAGGGAGGCACGGATGGAATGGTCTCTGTGGAACGCTGGTGGTGGGGGGAGGGAAATACTTTTCTGGTGGTGAGACCCTCTCCCACTCCTCCTACGCTGAGCTCCATCCGCTCTTCTCCCGCTCCCCCTACACAGAGCTCGATCTGCTCCTCTCCCACACCCCATACACTGATCTATATCTGCTCCTCTCCCACTCCCCCTACACTGAGCTCGATCCGCTCCTCTCCCACTCCCCCTACACTGATCTATATCTGCTCGTCTCCCACTCCCCCTACACTGATCTCGATCCGCTCGTTTCCCACTCCCCCAACACTGATCTCGATCCGCTCCTCTCCCGCTCCCCCTACACTGAACTCGATCCGCTCCTCTCCCACTCCCCCTACACTGATCTCGATCCGCTCCTCTCTCACTCCCCCTACACTGGCCTCGATCCGCTCCTCTCCCACTCCCCCTACACTGATCTCGATCCGTTACTCTCGCACTCCCCCTACACTGATCTCGATCCATTACTCTCCCCCTCCCCCTACACTGACCTCGATCCGCTCCTCTCCCACTCCCCCTACACTGATCTCGATCCGTTACTCTCGCACTCCCCCTACACTGATCTCGATCCGTTACTCTCGCACTCCCCCTACACTGATCTCGATCCGTTACTCTCCCACTCCCCTTACACTGATCTCGATCCCCTCCTGTCCCACTCCCCCTACACAGACCTCGATCCGCTCCTCTCCCACTCCCCCTCCACTGATCTCGATCCGCTCCTCTCCCGCTCCCCCTACACTGGCCTCGATCCGCTCCTCTCCCACTCCCCCTACTCTGATCTATATCTGCTCCTCTCCCACTCCCCCTACACTGGCCTCGATCCGCTCCTCTCCCACTCCCCGTACACTGATCTCGATCCGTTCCTCTCCCACTCCCCCTACACTGATCTCGATCCGCTCCTCTCCCACTCCCCCTTCACTGATCTCGATCTGTTCCTCTCCCACTCCCCCTACACTGACCTCGATCCGCTCCTCTCCCACTCCCCCTACACTGACCTCAATCCGCTCCTCTCCCGCTCCCCCTACACTGATCTCGATCCGCTCCTCTCCCACTCCCCCTACACTGATCTCTATCTGCTCCTCTCCCACTCCCCCTGCACTGATCTCGATCGACTCCTCTCCCGCTCCCCCTACACTGACCTCGATCCGCTCCTCTCCCACTCCCCCTACACTGATCTCTATCTGCTCCTCTCCCACTCCCCCTACACTGATCTCGATCGACTCCTCTCCCGCTCCCCCGACACTGACCTCGATCCGCTCCTCTCCCACTCCCCCTACACTGACCTCGATCCGCTCCTCTCCCACTCCCCCTACACTGACCTCGATCCGCTCCTCTCACACTCCCCCTACACTGACCTCGATCCGCTCCTCTCCCGCTCCCCCTACACTGACCTCGATCCGCTCCTCTCCCACTCCCCCTACACTGATCTCGATCCGCTCCTCTCCCACTCCCCCACACTGATCTCGATCCGCTCCTCTCCCACTCCCCCTACACTGGCCTCGATCCGCTCCTCTCCCACTCAGCCTTCACTGACCTCGATCCGCTCCTCTCCCACTCCCCCTACACTGATCTCGATCGACTCCTCTCCCACTCCCCCTACACTGATCTCGATCCGCTCCTCTCCCACTCCCCCATCACTGATCTCGATCCACTCCTCTCCCACTCCCCCTACACTGATCTCGATCCGCTCCTCTCCCACTCCCCCATCACTGATCTCGATCCACTCCTCTCCCACTCCCCCTACACTGATCTCGATCCGCTCCTCTCCCACTCCCCCTACACTGATCTCGATCCGCTCCTCTCCCACTCCCCCTACACTGATCTCGATCCGCTCCTCTCCCACTCCCCCGACACTGATCTCGATCGACTCCTCTCCCACTCACCCTACACTGATCTCGATCCGCTCCTCTCCCACTCCCCCATCACTGATCTCGATCCACTCCTCTCCCACTCCCCCTACACTGATCTCGATCCGCTCCTCTCCCACTCCCCCATCACTGATCTCGATCCACTCCTCTCCCACTCCCCCTACACTGATCTCGATCCGCTCCTCTCCCGCTCCCCCTACACTGATCTCGATCCCCTCCTCTCCCACTCCCCCTACACTGATCTCGATCCGCTCCTCTCCCACTCCCCTGACACTGATCTCGATCGACTCCTCTCCCACTCACCCGACACTGACCTCGATCCGCTCCTCTCCCACTCCCCCTACACTGATCTCGATCCGCTCCTCACCCCCTCCCCCGACACTGACCTCGATCCGCTCCTCTCCCACTCCCCCTACTCTGATCTATATCTGCTCCTCTCCCACTCCCCCTACACTGAGCTCGATCCGCTCCTCTCCCACTCCCCCTACACTGATCTATATCTGCTCGTCTCCCACTCCCCCTTCACTGATCTCGATCTGTTAGTCTCCCACTCCCCCTACACTGATCTCGATCTGTTCCTCTCCCACTCCCCCTTCACTGATCTCGATCGACTCCTCTCCCACTCACCCGACACTGACCTCGATCCGCTCCTCTCCCACTCCCCCTACACTGATCTCGATCCGCTCCTCTCCCACTCCCCCGACACTGATCTCGATCGACTCCTCTCCCACTCACCCGACACTGACCTCGATCCGCTCCTCTCCCACTCCCCCTACACTGATCTCGATCCGTTCCTCTCCCGCTCCCCCTAAACTGATCTCGATCCGCTCCTCTCCCACTCCCCCTACACTGATCTCGATCCGCTCCTCTCCCGCTCCCCCTACACTGACCTCAATCCACTCCTCTCCCACTCCCCCTACACTGACCTCGATCCGCTCCTCTCCCGCTCCCCCTACACTGACCTCGATCCGCTCCTCTCCCGCTCCCCCTACACTGACCTCGATCCGCTCCTCTCCCGCTCCCCCTACACTGACCTCGATCCGCTCCTCTCCCACTCCCCCTACACTGACCTCGATCCCCTCCTGTCCCACTCCCCCTACACTGACCTCGATCCGCTCCTCTCCCCCTACACTGATCTCTATCTGCTCCTCTCCCACTCCCCCATCACTGATCTCGATCGACTCCTCTCCCACTCCCCCTACACTGACCTCGATCCGCTCCTCTCCCGCTCCCCCATCACTGATCTCGATCGACTCCTCTCCCACTCCCCCTACACTGACCTCGATCCGCTCCTCTCCCACTCCCCCTACACTGACCTCGATCCGCTCCTCTCCCACTCCCCCTACACTGACCTCGATCCGCTCCTCTCCCACTCCCCCAACACTGACCTCGATCCGCTCCTCTCCCGCTCCCCCTACACTGACCTCGATCCGCTCCTCTCCCACTCCCCCTACACTGACCTCGATCCGCTCCTCTCCCACTCCCCCTACACTGACCTCGATCCGCTCCTCTCCCGCTCCCCCTACACTGACCTCGATCCGCTCCTCTCCCGCTCCCCCTACACTGACCTCGATCCGCTCCTCTCCCGCTCCCCCTACACTGATCTCGATCCGCTCCTCTCCTACTCCCCCAACACTGATCTCGATCCGCTCCTCTCCCACTCCCCCTACACTGACCTCGATCCGCTCCTCTCCCGCTCCCCCTACACTGACCTCGATCCGCTCCTCTCCCACTCCCCCTACACTGACCTCGATCCGCTCCTCTCCCGCTCCCCCTACACTGACCTCGATCCGCTCCTCTCCCGCTCCCCCTACACTGACCTCGATCCGCTCCTCTCCCACTCCCCCTACACTGATCTCGATCCGCTCCTCTCCTACTCCCCCTACACTGAACTCGATCCGCTCCTCTCCCACTCCCCCTACACTGATCTCGATCCGTTACTCTCGCACTCCCCCTACACTGATCTCGATCCGTTACTCTCCCACTCCCCTTACACTGATCTCGATCCCCTCCTGTCCCACTCCCCCTACACAGACCTCGATCCGCTCCTCTCCCACTCCCCCTACACTGATCTCGATCCGCTCCTCTCCCACTCCCCCTGCACTGATCTCGATCGACTCCTCTCCCGCTCCCCCTACACTGACCTCGATCCGCTCCTCTCCCCCTACACTGATCTCTATCTGCTCCTCTCCCACTCCCCTACACTGATCTCGATCGACTCCTCTCCCGCTCCCCCTACACTGACCTCGATCCGCTCCTCTCCCACTCCCCCTACACTGACCTCGATCCGCTCCTCTCCCACTCCCCCTACACTGACCTCGATCCGCTCCTCTCCCACTCCCCTACACTGACCTCGGTCCGCTCCTCTCCCACTCCCCCTACACTGACCTCGATCTGCTCCTCTCCCACTCCCCCTACACTGACCTCGATCCGCTCCTCTCCCACTCCCCCTACACTGGCCTCGATCCGCTCCTCTCCCACTCCCCCTACTCTGATATATATCTGCTTCTCTCCCACTCCCCCTACACTGGCCTCGATCCGCTCCTCTCCCACTCCCCCTACTCTGATCTATATCTGCTTCTCTCCCACTCCCCCTACACTGGCCTCGATCCACTCCTCTCCCACTCCCCCTACACTGATCTCGATCCGCTCCTCTCCCGCTCAGCCTTCACTGACCTCGATCCGCTCCTCTCCCACTCCCCCGACACTGAGCTCGATCCGCTCCTCTCCCGCTCCCCCTACACTGATCTCGATCCGCTCCTCTCCCACTCCCCCAACACTGATCTCGATCCGCTCCTCTCCCACTCCCCCGACACTGACCTCGATCCGCTCCTCTTCCACTCCCCCTACACTGAGCTCGATCCGCTCCTCTCCCACTCCCCCTACACTGATCTATATCTGCTCCTCTCCCACTCCCCCTACACTGAGCTCGATCCGCTCCTCTCCCACTCCCCCTGCACTGATCTATATCTGCTCGTCTCCCACTCCCCCTGCACTGATCTATATCTGCTCGTCTCCCACTCCCCCTTCACTGATCTCGATCTGTTAGTCTCCCACTCCCCCAACACTGATCTCGATCTGTTCCTCTCCCACTCCCCCTACACTGATCTATATCTGCTCGTCTCCCACTCCCCCTTCACTGATCTCGATCTGTTAGTCTCCCACTCCCCCTACACTGATCTCGATCTGTTCCTCTCCCACTCCCCCTACACTGATCTATATCTGCTCGTCTCCCACTCCCCCTTCACTGATCTCGATCTGTTCCTCTCCCACTCCCCCTACACTGATCTATATCTGCTCGTCTCCCACTCCCCCTTCACTGATCTCGATCCGCTCCTCTCCCACTCCCCCCATACTGACCTCGATCCGCTCCTCTCCCACTCCCCCGACACTGATCTCGATCCGCTCCTCTCCCACTCCCCCGACACTGACCTCGATCCGCTCCTCTCCCGCTCAGCCTTCACTGACCTCGATCCGCTCCTCTCCCACTCCCCCCGACACTGATCTCGATCGACTCCTCTCCCACTCCCCCTACACTGAGCTCGATCCGCTCCTCTCCCACTCCCCCGACACTGATCTCGATCCGCCCCTCTCCCGCTCCCCCTACTCTGATCTATATCTGCTCCTCTCCCACTCCCCCGACACTGAGCTCGATCCGCTCCTCTCCCACTCTCCCTACACTGATCTATATCTGCTCGTCTCCCACTCCCCCTTCACTGATCTCGATCTGTTAGTCTCCCACTCCCCCTACACTGATCTCGATCTGTTCCTCTCCCACTCCCCCTACACTGACCTCGATCCGCTCCTCTCCCACTCCCCCTTCACTGATCTCGATCGACTCCTCTCCCACTCCCCCTACACTGACCTCAATCCGCTCCTCTCCCACTCCTCCTACACTGATCTCGATCCATTACTCTCCCCCTCCCCCTACACTGACCTCGATCCGCTCCTCTCCCGCTCCCCCTACACTGACCTCAATCCGCTCCTCTCCCACTCCCCCTACACTGACCTCAATCCGCTCCTCTCCCACTCCCCCTACACTGATCTCGATCCGCTCCTCTCCCGCTCCCCCTACACTGACCTCGATCCGCTCCTCTCCCGCTCCCCCTACACTGACCTCGATCCGCTCCTCTCCCGCTCCCCCTACACTGACCTCGATCCGCTCCTCTCCCGCTCCCCCTACACTGACCTCGATCCGCTCCTCTCCCGCTCCCCCTACACTGACCTCGATCCGCTCCTCTCCCACTCCCCGTACACTGACCTCGATCCGCTCCTCTCCCACTCCCCCTACACTGACCTCGATCCGCTCCTCTCCCGCTCCCCCTACACTGACCTCGATCCGCTCCTCTCCCGCTCCCCCTACACTGACCTCGATCCGCTCCTCTCCCGCTCCCCCTACACTGACCTCGATCCGCTCCTCTCCCGCTCCCCCTACACTGACCTCGATCCGCTCTTCTCCCACTCCCCCGACACTGACCTCGATCGACTCCTCTCCCACTCCCCCGACACTGGTCTCGATCCCCTCCTCTCCCGCTCCCCCTACACTGATCTCGATGCGCTCCTCTCCCACTCCCCCGACACTGACCTCGATCCGCTCCTCTCCCGCTCCCCCGACACTGATCTCTATCTGCTCCTCTCCCCCTCCCCCTAAACTGACCTCGATCCGCTCCTCTCCTGCTCCCCCTACACTGACCTCGATCTGCTCCTCTCCCACTCCCCCGACACTGATCTCGATCCGCTCCTCTCCCCCTCCCCCGACACTGATCTCGATCCGTTACTCTCCCACTCCACCTACACTGACCTCGATCCGCTCCTCTCCCGCTCCCCCTACACTGACCTCGATCCGCTCCTCTCCCGCTCCCCCTACACTGACCTCGATCCGCTCCTCTCCCACTCCCCGTACACTGATCTCGATCCGCTCCTCTCCCGCTCCCCCTACACTGACCTCGATCCGCTCCTCTCCCACTCCCCGTACACTGATCTCGATCCGCTCCTCTCCCACTCCCCGTACACTGATCTCGATCCGCTCCTCTCCCACTCCCCGTACACTGATCTCGATCCGCTCCTCTCCCACTCCCCGTACACTGATCTCGATCCGCTCCTCTCCCACTCCCCCTACACTGACCTCGATCCGCTCCTCTCCCGCTCCCCCTACACTGACCTCGATCCGCTCCTCTCCCGCTCCCCCTACACTGACCTCAATCCGCTCCTCTCCCGCTCCCCCTACACTGACCTCGATCCGCTCCTCTCCCGCTCCCCCTACACTGACCTCGATCCGCTCCTCTCCCGCTCCCCCTACACTGACCTCGATCCGCTCCTCTCCCGCTCCCCCTACACTGACCTCGATCCGCTCCTCTCCCGCTCCCCCGACACTGATCTCGATCCGCTCCTCTCCCACTCCCCCAACACTGATCTCGATCCGCTCCTCTCCCACTCCCCCAACACTGACCTCGATCCGCTCCTCTCCCGCTCCCCCTACACTGACCTCGATCCGCTCCTCTCCCACTCCCCCTACACTGACCTCGATCCGCTCCTCTCCCACTCCCCCTACACTGACCTCGATCCGCTCCTCTCCCGCTCCCCCTCCACTGAGCTTGATCCGCTCCTCTCCCACTCCCCCTACACTGACCTCGATCCGCTCCTCTCCCGCTCCCCCTACACTGACCTCGATCTGCTCCTCTCCCACTCCCCCTACACTGATCTCGATCCGCTCCTCTCCCACTCCCCCATCACTCATCTCGATCCACTCCTCTCCCGCTCCCCCGACACTGACCCCAATCCGCTCCTCTCCCACTCCCCCTACACTGAGCTCGATCCGCTCCTCTCCCACTCCCCCTACACTGATCTCGATCCGCTCCTCTCCCACTCCCCCTACACTGACCTCGATCCGCTCCTCTCCCACTCCCCCTACACTGATCTCGATCCGCTCCTCTCCCACTCCCCCTACACTGATCTCGATCCGCTCCTCTCCCACTCCCCCTACACTGACCTCAATCCGCTCCTCTCCCACTCCCCCTACACTGATCTTGATCCGCTCCTCTCCCGCTCCCCCTTCACTGATCTCGATCCGCTCCTCTCTCACTCCCCCTACACTGATCTCGATCTGCTCCTCTCCCACTCCCCCTACACTGATCTCGATCTGCTCCTCTCCCACTCCCCCTTCACTGATCTCGATCCGCTCCTCTCTCACTCCCCCTACACTGATCTCGATCTGCTCCTCTCCCACTCCCCCTACACTGATCTCGATCCGCTCCTCTCCCACTCCCCCTACACTGATCTCGATCTGCTCCTCTCCCACTCCCCCTACACTGATCTCGATCTGCTCCTCTCCCACTCCCCCGACACTGATCTCGATCTGCTCCTCTCCCACTCCCCCTACACTTAGCTCGATCTGCTCCTCTCCCACTCCCCCTACACTTAGCTCGATCTGCTCCTCTCCCACTCCCCCTACACTGAGCTCGATCCACTCCTGTCCCACTCCCCCATCTCTGATCTCGATCTGCTCCTCTCCCACTCCCCCTACACTTAGCTCGATCTGCTCCTCTCCCACTCCCCCTACACTTAGCTCGATCTGCTCCTCTCCCACTCCCCCTACACTGAGCTCGATCCACTCCTGTCCCACTCCCCCATCTCTGATCTCGATCTGCTCCTCTCCCACTCCTCCGACACTGATCTCGATCCGCTCCTTTCCCACTCCCCCATCACTGATCTCGATCCGCTCCTCTCCCACTCCCCCATCACTGATCTCGATCCACTCCTCTCCCACTCCCCCTACACTGAACTCGATCCGCTCCTCTCCCACTCCCCCATCACTGACCTCGATCCACTCCTCTCCCACTCCCCCTACACTGATCTCGATCCGCTCCTCTCCAACTCCCCCTACACTGACCTCAATCCGCTCCTCACCCACTCCCCCTACACTGATCTCGATCTGCTCCTCTCCCACTCCCCCTACACTTAGCTCGATCTGCTCCTCTCCCACTCCCCCTACACTGAGCTCGATCCACTCCTGTCCCACTCCCCCATCACTGATCTCGATCCGCTCCTCTCACACTCCTCCGACACTGATCTCGATCCGCTCCTTTCCCACTCCCCCATCACTGATCTCGATCCACTCCTCTCCCGCTCCCCCTACACTGAGCTCGATCCGCTCCTCTCCCACTCCCCCTACACTGAGCTCGATCCGCTCCTCTCCCACTCCCCCTACACTGATCTCGATCCGCTCCTCTCTCACTTCCCCTACACTGGCCTCGATCCGCCCCTCTCCCGCTCCCCCTACTCTGATCTATATCTGCTCCTCTCCCACTCCCCCTACACTGAGCTCGATCCGCTCCTCTCCCACTCCCCCTACACTGACCTCGATCCGCTCCTCTCCCACTCCCCCTACACTGATCTCGATCCGCTCCTCTCCCACTCCCCCTACACTGACCTCAATCCGCTCCTCTCCCACTCCCCCTACACTGATCTCGATCCGCTCCTCTCCCGCTCCCCCTACACTGACCTCGATCCGCTCCTCTCCCGCTCCCCCTACACTGACCTCGATCCGCTCCTCTCCCGCTCCCCCTACACTGACCTCGATCCGCTCCTCTCCCGCTCCCCCTACACTGACCTCGATCCGCTCCTCTCCCGCTCCCCCTACACTGACCTCGATCCGCTCCTCTCCCACTCCCCGTACACTGACCTCGATCCGCTCCTCTCCCACTCCCCCTACACTGACCTCGATCCGCTCCTCTCCCACTCCCCCTACACTGACCTCGATCCGCTCCTCTCCCGCTCCCCCTACACTGACCTCGATCCGCTCCTCTCCCGCTCCCTCTACACTGACCTCGATCCGCTCCTCTCCCGCTCCCCCTACACTGACCTCGATCCGCTCCTCTCCCGCTCCCCCTACACTGACCTCGATCCGCTCCTCTCCCACTCCCCGTACACTGACCTCGATCCGCTCCTCTCCCACTCCCCCTACACTGACCTCGATCCGCTCCTCTCCCACTCCCCCTACACTGACCTCGATCCGCTCCTCTCCCGCTCCCCCTACACTGACCTCGATCCGCTCCTCTCCCGCTCCCCCTACACTGACCTCGATCCGCTCTTCTCCCACTCCCCCGACACTGACCTCGATCGACTCCTCTCCCACTCCCCCGACACTGGTCTCGATCCCCTCCTCTCCCGCTCCCCCATACACTGACCTCGATCCGCTCCTCTCCCCCTCCCCCGACACTGACCTCGATCCGCTCCTCTCCCACTCCCCCTACACTGATCTCTATCTGCTCCTCTCCCGCTCCCCCTACACTGACCTCGATCCGCTCCTCTCCCGCTCCCCCTACACTGATCTCGATCCGCTCCTCTCCCCCTCCCCCGACACTGACCTCGATCCGCTCCTCTCCCACTCCCCCTACACTGATCTCTATCTGCTCCTCTCCCACTCCCCCTACACTGACCTCGATCCGCTCCTCTCCCGCTCCCCCTACACTGATCTCGATCCGCTCCTCTCCCCCTCCCCCTACACTGACCTCGATCCGCTCCTCTCCCACTCCCCCTACACTGACCTCGATCCGCTCCTCTCCCACTCCCCCTACACTCATCTCGATCTGCTCCTCTCCCACTCCCCCTACACTGACCTCGATCCGCTCCTCTCCCACTCCCCCTACACTGATCTCGATCCACTCCTCTCCCGCTCCCCCTACACTGACCTCGATCCGCTCCTCTCCCGCTCCCCCTACACTGACCTCGATCCGCTCCTCTCCCGCTCCCCCTACACTGACCTCGATCCGCTCTTCTCCCACTCCCCCGACACTGACCTCGATCGACTCCTCTCCCACTCCCCCGACACTGGTCTCGATCCCCTCCTCTCCCGCTCCCCCATACACTGACCTCGATCCGCTCCTCTCCCCCTCCCCCGACACTGACCTCGATCCGCTCCTCTCCCACTCCCCCTACACTGATCTCTATCTGCTCCTCTCCCACTCCCCCTACACTGACCTCGATCCGCTCCTCTCCCGCTCCCCCTACACTGATCTCGATCCGCTCCTCTCCCCCTCCCCCGACACTGACCTCGATCCGCTCCTCTCCCACTCCCCCTACACTGATCTCTATCTGCTCCTCTCCCACTCCCCCGACACTGACCTCGATCCGCTCCTCTCCCGCTCCCCCTACACTGATCTCGATCCGCTCCTCTCCCCCTCCCCCTACACTGACCTCGATCCGCTCCTCTCCCACTCCCCCTACACTGACCTCGATCCGCTCCTCTCCCACTCCCCCTACACTGATCTCGATCTGCTCCTCTCCCACTCCCCCTACACTGACCTCGATCCGCTCCTCACCCACTCCCCCTACACTGACCTCGATCCGCTCCTCTCCCACTCCCCCTACACTGATCTCGATCTGCTCCTCTCCCACTCCCCCTACACTGACCTCGATCCGCTCCTCTCCCGCTCCCCCTACACTGACCTCGATCCGCTCCTCTCCCGCTCCCCCTACACTGACCTCGATCCGCTCCTCTCCCGCTCCCCCTACACTGACCTCGATCCGCTCCTCTCCCGCTCCCCCTACACTGACCTCGATCCGCTCCTCTCCCGCTCCCCCTACACTGACCTCGATCCGCTCCTCTCCCGCTCCCCCTACACTGACCTCGATCCGCTCCTCTCCCGCTCCCCCTACACTGACCTCGATCCGTTCCTCTCCCACTCCCCCTACACTGACCTCGATCCGCTCCTCTCCCACTCCCCAGACACTGATCTCGATCCGCTCCTCTCCCACTCCCCCTCCACTGAGCTTGATCCGCTCCTCTCCCACTCCCCCTACACTGATCTCGATCCGCTCCTCTCCCACTCCCCCTACACTGATCTCGATCCGCTCCTCTCCCACTCCCCCTACACTGATCTCGATCCGCTCCTCTCCCACTCCCCCATCACTCATCTCGATCCACTCCTCTCCCGCTCCCCCGACACTGATCTCGATCCGTTCCTCTCCCACTCCCCCTACACTGATCTCGATCCGTTCCTCTCCCACTCCCCCTACACTGATCTCGATCCGCTCCTCTCCCACTCCCCCTACACTGATCTCGATCCGTTCCTCTCCCACTCCCCCTACACTGACCTCGATCTGCTCCTCTCCCACTCCCCCTACACTGACCTCGATCTGCTCCTCTCCCACTCCCCCTACACTGATCTCGATCCGCTCCTCTCCCACTCCCCCATCACTCATCTCGATCCACTCCTCTCCCGCTCCCCCGACACTGATCTCGATCCGTTCCTCTCCCACTCCCCCTACACTGATCTCGATCCGCTCCTCTCCCACTCCCCCTACACTGAGCTCGATCCGCTCCTATCCCACTCCCCCTACACTGATCTCGATCCGCTCCTCTCCCACTCCCCCTACACTGATCTCGATCCGCTCCTCTCCCACTCCCCCTACACTGACCTCAATCCGCTCCTCTCCCACTCCCCCTACACTGACCTCGATCCGCTCCTCTCCCGCTCCCCCTTCACTGATCTCGATCCGCTCCTCTCCCACTCCCCCTACACTGATCTCGATCTGCTCCTCTCCCACTCCCCCGACACTGATCTCGATCTGCTCCTCTCCCACTCCCCCTACACTTAGCTCGATCTGCTCCTCTCCCACTCCCCCTACACTGATCTCGATCCGCTCCTCTCCCACTCCCCCTACACTGACCTCAATCCGCTCCTCACCCACTCCCCCTACACTGATCTCGATCTGCTCCTCTCCCACTCCCCCTACACTTAGCTCGATCTGCTCCTCTCCCACTCCCCCTACACTGAGCTCGATCCACTCCTGTCCCACTCCCCCATCACTGATCTCGATCCGCTCCTCTCCCACTCCTCCGACACTGACCTCGATCTGCTCCTTTCCCACTCCCCCATCACTGATCTCGATCCGCTCCTCTCCCACTCCTCCGACACTGATCTCGATCCGCTCCTTTCCCACTCCCCCATCACTGATCTCGATCCACTCCTCTCCCACTCCCCCTACACTGAGCTCGATCCGCTCCTCTCCCACTCCCCCTACACTGAGCTCGATCCGCTCCTCTCCCACTCCCCCTACACTGATCTCGATCTGCTCCTCTCCCACTCCCCCGACACTGATCTCGATCCACTCCTCTCCCCCTCCCCCGACACTGATCTCGATCCTCTCCCACTCCCCCTACACTGACCTCGATCCGCTCCTCACCCACTCCCCCTACACTGACCTCGATCCGCTCCTCACCCACTCCCCCTACACTGAGCTCGATCTGCTCCTCACCCACTCCCCCTACACTGAGCTCGATCCGCTCCTGTCCCATTCCCCCTACACTGATCTCGATCTGCTCCTCTCCCACTCCCCCTACACTGAGCTCGATCCGCTCCTGTCCCATTCCCCCTACACTAATCTCGATCTGCTCCTCTCCCGCTCCCCCTACACTGATCTCGATCTGCTCCTCTCCCGCTCCCCCTACACTGACCTCGATCTGCTCCTCTCCCGCTCCCCCTACACTGACCTCGATCCGCTCCTCTCCCACTCCCCCATCACTGATCTCGTTCCGCTCCTCTCCCGCTCCCCCTACACTGAGCTTGATCTGCTCCTCTCCCGCTCCCCCTACACTGACCTCGATCCGCTCCTCTCCCACTCCCCCATCACTGACCTCGATCCGCTCCTCTCCCACTCCCCCATCACTGATCTCGATCTGCTCCTCTCCCACTCCCCCTACACTGAGCTCGATCCGCTCCTGTCCCATTCCCCCTACACTGATCTCGATCTGCTCCTCTCCCGCTCCCCCTACACTGATCTCGATCTGCTCCTCTCCCGCTCCCCCTACACTGATCTCGTATTCTAACAGATGAAAGGCTTAACAGACAATCAATTTTTCACGGTATAATTTCAGTTACATCACACTGTGTATTTTTGCTATAAAATCTGTGTTGCGATCGAGCCCTCCACAACCACGTGATGAAGGTGCGTCGCTCCAAAAGCTAGTGTACTTCCAATTAAACATGTTGGACTATAACCTGGTGTTTTGTGATTTTTAACTTTGTACACCCCAGTCCAACACCGGCATCTCCAAATCATACACTGATCTCGATCCGCTCCTCTCCCACTCCCCCTACACTGATCTCGATCCGCTCCTCTCCCACTCCCCCTACACTGACCTCGATCCGCTCCTCTCCCACTCCCCCTGCACTGATCTCGATCCGCTCCTCTCCCACTCCCCCTACACTGATCTCGATCCGCTCCTCTCCCACTCCCCCTACACTGATCTCGATCCGCTCCTCTCCCACTCCCCCTACACTGATCTCGATCCGCTCCTCTCCCACTCCCCCTACACTGATTTCGATCCGCTCCTCTCCCACTCCCCCTGCACTGATCTCGATCCGCTCCTCTCCCACTCCCCCTGCACTGATCTCGATCCGCTCCTCTCCCACTCCCCCTACACTGATCTCGATCCGCTCCTCTCCCACTCCCCCTACACTGATCTCGATCCGCTCCTCTCCCACTCCCCCGACACTGATCTCGATCCGCTCCTCTCCCACTCCCCCTACACTGATCTCGATCCGCTCCTCTCCCGCTCCCCCTACACTGATCTCGATCCGTTCCTCTCCCACTCAGCCTTCACTGACCTCGATCTGCTCCTCTCCCTCTCTGCCTGCACTGAGTTTAGTTTGCCCCTCTCCTGCTCCCCTCTCTGTTTTTGGTCTGGGTTCTGCTCCTCAGGGTTTTAGCTATCGGCTGAGCTCCTTCCCCCATTCCCCAGCTTCAGTGTTCATCTTGTCAATGGCTGCTTTCATCAGAATTTCTCCAAGAATCTCATCGGACAAGAGGTATGAAAGCCAGTGTAAAGTGAGAGCAACTTCCTGTCAACAGGTCAACCTGAGGAGTTTTTCTGTCCATTTTTTCCATATCAATCAGATCTGGTTAATTTATGTTTTAAGTTGCTGAAGCATCATTCATGCAAATTAAACAGCATGTTGAAGAAAATGTGGTTGTTGAAGATATTCTTCTTTTAGTTTTGGAGCATTAAAGATGTTAAGATATCGGGAATACAGTGCACATATCAGCAAAACATGTTTAAAAATGCCGAAATCTCTGGACTTGTGACCACTATATCTAAAGCTCAGAACTAGAATGCATTCAAGAAATATGATTTCTCTGGTACTTTTGCAGCAAGGTTACTAATCAACTTAGAGAATTAAAAAGACTTCAGTGGGATGGTGCAAGTTAATAAGGGAATTTGAAACTACCACTGTTCCTTTGGAAAGCTGACAAAAACCTGGTGTGAATCTCCTCTGGAAAACACAGCACAACTCCACTTCTAGACCGTAGTTGCATTGAGACTTGCCAGAAAATGTTTGTTTAATTTTAGTTTACAAGTTTAATTAGTTTACTTTCTTGGATGGTAAGATTGTCCTATAAGGCGAGATAACAGTAACTGGGCCTAAATTCTCTTGAGTTAAGAATAATGAGAGAATCTCATTGAAACATGCAGAGTTATTAATAGAGCTGAACAGGCTAGATATAACAAGGGTGTTGCCCCTGGCTAGGGGATAGGGATAGGAGTGGGGACATCTAGAATTAAGGGCCAAGGTCTCAGAATAAGGACAGAAGAATCACAGACTGTGATGAGGTATTTCTTCACTCAGATGGTGATTAATCTTAGAAGTATCTCAGATTACAACAGGATGTTGATCAGCTGGGCCAATGGGCTGAGAAGCGGCAGATGGAGTTTAATTTAGATAAATGCGAGGTGCTGCATTTTGGGAAAGCAAATCTTAGCAGGACTTATACACTTAATGGTAAGGTCCTAGGGAGTGTTGCTGAACAAAGAGACCTTGGAGTGCAGGTTCACTGCTCCTTGAAAGTGGAGTCACAGGTAGATAGGATAGTGAAGGCGGCGTTTGGTATGCTTTCCTTTATTGAATACAGGAGTTAGGAGGTCATGTTGCGGCTGTACAGGTTAGGCCACTGTTGGAATATTGTGTGCATTTCTAGTCTCCTTCCTATCGGAAGGATATTGTGAAACTTGAAAGGGTTCAGAAAAGTTTTACAAGGATGTTGCCAGGGTTGGAGGATTTGAGCTATAGAGAGAGGTTGAATAGGCTAGGGCTTTTTTCCCTGGAGCGTTGGAGGCTGAAGGGTGACCTTATAGAGCTTTATAAAATCGTGAGGGGCATTGATAGGATAAATAGACAAAATCTTTTCCCTTGGGGTGGGGGAGCCCAGAACTAGAGAGCATAGATGAGAGGGGAAAGATATAAAAGAGACCTTAGGGGCAGGTTTTTCATGCAGAGGGTGGTATATTAATGGAATGAGCTGCCAGAGGAATTAGGGACATCACCAATATTGTTAGGAAGAGAATTCCATGATTTTGACCCAGCCACAGTGAAGAAATGGTAGTGTATGTCCAAGACAGGATAGTGTGTTGACTTGGATTACCTTTGTTTCCAAACCCTGGGTGGACCCAAAACCCCAGATCTCTATTTGAATTCAAAGCAAGAGAGAGAGACTTTGTTGAAAACCTGAAAATCCACAATCCTTTTATAAAATTGATCATTTCAAAATATTCTACTAAATTTGTCATGTACAACTTTTAATAAAGGAGTGCTATTTGGCACTAATGCACATGATTTCAAATACCCCCTAATTGAACTCAAATCATGCGTTTAGAGAATTTGTAATTATCGTTGTTGTACCACAATCGAGTACTTTTTTTCTCTATGCATGCATTATAGTCAAGTGTCTGTTATGCCCATGGTTCAGACCTCAATGTCTAAACTCCACTGGGAATTGAATAAAATGGTAAAGCTGCAGGTATCCTTTGCTTTATCTTTTCAAATTGATGTTTTGACTTTTAATTTTCCAAATTCAGAAAAAAACTTCACTTGAAAAAGATGAGAAATGGTATAGAGCTGAATGAGAGAATGCTCTTTCATGGTACAGGCAATGAATTTGTCGAAGCAATATGTTTACAGAATTTTGACTGGCGATTAAATGGATTGCATGCTACAGTCTATGGAAAAGGTAAGCAGCAATTATATCCGGAAATTTCATAAGAATTTCCACTTTAATCGTGAATCGTTGTTTAATTGATGAATTCTTATATAAGGAGTGTACTGAGGTATATTTTTAATGCTCACACAGGGACTTATTTTGCCCGTGATGCCTCATACTCCAGCCGTTATTGCCGTACCACCGAAATGACTGAGCCATTCTTACAAATACCATCCTCATCTGCACCACATCGCTGGCGATCGAATTTTAAGACGATGTTCCTCGCCCGAGTTCTTGTGGGTGACTATACCACTGGAGATCCCAAATATACTCGGCCTCCTTCAAGAGATGGAAGTCTGGTGAACCTGTATGACAGCTGTGTCGATAACATGGAGAATCCAAAGATTTTTGTTATATTTGACTCTAACCATATTTATCCAGAATACCTAATTGAATTTACGTAATTGCAAATTAAGCAATTCTTGCTCAGAGACAGGAAAATAAATAAAATGAAGTCAATTGAATTATGTTATAAATGTAACAATTTCTTCAGCTGTCAAGGCTAATTTTGACAGCCCAACCTGTCAGTATGTTGTGGTCATGGAATGGTTGCAGAGATGGTGGACTTAATGTTGGAACTTCCTGCCTCATGGTCAAAGCAGCTACCTGAATCGAGTAAGGGCATCTCATGAATCTCTGCAGCTAAGCACCCTACCATATACATGAGACCTTGCTGACATTGTGAAGGCCGATGGAGTTGATTAGCTGACATTGCCACTTCACTGTGCTCAGTAAAGCTTGGAGAAATGTGAGTAAAGTCTGTTTGCCAACTAAGGGAATTGGGGGCGGGGCGAATCCCACATTTTCTCCCCACTGTGGAACAGCCTCGAATCCCCACTAATCCTACCTTTTCTATTGCTTGATCATCCTTTGGAAATCCTGCTATTCCAAAGAGGGTGAGCTGCCTCAGGACACTTGACACTATTAATGTATCTACGATCTCAATGGTCTAGGAAAGAAAGGCTTGCCTTTAACATATTATATTTCATGACTGTAGGACATCTAAAAGCACTTTATGGACAACTAAATACTTTTGAAATGTAATCACTGTTTTTGGAAAGTCACAGATAATTTGTGCACAGTATGCTCCCACAAATACTAATGTGATAATGATCAGATAAACTGTTTCAGTGGTATTCATTGGAGCATAAATATTTGTCTTGATAATAAGGATAACTCCATGGCTCTCTGCAAACTGGTGCCATGGGATTGTGTACATCCATCTGAAAGGGCCTTTACTTAATGCCAAAAGACAGCAACTCTAATTGTGCAGTTCTTCAATTCCTTCAGTGCAGGTCTCTAGATTGGTACAAGAACTCACAACTTTTCAACTTGAAGAACTTCTGGTTGCAATTCTTGAGGTGGCTGTCCCACAGATCCCCAAAACCTCCTTTAACCCTGAATCAAAGTGAGAAGAATCATGATTCTGGTTAAGTCTGCTCATGCTTTCACTGGTAACCACAATACATTCTATTGACCAGCTGCTAGAATTGTAAAACATTAATGCAACTAAAAGTAGAAATGCCAGCAGGCCTGGATAGTCGGGTGTTGAAGAATACTTATGGTCGGGATTGAGGTGATTTTATTGGAGGTACTAGAGTAATTTTTGACTAACCCTCTGTTCCATTCTATCCTCCTGTTATGTTTCACATTTTTATGCAGCCTTCCTTCAAACACTGTGGTACTCCGTTCTCTGATCCAGCATGAATAATCCTAGTGTTTTTTAACAGCTCCTAAAAGCGGTTATTCTCATCCCTGGCCTCAGGCTGGCTGCTCATATTGTACACTTCCTGAAGTAACAATGTTGTATCTTATGACATATCACAGACTATGTAACTTCCTACTCACAGTTTACAAATAATAAAAGTAAGGTAGAGGCATCAAAGGAATAGACAACAGTTGAGCAGAGACTCATGCATTTTGAAAGAATATTGGATGAGTGTATTGAGGAGAGGATACTGAGATACAGTGACAAATTTGGGCAGTAGGATTGGTTTAAGCTTACTCCTTTAGTAGCTCCATTAAATTCATCTCAATATCCCTCAATATTCTTGGATGCCTACCATCTACTTTGCAATCCATTATTGTTTTAATATGGCTTTCTTTAAGTTCATATTTCCATTAGGGCCGATTTGATTGGCTCCCACATTCCTGTTGACAATATAATGCTTTTGTTTTAAAACCTTCACCGTTTGCGCAGTCTCATGTACAGGCACATCTGCCTGAGCAAATCTTTGGATTTTAATATTTCTTAAATTTTTTTTTAAATTTTGGATGCTTATCTTTTCTCATTATCTCTCTTAGTTCCTACCTTCCCAGTTTCTTCCTATGTTCAACATCTATATTTTTTGAGTTTTGAAAAAAAGAGCCCACCTAGTGAATGTGGAGGGGATTAAGCAAAAGATATTTCCCATGTTCGAATATCTTGCTTACTAAAGGGATAAGGATAAACCTAGCAACTACAAGCCAATCAGTTTAATCTTGATAGTGGTAAAGATTCTGGAAGCAATAAACCTTTATTTGAACAGAAATTATTAGCATTTCATTTTTCTAAATGTTAACAAACATGGTTGAATTAATTTGCTTCCACATTCAAGTTTTGTTGAAAATTAACCTAACATGAGCATTAAAAAACAGACAGAACTTTTCTTGTTTTTGCTTATGCTTATCTGTCTGACCTGATTCAACTTTATGAACATAAACAAGCTATAACAATAGTTATGTAATTAATGATGGATTTTTTTGTATATTTAGTTATACCTTTTCAAAAGTATTTCCTAACTTTCATAAATTAATATTAATAAAGTTTTAAAAATGACTCTTCTGCATTTTCTTTGAATAATGATGAAGGAAAACCACTCAGGAAAATGAGAGACTAATCAAGAATATTCCATCAGCAAAGCTCGCTAGATAGAACATCCTGTGAATGATCATTTAAGAGTAAGTAGGTGGTGCTGGAACCGTATAAAACATTGGTTAGGCCACAGCTAGAGTTTTACGTGCAGTTCTAGAATCCAAATTATAGGAAGGATGTGGTTGCACTGTGGAAGGTGCAGAGGACATTTACCAAGATATTGCCTGGATTGGTGTGCTTTAGTTATGAAAAGTGATTGGATAGACTCAGTCAGAGGGACATGATTTTTTAAATTCATTCATGGGATGTGAGCATCACTGGCTGGCCAGCATTTATTGCCCATCTGTAGTTGCCCTTGAGAAGATGAAGATGAGCTGCCTTCTTGAACCGCTGCAGTCCATGTGCTGAAGGTAGACCCATAATGTCCTTAGGGAAGGAATTTAGGATTTTGACTCATGTATAAAACTGAGAGTGTCATAGGCAGAATAGATGGGAAAAGCTGCTCCCCTTGGTGGAGGGATCAATGACCAGTGGGGCAATAGATTTAAGTTAAGGGGCAGGAGGTTTAAAGGGAATGTGAGTGGGAAACAACTTCTATGCATAGGACGGTGCAAGTCTGCAACTCATTACCTGTAAGGGTGGTAGAGGCATCAGCCTTGACTGATGATGACACGATTTCAACTTGCATGGGTTTTCATCATTATGCCTTTACAATTTATAATGTGACACCAAAAGTAAGATCAGCAGCGGTCTTAAAGCATATGTAAATTTAGTGCTTTTGCAAAAGAAAACCAGCCTTGTGCTATTGCTGATATGCAAATGCAGCAGATAATTAGGGCAAATTAAATTTTGGTGCTTATTGCTAAAGAGATAGAGTGTAAAAGTAGGGATGTGTTGGTGCAACTGTACAAAGCATTGATTAGACAGCATCGTGAGTATTGCATCCAGTTTTGTCCCCATACTTGAGGAAGAATGCAATTGCATTGGAGGTAGTTCAGAGAAGGATCACCAGATTCATTCCAGATATGAAAGGCTTGTGTTACAAGGAGAAATCGAACAGTTTATGCCTATACTCACCAGAGATTAGAAGAATGAGAGATCTAATTGAGGTATATAAGGGAATTATGTGGAACAGAGTTTCTCCTTTTGGAGCCGTTTAGAGTAAGAGCTCATAGTTTTAGGCTAAGGGATGGCAGATTTAAAACTGAGATGAAGAGGAATTGCTTCTGAGCCATGAATCTGCTTCATTCACTACCTCAGAGTGCAGTGAATGCCAGGGCACTAAACAAATTTAAGGAGGTGGATTTTTAATTAGTAAGGGATTAAAAGGTTATGGGAAAGGGGCAGGAAACTGGTGTTGAGATGAGATTCGCCATAATCAGATTAAATGGCAGAGCAGGTTCTAGGGGTTGAATTGCCTACTCCTGCTCCAGCTCTTAAATTTTTATGGTAATTAATTAGCAACTTGGAATTCATGCCAATACAATGTTTTCAAAAAATGCTGTGAATATTTGTATTAGTTCATGTTTCTTTGAGAAGTTTGCATTAGATCATGGTAGGCATCTGAAGTATGTGAAGATTTTATGATGTATGTTTGCTACAGGAATTCATATGGTAAGTCAAGGATTCAGTTATCATGTAATGCACAAGATATTACTTTGCCAAAGTGTTTCCCTTCAAGACTACATGATGCACTTTAGTTTGCTGTCTTGAATTTAATCCTTGGATCATAGAATCTCTACAGTGTGGAAGCAGGCTATTTGTCCCATCAATTCCACACCAACCCTCTGAAGATTATCCTTTCCCTGCAACCCTGTATTTCCCATGGCTAATCCACCTAGCCTTCTTATACCTGAATACTAAGAAATTTAGCATGGCCAATCCACCTAACTTGCACATCTTGGGACCGTGGGAGGAAACCAGAACATTAATTATGATGACTGGAGACCCATTGTTGTCTTAGTTGATGGATTCTTCCATTGCTTTGGATGAGTGTTCAGCAGAAAAGTCAACTCTTTTAAAAGTGAAGATTAATGGCATCTTGTGTGATGTTGGGCTAAGTCTTGATTTGCATGGGCAATTGTAAGTAGCGTTGAAGGGATGAGTGAAGCATTGGCTTTCCAGTGCACTTGTTCATTCTGAAGACACTTGACTATATTCTCCTCAAATGTTAAAATTGCTTGATGATCAAAACCTTTCCATTTGGATGTGTCCAAGGTTGCTTTTTCCTACGTACTGAGTTTCAGCTTTCAACCTTTTGAGGTTGGTTTTTAGACTGTCTTTACATGTCAGTTTGGGAAGTCCAGTGGTTTGCCTTTCCCCACAGTTGGCTGCAGACCATTGTCTTTGGTACATGGTAATCTCACATGCAATGCATCTGACCAACTCAGCAAAACTAGCTCTGCTGAACATGTATTCAATGGGTAGACTGTGCTTTGGAGGAACCTCAGTGTTGGGGATTTTAAAACGCACAAAGAGAGTTCAGAGAATAATGGTGGAATGCTTAAAGTTGTTTAATGCAATAGCTGTAGGTTGCCTGGAGATGAGGACTTCTCAATTGGATTTTCTTGGAAACTACCACACCATCTGAAACCAAGGGAATTCAACCAACAATTGTTCCAGGAAGAGAGCCTTTTATCACAGGTTTAACTGTGGCAAAAATGTCTTAAATTTCCACTCGGCAGAGTTTTTATTTCTTTGTTTCTCCACAGTCATGTATTAGCTTCTTTAAAACAGTATGTGCGTATTTGCGTAATCAATAATAATTGCAACATTGTTTGAGTAAGTTTGTTTTGGTTACTTGTTGACAAACGAAACCTGGCTAACTAATTCTTAATGCTAAACCTGGCACAGTCTGATGCTTATAAAGTTAGGCATAGCGTCAACTTGGTTAAATTTAAAGTGTATTCTGACCAGTGTCGGGATGAGACTAGAAAAGTAAACAGAACACTTCTGTGTATGACAACATCTTTAACTTGGTAACACAGTGCGCTCACCTGCGAAAAAGTGTGTACTCAGCTGATGTTCACTAACCTTTCTGCAAGCCTAGAATCTTTGTAAATTGAAGAGGTTGCTCTCTGTCCTGAATTTAATGTATACTCCATGTCAAAATGTTTTTGTGCATACTAGAGCAGAGATGAGAAGTATATGGCAAACACTAGAGACAATATACAGCCTTCCTTGGTGGCAGGGGCTGGCCAACAATTAAAAGATACTGATCTTCTTGAATGAATGCCCTGGGTTGAACCCTTGATCTACATTTGTGTTGTGCCTTGCTTGTCTTTTTCTTTCAAACTCATGATATCACTGCAGAGCTGCATTGCTGTCTGTGTGTACATAATTAAGGAGGTATAGCTCAAGTCTGAATAGTATCTTAGTTTAAATGTTAAGTTTAGTCTTAAAAAGTGAGTTTTTTGAATTTATTGAAGAAACATGGTGCAAGTCCATTTTACTCTTAAGTAACAAAACAGAGAAACACATTGATTATTAAATATAGCATTTACATATTTGGTAGAACTCATGGAGTAGTGGGACTTGATCGCACTTTTCCTGTCCAAGTCGTAACAATTGAAAGACAAACAATGATGGCAAGGGCGTGCTATATGTGGATCTGCTGTGGCATTGCTTGCATAAATTAAATGAATAAATTACAAATATTTTGTGTTCTGCTGCTAATCTGAAAATGTGTTTTCTGTTCTATCATTTTTTTGTCATTCTCCTGTCATAGGCATTGTCACTCCCTAAAAGCTGATGATAAACTTTCTCCTTAACCTGATCTAGTCAAGGCAGTGCAGACAAAAGCTTCATCAAATGAATCAAAAGAAATAACTGGACAGAGAACCTTTAACAATGATTAAATGTGAATGAGGTGTGTCACAAGAAGTGTGTTAGTATATTGCATACACAACTAATATATGGTTTACTAAAGTATAAGTCATGACAGTTTTGATGGAGTAGTGTTGTGAAGAGATCCAAATATTAATTTTTAAGTATACATAGGCCTACTTAATCTTTTATGACTTGAACTTTCAAACAAAGGACATTTAACGAAGCAGATTGCATTGGATATAGCAGCAATAATGCTGTACCTGCAAGGATTGGGAAGCTTGGATGAAGACTATCAGAGTGGAAAACTTTGAGAAAGAAAAATCACATGGATCGTCATCCTTGTATTTTGAACAGTGAGGGATAGATTCCTCTCAGCGACGTGTAAAAGCTGAAAACCCACTGAATGTTATCTTTGCCATTTGTAGAGGATTCCTGGCGTGGATTTATTGGAAGCTGCTCCATCATGTCTAGCAAAAGGATGTCAGCCATCTGTTCCAGGAAGGAAGTGCAGTACCAGCAGGTTATGTCTGTTCAGAATAGCTTTAGAATCAGAACACTATATTTGAGATGCGCCAAGGCATTTTTTTTAAATGAGTCATCGTCATAGTGTCATACCACACAGAAATAAATCCTTTGATCCAATTGGTCCGTGCCAACGATGTTCACAAACTAAACTTGTCCCACACGCCTGCATTTGGCCCATATCTCTCCAAACCTTTCCTATTCATGTTCTTATCCAAATGTCTTTTAAGTGGTGTTACTGTACCTACATCCACCATTTCCTCTGGTAGTTCATTCCACAGACAAACCACTGTGTTTCTGAAAAGAAGTTCCCCCTCATGTCCCTTTTAAATCTTTCTTCTCCTCTCACCTTAAAAACATGCTCCCTAGTTTTGAACTCCCCACCTTAGGAAAAAGACTTTTGCTATTCACCTTCTCTGTGCTCCTGATGATTTTATAAACTTGTATAAGGTCACCCCTCAATCTCCTACACTCCAGTTCAAAAAGAAGGTCCCAGCCCATCGAGCCTATTTTTATAACTCAAAACCTCCATTCCCGGCAACATCCCAGTTATTTTTTTTTCTGAACCCTCTACTTGGTCAATTATTGAGCAAACTTTTCATTTTATTGTTTCTTCTCAGATCTGGGCACGTGTTGTGTTATTTTTACAGGGGTAGACATTTATTTGCATAATTGAAACTGTTTGTCCATAATCTTTGCATCTTTGTGTAAATTTGTTTTTGGTAATAAATCAATTTTTTTTCTGAAGAAACCCGACTGACTTGTTCTTAATACTGAAGGTAACATTGTTCAAGACCTGTAAAATTAACCATATCACCAACCTAATTACATTAAAAATTTGTTGTGACTAGCAGCGGAGTGGCCGTAGAAAAGGAAACAGTTGCACACCTTCAAGCTATGTCGTTACAGTGATAGAAATATTTCTCATTCCTGCAAGAGTTGAGAGCCAGAGGGCACCAATTCAAGATAATCAGCTAAAAAAGAAACAACATGTTAAAGATCATCATTGCACAGCAAATGGTTTCAATCTGGAATGCAGTGCCTGGAGATAAGTGATGGCTTTCAAGAGAAAATTTGATAATCACCTGAAAGGAAACAAAATTGTGACTTTTGAGAATAGTCAGGATGGTGGGACAGGGCAAGTTGCTCTTGCAGAAAGCTGGCAGGGATTCAATGGGCCTTAATGTTTATATGTGATTGTGTTGATTTCCCATGTCAGTACTGTTATGACTTTGATGGGAGAAATGTGCAGATAATCAAGAGCGTAAGAAATAGAACAGGAATAAGCCATTAAGACCCTATTCAGTAAGATCTTTCCCAGGGCTCAAATCCTCTTTTGTGTCAGCATCATCACCCTTAACTCTGTGATATTTCAAAAATTTACCTCTTCCTTCAACATTTTCAGTGATATTGCCTCCCCAACTCTTTGGCAGAGAGAAATTCAGGCATTCACTACACTCTGAGAGAAAAAATCCTTTGCATTCCAGTTTTAAATGAGCCAACCTTTATTCTGTAACTATGATCCTTAGTTTGAGACTAGAATCATCATCTTGACATCAAACATTTCAAGCCCCACTTAGAATTGTGTATGTTTCAATAAGATAATTCCTCATTCTTCTAAAATCAAAAAATTTTGGTCATTTTTGCCAAGTCACCCCTTCATCTCAGCCCTCCATTTGCAGTGTCACCAAAGCTCTGTGCAGTGGTAACAAGACTTTATTTTAAATCTCCAACCCCTTAGCAAAAGCCAAAATTGCATTTGCTGCCTTCATTACTTGTTGCATCTTAATGCAAACATTTTGTGTTTCATGCATAAGAACACTCTGATCCCTCTGTGCTGCAGTTTTTTGGAACATGAATTCATGTAAATAATAGTCTGCCTTTTGATTCTTGCCATCAAAGTTCATGGCTTTGGACTTCCCTTCATTTCATGTGCCAAGTTTTTTGCCCACTCGCTCATGTCAAATCCCTTTGCAGATCCTTTATGACCTCACAATATGCCCTCCTATCTATTTTTGCACCGTGGGCAAACTTGGATAAATTACACTCTGCCCCGTGCTCCAAGTCATGAAGATAAATTTGAAGTAATTGAAGCCCTTGGTTAGTGGGAGTCTACAAGTTACATTTTTCCAACCTGAAAAAGACCCATCAATCCCGACTGTCTGTGTCTGTTTGCATTTCCTTTGAAACCCTTGGATGCAAGCCACCAGTCCTGACTACCTGGTTTGCCTTTAGTCCTGTTAGTTTATCAAATACCTTATCCCTCATGAAAGACACTGTTGGAAGATTTTTCTTCTCATTAACACTTTGTTTATCTAGTACCTTTTGGATGTTTACAGCACCCTCCATAGTGAAGATCGATGCAAACTATTGGTTTAAATAATTTTCTTTGTGGAAAATACCAGGAAACCCTACAAAATCTCCATTATCAATTTCCCAGCTGCATCTTCAAAGGGGACCACACTTATATCAGCTACTGTTTTTTATATATTCATAGAAGATCTTGTTATTTGTTCTTATATTTCTTAGCAATTTACTTTCATAATAAATTTTCTCCCTCTTCATTGGCTTTCTAGTCTGTTACTGGTTCCTAAAATAAAAGATCCCAATCCTGTTTCCATGCTGCTTTTTTTCAAGATGGCGGTGGTGTCACAGCGTAACGTGTGAGCTCCTCAGTCCAGGAGCCCAGAGCCTGTCTACTCCATCCACTACTTTTTATTTTGTTTCAATGCTTTTAAAAAAAAATGTTTCTACTTACTATTTACCTTACCATTTTTTAATTACTTTGGCGCAAGGTGTCATGTCCTAGCCCAGACCCAATGACAAGGTGCTTTCAATGGCCTAGAATGCTTCTCAGTCTTGGTCATGTTGTAACCGCATCTTTTGTATTAGCTTTTCGCCTGAGAGAGGATGCTCGCATTGTTATGCCAATCCTGCCAGTGGGTTTCCAGGATTTTGCAGAGTCAGTGCTGGTGCTAACTCTCAAGGGATTTGAGGTATCAGCTGTACATGGTCCATGATTCTGATGCATGCAGGAGGATGGGCACCATGGCTGTCCTGTAGACTATGTGCTTGGTTCTGGGTTTGATGTCTCATGCAAAGCTTGTGAGTCAATGCACACGTTAAACAGTAAACCACATGGTAAAATCCATTTTAAAGCACATAAGGCTTAAAACTTACGTTTCAAATAATTACAGTAGTCCCCATGGCTAGTTGAGTGTTTTTGGAAAAGGAAGGATGGGGTAGGTTCATGGATTCATCAGGAATTTGAATGCACTGAAAGAACAGAATGAACTCTGGCCTCCTGACCCTCTCCCAGAGAATAGGCAGTCAGTATTCACAGCTCCTGATGCCTGAATGTTCTGTCAATGAATATCAGACCCTGAGGTGGTGGTGGTAACTTCAATGCGTCCACAGGAGACACTGCAAGTGGCTACTTTCCCAGTTTATTGACCGACAGATTTCGAAATCCACATCAGAACTGGAACTCTGGGGAGTCTGGAGTCTCTCTTCCTACTCCAACTCAAATCCAAGGATTCCCTGCCAGCGTGAGTTATGGGGTATCGCCACTCACCAGGGCCTCTCCTGTCTCTTTAGTCTCTGGTTCCCCCCCCTCCCCTAAGAGTGTGAGGTCTGCCACCTCTGAATTCTGGGGTCTCCCCATTTTCCCAACCCCGAGTCTGTGCTCTCTCAGGGTCAGGGTTGATTTGGAGTCTGGTATCTCCCTATACTCATCCACAGAGTGAGAGGTCTCTTTCTGCACCCCCACCCCCAGCCTCCCCCACTGATTGTGACTATTTCCTGAGAATGCAGGGTTATCGGTTTTGCATGGATGATCCAAGTTTCTGGTCGTAAAGGTAAGATAAGAGAGGAGTATGTTGATATTCTTGGATGTGTCAATATTAATAAGGAAGGGGCATCGGATGTTATGAAAAACATCAAGGTGGATAAATCTGCAGAGCATGATGGTACCAAAGAAGGAGTTTGCTGGGGTCTTGACAGAGGTCTTTGTATCCACTTTAGCCACAGGTGAGTTCCCAGATGACTGGAGAGTAACCAATGTAGTTCCTTTGTTTAAGAAGGGCAACAGAGACAGTCCAGAAAACTAGGTCAGTTAGCCTTACATCAGTGGTCAGGAATTTATTGAAGAAGATTCTTAGGGACAGGATTTACTTGCATTTGGAAAAGAATGGCTTCATGGAGCATAACTTGGAGGTACCGGTGTTGGACTGGGGTGGACAAAGTTAAAAATCACACAACACCAGGCTATAGTCCAACAGGTTTATTTGGAAATGCTAGCTTTTGAAGAGCTGCTTCTTCCTCAGGTGGTTGTGGAGAATAAAATCATAAGACACAGAATTTATAGCCAAATGAGTACAGTGTCATAGAGACGTGCTGATACATTAAACAATTTTAGATCAACTCTTTCATCTTTTAGAATGGGATGTGTTGGTTTCTGTTCTTTGATATATAAATTCCAGAACTTCTTTTAAATTACATTCTCAGGATATCTCTAGCTTTTCTAACAAAAGGTGCCATCTCAGCTCAGGCAATACATTAAAGTGTGATGTCTGTCTGTGACAATGTTGAGTTATACTGGTTCTTTTTCTAAAATGGGATTTACAGAGTTTTACATGGATTCATGCAGTTTTTGAGCAAAACAAAATGTAATTCTGCAAAAACAAATTCACCCCATAAACATTTATGTGTGCACGTGTAGGAGCAACAGTGTGGGTGTGAGTATACGTGATAGTGTGTGTGTGTGTGTATATGTGTGGAGTTGGTTAAGTGTGTGTGTGATGGGGCAAATTTGTTTTTGCAGAATTACATTTTTATTTTGCTCAAAAACTGCATAAATCCATGTAAAACTCTGTAAATTCTACTTTAGTCATGCACACACTCATTCTGTCTCTCCTACACGCGCACACATATAACATAGAACATTACAGCACAGTACAGGCCCTTAAGCCCTTGATGTTGTGCCGACCTGTGGAACCAATCTGAAGCCCTTCTATCCTACGTTATTCCATTTTCATCCATTTGTTTATCCAAAGACTATTTAAATGTCCTTAAAATTGGTGAGTCTACTACTTTTGCATGCAGGGAATTCCATGCCCCTACTACTCTCTGAGTAAAGAAATTACCTTTGACATCTGTCCTATAACTATCCCCCGTTAATTTAAAGCTATGTTCCCTCGTGCTAGCCATCGCCATCCGAGGAGAAAAGTTCTCACTGTCCACCCCTAACCCTCTGATTATCTTATAAGTCTTAATTAAGTTACCTCTTAACCTTCTTCTCTCTAATGAAAACAGTCTCAAGTCCTTCAGCCTTTCCTCATCAGACCTTCCTGCCACACCAGGCAACATCTTAATAAATCACCTCTGAACCCTTTCCAAAGTTTCCACATCCTTCCTATAATCTGGTGACCAGAACTGTACACAATACTCCAATTACGGCTACACCAGAGTTTTGTACAGCTGCAACCTGGCCTGGTGGCTCTGAAACTCAAACCCTCTACCAATAAAAACTAACACACCGTATGCCTTCTTAACAACCCTACCAACTTGGGTGGCAACTTGCAGGAATCTATGTACATGGACACCGAGATCTCTCTGCTCATCTACACTGCCAAGAATCTTACCATTAGGCCAGTACTCTGTATTCCTGTTACTCCTTTCAAAGTGAACCACCTCACATTTTTCCACATTAAACTCCATTTGCTACCTCTCAGCCCAGCTCTGTAGCTTATCTATGTCTCTCTGTAACCTGCAAGTTCCTTCGGCATGATCCACAACTCCACCGACCTTCGTGTCATCTGCAAATTTACTAACCCATCCTTCTATACTCACATCCAGGTCGTTTATAAAAATGGCAAACAGCAGTAGCCTCAAAACAGATCCTTGTGATACACTAAACTCCAGGATGAACATTTCCCATCAATCACCACCCTCGGTCTTTTTAAGCTAGCCAATTTCTAATCCATACCACCATCAATCCCATGCATCTATATTTTATGCAATAACCTACGGTGGGGAACCTTATCAAATGCTTTACTGAAATTCATATACCTCACATCAACCGCTTCACCCTCATCCATCTGTTTGGTCACCTTCTCAAAGAACTCAGTAAGGTTTGTGAGGCATGACCTACTCTTCACAAAACCATGTTGACTATACCTAATGAACGTATTTCTTTCTAGATGATTATAAATCCTATCTCTTATAACCTTTTCCAACACTTTACCTGCAACCGGAGTAAGGCTCACTAGTCTATAATTACCAGGGTTGTCTCTACTCCCCTTCTTGAAGAAGGGGACGACATTTGCTATCCTCCAGTCTTCTGGCACTATTCCTGTAGACAATGATGACATAAAGTTTATTGGATTTGTTTTTGCAGAATTACATTTTGTTTTGCTCAAAAACAGCACGAAGCCATGTAAAACTTTGTAAATCCCACTTTCGAAATAGAACTAGTCTAACTCACCATTGGGACACAGACAGACCTCGCACCTTAATGCATTGGCTGAGCTGAAATGGCAGCTGTTGTTAGAAAAGCTAGACCTTTCCTGAGAATGTAATTTTAAGGAAGATCTGGGATTGACATATCAAAGAACAGAAACCAACACATCCCATCATTACATCTCCATGACACTATACTCATTTGGATATAAATTCTGCGTCTTTATGATCTTATTGTCCACAACCACCTGAGGAAGAAGCATCACTTAAAAAGCTAGTGTCTCTAAATAAACCTGTTGGACTATAACACGGTGTTATGTGATTTTTAACTTTGTCCACCCCAGTCCAACTCTGGCACCATCGTAGTCATGACTACCATCGACACCATGACCCGCCAGCTCAAAGTGGAGATGATCTCCATGACGATCTAGCATATCCACACAGACATCAAGTTTCTGCAGAAAAGCAGGAGAGATCCCAAAAGGATTACAGATCACAAACCCATTCAAGTCGACCTACAACACAGACTACACAGAGAGACTTTGCTATCGCTCCTCTCGCAAACTCCTCAATTATCTTGTGCACCAACTGCACAGCAGGCACCACAACCTTGAAATCAAGATGGAGTCTCAGCTTGCGCTCAAGATATAGCATTACAGTTACGCGACACTGCCAGCCAGACAAGGTGACAGAACAACACCACGTACATGCATACCAAGATCAAGAAACTGGAGAAATTTGGCATTACCATCAACAACAGCCAAGCCTGGCACCACAGTTGAAAATGTTATCACCACAGGGAAATCAATAGTCAACTTATCGGACCACTTCCTTCAACCGGAAGAGATCAAAGTTCTTAGCCGAGGCCTCAATTTCTGCCCCACCACCAAAATGGACCCCATGGGTCTAGCAGCAGACGCAGAGAAACTCATCAGACAGATGAGACTCCAGGAATCATAGAGTCATAGAGACGTACAGCATGAAACAGACCCTTCGGTCCAACCCGTCCATGCTGACCAGATATCCCAACCCAATCTAGTCCCACCTGCCAGCATCTGGCCCATATCCCTCCAAATCATTCCGATTCATATACCTATCCAGATGCGTTTTAAATTTTGGATTGTACTAGCCTCCATCACTTCCTCTGGCAGCTCATTCCATACACATATCACCCTCTGTGTGAAAAAGTTGCCCTTTAGGTCTTTTTTATATCTTTCCCCTCTCATCCTAAACCTATGCCCTCTAGTTCTGGACTCACCCACCCCAGGGAAAAGACTTTGTCTATTTATCCTATCCATGCCCCTCATAATTTTGTAAACTTCTATAAGGTCACCCCTCAGCCTCCGATGCTCCAGGGAAAACAGCCCTAGCCTATTCAACCTCTCTCTCTATAGCTCAAATCCTCCAACCCTGGCAACAACCTTGTAAATCTTTTCTGAACCCTTTCAAGTTTCACAATATCTTTCCGATAGGAAGGAGACCAGAATTGCATGCAATATTCCAACAGTGGCCTAACCAATGTCCTGTACAGCCGCAACATTACCTCCCAACTCCTCTACTCAATATTCTGACGAATAAAGGAAAGCATACCAACGCTTTCTTCACTATCCTATCTACCTGCGACTCCACTTTCAAGCAGCTATGAACCCGCATTCCAAGGTCTCTTTGTTCAGCAACACTCCCTAGGACCTTACCATTACATGTATAAGTCCTGCTAAGACTTGTTTTCCCAGAACGCAGCACCTCGCATTTAGCTGAATTAAACGCCATCTGCTACTTCATATACCCATTGGCACATCTGATCAAGATCACGCTTTAATCTGAGATAACCTTCTTCACTGTCCACTACACCTCCAATTTTGGCGTAATCTGCAAACTTACTAACTATACCTCTTATGCTCACATCCAAATCATTGATATAAATGATGAAAAGTAGTCGATCCAGTACCGATCCTTGTGGCACTTCACTGGTCACAGGCCTCCAGTCTGAAAAACAACTGTCCGCCACCACCCTCTGTCTTCTACCTTTGAGTTAGTTCTGTATCCAAATGGCTAGTTCTCCCTGTAATCCATGAGATCTAACATTGCTAACCAACCTCCCATGGGGAATCTTGTCAAACACCTTACTGAAGTCCATACGGATCACATCTACCGCTCTGCTCTCATCAGTCCTCTTTGTTACTCAATCAAGTTTGTGAGACATGATTTCCCATGCACAAAGCCATTCTTTCAAGATGTCAGCAGTGATCCCAATAGGTCCACTGATGAACCAGAACACTCATCACAGAGATCCGTAATGGAACGACCAAAGAAGGGGTCAACTTGGACCCCTCCAGAAGGTTGCAACTCTGGGCTTAACATGTATGCTCAAATTGTCAGGGAATATATAAATGCCAGATCCGTCAGCTGCACCCATGAGGTAGAGGAAAACACCACCTGATCACAATGCAACGCTACCCATGTTCTCAAAACCAATCACAACATTGTCACCATACCAGCAGATAAAGTAGGAGACATCGTCATTCAGATTAGAACAGATTACTGAAAGGAAGTGTACCAACAACTGAACAAGTAGGAACACTACAGGCAACTACTGGCCGATCTGACCAAAAAACACACCCATGAACTAGAAAATGTTGATCAGGACTTTGGGATCCAGGCCTTCAGAATTCCCTATGTGCTTTCATCCCACTTATTTCTCGTGTAGGTGACTTCTACTGCCTTCCAAAGATACACAAAGCCAATTTGGGCGGCACGGTGGCACAGTGGTTAGCACTGCTGCCTCACAGCGCCAGAGACCTGGGTTCAATTCCTGCCTCAGGCGACTGACTGTGTGGAGTTTGCACATTCTCCCCGTGTCTGCATGGGTTTCCTCCGGGTGCTCCGGTTTCCTCCCACAGTCCAAAAATGTGCAGGTTAGGTGAATTGGCCATGCTAAATTGCCTGTAGTGTTAGGTGCAGGGGTAGATGTAGGGGAATGGGTCTGGGTGGGTGCGCTTCGGCGGGTCGGTGTGGACTTGTTGGGCCGAAGGGCCTGTTTCCACACTGTAAGTAATCTAATCTAATCTAATCTAAACATACCAGGACATCACATCGTATCAGGCAATGGGACCCTGCGTAAGAACATCTCTGGCTATGTCGAAGGCATCTTGAAACCTATTATACAGGGGACCCCTAGTTTCTTTCGTGACACTGCAGATTTCTTACAGAAACTCAGCACCCACGGACCAGTCAAACCAGGAATATTCCTTGTCACAATGGACGTTTCAGCACTCTACACCAGCATCCCCCACAATGACAGTATCACAGCAACAGCCTCAGTACTCAACACCAACAGCTGCCAATCTCTGAGCACCGTCCTACAATTCATCAGCTTCATCCTCAACCACAACGTTTTCACCTTTGACAACCAGTCCTTCATCCAGACACACGGAACAGTGATGGGGATCAAATTTGCACCCTAATATGCCAACATTTTCATGCACAAGGTCAAACAAGACTTTTCTATGCCGGACCTCCAACCAACATTATACACCAGGTACATTGACAACATTTTCTTCCTCTGGACCCATGGCAAGGAGTCACTGAAACAACTACACAGTGATATCAACAGGTTTCATCCCACCATCAAACTCACCATGGACTACTCTTTAGTATCCGTCTCATTCTTGAACACATGCATCTCCACAAAGGATGGGCACCTCAGCACCTCACTCTATTGCAAACCCACAGATAACGTCACGATGCTACACTTCTCTAGCTTCCCCCCAACACATATTAAAACAGCCATTCCCTACGGACAAGCCCTCCACATACACAGGATCTGTTCAGATGTGAAGGAACGTGATGGACACTTGAAAGTATTCAAGAATGCCCTCAAAAGAATAGGGTACAATGCCCAACTCATTGCCAGTTCCGACATGCCACAGTGAGAAACCGTAATGACCTCCTCAGGAGACATACACGAGATGCAACCGACAGGGTACCCTTCGTTGTCCAATACTTCCAGGAGAAAGTGAGGTCTGCAGATGCTGGAGATCAAAGTTGAAACTTTATTGCTGGAACAGCACAGCAGGTCAGGCAGCAAACAGGGAACAGGAGATTCGACGTTTCGGGCACAGGCCCTTCTTCAGGAATGAGCAGAGGGTGTTCAGCAGGAGAAGATAAAAGGTAGGGAGGAGGGACTTGGAGGAGGGGCGTTGGAAATGTGATAGGTGGAAAGAGGTCAAGGTGAGGGTGATAGGTCGGAGTAGGATGGAGGCGGAGAGGTCAAGAAGAAGACTGCAGGTCAGGAAGGCGGTGCCGGGCTGGAGGGATTCGGCTGAGACAAGGTGGGGGGAGGGGGGATGAAGAAACTGGTGAAGTCCAAGTTCATCCCCTGCGGTTGGAGGGTTCCCAGTCGGAAGATAAGACGCTCCTCCACCGACCGTCGCGTTGTTGTGGTTTGGCGGTGGATGAGTCCAATGACCTGCATATCCTCAGTGGAGTGGGAGGGGGAGTTGAAATGCTGTGCTACAGGGTGGTTGGGTTGGTTCGTCCGGGTGGCCCAGAGGTGCTCTCTGAATCGCTCCGCAAGTAGGCGGCCTGTCTCCCCAATATAGAGGAGGCCACACCGGCTGCAGCGGATGCAGTAGATGATGTGGGTGGAGGTGCAGGTGAATCTGTGGCGGATATGGAAGTTTCCTTTGGGGCCTTGGAGAGAAGTGAGGGGGGAGGTGTGGGCGCAAGTGTTGCACCTCCTGCGGTTGCAAGGGAAGGTGCCGGAAGTGGAGGTTGGGTCGGTGGGGGGTGTGGATCTGACAAGGGAGTCGCGGAGGGAGTGGTCTCTACGGAAAGCTGATAGGGGAGGGGAGGGAAATATATCCTTGGTGCTGGGGTCTGTTTGGAGGTGGCGGAAGTGACGGCGGATGATGCGCTGTACATGGAGATTGGTGGGGTGGTAGGTGAGGACTAGTGGGGTTCTGTCCTGGTGGCGGTTGGAGGGGCGGGGCTCAAGGGCGGAGGAGCGGGAAGTGGAGGAGATGCGGTGGAGGGCACCGTCGACCACGTCGGGGGGGAAATTGCGGTCCTTGAAGAAGGAGGCCATCTGTGTTGTACGTATTTTGAACTGGTCCTCCAGGAGCCAAACGACTACACCATGTTCTTCGCAGCCTGCAACACATTGTCGATGAGGATGAACACCTTGCCAAAAGCTTCCCTCTGCCTCCACTTCTCCTCTTTAAACCACCACCAAACCTTAAACAGATCATTGTTCATAACAAACTGCCCAGCCTTCATGACAACAACACTGTAAATCCCTGTCACAGCACCTGCTGCAAGATGTGTCAGAGTGAAGACCATTACACGAGGGGACACCTCCCACCATGTATGCGGCAAGCATTTATGTGATTCGGCCAACGTGGTCGATCTCATATGCTGCAGGCAAGGTTGCCCTGAGACACAGCACATTGGCGAGACCAAGCAGGTGCTATGACACCTGATGAATGGACACTGCACAACAACTACCAGGCAGGTGTGTTCCCTCCCAGTCGGGGAACACTTCAGTGGACCCGGCCATTTGGCCTTGGACTTTTGGGTGACAATCCTCCAAGGCGGACTTCAGAACATGAAACAACGCAAAGTGGCTGAGCAGAAGCTCTTAGCCAAGTTCAGTACCCATGGGGATGGCCTCACCCAGAACTTTGGTTCATGTCATACTACAGTTGACCCCACTGCACTACACACTTTCTCTCATACACACTCCTACATACTCACACACCCTTGCAGACCCTCTCTCATACACAAGCTCTCTCTCATATGCACACACATACACCCCCCACACTCACATCCACGCCCGCACCCTCAACAGGCGTATACCCCATCACACTCACACATACACACGTAACCAAATCCACACACACACATATATACACACGCACTCTTATCACTTGCACTCACACCCACATACATACACATACATGCACACATTGTCTCTTCTACACGTGCACACATAAAAGTTTACGGGGTGAATTTGTTTTTGCAGAATTGCATTTATTTTGCTCAAAAACTGCACAAATCCATGTTAAACTCTGTAAATCCCACTTTAGAAATAGAACCAGTCTAACTCAACATTGGCATACAGACAACCTCACACCTTAATGTATTGCCTGAGCTGAGAATGGCACCTGTTGTTAGAAAAGCTAGACCTTTCCTGAGAATGTAATTTAAAAGAAGTTCTGGGATTGACATATCAAAGAACAGAAACCAACACATCCTATTCTAAAAGATGAAAGACTTGATCTAAAATTGTTTAGTGTGTCATTACATCTCCATGACACTGTACTCATTTGGCTATAAATTCTGTGTCTTATGATCTTATTCTCCACAACCACCTGAGGAGGAAGCATTGCTTCGAAAGCTAGTGTTTCCAAATACACCTGATGGTGTATTTGGTGTTGTGTTTTTTTAACTTTATTCAGCACAGTCAGCATGGCTTTATGTGGGCGAGGTCTTGTCTCAAACTTAATTGAGTTTTTTGAGGAAGTGACAAAAATGATTTATGAGAATAGTGAATGTTGTCCACATGGACTTTTCTAAAGTATCTGACAAGATTCCTCATTGTAGGCTAGTCCAGAGGATCAAGCCACGTAGCTTCCGTGATAAGTTGGTAAATTGGATACAAAATTGGCTTGGTCATAGGAGACATAGGGTAGTTGTGGAGGGGTATTTTTCTGACTGGAGGTCTGTGACCAGTAGTGTTCTGTAAGAATCATGCTGGGATCCCTTGTTTGCAATTTATATCAATGACTTAGAAGAAAATGTAGGTGGTCTGATTAGTAAGTTTGCAGATGACACGAAAGCAGGTGGAGTTATGGTTAGTGAGGGAAGTTATCAAAGGATACAGCAGGATATAGATCAGTTTGAAAGTTGGGCAGAGAATGGCAGATAGCCTTTAATCTGGACAAGTATGAGATGGTGCACAATGGGAGGCCAAATGCAAGAGGAATGGCAAGACCCTGAGGAGCACTGATAGATGAGGAATACTGGGGTGCAAATCTGTCGCTCCCTAAAGTTGTCAACACAATGGATGAGGTACTAAAGAAGGCATACAGCATGCTTGTCTTCATCGGCTGGCACATTGTGTATAAAAGTTGGCAACTCATTTTGCAGCTTACAAGACTTTAGTTAGGCCATATTTAGAGTATTGTGTGCAGTTTTGGTACCCAAACTATCGAAAAAAATGTTAAGGCATTGGAGAAGGTGCAAAAGAGGTTTATAATGATATTGCCTGGATTGGAGTGTATTAGCTATAAAGAGTGATTGGACAAACTTGGATTGTTTTCACGAGAACATGGGAGGCTGTGGGGTAAAATTATAGGAGGCATGGATAGAGTTGGAATCACTTTCCCATAGTAGACATATCAAATACGGGGAAGCATAGGCTTAAGATAAGAAGGGGAGAAAGTGAGGTCTGCAGATGCTGGAGATCAGAGCTGGAAATGTGTTGCTGGAAAAGCGCAGCAGGTCAGGCAGCATCCAGGGAACAGGAGAATCGACGTTTCGGGCATAAGCCCTTCTTCAAGATAAGAAGGAGCAAGTTTAAGGGCAATGTACGATGCAATGTTTTGAACCCAAAGGGTGGTAGGTGCCTGGAACTCAGTTATCTCAGGGAGTCTCTCTCCCACTGCAACTCCCAGGTCATTTCCTCTGCCCTGAAGCTCTTCAATCATGTCGTGCACCTTCATCTCCTCCCCCACTCACCCATTGTACTCTATGTTACTCTCTCCCCACCCCCACCCTCCTCTAGCTTATCTCTGCACGCTTCAGGCTCTCTGCCTTTATTCCTGATGAAGGGCTTTAGCCCGAAACATCGATTTTGCTGAAGCTCCTCGGATGCTGCCTGAATTGCTGTGCTCTTCCAGCACCATTGATCCAGAGCCTGGAACTCAGTGCCAAGTGAGATGGTATATGCAGATAGGTTGGCAATGTTCAAAAGGCTTTTAGATAGACTGGTGAACAGGCAGGGAACAGAGGGTTATGGGCTATGTGCAGGAAGATGAGATTAGATTAAAATTGCATCATGGTCGGCACAGACACTGTGGGCCGAAGGGCCTGTTCCTATGCTGTGCTGTTCTGTGTTTGAACCAGGAAATTCTGAGAGGTTCTGTGAGATCAGGCTGTGCTGAGAGAAGGAACACTGTGGGATCGGACTGTGCGGGAGGGAGGCGGTGCTGTGGGATCGGACTGTGCGGGAGGGAGGCGGTGCTGTGGGATCGGACTGTGCGGGAGGGAGGCGGTGCTGTGGGATCGGACGGTGCGGGAGGGAGGCGGTACCGTGATCTGGGAGGTGGCACTGTGGGGTCGGATATATCTCAGTTTTTTGAGAGTCAGAGTGAGGGAATGTCCGGTTACCACGGTAAGTTTGTTCGAAGTTGACGCTAAGTTCCATGTAAGTTCAGTGTTATGTTAGTTTGAGGGTGTCCGGCTGTTTAATGCGACACATGATTGAGGTGCGCAGGGCAAAAGTCCCAGACGGTCTCTGCCGACCTGAAACAAGGTGTTACACCTTTCGATTCTGGGAAATACCAGGGAGAAGCGTTGGTGTCTCTGGAGCAAGTTTTAACATTGATGATTTCAAGTTGGGACGCTTTTTACAATGGGGACCGACACACTCAGCTACACATTGTAACAGGGACTCCTCTTCAGTGAATGGCCCCTGTTTGAGATGTCCTTGTTGCATTGGAATGCGCTATATAAATGTAATTTCTTTTGCTTCCTATCCAACCTGAATCCACAGTTCAGCCCCAGTCTGTGAACAGGATTCATTTGTATATTATATGATTCTTGTTGTCCTTGTGAGCTGTTGCCTTTGTCACGGTTACCCTGGTAACATCAATTTGCTTTTGCAACACGTTTAACTAGTCTCCGGCTCCCAGCGAAGCATTCTGTTAGCCTGATCCTAATCGAGAGTGTGGTGCTGGAAAAGCAGAGCAGGACAGGCAGCATCCAAGGGAGCAGGAGAATCGACGTTTCGGGAATAAGCTGCTTCATCAGGAATGAGCCTAATCCTAATGCCTCAGTTTAGATAGCATGCCTTCTTTTAACATCTTATCAGGTTAATTTGGAAAATTCTCATACACACGGTTGAATTCCCAGAGCCACGAGTTCAAAATAATCTATTAAATAATTCGAAAGAATCAATTAAAATCTCATGGTCTGCCGAGAACCGCTGGGTAAACAGGTAGTTAAGGCATGAATAACTTTTTAATCAAACTGCTCAGACACGTTATGACACAGGTCTGGGGGAGATGGGAATTCTTATAGAGACAGAACCATTTCGCTACTGCAGACCCTTGTATTTTTATGTTTTTAATCAACCTGTAAAGAAATGTTATGACACCCTCTTGGAGCAAGTGGGACTTGACCTTGGTCTCCTGGCCCAGAGTGAGGGACGTTGTCTCAAGAGCCCTTCCGGCTTGCATTTATGAACCAGGCAGTGGACTATTATTCAGAAGAAAAGTTATAATGGTGTAGATTTAGCTATTCTCAGACATTAGGAACACTGCAGAAGTGGACAATGCGAGCTAACTCAGATCCTAGGTTTCCTTAAGATTGTCTCAGATTGGCGGCAGGATGGCTCAGTGGTTAGCACTGCTGCCTCACAGCACCAGGGACCCAGGTTAGATTCTAGCCTTGGGCGACTGTCTGTGTGGAGTTTGCACATTCTCCCCGTGACTGCGTGGGTTTCCTCCGGGTGCTCTGGTTTCCTCCTACAGTTGAAAGATGTTGAAGGTCAGATGAATTGGCCATGCTAAATTACCCATAGTGTTCAGGGATGTGTAGGTTAGGTGTATTGGTCAGGCGTAAATATAGGTTAAGGGAATGGGGTTGGGTGGGTTACTCTTTGGAGGGTCAGTGTGGACCGAAAGGCCTGTTTCCATATAGTAGAGATTCTGTGTAGCAAATCTCACCACCCCCCACCTTTTCTAGGGCAGTTAGGAATTGGCAATGATTGCATGCTCATCCCACAAAATAAGTTTTGAAGAATTATTCTCTATTTAAGATTTTGTTTCTTAATTTGGATGCAAAGTTTGAACAAGATCAGGTTTGAAAACGTTTTCAGCAAATGGCTATAACAAATTGGTTTTTAAAATGCCTCATGGCTTCCGCTCCAGAGTTGATGTGAAATTTATGAGTTAGAGTGTTCCTAATTGCTTCATGTCTGTTGTTAATGATTTAATTTGCTTCTCCAAAGTCTCATCATGTTCAAGTATGAAACCGTTTTCTTGAAACCCTTTAAGATAACCCTACTGCCTATGTCTAAACTTTCACAAATTCCCATCCTGATTGATCGACATTGACTCTGAGGGAGGCAGCTGTGCTTCATTGACTGTAAGGTGTTCAGATGAATATTGTTACTGAAAACTGCTATGTAAATGCAAATTTTATTTTATTTAGTGTTGCCTTTCATCTATCAGCCTTAACTTGCGGCTTTAACATGGTGCCAAACCATGATTAGGAGGAGGGATGTTGTTAAACTAGAGACAGTACAGGAAAGACTTACAAGGATGTTGCCAGGATGGGAGGGTTTGCATTTTATGGAGAGGCTAAACAGCCTGGGGTTTTTTCCAAAGAGCATTGGAAGCTGGGAGGTTACCCTATCGTGATTTCTAAAACCATTGGGGAGGCACAGATGGGGTAAATAGCCAATGTCTTTTTCCAGTGTAGGGAAGTCCAAAGATTTAAGACGAGAGGGAAAAGTAACTTTCATGCAGAGGGTGTTGTGTGTACGGAACGAGCTGCCAGAGGAAGTGGTGGAGGCTGGTATGATTAGAACATTTAAAAGGCTGAGAGAATGTGAGGACTGCAGATACTGGAGATCAGAGTTGAAAAGTGTGGCACTGGAAAAGCACAACAGGTCAGGCAGCATCCGAGGAGCATCCTGATGAAGGGCTTATGCCTGAAACATCAACTCTCTTGCTCCTCGGATACTGCCTGACCTACCATGCTTTTCCAGCACCACACTTGTCAACATTTAAAAAACATCTGAATGGGTACATAAAGATATGGGATTAGAGAGATATGGGCCAAACGCTCGCAAATAATACTAGGTCTGATTGGGACATCTGGTTAGTGTGGAACTAGAGGAGCACAGCATTCTGGGAAGTATTTGGAGTTGGAGATAACACGGAAGGGTGAAGGATCAAAGAGAAAGTTCAGAATCACTTTTCTTGACTGCAGCAAATGTAAATCAGGGGAATACAGAGGGTGATTTGTGGATGAAACATGAGGTAATTTGGGGATACAGTCAGCAGAATTAACTGAAAGGGACGAAGGAGTAGAGAGAACTGTGGCTTCACATACATCATGTGAAGGCTAGGTACAATAATCAGGGTAAATATAGAATAATATGGGAGGGGAATGGGCCTGGTGGGTTACTCTTCGGAGGGTCAGTGTGGACTTATTGGGCCGTAGGCCTGTTTCCACACTGTAGGGACTCTACAATTCTATGATTTGAAAGTATTTGGAGATGCCGGTGTTGGACTGGGGTGTACAAAGTTAAAAATCACACACACCAGGTTATAGTCAAATAGGATTAATAGGAAGCACACACTTGAAGGTGGCAGGGCAAGTTGAAACAAAAGCACACAAAATCTTTAATGTTTGTAAACAGGTGTATTATATAAAAGCCAGGAAGATATGCTAAACTTGTATAAAATGCAAGTTTGACCTCAACTGGACTCTTATGTCCAATTTTATGCATCACTTGATAGATGGTGTGTCAAAGCCTTGGAGGAAGTCCAGAGGATGAAGCATCAGAATTATTTGGAGATAGAAACACTGGAATTGCTCTGCTTAAAGCAGAGAAGTTTAAGGGAAAATTTAGTAGAAATGTTCAGAGTTACAATAGATTTAAATAGTCTAAATATTAAGAGATTGTTTCCACTGCTGGGACGATCATTAATCGAAGGACATCAATTGAAGATAATTGACAGAAGAACAAAAAGAGAAATGAGGATAATTTTATTCACACAGATTGTGATGCCTGAGAGCTAGATTATTATGGAAGCAGATCCAATAATAACTTTCAAAGAGGAATTGAATAAATACTGAGGAAAACAATGATGTGGTTATGGGGAAAGAGCAAAGACATAGGAATAATTGCAGAGATTTTTCATATCCTCCCTTTTCATAGTTTAATGTTGCAACTCATTTCTATTGGCAAACAAAACCTTTGCCTCATTTCCTCTACTTTACAAACTGAAAATGCTGGAAATAATACAATTTAGCAGCATCTGTCAAGAGAGAAACAGTGTTAGGTTGATGACTTGAATATAGTTTGATAAAATCAAACAGTATTGATAATACTTGCTAGGTTCTTTATCCAATTTTAACAATAGCTTATCAATATCTAAACTGTTATGCCACTAATCAACAGACAGTAAAAAGAGATTTTCCCTTTATGAAGTGTTTTATTGCATTTTCCATGTCATCTAATACTTCACTGCGGTTTCCAGTTCAGTCACATTCTGCACACACTACTGTTTCACAAAAACCCATTGAAGAGAATGCAGCTAAACCAAGATGATGAATCCCACAATTGGTTGCCTGCAGCTCATTGGCTGTGAATTTCTAAAGGCCACCACACAGCTATGCTTGTGGTTCTCATAACTTATATCTCTCGCTTCTTTCTAT